>NC_141710.1:0-707500 GCF_971803275.1 Cyanistes caeruleus | reverse complement strand
TGATGGTGATGCTGGTGATGATGATGATGATGATGATGGTGATGATGGTGATGATGATGGTGATGATGATGACGGAATGGCAGGAAGGGGAGGCTGCTCTGTTTCCACAGCCTGGCTCCCCATGCCCTGGGCTGGGAGATGCAGGTGACTGCTGGCAGCGAGCCCTGGCTGGAGCACATGGACAGGGTGGCACCAGCAGGCGTGTGCCACCACTGGAGCGTGTGAAAAAACAGGCAAAGAACTCTTCCGAGGATATTGCAGGGTTATGTAAACGTACAATATAAATATTTTGTTCCCGTATTTACCCAGATTACCCAATAATATCCGTACTGTAACTCTGTAAATTGTGTTTATTTACACGTGAGAGCTGAACTGGCAGCGGAGGTTTGCAGCATCACTGTGGTTACTGAAGGAGGATATTAAGTTTCCTATGTTATTGGGAAAAAAGTCTGAATATTTCCCCTCCCTTCTCCCCCCACAGGGTAGAGTTTTGAGAGACTCCAGTCCTCTTTATTGTTTACATTGGCCAAACTGGTTGTATTCAGGAAAAAAATTTGTTACAGCTTTGGGAGGAAAACTCTTTTACCAATAAACTACTCAGCAAAGCAGAGTTAAGCAGCTGAAGATAGGTAAAAAACTGAAAAGCAACAGCAGCAAGAGAAAGAAGTTAGCAGCAAGGAATGAGGAATGTCAACTAACATGAGAATCATGAAGTAAATTAAGTTTGGGCACCTAGCAGCAGTGGAGCAAGAAGCAGAGAGAGTAGATGGGAGAAAAGATCAGACAGTGTACCTGGAAAGATGCCCTGCCCCAAATTCCTTCTCTCTTTACTGATGTGGGTGAAGGATTAGGATGACTTCCTCTTGGTTATAAAAATGCTGCAGTTCTTGTTTCCTGACTGATGCATATTTTTAAAATAGGAATTAGTTGGCTAAAAAGAGAGTGAGTGGGTCTAGCACAAAGGACCTTTACAGTAATATTTATCCTTTTACCATCTAGGATAGTTTATCAGTATAAGCAAGTTGTGTTACACTGATAAAGCAGATAGCTCTGGTTGGGTGTTCGTGAGTCCTCTCAAAGCACAGACTAGCTCTGAGAGTTTATTGTACCCAGGAAGAGCCAACTTGGGAGTTTTACTGCACTTGAACACACACTTCACTTCCTTTGTGCCATCACTTTGTGACTTTGGTCTCTGAAGGGGTTCTGGACATAAGCATGATGTAGTAAACTTAACTAAAAGTTCTTTGAACAGTGTTTCATGCCATCAAAGTTTTAAATCTCAGTTGTGGTGGACAACTGTACTAAAACCCTTCTGCCAGGGCTTCTGCTTTTACTGCCAAACTTGGGACATGGAAATCGTAGGACCTCAAATAACTTCCCTGTAAAACAGGAATACAAAAGCAGCCAAGGGAAGGGGCAATGGAGCCTTGAGATAGAAAACTTATTTCTTGCATGTTCCTCTCATAAGAGAGGAGAGAAGCAGAAATAGCAAAATTTCTCCCTAATTTGCTGGTTCTCAGTGCACATTCGTAAACTGGAAGTGAGTTTGTCATTAGGTAGAGATAAGTTCAGCAGCATGGTCTTTGTCAAGTGCAGGAGACAGCACTGACGTTGCTCTGGGCACATCTCCAGCATGGAAACTGCAAATAGATGTCATATCTGGGCCTTGCTGGAGATACTTGCACCCTAAACTCATTAGTAAACAAAATGGTACCTCAGACTAAAGTATGAATATATAATAAATCATATTAAAATGATAGATTAATTATAATAATATAATTGTTTAAATTATAATAATATAATTATAATATATAGTATATGTTCATTTATATTAAAATTATATTAATATATAATATCAAATGAATATGTAACTAATAACTGAGACACCGAAAGACACTGTTACCTGGCGTGGCTGTTGCTGCTTTAGTAACACGTACCACAATTAATGCCTCGTGTTTCTGCTGCAAAAGCTTTTTGTAAGCTCAGTTTTCAACGTCCCAAGGATGACTTTCTGATGGTGTAAAGTCACAGAAAAGCATCAGATCTATTCTGGTGAAAGGTTTAAAGAACAAGTCTGATGAGGAACAACTGAGGGAGCAGAGGAAGCAGCTTGAAACTGTTTAGCCTCAAGAAAAGGAGGTTTGGGGAAACCTTCTCCTTCTCTTACATTTACCTGAAATGAGGTTGCAGTAAGGGAACAGTCAGTCTCTTCCTAAATAAGTGATAAGACAAGTGGAAATGAGCTCAAGTTGCACCAGGGGAAATTTAGATTGGATATCAGGAAAACTTTCTTCAGTGAAAGGATGGTCAGGCACTGAAACAGACTGCCCAGGTCAGTGCTGGAGTCACCTTCCCCAGGGGAATTTAAAGATGTGCAGAGGTTCCACTTGGGGAATGCTTTAGTGACAGACATGGCAGGGCTGGGGTAACTGTTGGACTGGATAATCTTAGAGGTCTCTATCAACCTAAACCATTCTGTGATTCTTTTTAACAGCAATTGAACAGTTTTAAGCAAGTAAAGTCACTCTGAAATTTGCAGAATTAAGTAGGACAGAAAATGCTGTATCTGGGAGAAGTTTGGCTTATTGGTGCAAAGAACACAACGGATTACCTGGTTGTATTTTGAGATTAGTTTCAGGTTCCCCAAAATCACCATATTTTGTCAAGACAAGATGGAAAAAAAAGTCAGTGGCATGAGAATTGAATAGGATTAATATTTCCTCTGTTTTTTCTCTTGCTGTACTGATTGCTGAGTGTAGAGCTGGGCTTTTTGATGGCACATGGGAACCCAACTTTGCATCTGAAGCTCAAGAAAATTTTGCCTAGCTAGTAAGTAAGTTTAAAGCTAAGCTCTGCAGGCATATGATTGGGACTTGCCATTAGAAAATATTGTGCCAGAAAAATCTTCCAAACACGTTATAACACTTTCTTACATGGTAAAGCTTACAGTGCTAACTAGAAGATAATCCTTAATATTTAAGAAATTGCATTTTGTTTGTGCTTTTGGATCATTGCTGCTGGGAGTTTTTAATCCTGAAGATAGATTGGACAATCTAATTTATTCAAGCACTGAACCTGGGGGTTTGGTGGTTACTGGATTATTCTGAATCAACCTTGTGAGGAGATCTCATCCACAGGAGGTGCATTCCAAGTGTGCTGCACCATCTCAGAGAACCTGAGATGAAGATGTGATCAGTGCAATTACGTTTGATGATGATCATGTTTGATGATCAAGTTCTTCAACTTGCTTTTTCTCTCTTCTCACCTTCTTCTCTAACCTCTGGGATATTAACTTGAGATTTAAACTTGTGTTTTTGGGAAAACACAGTCTCTATACGGAAAAGGCAACAAGTTTCTCCTTGTCTAGTGTAATTTTCTCTCTTTTTTTTCACTTCCTCCATCCTTCTTATTTCTTTTCATTGCCTGTCCTTGTTGTCACCTAAAATGCCTCCAGGGACTTCATGAAGGGATGCCAGGGCAACCAAACCCCTCTGCCAGGACACCAATCCCTGGCATCCTCTAAGTCAGACAACCTTTCAAGGTCTGGGCAGATGTTTTCAAAATTAAGTGGAAATGTGTTTCTGCAAAAAAAAAGACACAGAGTTATTAGAAATGCAGTACTATGTACCCTTTCATGGCTGCAGTAATGGACTTACAAATGGAAATGAGATCTGTGATGATTTATTGACTGAAGAAGTAATGAAGTAAAAGAAAAGCTGGCAAGAGCCTCAGGAAATACTCTGATGTAAAGTATAAAATGGGCACAGTAAGAAGAATATTTACATTTTCTTAGGGGAAAAAAAGCCTCCTCCAGCATATGTTGAGCCATTTTTTATTGGGAAAACACAGAAGTTTTTCCAAGGGCATTTCACCATTGCTGTGATTTCAGCAAAGCTGATGATGAGTTGCATCTTCCTTTCTCTCAAAAAATAAGATGCAGGAAACTATTCCCTTACTGAGGCCAGGGCTATGTACAGAAAGGCCAAGCAGGATTATGAACCTCTGCAGGAAAACAGTAAGGAAAAGGTAAGGAAATATCTGAAGGAAGGAAGAAACCCAACTTTTTCCCCACCTTATTGGTGCCACTGTGGTGTTCTCACTTCTCTACATGCACCACTCAGTCTCTGATGTACTGAAGAGTTGTTGTGAACGTGGTGTTTGTTTTTCATCGCTCCCCAAGGTTTCCAGTGTCCCCTGCCTCACAGCAGACACACAAGTGTGCTCAGAAGAGCTCTCCATGCCTACAGGAAAATCCATCTCTTCTGAGGTGGAAGGAACAGGATGTTCCTCTGACTGTTTTGTGGACTTCAGTCCTTTCCAAATTCCTCAAAACTTGGTTTGAAACATGTTTTCCCCACATCCTTATGACATTTCATCATCCCCCCATGATGACAGGAAAGGGCTGTGCATTCTCTGCTGAAGTGCACACCAGCAGCAGAACACATGGCAACGTGTTAGAAACAGCAGGAGCTGAGGAGATGTGCTCTTGTGAACAAGAAGGGAACCTTCACATAACCTCTGTGCTCTCTGCAGCCCCTGGCCAGTGCTACCTTTTCCTTTTTGAAGGCATTTGGTTGGAATAACTTTGGTCAGCTGGCAAGTTTAGATTCATATCTGTGGTGCAGAGCCATGCAGGTGGAGGAAGGGGTAACACAAATCTACAAGTCAAACTTGTAATGGAGAATCCATTTATCACAACTACAGCATCACAGTAAAAACATCCTTCTGTCTCTTTCTTGCTTGCCTCACCTCACTCCTTTTCTCTCTATTTTCTTTCTCCCTCTGGTCTCAACCAAGCAAGAAGAAAGGTGGGTGCAGGCCCCAGCATCCTTAGTGAGATGTTGAAATAAGCATCTCTAACTAAAGGGATTGCTTCTTTGAAGTTCCTATTGAAGAATCAATAGTTCCTGCAAATCTACCCTCATACTCCATGAAGGAATTCATCCATGCCCTAGAATTCATGGAAGAAAGAAAAAGCAATTCAGTTTCCTTTGGCTGACATCATTGCTCCAGGTATGAAGACAAGGCTGGCTCCCACTACACATGCTGTCATATGGATTTACTGCTAATGCTAATGCACTTCTTGCCTCTCCTCAGCAGTGGGATAAGACATTTGCAAACATGGCATGATGAGTTAACAGGAATCTTTCCAAATTCCTGTAAAGAAAACCTTTTTTCTTCTCATAAACTTTATAACCCCACTCTAAGGTATGCCATATGAGAGCTTGATGGCAGCAATTCCTAACAAATTCAAGTGCTGGGTTACAGACAGGGCAAGGCAAAAGGAATGGTACTCTAGTGCTATTTCTACTGCAGGTGAAGCAGCCAGTGAGCTTGAATCAGAACTTGAGAAATAAACTAAGAGCCATCATCTCTAAGAGGGTTTTCAATCGCTAATTGCAACATTCCCCTGTGCAAGGTCCCCTTCTGTCTTCTGCTTCTGAGAATGTATTGCAAGCCTCTGGGTGGGGCTGGGCTGAGAATTTCTCATGGTATGTGCTGGAAGTCCCACAGAGAAGGTGGTGGATGCTTTTCAGCTTTTGGCTGCTAAACCCATTAGCCTGGATGAAGGGTTTGTTTTTGTTGTGTACCTGCCAAATGCGGTAGCCAAGAGAGGTCAAAGGACATTGAGTTTGGGAATATTTTTAACCACACATCCATCATTGGTCTTTTTAATTGGATTATTGTTTTTTCATCAAAAAACCTCTCAGAAATCACCTACCTCTTCCATACAGTCATGGTTTCACTTTTTGATTGCAGCAGAATGGTTGCCAGAAACACTGTGCTTTGTAGAGATGGAAAGGATGATTTTATATAGGAAAAATGTGTGGGGCACAGTGTGGTCACTTCATTGCTGCAAATCTTGCTGGCTGCAAAGATTCTGCCTGTGGTGGAAGGGTTTTCTGTCAGCAGATTTCTCAAATAAATATTCATTGCTTTGGTGGAGAGACTTTCCCTGTACATCTAGTCCCTTGAAAACGAAAGAACTGTATTGCAGGTGCAGATGGTACCTTCCAGCACAGCTGCTTCCAATTTGATATTCCTGGGGCAGCACACCATCCAGCACCATTGAAGTATTTCCATTTTCCTTCTCCCACAAAGAGGGGACAGAAGAGGCTGGGTGGTCCTTCCCAGGGTGTAGCATCAGAGAGCAGCACTGTGGTCAGTGCCAAATGAGGCTGTGGTGGAATGCACAGGTATTTGAGGGCTTACAATCTCTGTCTTCAGCACCTCCTTTGCTACTATGAGGCTTCAGTCAGGAGGGTCTGGGGAAGGGGCAGCTCGGGCGTTTGAGATACTGCCCAGAAAAGTTGGTGGAGAGTAGGTTTGATTATGTTCTCCTCGCAGAGAGTGTAGACACTGGAAGGAAGGTGTGCTGTGCTCTTCTTCCCTTTCACCACCGGGAGGAGCTGGGAGAATGGGCTCCCCAAATGCCCCGGTGCCTTCGCTCCAGGCTGCTTCAGATGCAGTGGAAGCAGAGGTGCCTGAGGAATGTGCCCGGGTACGGGAGGGACTGTGTGTGCAGGATAAACAGAAGTTCCCTGCATGCACATTTTCCTCTTGCACTGCTCCCTCGGTACATTAGAAGAAGATATTTCTTTCAGCTCAAGGGTCTAGGTTTAAATGGCACATTGCATTGGATTAGGTGCCGTGGAAAAGCCAGAAACCAACCTACTCCAAGGGGTGTGGAAATAGCAGAGATATGTCAAAGCCATCCAAAAGCAAAATTTTGCCTCCAGTCAAGAGGCAAACGCATGACCAGGCCTGCAGCCTGACCAGATGGCTCAGACAGTGTTTCTGCCCACCTGGCAGGCACGACTGCTCCCTGTAGAGAAGGGAGCCAGAGTGCTGACACCTTTCTCCAAAATGTCGTGCCTCAATTGTCTTCTCAGCTGAAAGCAGTGAAGAGTTTCCCAGACTGGAAGTTTAAAAAGCAAAATAAGGTTTGAAGAGTGTGCTAAATGTGAACTCTTCCCTCTCAAGACAGTAGCTGGGAGTAACAATGGGCGTGCCTGTGGCTGTGTTAAATCAGTCCAGTAATTCTTCCTAGCTTGCATCTTTTTAGGTTTGCAGCATTATTTCTGTGCAGCATGAATGAAATAAAGGGTAATTTTGATCTTTGGCTCAGGGCACAGATGACAAACATCGTGCAGCCCCTGCAAAGCTGTCTGGGGATGAAGCAGTCACCTGTACCTCCCTTCAGCTTCTCATGGAACAGGTCAAGGAACACGGATACCTTCAGCCCTGGGAAGAAAAATGGAAGACTGCCAAGTGCATTTTCCTGAGACAGAATTTGCTTATGACATTATAGTGTCTGTTTGCCATGAAGATTTTTCAGGCTGCACAGAGGAGCTGCTCCCCAGGAACAGTATGAATTTACACTACAACTCTAAAAGGCTGGAACAGTTCACGAACTTCCACCTCTACTTCGAACTTCCACCTCTACTTCGAACTTCCACCTCTACTTCGAACTTCCACCTCTACTTCGACACTGAGAGATTGCAGAAGTTAAAGACGACACTAGAGCCACACATGCTGAGATTTAGCAGGTCATTCCACACCTACTGTGTCATGTATGGTTAGTTAATGAAGTGATAGGATTTGGTGAGCACCACTCAAGCAAATACAAGAGCTATTTGAGTGAAGCAAGAGCATGGAAGCAATCTGAGTATTTTCCATCTCAGATGCTGAATTTGGGACTTTTAGTCATTTAAACTGCAGATCATCCAAAGTCCTTGAAAGTCTTTAAGATAAGGAGGAGGGGAAGAATAGGTAGCCATGAAGCATTTATTTTCTTGGCTCCTCACACATTGCCTGCTGCCAATTTTCACTGCTCTGCACACAAAAATCTATTTGCCTCTTAATGCTAAATCCCATCCTGGGATTCACAAACAGTTCTTCCATGTGTCTGCAGGGATCAAGAAGGTATACAGAACAGCCATCAAAGAAGCTGAGTGCTTTGGAAGGAGAGAGAATGGTACCAAATGTTTAATGTTGCTACTCTGCGTTCAGCTACAGAAATAATCCCAGTATTAGGACAGAAGTAGATCTGAAAATGGAGTCTGTAGGTCAGTGCTGTGTCTGCCCAAGAAAGCTTCAAAATTCAGCAGTGAACTGCAAAATTCAGCAGTCTCATGGATGAGAACACCCTGAAGAGCTTGAAAAGCCAAATCACCTTATAAGAAAGCAAGTACTGCTCATAGTGGCTGTCACTGGAGGTTCAAGGCTGCTGAACTAGGCTAAGATAACTTTTTTTCATATGTAAATATATTTTTTTAAATATAAAATACCTTATAGCAGCCTTTTGTAGTAGGGCTTATACCATATCTCCAAATATCCAAAGTATCAACATGGAAATCTACCAGCAAATGTTTAAGGGAGGTAATGTGCTTTTATAACAATCCACCAGAGCATCCCAGGCTCCATATGCTCCATGAGGTCTTTACTGCAGAGGTGGCAGTTACTTACAAGCTTCTTCAGAAGGTGTAGAAAAGCAAACCCAGCATGCTAAAATATTCACTGTACTCACTTCAGGCTGTGTCTTCAGTTCTGGTTAAAATCCTTTCAACAAACGCCACATCTTAAATTCTGGAAAGCAGGATGAGCAGATCGCAGTATGAGCAATGGATATATCACAAATACACATGATATCATTCTGAGAAGTGACACAAGAGGAAAAGTTATTTCAGAAATAATGAAAGCCTGATTTTTCATCTAACTACCAATGAAAAAGTACCTTGTAAACGTGTTTATTCTAGTTTGCCTTTTGCCACTTCAGTGACATTTTTGGCCAAAAGTAAAATCTGGAAGAACACTAGAACCACACAGTAATTGAGCAGGACCTGCACCACAATGAAATTCATTTGGAAAAAGGTGTCTGCCTGCCTACCTGAGCTTCCTTGTAGAAATAACAGTTAAGATAGTGAGATTTTCCTACTTTTCCCCTATGCTTTTATGTCTAAATATTCACAGTCACTACACCAATGGACTTGCAATTGAGGAACAAACTGCATGACCTAGGAAGAATACTTCCATACAGGTTTAAAATAAGTCAAACAAACAGATATTTCTTCTAAAGGAAGGAATGTTTCATCTGTTGCCTTTAAATTTGGACAGCACAAAAGGCCAAGAGAAGTTTTTTCATGCCATTGTTCTGTGTCAGCACTTTCTGATTGCATTATATTGATTTAGGGTTTTAGGGTACATACACACTTTAGATCTAAGTCTAGGTTAGAAGAGGGCAAGTGATCTTTTTATTCAGTGTTTGGTGGAAGGAAGTGTTTGGTGGAAGGAAGAAAGAAATGTCTCTGTTTAATTGGAGAATACTTATTTATGGAATGCGTTGCAGTACTACCTTTATACTTAATTAGAAATTCATTATGTGACTGTTTTCTTTCAGTCAAAATAGCTTCCATTTTTCTCTGTGATCAGTGGAAAATTTAAATCTTCAAAGTAATGGTCTAATCCACCTAAATTGCAAGAATGTTAATGTTTCCTGTCTCTTCCTTTTCCCACTGTGCCTCTTTTCCCCTCATTTTCTGTGAGCTTCCATCCTAAATTATTTGCTACAGCCAGGAACGCTGCTTTTTCTTGGCCATGTTCTTTCCCTTTCTTCAGGGCTGCATGCCCTGGGAGAATTACAGCAGCATTAATCCAAAAAAACGTTTGCCAATAGCAACTTGGAGTACTGTAACTTCAGCAAATCTTGGCCCTTCCTATCCACCTACTGTTGAGTACAACTTGAGGTCAATGCTCTCTCACTTTTCTGCAGCACAAGAAAAGCAGTGGTTTAGGAAATTGTGGTGTGACCAAACTTTATTCTGCAAGTGACTCTCAGAAGTGATCAAGACTGTGGTTTGGAGATGTTTGTTTTAGAAAATAAAAATCAAAAGAAAATAAAGCAGTGGCATACCCAGGGAGATGATCTAGAAAGCCTGAGCTGGTCGCTTTAGGAACATTCTTGAGGCAGAATGAATTCGTATAAGTCAAAAGTGGTAAAGGGAATAAGAACCCTTGTCTGTATCACAAGGAAATGCTCTGCCTTAAGAACTGTTCAAGTTTACTAAGTGGTAGTTTTGTATTGATATCCCTCACAAAGCTTAGGAACGTGAAGGTAAAGAAACAATAAAGGATATCACAAATCTGAGCTTCAAGTGCAACAAATGTTTCTTCGGTTAAATAGGAAGAAATGTCTTTCATGACAGAATAAATATTAGTGATACACGACAAAAATAGTAATTTTTACGTATTTTAAATCTTCAACTACTTCCACAGTCAGATGGGAAGCTTGAGAGCCATCCCTTTCACAGCACAGGGGAATGTGTGACATGTGGAGGCCTCAGCCTGAATTATTGTCCAGCTCTCTGAGGGCACCAGTTTGAAGTGTCAGCTGTGCAGAGACTACCAGCTTTTCACAACATCTGAAAGCTGTTCTTAACTTAGGGAGAAAATACAGGCTAAAAAGCTGAGAGTTGATGTACCAGGTATTTAGACTTTAAATCCAGAAGTTTGAAGATGGTGTTTTTATCCCATAATCAAGGGACAAAGCAGTGGACTCCTTAAAACCTTTAGATTCTTGTGTCTAGTGGAGAAGACTTCTCTCAGTATGCCAGATTTTTTTTAATTCTTCTGAACAAGAAAGACAGAATTACCCATCTTATTTGCCCTCTGAAGTTATCCTTTTGTCCTTGACATGATGAGAACCACCCAGCTCTCCTTGCAAGATACCTGTAACGAAATAACATGGAAATTACAGCAAAGGAAGGGGACGGATGGAGAGCGAGTGTTGAGGCCTGCAGAGCCCCTGTGCTTTTTGGGGCCCAGAGCACGCTGCTGAAAAGGCTGACAACTGACAAAGGGACAGGTCTTTGTATGGAACACCTTTATTAGGCTTTGAATGGGGTCCATGGACAAAGACAAAGATAGGCTGAGGGTCCAGGATTATATCTGAGGCAAGAGGGGGCAGTTCCAAGGGCTAGGATCCAATGGGAACAGGTAAAAGTGGTTCATAGGCAGGGTGAGGGACAGGGAGAACCAATAGGACAGCTGGGGTGGAGCAATGCACTGAGATATGGCCAATGGGGGTCCAGGGAAGGGAGAACATTCTAGAGGATGTACAAAAGTGGCAATCAGGGGCTGAACAGCATGACATAAACTTGGCAAACCAATAGAACATCAGAACCCAAAAAGATTGACGTTTAACTGCAAAGGCCTGTGGGAGAAAGGCTTCTCTCACCCCGAGCTCGGGAGGTATTACTTGTTGCGCCTTTCCAGGGTGATGGGATGAAGATTTTTGCCGTTGGCCCTTGGGCCTCCACAATCTGGTTGCTAACAGCTCCTTCATGTAGGAGTTTTCAGATTGCTTCAATTGCTTCCCCTCATCCAAGTTGCAGCTCTGTAGCTTAGGAGTTCTTCAAGTAAAAGAAAGATCAGTGCCAAATATCCAGGTAATGGCACAGAGCATTTATGGCCTCGTGATAAGTAGCAGCTGCAAAATCCTCTTGTAGCAGACAAGTTTGAGCAGATTTGTGTCAGTTTTGAGGCATAGCTCGGAATAAACCACCTAAGTTGCGTAAGTACCTCGAGCAGGGTTTTAACATTGGGCTGTTTCTTTTTGCCTCTGTTGCTGTCCTGTTAACTTTTAGAAATCATATTGGAAATTTGGATACTTCCAAAGGCATGAAATTCTCACGCTTTTTATGAAAAATCTTCAGGTGTACATAGGAAAGGAATACCAAGTTCTGTGAGAAAAGCTGTGTGGGCTGAATTTTACTCTCCCAATATATGAAGATTCTTAAATGGGGTATTAAATATTCTGATATATACAGTTATATATAGATATATGCACACATATTCTTATCTATTCCGGTATATTTAGGAGCTAGAGATGATGAGTCACCCCTGGAATAGTTTGAGTGTTGTATAACTGCAGATCCAGGATGTGGGGGAGGCACTGAGCATTGGGAGCGTGGTAAAAACAAGGGAGCTCTGCAGAGCAGGGGGTGAATTCAGGAACACAGTGTACAAATCCGTACAGACCCAGGCTTCAGTAGTTTTGCTACTCACAGTAGAAAAAAGTTGTTATTTCTCCAGGGAAATTTTCATGTGGCATTAGGAGTACATGCAAACTGTGAGTGGAATTGACTAACCAATAGCTCCTGGTGACAAATTTAAAGGCAAAACTTATTTTAGCCTTCATCATTACTGGACTCTTTGTCAGGTCAGGCAGTTACTGTGAATCCATGGCAACTTTTCCTTTAGATTTTATGTTAGTGTCTAAGTGAGCAACTAGAGGGATCAACAAGAGACTTCATTGTCAGTGCAGCTTCAATTGGACTGTTGAAGACCAGAGGTAAGAGTTTTTCCTTAAGAAGCCATGCCTGGGTTTTTCTTATTCCTTTGTAAAGCCACTAAACATGGCAGAGGTTCTCATCCTTGAGGAACAGAATGAATAAAGCCTTTTACTTTCACAGTTCCTAGTTGAACCAGCAATGATAACTTATTGTCTTGTTGCCTGCCTTTAGCCAGTCAGTGGCAAAGTAACAGCCAGATTCATGCATGTCACATCAAGCTAACTGGCCAAGAAGAAAGAAGAGAAAAAAAACCCTGTTTGTATAGATTTACTCCTAATTGCTTTCTAATCAGTTCACATTCCATCTGTAATCAGAGAAGCCAAATCAATATTCAGCTAGGCAGGTGTGCTATGGAGGCAATCTTCCCTGATGCCAAATATGAAAATAATGCCAGCTTGCAGTGTCGTGACCTTCTAATCTCACTATATTAACAATGCTGAATCTTCAATTTCACAATTGCCAGGTTATCGCAGGACCCCTCGCTGTGAGGATGGTTTACTATAAATTGACAGGACCTTACCAACCTCAATAATTTTGATAACATGACTTCTTCATATTGCTTGCAACAGTTTTTTGAAGTAAGCAATTCTTATTTTGCTAATAGGAAAACCAAGAAGTGAGAGAGAGGTTAAATTAGTTGCTCATGGAAAAAAATGTAACCAAGTTTCAGAATTCCAATGCCTTTGCTGTACTCAGAATCACAGAATGCTCTTCTTTTTTTAATTACATTTATTTATTGGTTGTTTCAGGGACAGTGTGAATATTTTCCAGACAGTTTACTTTTCCATGAATGTGCTCATCTGAAGAAAAATTAGGAATCTTTGTTTTTAATCATATTTATCATTATCTTTAATGCTATGTCTTAAGCCAAAATACCAATATTCACAGTATTGATATGTGTGTATATATACATGACACATGATTTGTATTTCATTAAGATTCGTGATGTATCAAAATTCACAATTTCTTCAAAGTTTCCTAGTATAACTCTGTCTAAAGTCCCAGAATTGATGGGCTCCAGGTGCAAAAATATGTATTCTTCAGTTGTATTTTTGGTTTAACAAATTTCTGTGTTATATCTTTGGGCTCAGAATCTGTATTATTTCAGGCATTTTTGATCAGTAGTGTAATATTTATAGTTGCTAAACTTGCAAACCTACGTCACAGGGGAAGTAAAACTTACCTGGTGCATATTTACAGCTAATATCATGGCCATGAAGTCCAGAAATAAATGGAAGATATTTGGGACAGGAGGCTGACAGTTGTAAACAACTGTATGAACCTACTCAGCCATTGCATGATTTAATTTCATTTTTCTGCTTAGTTCCCTTTTAAAGTAAAAAATACATGTGTAATGATGTAATCCAATATTGTGTCCTTCACAGCTACAAAATGGGGGCAAATTGAGATTAGACAAACACCTTTATTTCTGGTATTTTTAAGTTTCAGTTTTGTGACAAGTAAGCCCATGTCCTCTCCCTTCCTCAAATTTCATCATCTGTGTGCTGACATAACCAATGAGCACTGTTAGAGCTTTCTGGGAGCATTCCTCATGTAGCTAGGCAGTCTGGGGAGGGAAGGTTTTGTCTTACCTTTAGGAATTGTTTGCTTTCATCAAAGAAATGATGATTTCAGAGAATACCAGGTGTTGTTGCAGGCTGTGGAACTGCATTTTAGTGAGCAGAGCCTCGTGAGCTGCAGCAACTTCTTCATCTCCTCAGACCTGCTGCTGTCCAGTTTCCAATCCCTCAGACATTTTTGTCTGAGGCTCCAGCTCCTGGTGTTCTGCTGCTTTGCTCCTCCTCAATCTCTGTCTTTTTCTGTGAGCGTGGCCCTGGAGGAAGATCAGAACAGGGAGCTGGGAGTGGTTTGTGCATGATGGAGGAGGAAGAAATCCTCGAGACCCTTACCTGCTACCCACTGGCACCTGGGTCAGGTTGTGACCTTCACACAATTCTGTGTTTTCCCTCCTTCCCCAGCGAGAGTGTGGTAGTTTTAGAGGACAGGCTCATTCTTCATAAGCCAGTAAGCACAAGGATGTAATCATCACAACTAAGAATGAGCTTTGGTAGATTGCAGGGCCTTGGAATAGCTGCAGTTAGCACAGGAGCAGAGACTCTTTTCTAAAGAGAATTGCAAAACCACAATCCAGTGTGAACTCCGATAAATATAAAGATAACCTAGCTGCCTGCTTGCTGCAAAGATACAGTTACAAGTCAAAAGCATTACCTTTATAAATGAAGGCTTTACCATGCATAAGGAAAGACACTTCCCAAAACTCCAGAGCACTCCTATTCAAGAGTTATTAAATGATCATGATTCAAACTGTATTTTTCCCTGCATCATAGCAAGCTATCAAGAATGCCACACTGGCCTTCTTACTTGTCTTCCACCAAACTTTCAGCATAAAAAAACCCCATTTTTAATTGCCTGCCATTACTTATTAGGGTAACTCCCAATCCCAAGCAGTAAAATGCAGTGTAACAAACCATAGTGCTGTGACCTAAACATGCTGGATGTTCACTGTTAGCTTTGGGACAGGAACCCAAGAATGTACCTCTGTCCACGTAAAACACTTCCAGAACTCTGGCTTATATGGATGGAAAAGCCTTTGATTGAAACCAAAAATAACCTTGTGAGGCAGGGCTGAGGGTGAGGAAGAAACAATGGATTATGGATAAGGAAATTCTATGCTTTTAAAACTGCCATTAAATCAAGAAAACTGCCACAAGTGAAGACTATCATCACCTTTTTTATGGCAGCAATATTAAAGTATTACAAAATTTATATTAATATTTATTAAAGATGAAATTATTTAATATTTAACTAAATACTAATATTAGAGGCTGTTCCAGGTGTGAAGAAGAGGTTTGTTCCACAAAAAAAAAATAAAATAAAAAAAAAAGAGGGGTTCTGTGCTGTCATTTAAATTTTTCAGCAGGAGTATCTTTTGGGACAAGGAAATGGGAAAAAAACATTGGAGAAAATAGGAGGGAATCCAAAATTGCCTGGTAGCAGCAAGGACCACGTCTCTGTGTCTTGCTTCCTCAGTCAGAGTGTACAACTACCACTTGCTTTGGGCTTTTTTCCTATCAAGTCCACAAGGCCACAGTACAGCACCTGCCCCAGGTACCATCTGTGACAGGGCACTGCAGTTAAAAATGCAGAACAAGGATTTTATTTTGCTTGCTTCTTAGAAACATCATGGACGTGCCTTTCAGTTTCTCATATCTTCTGAAGGGCTTTTTCCATGTGTCACAGAGAGGGGCTTGGTTACAGGTGTACTTCAGGCAGTTAAAGCATCAGGTATAACTTCAAACTGCTGGAGTTAGGATGCAGTCTAAAATACAACTGCTTCATGTGTGGGAAAGGTAATTTCTTTATGTGTTATAGGTTGTTGATGTATTTCAGCAGCAGTTGGCAGCATCTGTGTTCAGACACCCAAGTTTATGATATTGTCAAAATAGAAATTCCAGAGCAGCATGCTTACACTGGATGTCTAGTCAGAGAGACTAAATCTCTCCTACTCTAGACTACTTTATTTGAAAACATTTTTAAAAGATAGGCAAATCAACCAATAAATAAATAATATAAATTATTATTTTATATATAAATACAAAAAAAAAGACGGGTTTGTGTTGTTTTAACCATAGAATAATATAATTTATTTTGGAGGGAACCTCTGGGCACCCATCCCGTTCAGCCTCATGCCCAAAGCAGGGCCAGCCTCACAGGCAGAGCTGTTTGTTCAATGTCAGTCCAGTCAGGTTTTCTGTACCTCCAAGGATGGAAAGTCCACAATCACCAGCCTCCTCCAGTATTTCACCATGTTTGTTTCAACTTTTATACAATATCCAGCTATGCCTCAGTTTTCATTCACAGCTGTTGTGTTACAGTACAGATATATCAGAGCTTGTTTCAAATGAGCTGGGTTTGGTATCAGAGCAGCTGGTCATAGCAGTGTGGAGCTCAAAAGAGCCTGTAAAAAACACCTGAGAACCAGGGAGTGAACAAGGAAGCAAAGAACTGAATAATCTCTTTATCAGGAGGGCATAATGGGACTAAATGGATACAATTCAATAATAAGGAATAGTAGGAGAACACTGGGTACTTCAAACACTGTGTTAATAGTCTGTGTTAAGTCACACCTAATTGGCATTTTATTGCCAAGTTTTCTAGTATCTCAAAGTGCTGCCTCCCAAATAGCATTAAGTGTGAAATGCAAGTGGTATTCCATCCATCAAAGCCTGGAGCTGTTTGCCTTGCCAGGTGAGCAGGGGATGGCTGAGGCTGAGCTGCAGCAGTCAGATGTCAGAATCTCTGGCAAATCAACAATACCAAAGCAAGGCTGAAATGGTGTCTGGGCACTGTAACCACAGAGAGCTGGAACTGAAAGAATCCGTGAGAGCAAATCTGTGTGGAGGGAAGGGATACAAGAGTGGCAGGTTTGTTGGTAAAGAAATATGATTTGATTAGCAAAAACTCCAAAAGAATGGTGGCCTAGGGAAGAGGAGGAGCTTCCATCGTTGGAAAAAAGATGCAATGCACTTTTCCAGCAGGACCCTGGCTGTTCAAAGCTGGCAGTACTGAAGAGCAGGAAGGAAGTAGCTGTGTGTAAATGAGCACAAACAACGAGGGACCAGTAGGAGAACAGATTTAAACAAGTGAATGTGGTGGTATTTTGGACCCCTCTCAAATCTCGAGTGCCCTTTTGCTTCGGTGGCCACGTGTTCCTGAAGAGGTTGACAGAAAACCCTAAGTGCTCACCGGCTTGCAGCCTCAGGAAATGGAATTTTGAGGATATTTCAGAGCATCCCCTTGGCAGCAGGGTCCTGCTCCAGTGGGGTGCCCAGGATGCTCCACAGGGTTTATGGAAGAGCCTAGTGGCACAACCTCTGGCTGCTGAAGAAAGTTTAAAAATCCAGTGTGCTGAGTCCCAAAAACAGCTTGTTAAGAGCTCGGCTTTTTAACAGTACATAATATTTTGAAACAATTAAGTTGACACTTCCAGTATCAGCATTATATCTTTATCTGAGGTCTGTGACAGGAGGACTTAAAACTTTAAAGAACAATAAAAGTAAGCAACATATAAAATCTTGCTTCAGTGACTCAAACCAGTGTCCAAAATCCCATGAGGCTCCGAGAAAATTTTGAGAACATTCAGATATCAACTGATTCATGAGACCAGCTAATTATCAACAGGATGCACTGTTAAAAATTAGCTGTGATACAAAATTCCACATAGCAAAAGAAAACTCTGTGGTTTTAAGAGACAGAATTAAAAAGAATTTAGAACTAGACCAAAGGATGATGAGGTTTTAATGAGAGTGAAACATTATTACTTATAAAGAAAAAACAATAAAAACTAAGTCAATAAATTTGCTGAAACTATATGATTGCCAAGCAGCTTAATTTTTTTGTTGTATTGTTTTTGGTTTTGTGGATGTAGTCACACTGATCTGTTAATTTTAAATAGCTTCATTTTCCTTTTTTAGGAAAAAAACAAAAAGATGATTGGTATGATAATCTTAAGAACAGAAAGGGGACACGAGCTTTCTGCATGTTGAATTATACACAGGAAAAATAAATTTGTCTTCAAGAACACCAGATCAGAGAGCATTTGCCTCATACTGTAAAGATCAATTTATAGAACACTGCTCTGTCTTGTTATAGCCTAAATTTCATGTGTGTACAGTTTAGGCTGTGGCACAGATATAACTCCATTTTAACCAGAGTTAATTCTCTTCAAAAGATGTCTGAGACTCCTCCACTGACTCCATCTTCAGTGAATTACATTGTTGTCAACTCAAAAGATGGGATGAACTCAAATCTGAATGCACTGGATTGTCTTACATATTTTTACTGCAGTAACAGATTTGTCTGTTTAGAGGTAGCTGTTTGCAGGGAAACAATAAATACTAATTAACCTTTCCCCTTTTCCCTCCCATTATAGCCTCTGTAAGAAGACAAAAGTAAATTTCAGTAGAATGTGGTCAAGATTGGATATTCAAGTGTTTAAAGCTAAGCCACATTCATGTATATGTCTGCATTTTCCATCCACACAGTGCAGGGAGCACAGGATTGTTCTTTGTGCAGAACAAGGGCAAGACGGCACAAATTCTGGGACTTACGTAGTTGTTTGGACTAAATATTGTAGGTAAAGTTCATGGTTCATGGCCTGAACTTCATAAAATTTACCAAATTAGTAAACTTAAGAGCACAAGAGCACAGTGATTATCAAACCTACCACAGTGCAAATAAGTCATACAGGAGGTGGCAGTACACTGGGATATGGCTTTAATATTCAGATGTTTTTCTGACTATGGTACTTCCTCAAACTTCCCTGTCACTGCGATTATCATTCTTTATCTAAAGTCATGGGGCACTGATCTCTGTGCTCAGGAACCCAGATTCTTGATCTGGGAAATCAAAAGATCTTAGAGAGAGTGGTTGCACACTCTCCTATCAACAGCTTCAAAATGTTCCTGTATCCACATGGCTCAAGACACTGATTTTTAAAAAGCATACAATGTAGTTTATTGCTAAGAATTGTCTGCAAGGTGAATCTACAAGATTCACAAGCAAGATCTTTTTTTTATAGTTTAAGGTACAGCTGTCTCTCTCAGCAGTACTGGGCAAAGGGAAATGTGTTGCAGAGCAAACATAGAAAAGATAAAGTGGCACGGAACAGGCACAAATTGTTCTTCTCACAGAGCTTCATGTCCAGAACCAAGACCCTGTTTCTTCTTCTTTCCAGATTATCTGAAGTAGGAGGACAGCGCTCATTTTTCTTTCCACCTCTTTTCTCATGCATGCCAAAGAAGTTGGCTCTGAATTCTTTTTCCCAGAGACAAATCACTGCACATTTTAGGCTTGTTTTGGGGCTATAATTCTTAGGGCTGGCCTGCATAGGGAGGTCTGATAATTTCTACTCTCAGCATGCCCACATTATCTTTCCTGCTGAGGTGCCTGCTCCACTCCAGCACAGGAAGGCTCAGTTATCTGAAGAGCTCCCAAATCATTGTAAATTATAGCTGACACAACAGGGAAAGCTAAAATCAATGCCAGCTTACCATTTTGTGAGTTCTTACAGTTCAGCTCATACCTTTTAAAATCTCAGGGAGCAGTGAGCTCCCATGAGTGCCTGGAAACCATCACTGCTGATCCTCCCACTCAGGTGTGTGTGCTTCTTGCACCAGACCCTTTCCCAACATGACAAGAATTTGTAGGAAGTAATCTTGAGGGAACTAAGCAGGGAGATAATGAAGGAGTATAATCACACCCATTTTGCTGGTTTCCACCTCCTGGTGCTGCTCTGCTGCTGGAATAGGTGCACTTCTAGCTACATTTTCTAGAGTTGAGCATCTTTCTCAGAGGTTACATTGGCAAAGCCATCAGGCAGTCCAGGGCTTACGGCTGCTGTGTTAAAAACATCCAGAAAAAGCTGTGGGAACAAAAACTTCCCTTCTCTGCAGATCAGAATATCCAAACAGTCTGCTGATACATATTCATTTTGCTGTATTGTTTCTACAATTTTGCACGTGGAATTGTTTGCTTTCTTGAAGTTATTTAAAGGAATTCTTGCCAGTCCAGTGGCAACAAATGCTAGACAGAGGCTTGACCTCATCAGCAGGCAGTTGTTTGCTCCTTGAAGCTATGAAGAGTAAAGTGCTAGCCTCATTTTACTTGAGTTTCTGCAAAATCAACACTAAACCTTCTCCAGGATTTGTCTCCAGGAATGGTGAGGAATTTTTTTCTAGTATTTTTGTCTGGATTCTCTAAAGAACAATAATGAAGTGCTCATAACTTCTTTGGGTTTCTGCTTTACTTGGGACGTTTTCATCCTTTTCATAGGTGGAAGCAAGGGATGCTATAGTTACCAGCAAGATTCATGTATTCCTGCAAGGGATGCCATGGACTTGTTCAGCCTTCCTACAGCTTTTGTTCCAATATAAAATACGTTTTTTCCAATTTCCATTTCTCTACCACGGACAAAGGTTAAACATCTTCCTCCCTACACCTTCTCTGAAGAAAATGCCCCCTCTTTAACCTACCAGCAGGAGCAGAGGAAACTCTGAATTAAAATTCTCCAGTGCATCACAATCACTCATCTTGGCTTTTGCTTTTCAACAGTAATTTTCCTGTCTAATAACACAAGTATTTACCTAATAGACACCTCTGTCCTGGAATGGTGCAGCCGTTTAACATTGATGCAAAGCCCCAAATTCTGGGCTATATTTCTTACAATGGAAGCCATGTGTCACTCATACAGTGAGGTTCTCCTTCAAAAGAAAGCATTTCCACAATCCCTCCCACAAGTTTCACAGCACACCTCTGTTAGGTAGTAAATGACCACAGTGACAATTCCAGAATAGTTCTCTGTATGGACACTGCTCTAGAAAATCAGCTCTGTGTGTGTTATACTAAAAGAACCTACATTACATTTGAAGAAAACTTACTATTTCAAAATAAATAATTTTCATTACAGAACAGTGTCCACCCTGGGAACTATTATAATCCATTTGACTATATTACAAAGCACAAACTAGAAAGAATAATAGCTTTATTTTAAACAATAACCAGCCTGCATGAACTCATTTTTTTCAGGCTATTTCCATTGTTAAAATAGTATTAAACAGTCTGTTTCTGTTCAGAGATTCTTATCTTAGTGTTCTCTAAAGCTGTTTTTCAGAAGGTTACCAACATGACAGATATGTGGATTTGTTTAATATTCTGGCTGGAGAGAGAAATTTTTCTTCTTTCGTTTCTTAGACAGTGCAGCTTTCCCTTGAGTTTGTTCTGTGAAACAAGCACTCATGTCTGAGCCAGGGAAAATGATCTCTCACCTCTGGCTTCAGTAAGCAGACTTGTCATGAAATTTTTCATCAAATCTAGGAAACTGAGATAATCATTATTCTTATAAATAATGTCCCATGCACCCAAAAATTCAGCCTCTTCCATTTTTAATTGAGAATATGCCTCTAACAGTTTTCTAAGTGAGAAGAAATTACAAAGTAATACTTTTCAATTAGGGATAGCAACATTAGAGCCAGGTTTCATCACAGTGTCGGCACTCAGCTCCACCTAAGGAGAGGGCAGAGCCAAGGATTTTGTATTCCAGCAGCATGAGGAATTCTGAATCACTGGTACAGACTTGTTTCTGTCTGTGACAAAGCCTCAGCAAGGTGCCCTCTGATAGATTTCAATCCTCTGTGCAGTGTAAGTAAGATAGCTAATTGCTGATAAACAAAACTTTACCGACTTGGAGGAAAAGAGAGATAAAATGTCTCATTACAAGAAAAGGCCCCAGTGATATTAAAACTTCAAGTGTTTTAACTGTGTAATAAAAATATCAGAGGGAGAGATTAAAACTACTGAAATTAAGGGAAAGTTGCTGTCTATATATTCAGTTTCTTTCCTTTTCTGTGATACATATTTTAAGGGAAATAAGTTGCTGGGCTTCCTACAGCTGAGTGTGTGTGTTCTGTGCTTTTTTGTTTTTCTTTAGAACACACAAAATCTGTCAGAGCTGGCTGGTCTTGCTTAGGTCCTATTTTATTATCAGTGATAAAGGATTCTTGGAATTCCTCCCGTTTCCACTCAGCATCATCCAGTGGTTAGAATGTGGTACAATGAAAAAGGTAACACTGCATCATCCTTCCAGGGAATGATGTGGAATTCTCTCCTGGAATTCTGGCTGTGAATAGCTTGTTGTTGATCATAACCTCTCCTCCTCCTGACAGAGGAGAACAAGGCAGGGTTTTGGTTTTTTTTATTGCAGCAGACATAAATAGAAGTACGTGCTGGATGAAATGTAGAGACAGAGAGAAGGAATCAGTTAATTGAAATTGTCAATGCCTAGGAATGAAATCTAAAAAAAGTCAGCACAGGTTCAGTGTAACTTTGTTGGTTTTTAACCACAGAGTTTTATGCTTACCTGACTTTTGAGACTTGGTGACAGGGTAGTTGGGACTTCTGTGTTTATGCTAAAATGAAATAATACATTTTAACGGGGTTTTTTTAGAAGTCTATTTCTCTGTTTCTTCTATGTATGGACTAGTAGGCTTAAATTTATTTGTTTTTTCCTTTTATTGTTCTTATGAGTCATTAATCCCAACTCACTGTAATACCAGTTCACTTCATCTGTACATATTAAGCCAATTTCTAGGACTTTATATCAAAATTGAAGAGGCAGGCAAGTCTGTGCCACCAGCTATCACTGATGGTCAGTGTAGAAATCAAGAAAAAGAATTAAGAGATTCACATACTATGGATAATGCCTTAAGTAGATCAAGCTTAAAATACATAAGCTCTCAGAGCAGAAACTGCTGGGTCTACGTTTATTTTCCCTGGGCACTCATATCAGGCTTAGCTGATGATCCCCTCTGGAGCTGGTCTCTCCTTCATCTGGTGCAATTTTAAGTCACCACTAAGTATTGTCTGGGTCTTATCCCTCTGTGCCAAGGTCAAAAAGGGACTGAAGTGCCACCTCTGACAGAGCAGCCCAGAAAAGAACGTGAAATTCAGTCTGGGCAGGCAGCCTGGCACTACACCTAAACACTCTGCACAGGCCCCTCTGCTTTCATTGTCATCAAAAATGGGTTTGCCTCCTGGCATTTCAGCCTTTTCTCCAGATTTTCTTGTTGCTGTGGCCTAAAAATGTTCAACCCCAAGAGCTCCTTTTCCAGTAGTTTGCCCTTAATTATAAATGTTGTGGATAACATTTTAGTCTTGCAGTCTCCACGAGATTCCTTTCCCTTGTGCTCTCAAGTGCTGATATGGTATCACTTATAAGGACTGTTTTGATAAGGTGCTGATAATCACAATCCCTGTGATAAAACCAGCTGTGGAAAATCCCTTCTGTTCACATCATCAACAGGTCTGTGAGTGCCCAGATCCCTGACCTGGTGGGTAGGAAGCAGTACAGGAAAATCCTTCATCTCTTGGTTCTGGCAGCTCTGACTACACAGAGGCAGCTGGAATGTGAATTTCTTCCTCTTGCCTTGCCTCTGAGATAATTTAAAGTGCTTCAAATATTGCAAAAATGAAGGGTGAAGAGGGAAGGGAGAGGTATTTCCACTTTTTTTTTTTTTTCACAGTAAGGGATTTTTAAACCAGTGGCTTTTATTTGGTGAGAAAGTATTCAAACTTTCACTGGTCAACTCTACAGCTCCCCTGCTCCACTGCTTGTAGAAACAACACAATTTAAAGAGCTGATGCAGTGAACAAAAGGCAGAGGCTGTGATTATTCACAGTTTGGTTTTGCCAGTCAATTTCTTTTTTAAAAAATACATTAAACAGTGCACTTCAAATTCCTTGCACTTTTCAGGTACTTGACTTCTGTCTAAAAGCCTCCTAAGAAATGAATCGTGCATGTTTCCAGTTCAATTGCACATCTCTAAACATAATTGCTATATAGCTAGTTTATTTTATAGCTTTCACCCTATTAACTTCGTTACATAACTTCTTAATTTCAGGATTGAATAGGAAAGTGATTTTTCAATTTCTTGCGTGTAACTCCGTTCTCATGAACTTCAGCATCCCTGCTTTTTCTGTTCACTATTTAACAGCAAGGAAAGATGAATGTAGGTTCTTATTTTTTATTTTTCTTTTCCCAGAGAATCACAGAGATACAGAAAGTCACAATTCTGTGAGCACATATGCTTTAGAATGCAATTTACAAACTGGGGTTCTTTACAAAAGGGTTTTTTTACAAAAGGATTTTTTTATAAAGATCAAGGAAATGATGGTATAAAACATTAAAACACAGTGCTAACAGGACATCTGTATGTTTATGTAAGTCCCAATGGCAAAGAGCAAGGATCTTCCTTGTGCATTGCAGTATTTACTGAAGAGCATAAAGATAAAACAATTGTATTTCCAGTAATATTTAGATTAATATGTATGATACAAAAAAACCTCTGACAGCCAGCTTGGGCACAAGCCAGTCTTAAGCTTCAAGTCACTGCAGAAAGTTACTAAGCTGTTGTACAGAAACTATTTCAGCACCATTTTCTGGCTGTAGAGATACATGTTACGTGTGTGGAGAGAGCCAAAAACTCTGCTGCCTGCCTTCCACCGCGAGAGCATCTCGTGTTTCTGAACACATCACACCAATGGCCCTGCCAGGAGCCGAGGATTTGTGTTATGAGGGCTTTTACAGAGCAAGGCTGAAAGGGCTACACTTGTTCCCTGCTAACAGGCATGTCCCAGTGGACAGCTGCTGCATGAGAGAGACTTGGGGGAAGTGAAATCTTGTAGAAGCCAAGCTCCCTTAGCATTTATTTAATACCCATGAACGGATGGAGAATAATGCTAATAATATGCCACTGCCAAATAGTCTTGTCCTTTCCATCAAGCCCAGACAGCATCATCTTGCAGCTGTTGTAGTACAAGTAGGAAAAAAAAGAGTTTGAATGGGGAGCAGCTGGCACCTTGTGCCTTCTCTGTGGACCCACAAACTCCTTCCTTACAAGGATTAATACCTTAGAAACTATATATGCTTCAGCTGCAGTCCCAGCTTCCTGCTTAAACTGGCAGGCATTTGTACATTTGAGAGATCAGTTGAGGTCTTTTCAATGTCACACATTCAAGTCTGGCATCTGCAGTCACTACAAGCAACCTGTACTTGTGGCTTTGTGTCACTGTTACCTCTCACATGAGGTCTCAGAGCACTGATCTGAGCATGAAGGCTTTTGCAGTGGGTCTGTTTCAACCATCTTCCCTTTGCAAGAGAGAAAATACAATTATTAAGTAACTGGCTCTGTCTTAGCAGTCATAAGCTGCCATCCTGCTCAGTCACAGGTGTATAGACCCACGGCATCCACGTGAGAGAAGGGAGAAGGATTATATCATAAATACATGGTCTGTGAAGGGAGTTTGAAAACACAGATTTGATCTCTGTAGCTGTTGAAGTTACACTTTCCTTGGTTTAGGACAGCTGTTAATGCCTTCACTGTTTTGGTTTCTGCCAAAACAGAAAGAAAGGCTGTCTTTGGTACCTTTCAAACAGCAGAACTTTCCAGTGTCCCCAAAAGCAGTGCAAGAGCCTGAAATCAGAGCCAGGTTTGCTGAGTCAAACAGATTTTGGCATCATTCCACACCTGCTTCCCTTGATTAAGTGGAACCATGCTGTACTCAGGGATCAGTGATCACCTCGCTGGCTGTGAAAGCTCCGTGGGGTTGTGACCAACCTCCAGCATCAGTAGTGGGGCCACAAAGCATTTACACTGGAGTTTACAAAGTGCTACGGGTTTCCAACTAGGAGTACAAGTATCACAGGAAAATGATGTGTGAGTGCTGCCACTCTGTGCAAATGTGCAGGGCTGGAAACTGCCACTGATGCTGAAACAGCAGTGGACCAGCAAAACCAGTTTGTATCAGAAAAACAAGAGTTCTACGCTTTGCTGTAAGTCTGGATGTTGATATTACAGTCTGTGATTCGTGACTCTTCACCATTCACTCAGGACATTGTGCACATACATCAGCAGAGCAAATCATGTGCCCACTCCCCCTAAAGGACCTGGGTTATAAACCCAGACAGCTAAATTGGGGTAACAAGTGGTTTGTTTCAACCTATTTGGGTTAATAGGGAGTTTATCCTCCAGAAACAAAGTAAACACACCCTTTCTTTTTAAACTGGAGTAGTAGAACTTTTATTTCTTGAGGTATTTCTTAGGGTTTGCAAGTGTTTAAAGAGAATTTTTTGTAATGTTTTGGTTAACTAAGTTATATTAGTTCACAGGAAACTATTGTATCTTCTGAGTCAAGAAGCCTTTAGACTTCCCTTGCCTAGTAAAGCCACTATTTATTTATTAAGCTTTGAGATGAGTATTTCATTGAGGTTTTGGTGGCAGAGGTGGTGTGGTGTGTGGTTTACACGTTTCTTACTGTTGTTTTCTCATGGGAGGTTTCCTATAATAAGCCATGCTCTGATAGCCGAGTTTGTCCTCCCCTCAGTGTTAATTCACACGTTAATATTTTATTGGATTAGATTAGAATATTTTAATAGATGTAACATAAATATTTAGGCATCCTATAGCCATCAGCAAGCAATGATAAAATAATATTCAACTGCTGGCTCAAAATTTGTGTCTGTTTATTGTTATCTCTAAGAAAATCTCTAATCCTTGTGCCTGACACCTAGCAAGGTCTAACCATGAATATATCATGAGTGCTGGCTTACCTAGCTAGGAAAGCCAGGAAAGGGGCTGAGTGTAGACCAAGCTTAAGTAACTTAGCTAGTATAAGCCTGAACTCAGTCTGAATTATTTTGTAGTGAGAATTCAAAGTTAATTCCTACACAAACACAGGTTAGTGTTGGGGAGTGCACAAAAACACCTTTCAAACGTACCCAAAGGAACTTAGCCACGTGAAAATCACTGAAAATCAATACAGCTTATCCTCCAAGATCAACGGGATTCCTACAAAGGTGGCAAACACAATATTTCAGTCTGCTTGTATAAGAGGGTTCTGCTCAGCCCGGCACAGTTCTGGAGTGGAAGGATGCAAAGGATTAGATGGACACTAAAATGTTCAGAGAACTTTTTCAGTGGGCTATGTGAGGGGTGTGCATTTGCCTAGCAGAATGTGGAGAGGAAAAATCTGAAATGCAGCTCCTTTAGTCAACAGGTTAGAGATAAAAATACAACTTTCCAACCCCCCTAAAATGCTTTTTATGTAAATATTTAGATTTTAGGCATCTCGATGATTGCAGATTGTCAGTCTCGCTGCTTCACAGGAAACAGAGCTTTGCTTTTCCAGAGCTAGTCAGACATAGGGTGGTGAATTCCAGATGAGATGTGGGAAAGCCTAGGGAGGTCTGGCCTGAGCTCAGCTTGGAGAGATGGATAATGGCTAAATTCATGGTGGAGGTAAACTTGGAGAATAAACAGGCAGTGACAGTATGTAACAGGAGGTAGCAGGATCAACTTGCATTTGCCAGATTTCTCACCTCTTTACACTGTTGTGTTCAATGCAGGAGCCAGGGAAAATGTTGATCTTGTTATTCTAACTCTGCTTGGATCTTCTCTTGTCCAAGAAATGTGCTAATCTAAATCAGCACTGATCTAAACTAGCACTGATGTGGTACCTAATGTTTAACTTCCCATGCAGTGAAAAACTATTCTATCATTGTCTTCAGTGGAATTTTGAGTGTAAGTAGAGGCTGATTGAGGTATGTGCTTAAGTGATCATTTCAGGTGAGTCACACCTGTAGGAACCTTTAAAACACCAGCATTTCAGAGCAGCGTGTAGAATTACCAGGGAAGGATTCCAAATCACTTTATAAAAAAAAAAAGCATTGACCCCAGAGCTTTGGTTTTGGGGTGTCTCCAAGGCAGGATGGCAGGTAACAGTGTAAGTGTGAATCAGAAGGGTATAGGCCTTCCCTGTGCTTCCAGCACGTTCCCCAAACCCCCACTTTTAGATGAAGGAAAGAAAACAGCACATTTTCAGCCATAATTCTGGATTTTCCTTTGTGGTCTGTTTATCTTACGTGGATTGAATTTTAGTATGTTCTTTCACAAACTTAACAGGGACTATATTTACCACAAATATAAACCTGTAATGAAATATCTCCATCTGTATAACTAAGGAAAAGGGCAGAATATTTTATACCTGAGAGTTTAAACAATTCATTAACAATTGCTCATGTAACTGGAAATAATTTAATGACTGATTTCTCCACAGTTCTGGCTTTTCTAAATACTTATATCTTTAGAACTGTAGGTGAACACATTGCAATCAAAAATTCTCGTTTTTTTATGCTACAATGTATACTGCAACCATGTATGTAAGCATCATGTATATGCCAGTCTTTCCCAAATCATAATATAAATTTCAAAGCTGTAAATTAGGTTTGTGCTATGCTTCTCAGTGTAGCTGAACTCTGTGCATAAGAATGACATCATTGTTTCTGGAGTAACTAACCTACATGGGAAGAGGAGAATCAGAAGCAGACTTTTAAGAGGAAAATATCAAACAGAATGAATGGTTTGAATGCAACATATGATGCTTTTGGGTGCTATAAACATTTTATTGTTACTTGTTTGGGAAGAACGGCATAACTCACTGGGGCTCCATAACTTGTGAGTAATGCAGCCATCTCAAAATGTAGCAGATTTATCTGTCAGGGTGTTCAAATGAAAATCCAGGATCTCATTTCCTCCTTGGCCGTTATAAATTTGACCCAGTGTTTAACAATGACCCATCGGCATGAATTCCTTTACATTTACATAAGGCTTTTGGATTAAAATGTAACCTGATTTGGATTAAAATGTAACCTAAAACTTGGATTTAAGAAATGTAACCTGACAGAATGTTTCAGTGCCGGAGCACTAAAATCTAACTTCTATTTAAAAAAAGCACCAGAAATTTAAGTAAACTTTCTCCAACAGCAGAAACGACAGAAGAACCGGGCACTTCGGTTAGACTTATATTTATTTTTGCTAGAAATTAACAGTTGCGCGTATAATTTGTTCTGCACAGCCAATAACTCGGGTCTCAATGACTGCCACTACATTTTGGCCTCACTCTTTGACACGAGGCCATGTTTCATCCTCCGTTTTCAGTCCGAGAGGCCCCCAAAGGCGTTTTCCAGGGGTTCCCTGGAGACTTGGTGGCAGTGACCCCCACCTGCCTGTCCCTCAGCGCTCCGGTGGGGGATGCCCGGCTCCGGCTCCGGGCTCTGCGGGTCCGGATCGCAGCGATCCTCGCAGCAACACCTTCCCCTGCTAAGTGCTGCCCTACAGAGGAGATCGCTGGAAGCCAGGCACTGCCTGGCGCTCCCGGCGCTTTCCTTCGTTTTGGGAGATTTAAGATTCCAAACCAAGCCTTGCGGCAGCCCCGCTGCTGGATGGAGCCCGCCTGACTGAGCAGCACAAAGCATTTCGATGGGAAAGTTTGCTATACATAACATCCCTGCCGATTTTTGCCTCAGCTTCACTTATTATTATTATTATTATTATTATTATTATTATTATTATTATTATTACTAACATTATTATTAATACATTCTGCGGCTGATGGTGTGCCCAGGCTTCTTCCAGCTCACAGCCACCATCACCCTCTGTGTGACCGGAGCGTTTTCCTCTTCCATCCAGTAGCGACATCGCAGCCAGAGGCTTGCTGTGGTCCATGCGGCGGCCGCAGACCCGCGGCAGACCCGCTCCTATTCCCAGACAAACATTCTCCTCGCTCATAGCGCTGCCTCAAAGCGGGGCAGAAATGCGGGCCCCGAGGAGCGCCGAGCTCCGCTTTTCGGGATGAATTTTAAGGCGGCACATAAAGGAAGCGCTAAGAGCCGAGCGCTTCGGGGAGGCGCAGCCGCCTCGCAGCCCCCCTAGGACCGCAGTGCTGGTGATTTCGGCGGGGGAGCGGGAGCGGAGCGCAGTGCCCGGGCGGTACCGGGAGCGGTACCGGGAGCGGTACCGGGAGCGGTACCGGGGAGCGGAGCGGGGCTCGGGCGGTACCGGGAGCGGTACCGGGAGCGGTACCGGGGAGCGGAGCGGGGCTCGGGCGGTACCGGGAGCGGTACCGGGAGCGGTACCGGGGAGCGGAGCGGGGCTCGGGCGGTACCGTAGCGGTATCGGGAGCGGTGCCGGGGAGTGGAGTTGGGCTCGGGCGGTACCGGGAGCGGAACGCGGCCCGGGCGGGGCCGCGGCCGGTCGGAGCGGGGCGGTACCGGGAGCGGTCCCGGAGCGGTCCCGGAGCGCAGCGGGGCCCGGGCGGGGCCGCGGCCGGTCGGAGCGGGGCGGTACCGGGAGCGGTCCCGGAGCGGTCCCGGAGCGCAGCGGGGCCCGGGCGGGGCCGCGGCCGGTCGGAGCGGGGCGCTGCGGGGAGCGGCGCTGTGCATGCCGGGCGGGGCGGCGCGGCCAGGAAGCGCTCGCTGCCGGCCGAGCAGAGCCGAGCCCAGCCCGGGCCGGGCGCAGCCGGCGGCGGGGGCGGGCACATCCGCGCCGGTGCCGCGGGGGCTGGGGCACGGTGGAGGCAGCGTCGGAATGGGGGTGGCTTCCTGAAGCTCGGGGAAGGGAGGGGGGAAGGGAGGGAGGGAGGGAGGGAGGGCGGGAGGAGGCTGGTTCTTGCCTTTCGGTGCCTTCTCCGCCCCCCTCCCGCCCGTCTCTCTCGCAAGTTTGCCGCCTCCGGAGCGGCTGGCTGTGGGCTGCCCCTGCCCCGCGCCCGGCGCTGCCCGCGGCGGGGCGGGCGGGCACGGCGGCGAGCCCAGGCGAGCCAGGGAGCGGCCCGGCCGCCCCCGGGGAAGGCTCTGCTCCGGGGAGCTGCGGGGGGGAGGCGGCTGGCACAGGCACCGAAGCTCCGCCGCCCACCCCCCGGCACCGCCGCAGTCTGCCCAGCGCCGGCAGCCCCGGGAGATGGTGACACATGAAGCGTGCGGGAAGGACCATGGTTGAGAGGACCAGCAAGTTCTTGCTGATCGTGGCCGTCTCCGTGTGCTTCATGCTTATCTTGTACCAGTACGTGGGGCCGGGGCTGAGCCTGGGTTCCCCCAGCGGCCGCTCCTACTCGGAGGAGCTGGACCTCTTTCCCACGCCGGACCCGCACTACGTGAAGAAGTATTACTTCCCCGTGCGGGAGCTGGAGCGGGAGCTCGCGTTCGACATGAAGGGCGAGGACGTGATCGTCTTTCTGCACATCCAGAAGACCGGCGGCACCACCTTCGGCCGCCATCTGGTGCAGAACGTGCGGCTGGAGGTGCCCTGCGACTGCCGGCCCGGGCAGAAGAAGTGCACCTGCTACCGGCCCAACCGCAGGGAGACCTGGCTCTTCTCACGCTTCTCCACGGGCTGGAGCTGCGGGCTGCACGCCGACTGGACCGAGCTCACCAACTGCGTGCCCGGGGTGCTGGACCGCCGGGAGAGCGCCGCGGCCAAGACCCCCAGGTCGGTAGCGGCCCCTGGGCCCGGCCCGTGGCCGTGTCCTGCCCCGAGCCCCGGCCCTTCCTTCCCCCCCGAGCCCCCTGCCCGTGTGCTGTGTGTGCCTCAGCCTGCCCCGAGCCTGCCCTCGGCTGCTTCACCTGTCCTCCCCTCCCGTCCTCCAGGCTGTGCCCTGCACCATCCTCCTGCACATTTCCTGCTCTTTCCCTCCCACGTACCCTGGCACCCTCCAGCCCACGGAGGCTGCTCTAGCAGCCTCTGGGGACCCTTTACCGGGACCATCTTTGTGCTGTTCGCTCTGGCTTTAAAACATTCAGCCTTTACCTCAGACATCGCTTGTCACCTTTTAGGAGCCCTTCAAGTCCTACCCCTGGGCTCAAGCTTGTTTTTGTAACTAGCTTTGCCCCATAACCTGTGCACTCCTTTCCTGCGGCTGAAATTGTTCTCCGGTGCAGCCCAGGAGAGGCACAGGAGCCCAGCAGTGCTCCTGCCTCCCTTCCTGCCTCACCTCCCACCCCCCAGCCTGCACACGGCTTTTTGGGCATTGCCGAAAACACTCCTTGAGCAGCCTTTCTGTGTTCCTCGCTATTGATGTCGATAGGAGACCTGAGGTGAACTCTTTTGGGGAAAGCACCACGTACCTTGTTCCTTAAGTGTCCTTCCTGTGTGCTCAGCAGAGGGGGAGAGCCATCCTAAAGCATCCATATGGAGCACCCGACCTATTTCTGCCCTGCTAGCCCATCATTTCTCTGCCTTGCTCCCTTCGTTAGTTACAAGCTTCAGAGGAATTTTCAGTTTGAAGCATTGTAGTAAAGACAGTGGCGTACATTAAGATCTCCAAAAGATTCTATTCTTTTAGCTCATTATACTGCCGTCTTTCATTTCACAACGCAGGTTTTAAAATTATCGCTATTTTTTAACACTCTGCACGTTCCTTTGACATATTAGTCATTCTGTTACAACACTTTGTAATCTGTTCGCCTTAAAGTTTCGTTCTTTACAGTGCCCAAGATCTTACGCTAATATTTGCTTATGCCATATACTTTATTTATACATATGTTGTTAATATCATACATAATCCTTTTAATGAAAAGTGGCCTTTAAGAAAGTATGTTTGGCCATCATAACTGTGTTTTCCCTGCGTTTTTTAAAAGCGATTCTTAATGATTTTTCTTTCCTCGGAGCTGTGTGGGGTTGCTGGGCTTCTTTATTGTCTCTGTCATGATTGCTGCTGTTTTCAGCCCGTTTCATTGTTAGTCATCCAAGTGTGCTCAGCCTGCTGTCGTGCTGCCCGACCCAGCATCGGCAAAGTGAAATACAGAACTGAAGGCTTGAGGTTTTGCTGTGCTTTTTTATTAATTAGGTCTTTGAGAACACCTCCGAGTAAAATATTCTTTGCCCATCTAGGCTGCTGCTGAGATTTTAGCCAAGTGTTGTTAGGAAAAATGCGCAAAGTTCAGACCTGATTTTAAAAAAGAAACAAAAATTGCCTCTTTTGTGAACCTTGGCACTTGACTAGCAAACCATTAACCTTATATAAAGACCTCTGTGTGTGTATGAATTATCTCAGAGTCCCGTGTGCTTCCGCTGGCAGTTTTGTATTAAAGTCTGTTATGTGTTCAGTATTCAACTTTCTTCGATTCAGCAGCTGGGTTTTTTGTACAGATACCTGAGAACACACCAGGTTGTGAGGTAGCAATTAAATTCCTTACAGCAGCACTTAGGAAGTTGAGAATCAGAAGTCTGTTGCTTCATCTCACATGCTTGTAAATAAGATTTTCCTTGCCATTTCTTTTGGAACATCAGGAACTGTACACTTCCACATGCTTCTTAAATGTCTTGATTTTTGGATGTGCAGGAAAAATCATTCATCCTGTCCCATTCCCTCATGTCTCTATACATCAAGAAATAGTTGTGGCCAATGTTGTCTCTTGACTTTGTTTAAATCTAAGTTAGAACTTCTTTTCCAGGAGTTCAAGCACTATGATGCAGAAGCTTTAGATAATCTATGGTTTATCACCTTGATCTGTTAAACAAAGCCCAGAATTCACTGATCATTGTGTCCTGGGGATGGTTTTAGTGCAACCAGCTGCTGGCTATATTAATAATTCTGTCCTAGGATCCATCTCTATTGTACTGCAATCCAGTTCAATGCCAACTGTGTTATCCAAAACGTGCTTTATTTCATGCCTAAGAAAATTGCAAATAAGAGACAGGCAATGATTGTTTAAAATAAAAATTTGATGGGTTTTCTTTGTTAAAATACAGATAGTCTTGTATCATGTCCATTTCAGTAAGAACAATATTACTTTATTTGTCCATTGTGGGTGTTGGATCTCTTATGTTGAAATGGGACATCTTTTCAGATTAGGTATATGCTAGAGAGGCTCCTGTTTTACAATGGAACTGACCTAAGAACGTATCTCTCACAAAGGAAACAGAAAAAGGAGCAGCAAACAATGATTCTGTCAGGGTTCTCTCAGATTCTAATATCCAATTTTGGAGTGTAATCTTCAAATTCAGCTTATGAAACTAATGTATTGGCTTCTGCATTTGCTGCTTAATACAAAGTTTAAACCTTTGCTCTTCCAAATATGTGTTTGTCCCCAAAAGCAAAACAGCTGACTTGTGCTTACAAATAAATCTGCATTCTAGTGAATGCTGGAATGCATGAAGGTCATTCAGTATTGCCCACACACACAGATCATGGGGTTCAAGCTGTTCCCTTTGTAAGGCAAGCAGTCCTGCTGCTGCCCAGTGCCCTGTTGCACTACATTCCATAACCTGGGCATGGAACAGAAATTTGCAATGCAACTTTCTTCATTGTTCACTTGTTCTGTGTTAGACAATGACTAGGAGCTCTAGATTGTCAAAGGCTCTGTCTGTCTCTCTTTCTCTCTCTCTTTCTCTCTCTCTTTCTCTCTCTCTTTCTCTCTCTCTTTCTCTCTCTCTTTCTCTCTCTCTTTCTCTCTCTCTCTTTCTCTCTCTCTTTCTCTCTCTCTTCTCTCTCTCTTTCTCTCTCTCTTTCTCTCTCTCTTTCTCTCTCTCTTTCTCTCTCTCTTTCTCTCTCTTTCTCTCTCTCTTTCTCTCTCTCTTTCTCTCTCTCTTTCTCTCTCTCTTTCTCTCTCTCTTTCTCTCTCTCTTTCTCTCTCTCTTTCTCTCTCTCTTTCTCTCTCTCTTTCTCTCTCTCTTTCTCTCTCTCTTTCTCTCTCTCTTTCTCTCTCTCTTTCTCTCTCTCTTTCTCTCTCTCTTTCTCTCTCTCTTTCTCTCTCTCTTTCTCTCTCTCTTTCTCTCTCTCTTTCTCTCTCTCTTTCTCTCTCTCTTTCTCTCTCTCTTTCTCTCTCTCTTTCTCTCTCTCTTTCTCTCTCTCTTTCTCTCTCTCTTTCTCTCTCTCTTTCTCTCTCTCTTTCTCTCTCTCTTTCTCTCTCTCTTTCTTGGGACTCCAAGGATCTCTGAAGTTGGCTGTGCTTATCAGTTAAGTCACTTAGCTGCAGTTTTCTTTGTGCCTTTAGTAGAGGGCAAATTCCAAGATTTGAGGAATGGAGGCCTAATTATTCCTTATGATGTTTGGCATAAATATTGGTTGCAAAAGACTTTTCTTAAAAAGAAACAATATTAGGATGCATGTCTTGAGTCACCATGCTGATATTTCAGCCAGCAGAAGCTATGAACTGCTCCCTCCAATTTGTTTCATTTAAACTTCAGAGAACAAATCTATTCTGTTGATTCTGAAAATAAAAAAAAAAAAAAGAGAGAAAAAAAAGCCAAACTAATTTATTTAATTTGACTTCCAGAATTAGAAAAAACTGTGAACTGACCCATTAGTGATGTGTTTGTCCCCTATGTCAAGGGGTGATTTCAAGCCCTTAGAGGGGTTGTGAGCTTCTGGAGGAAATGTGTTCCAGTGCTCCCAACACAGGAGCACAGCCCTGGCTGTTCTCAACTTGTACTTGGAGGACACTTCATGCATGAACTCGACTCTTAATGTACTGCAGAGGCAATAAAACAAATATATTACACCAAAGGAATTCTGTGTGTTTCCCCTCCTGCCTTTTCCCAAAAAAAACCCTGAATAAATCCCAGACAACCCAGGCTTTGTTGCTGTCCTGCTGGTTTCTTGTGAAAACAAGAGCATTGAAACTGGCATTTTCCTGGAGCTGTGTTATTCACGTGGAAAGGATTCAAGGCACACAGCTCCTTTAAAACTGCATTTCTGGGAGCTCCCTGTTGCTGGGGAGAGCCCATGGAACTGGGAGAGTGTTGGTTGGGCATTGCTGGCTCTGTGCTCTACCTTCTGTTGGGCTGTTGCAAGCACTCTGTAGATTTTTTAATTTTTCAATTTTTTTTTTAATGAGCTGCCTCAAGACATGAGCTTAGTGAGCTTAGCCTTAGCTTTCTCTATGGATTTCTGTCATAGAAATTTGGTTTCTGAGTTCATCTGTGGACAAAAATGAGAAAAGTGTGTGCATGCTTCTGATTTCGGTATTTTTTTCTCAAGGTTTCATACCATGTCGAAATTGTAATCCACATACTTTTATGTAAGAAATTGATGGCAGATTAGTAAAACCTGCTGTTATGCAGATCAGTCAAGAATCTCTCTGATTAGCTATTTACAGCTTATGTTTTGGGTTGTTGTTTTTTTTTTTAAGAAACAATTAACAGGGCTCAGCAGTTTGTTAGTTTGATTTTTCTGAAGTGTGAAGTTTCACAGCTTCCAACTACATATCTGTCCCATTGCAGGGATCTGTTCTTGATGAGGTTTTTATTATATGTGTGCTTAGGAGCTGCAGAGACACATTGTCAAGAAACCAACTGTCTGAGAATGAAAAGCTTTACCAAATCATTTTTATAATATTAGCACTTTTTAAAAGCTTGGGCTTGTCATTCTTTTTGGACCTGTGTGTGTTGGGGGTTGAGTAATTCCTGTCTGCAGGGAGCAGGGGGCACTTTTTTTCCACTCACCAGTTCAATTCAGACTTGCTTATCATAAAGACTGGTGGAAAAATATCAATATAAAGCTATTTTCAGTAGCTGGTTCATTTCTCAAACCCCTAACATGTAGAAATATTTTAAATCCTACTAGTCTGATAGGAAACTTTTTGCACCTGATTGTGCTCACGTACAAAGCCAGGCTTGTCTTTCACAGCCAAACAATTGTAAAGAGCCAAGTAGTTTTGTAGTGAAAATCTTCAAATTTGTCATAGTTACCAAAAGTAACTGAAAACTGGAACTCTTCAAATAGCTGCCTTAGGTTTGAGGTACTGGATTTATCTAAGCTTGAGACTTTTGGCTGGTATGCCAGGTTTAATTATTCTTGCTGTTTTTTCTTGCTGTTGTTGACAAAGCAAAAGGATGTGTGGGTATTTGTACTGACCTGATTTTTCAAAATGAGACATTTGGCTGTTTTTCATTAATCTTTAAACAAAAGTTGCATCATAACATAGTAATTCTGTTTCTCTTGCTTAGAAGTTTGCAAACACTCTTTGCCTAGATCTCAGATTTTGCCTTTCTCTGGTTTATCATTTCCTGCTCTACAAATAAAAGTGTACAGTATTCAGAGCAAACTCTTGGATAATCACCTCTTCCTTTTTCTTTTTTTTTTTTCTGTTGTTTTTCTCTTCTTTTTTCTCTCATTTGTTTATTTTTTTTTTTTTAACAATTTTGAAATAATTACTTTAGAAGAGCTGTCTTGAATTTTATTATTAACTGAAGTGGTTGGTTTGCTATATACTTCCATTGTAAGGAGAGTCATTAAGGACTGTTCCTCTGTAGATGCACAGCTGATGGGTTCCACCATGCTAGTGCAGGCAAACACTTTTGAGGTTAATTACATAGCTATTAGAGTTTTAATCATTTTGTGTGACACTGCTGGGCCAAAGCAGTGCCAAGGCCAGTTCTCAGGGTCCTGGTTTGTCAGTGTGAGATGGAGAACACCCACCAAAAAATACAAACAGATGTAATCTCCAGCACTGCCACCATGTCAGCTTCATGCTGAACCTGGGAAGAAATGTGTGATGGGAGGAATTTGGATTTCATTAGTGCTGTAGGGGCTTTAGGCGAAAAACAGCGTGTGATCTAAGACTTGTGAATTTGATGTTGCCTGGTAGAATAGCTGCAGGAATTACCTGGTGTGACTGGGGGGGTGTGCTGAGGACTGTTCCCTGCAGGAGGCTGGGGAAGGTGTTTGGTTGGACATTAGAAGGTGAACTGGACAAGGTGGTGTCACCCCCCGAGAAAGAGCTCCTAGAGAAGATTGTTGCAAGTGGAGATCATTGCAATGCTGCCCTCTCCCTGGGCCTCTGCTCCTTCTGGGAAGGAGGAGGAGATCAGCCTCCCCTTGTGGTCCCTTCCCTCATTGATTTGTGGGGTTAGGCTTAATGGGCTTAAAAAGCAGCAGGTTTTGGCTGCCTGTGGTAGAAACTGGAGGAGTGTAACCTGGCACCCATTTACTGGAACGTAATTCAGGACATGCAGGCCTGAAGTTATTTAACACAACTTCCTGATGAGTTCATTTCATGGATGAGAGTGATATGCCTTACCTGAGTCATGTTTGTCCACAGTGCTCACACCAGAGCCCTTGATGACTCCTTGCCAGCGAGTTTCTGGCCCTGGTGTTCCTCATGGCACTGACTGGCAGACTCCCAGAAAAGTCAAGACAAAGCTGATCAAGGAGGGTTGTGGCTCTGCTCTTCCAGTTTCACTCCGGAAGAGTGACTGGAATGCGAGAACACGCCTGATTTTAAATTTGCTTAGAAATTCCTGTCTTATCAAATATGTATGACATCCATTTAAAGTCTCCCTACTATACATGCTGCTGTCTTTTACAGATTATGGTTTTTGTAAATCTTGGGAAGTCAGAAAGCAGCATGGGCAATTGCCTTCAGCCAGTCAGAGAACCAAAATATCTCATTTATGTCTCCTTATTTTAAACTTCCAATTATTTGGAAGCAATTTTACCAAATTTGTAGTAGTAATGCTTTAGGTAATATTTTGTCAGTGAACACTTGGGATTGTGCTTGCTTTAGGAATCCAGAGTGACACAGTCTAACTCCACAAAGCTTTGTTTATGCTTGTATTTCCACAAAGTACTAGAACGGAAAGGAATTTTCTGTTGTTGAGTGAAATTGTGCTTTGTCAAGCAAAGATGAAGCATGGTCTTTAATTTCTAATAATCACAATTGTGATAGCTGCCAAGTCAAGATTTTTTGATTAAGTTTTGCTTGATGTGGACTGAAGAGAATGATGCTTATACATCAGAAGCAAAGACCTTCATAAACTGAGATGTCACTCTGATTGGAGAATAAACAAAGAAGAACACGGAGCTGAAGTAGCTCATTAGAAATTTGATTGTTTTGCCAATGATGGTCGACCTTAAAAGCAAACAAACAAGTAAAAAAGCATCCTCTGCTTTTTCTAAAGGAATTGAAGTAGAATGATGAGGAAAATATACCCACCAGCATACACTTGAGGTGACACAGTTTCTGTAATCACTGTTTGATGTAGTTTTGTTCCCCCCTTCTGTTTCCCTAACAGAGTACTCTGCAGCAAATGCAGACTTGAGAATCCCTCTGAAGAGTCCTTTGGAAATGATTGTCACAAAGGCACAAAGAGCCTAAAACACCCCTGCACTGTGGCATGTCAAGTCTGAGATCTGAAAAGGATGCTTCAGACAGTCCTGTGTGTCACTGCCAAAGGAGGAGCTATTTCCCCGTGCATGTCTGGTGGAGCCTGAGACCTCCTTTGAGTGGGAAAAGGGTGTTCAGGAAAGGTCCACGCAGGGAGAGGCCATCAGGTGGAAAGCGTGACCTGTGCTTCGTAGGGTTGAGTTGTTTCTGCATTTGTTAAGTGGTGTAAATCTGTGTCATTTCTGTGCTTAGCCTCAGAAGTACAATACACTATTCTGGATGTGTTTCATCCCTATAGCCTGCTGAATAAGGCCAAGGGTTTGAGATATTCTGGGGCATGTCTTGTCCAGTGGTGAGTCCAGAAAAGGCGAAGGAGGTCCCACTGTCCACCTTTAGCTGTAACCTGAACTTTTTAGCAGCACTAATTATATCATTCTTTCACCTACTCCTCAAAACCTCTTAAAAATTTATAGTAAATAGCACCTGCTGTTATATTAATTTCAGACTTCAGGTCTGTGCCTTTATTTCAACCTAAAGGCCCCTTCAGGGGTCTGTCTTAAAGCTGGCTTTAAATATAAATCTCAGACTTCATGTGAGTTACAGACTTCCCTGCCCAATCACTTTGTCTCTTTCAGATGTAACTGGTTTCCTCACTTGTTATTTCTGCTTGGCTCTGTTTTCCCCTCCCTTCCAGCCTTTTAGTGATAATTTCTACATTGTAGCTCATCTATGTTTTTCTAGAGGAAATACTTCAAAATTTCCTGCCAATTTAAATAAGAAAACAGCTATTTGCAATTAACTTTTTATGGTCTCACTCTGTGTTTTATTTCATAACTAATCTCCATCCTATTAAGCAGAGATTCTTTGATTACACCTCACTGCAGATTGAAATCCTTTGATCACTTTTATGGAGCTGCTCTACATGTGGGGAAACCTCAGAGCAGCCTTTGCATTTTTGTTTTTAAAACAGACCAAATTTCCTTTTGCTCAATGTTAGCCTTCAAGTACTAACAAGATGATTTGAGATTTTTCTGCCAAATAGCATTGCTTAGAATATGAAAATGGTGACTTTGCACTAATTTCAGATACATTGAAAGGGACCTTGTTTCTGGACAAGTGCTAAAGATTTAAAAGTGCTGCTTCTTCCATATATTTGAGTTACTCTGCATTTTAGCCTTAGTTCTCACGTTAATTATAGACACATATAAGATACCTGATTACAGTGAAATACTCAGCAGCTTTTGAAAGATTTTGTGAAAAGCATTGCACCGATCATTCCTTTTCTTTTTTTTTCTTTTTAATCTTAAACAGCTTAAAAAGGAAAGTGGGGTTTGTATTTTTTCCTCTTAGCTCTCAGAAAACTTAAACATCCAAGGAAATATAGTAAAGATGGAATCGACTCTTTTTGTTTAAACGAGCAGCTCTTGCTGCCATGACCCCCTTGCTCTCAGTAAAGATTTGAGTTCGGATACCTGTGACCCTATATCAAAGCATCAGGAAAAAAATCGATGCCTCACAGCTAAGACAAACAGCAGCAGCGTGCTGACTCACCCATTTCCTGACAGGTTTTGCTTTCCTGCTGGAGATAGACCAAAGTGCCAAAGCAGAACAGGAATCGCTGAGTATAACCAGGATCAGTAAACCATCCCTTCTGTTAACATGGCTTAAATCACAAAAGACAGGATTACCTTCTTCTGTTCTCCGCCTCTTTCTCTTCTCTTGCCACCTGTTCCCCTTTTTTAGGCCTTTGAAAGAGAAAAGACAGATGTGATGTGGGTAGTTGTGCAAGGAAGAAGATTGAACAGATTTATTCTGGCTGCTGAAGCAAGTACAGTAGGGGTCATTTAGATTAAAGCCCCCATTAAGGGGAGTACTTCATTCATAGAGTACTGCTCAGAAAAGAGATATACAAATGCATAGGAGCCCTTTCAGGTGAGGAAATTCCTTGGCATCTCTTCTAGGGGGGCAAAACTGGAACTTCTTGTTCTGAGCACCTGAGTGAAGTTTCCCTCATTGGTTATGCTCCTCTGGCTGGTGTTGTTATTTGCACCATATCCAAAATAAATCATCTCAAGTATTTTTTTCCCCACTGAAGTTTTCTTTGATTTACTTGGTTATATCCACAAGTGAGTTTAAAAATGACACCATCTTTCTGTGTGTACATAACCTGACTCTAGTGGAGCCTTAGACCTGTGCAGTGAGGCCCTGTATTTTTAACAACCATATTGTGTTACACGTATCATGTCTCTGACTGCTGCTACCAGTGGCTTTGATTTTGAAATGTAATATTACACTGAATGCTAATGACTCAATATTGCCCTTCATTATTAAAACCATTATTTGGGCCCACCCAGCATTTAATTCTGCTCTTTTTCTTGTACTTTGCAAATAGGCTTTTTCTGACCAATGTGTTATTTCTTTATAATATCTGAGCAATTCTGTTTTCCATTCCTTGAACTAATACTTTTTTCCAGGTTGTCATCATCTTGTACCTTCAATCCTTCAAACAATCAAACCTTGATTGCTTCAATCTATGTTTCTGAGCTTGATAAATTAAGCCTTCTGTCCCTTCAGAGATCTCTTACTGCCTTACCCTTCTCACTCTCATAAGTTACCAGGTTTTTAATGGGGGAGGCTCTTTTTGTTCGGATTTTTGAAGAGCCCCTTTTGTAATAGGCCACAAAGCTTTTGCCATACAAAATATGACTGCCAACATCAGAAACAACAGTTAATCTGAACAGCCAAATTTAAAGCAGTCAATACTCTGAAATATTTTTGGTGAGATACTACTGCCTTCTAGCACTACTCAGAAAGGGTTATTTTCGTGACTTTGACTGAACTGGATGAAGGTGACACCTGTTTATGGAGCCAGTCATACATAGCAAATACCTTACAGAAACTCAAAAGTAGCCAATTGCTATTTTCAGCAGTTCCACTTCACAGTTCCCAGTTTTCAACCCTGACTGTTCAGAATTCACTCAGGCTCCAAGCAGACAGCATGCCAGCAGTTTATATGAGCTTCATTTTCTGTTTTTAAGAAAAAAATGACACTCCAAATCTTGAAATGGTGAAACAAAAATCACTGAATGATACATGAGTTTGAATTTAAAAAATAACCCTGTCATTTCTGTTAACACAGGGGCTGGCTGTAGGTGATCTCCTGAATGAGATCTCTTGGGTTTGTCAAGAAGGGACTGAAAAACAGCTGCCCCAATTGTGACTCTGTATATCATGAGCACTAATGTGACTCTCACCAAAATTCAGGGAGTTACTCAATGACAGGAGGAGCTGTAGTTAACTTTTGGGTGCAAAAGGAGCATCTGAGGTTTGGGATACAAGGAAAAAAAATGATATAATAAGGGAATAAGAAGGAATCACATGTAACTTGTGTTGACAAGTTATATTAACAATATATACCTATAATATCAATCAATACTTGAAGGATTTTCAGGTATTAGATGGTTTGTTAGTTAAATAAAGCTTTTTTTAACTAACCATAAAGTCTTTGATCTTAGTGAAGACATAGTTTCAATTTCTTGCCTTTTTTTTCCACCTAATTTTTGTGCCTTGGGATTTGCTGCCAAAACTGTGTGCAATTCTTTAAAGAAATAATGTTGGACTACAGCATGCAAGAAAAATACTTGAAAAGTCTAGTGTGAATCAATACAGTTTGTGAGACAGCTAGCTTAGAGAATTTTAAAGACATTTTTGTCCCTCACTTCTAAAACATATGTAGATCTTTTAGCTGCTATCTGCAAAGAATGTATTTTTTAATATGATTTAGGCAACTCTTTGGAAGAATAATTTGGCGAGTTCTGTGTAACTTTCCAACCTTTTTTCTTAGTGTTAGCTGCCTCGAAATGACTGAAGAGGTTGTGGATTTGCCTTCAGCTAGTCTGAGGGTTTCCCATGCTGTGACTTGCTGCTTGTAACAGTGCAGGAAAAAGAGAGGTGTCTTTTCCTGAAAACACAATCAAAGATCAGGGGAGGTCTCAGAAATCAGGATTAATGTCTGGAAATGGATGAACTTGTGGTGGCTGTGATATAGAAGTTTTCCACGTTCCTCTGAGTGTCTTCAGTTTGGGAAGCAGGTTCCTGTGTGATCAGTGGTGGGGAGGCACAGGTCTCCCTTGGACATCCCTTTCTCACAAACATTACTGAAGGTTATTCTGGACTGTGCTTATGCCAGCAGTTCTTATCTAGGAGTTAACCTGCCTAGGACAGCAGTTCCTGGGAAGAAATATCTCCAGAGTTGGCTGAAATGCTTCCACAGTGCGTGTCACAGTAGCTGCAGCAGGAGTAATGCAATTGTTCTGTCTGAGCCTTTGAAATGGGCTGGTGGAAAGAGTTGTGCTGAAAAGGATTTCAGCCACTGGAAAGCAAACAGGAAATGGTCCATCCCATTTCCATCCCAGCCAGGCAGGGGTGTGGAAGCTGGGCACTGTAAAAGCTGGATTGCTGCCCACGTTATTCTGTTCCTCAGGGAAGGGAGCAGAGGCTGTTGTCAGCCCAGCTGTCTGTCCCAGGCAGCTCTCACGATGGTTTGACAGTGCTAGAACTGGACTGTGCACACTCTTTGCAGGGCCAGCCTTTGTGGTGCTGAGCTGTAGGGTGATCCCTGCCTGTGAGGGGCTCCTGTTCAGCACAGGGTTTGTGTTCCCCCCAGAGAGATGGGCTCACAAGTGCAGGGATGCTCCTCTCATGGGCTCTGGGGGAACCAGGCACTGCTCCCACCTTCTGTCACCAGCTGCCCCCTGAGATGGAGCCAGGTGTGTGAAGGATCAGCACAATTCTGGCCAGGATTTGAGCACACCCATCCACTCTGAGCACAAGAAGCCAAAAGGGGGTCTCTTCTATATTTCACAGTTTATTCTTGCAAAGGCAATGCCAGGAAGAGACAAGGGATTTAGGGGTCTGGGCTGCTTCTTTTAACAAGACTTCTTGGGAGGGTGGGAGTTTTGGAAGGAACCAGTTATTATTCATAGCTAGCTAACTTACAAACTTTCTACAAATCAGGGCTGGAGAAGCTAAGATAAGAAATAAGAGACACGGACATTGTCAAATGCCAAACTTTAGGGAGTGAACCTCGGGGGGCTCGCAAGGTGGGAGGGAGAACTCCCCAAGGCAACAGCCAGAGGAAAAATGCCACAACACAGCACCATCAGCAAACTGGTTTGTTACACCAGAAGGGAAGATTCTTGCTATAGCTGTGAGTCTGTATTTGCGAATAGTCTAGGTATCATCTCTGGAAGGCAGCAGAGAACTTTGCCTAATTCTCATACTCAGGGAAAGTAAAAAAAAAAGCTCCTTGCCATCTGACCTGAAGTATTTCAGTAATAGTTATTTTTTATTGTCTGTTAAGTGGGGTTACCTTGGAGCTCGTTTGAAATACATTGCATGCACAAGAAATAGGGAAAAGTTTGTATCCCTGTTTTAGTTTAGCAGTCTTGAGACCACAGATGAAAAGCCATTACCTGGCAAAGGTGTGTAAGGGCTGTTGCTCTTGAGGACAATATTCACAGGATGTGAATGTGGAAATGATCTGTTTCTTCAAATTTCTCTACAGTGTAACTGGCAGTCCATATGAGGGGGGTATTATTTGTACTTTAAATGCAGGAGCAGAGGCTCGACTGCTCACCATGGCATGTGCCAGGACACCAAATCTGTGACAACATGTGTTTGTTCAGGGCTCTTCCACATGCTCCCAGCTGCAGGTTGTGCCTCCACAAGCAGTGTTGGACAGCATGATGGACTTTCCTGTCTCAGGATCTGCTGAGCTCACACTGGACTGTGTAACCAGGTAACGGAGGAGATTTCCTGTCGTTCAGCCAGACACCCGGAGTAAAGATCTTCTAAATCTAAATCCTAAACATCTTGAAACAAATGAAGAAGTAAATCTTTATGCAGACTGACCACAGTATGACTGCCTCCATTTGGAAATAACTTTCCCCTAAGGCTTTCTGTCTCTCTTGGGGTGAGCATTTTCTTCTTTGTGCTCTAGCTGGTGTTGGAGGGGGATGACTTAACACTTGAGGTGTAGTTGGGTTGTAATGACAATATAAATCCCAGTAGGAGGGGTGCAGCTGCAATTTATAAAGTGTGCTGGATGATCAACAGTCTGTCCTGACTGCTGCATGGATGATGGTTAGCCATGATGAAGCACTGCTTGTCAGGGTGTCGCTCTGGAAACCTCGCAGAAACTGAGGGATGGATGGACTCTTTGAACATCCTGGAGATGTGGGATGCTTGGTCTGCCAAATACTTCAGGCAGGAGGAATTGACCTCTTTCCTAATTAGGGTATTTCCTGATTCTTCTGAACTTCTGAAATTATTTGGGGATTGTCATGAAAAGCCTGTTGTCTGGATTGAAGCCCAGCCAATCCCAAATCTGGAAATAATTACTCATGAGAAAAAAACAAACAGTTATATTTGTCAATTATATGATAAACATTTAAATTTGCCAATTTGTCTCTACTCTTGTGGGTAAGTGAGATTTAGAGACTCTTGCCTAGTGCAGAAAGGATCTGAGAACAGTTTTCTCTTATGGAAATAAGTAGAATTACTTGCACACCAAGGGATTTATGTGGCACTTTACTGCTTTTCATGGGAATCTGCGCTCATGTCAGGATGTTTATGGAAGTTTACACTAAACCAAGCTAAAATAGGTGCATTAAAATCTAGGTGGATACTCTACCTGTACAAACCGTGACATGTTGAATTATTCTGAAAATCATCATGTAATAAGTGCAAAAAAAACCCCCAAAATGGTATAGACAGGAACCAGAGCTGGCAAATTCCAAAGGTGTCAAAGGATTTACTGTATTGTGCATACCGCTGTAATATTCCTGTGCTGAGAAAAACTTTCTCATGTGAAGTGGTCTCTCTGGGGTCAGTGAGGAGAGAATACAGGGGGAAACAACTGGGCGTTAACAACTTCCCACAGGATAAAGCACAAATAGTCCTTCCTTCAAACAAATCCAGCACTGGGTGGGAGCAGGAACTTGGAATCTTTCTGCAATTAAGAACACAAGCCTCTTGGTCCAGAAAATAGTTAAGCAGCTGTTTATAGTGGTGAGGGAGCTCAGAGGAGGAGCTGGTTATACTGATTCATTCTGGTTATTCTTCCCAGATATAAGTAATTTAACTGTGACTAACGGCTAAAGCTGGGACTATTCTGCATGTCACATAATCCTTTTTTATTTTCCACTCTGCTTGATGATGCAAGTTGAAACAAAGGCCTGGTTGTTTAAGCTCCCTCTAAGCTCTATAAAAAAGTTCACGTGCTTCTAAGCCATGCTTTTAAATCACACCTCCAAGCCTGTAGAGAAAAGCTACAGGCAAGTTTTGAGCAATTCATTCTTCATTCTGCTCAGCACACAGCTGATGGCATGACAAGAGGGGCAGGAGGAGTAGTAGCCTGTAGATGGTTCTTTTAAGTGCTCTGCCTGGTTAGAGATGGAGGTGGAACCAGTGCTTTGAGGTCAGGTAAGGAGATACCTGGAGCTTTCACCCCCAGGGTCATAGGATCAATGCTTAATGTGGTAAAAGATCACTCCTGGTCAGTATTTTCAGTGCTGCTCTTGGGTAACAGATGTTCTCTCTAAAATGTGACTATCCATATGGCACCAAGCAGACCCCTATTTCTTTTGAAGCCTTACTTGAGCAAGTAAGATACAATGAAATGAAGGAACTGAGCTGTACTAACAGCCCAGTCATTCATGATGTTCTAACCAGAAACCACTGATGGTTTCTGATTTCTCCAGGTAGCCTGTCTGGCATGCCAGAGTGCTCCTCTGCTCTTTGGAAATAAAGGAGTGGTGGTAGAATGAGACACAGGTACAGAGCATGTCACTGCTCTTGAAGCATATTTAGAACAGTGTCAAAACTGCCACCCTGACATCCATGAATCATCATGTTCTGTGACTCAAGGACTATCCAAACTTACATCCAAGTGCTCCTCATACACAAGGACCAAAAATGTTCTGCTTACTCAGGTCAGAAAAGTTGTTTCAAAGGCACACAATATGGAATGTAGGAGAAACCCGGCCTTTAAAATGAGGGTTTTGGACACAGTCAGTGTGGCCGTCTCTTCAGTACCTAGGGCAGGTACTGAATGTTCTTGTTCTTCCTTTCCTTTTTAATGTCATTGTATAGCTCTGAAGAAGTTTTCATAAAGACAGCTAGCCCAGGAGACAGGAGCAGGTTTCCCACATGTGTTGGAAGGCAGAAAGAGATACAGCTTTAGTACCAGAAATTATAACATTAACATGGATCTGGGCTTTTAACATTTGTGTAGTTTTGGTTCCTCCTGTAGCTTATCAGAGCTCTCTTTGCCTGGGAGAAGGGAGTTGTCTCACAAATGATCTGTTTGGGGTATGCTCCTTCCTTTGTGCATTAACTCCCTTTTTCACACATGGGAGCAATTAAAAAATTTTTCAATTTTTTTTTTCCTTTTAACCATTTGTTGCCACAATCCCTTACCTCTTTATGTCTGTTCCTCTGCATGGAGACAAAAAGTATTGTAGATGCCAGCACTCAATCTGAGAAAGGTGGAATTAATTCTGAAAGCCACAGAATTAAGTGAACCTGTCATAGGATTCTGAACCACTTCTGAAAAGAGGCTGGATTTCATTTCAACACTTCAGTAATGAAATTCAGTCATGAGTAACAGTCTCAGGAGAGGTGAGTTAACTAAAGGTCTTCATTTGCAGCTCTCTTCTGAGCTCTCATGGCAGTGGGAAAGCTCAGAGCTGAAATGGGGATAAGATGTCACACAGAAGATGTTTTGTGCTATTGATTTAACCTGGGGTGGACAGAAGGAAAAGGACTGACAGAAAGGAAGTTTGGGCTGTCCATGCAGACTTGTAGCTCAGCAAGGTCAGTTTCAATAGTGACAAGACAGTTTTTGTTGCTATTAATCCTTTTCTGACCTTGCATGGCAGCACTGCTTGGGTTTTTGTGCTGTATCCAGTTGCATCCTGCTAGAAAAGGAAGGCATAAAGAGCACACTGGAAGGTGCTCTCTGGCCAAAAATCTCCATTTGCCTTCAAGCCTTTTCTGCCTTCAGGCTTTCTGGCATGCCCCCAGTGAGTGTGCACAGTTATTCCATTAATTTGTAGGGTGCAGCCTCAGCAGGTTATTTTCTGAGTTGGACAAGTCCACATCCAAGTTTTGGTTTCCATGAACAGAGAGATGTGGGAGGTTTAGGTTTTGGGAAGCTCTGTCAGGTACCACACACATGCCAGAGGTTCTGAAAAAGCAGGTTTGGATCAATGGCTTTGAGGACAAGCATTGCCACTGCTTGATCTTTGAGAGTCACTGTGTATGGGCAGACTGCTGCCCAATTTCTAAACTTTTCAGCCTTGTGATTTTTCTGGTATTCAGGAAAAAGGTGGAAAGTGATCAGGTTCAGCAGCTCTTACACCTCCATACCCGTGCAATAAGTCTTTGGCAAGAAACAACAAAGGTGTCCATCAGATTTTAGGACTTTGGTTTTCTGTAGATTGAATTTTTGACTAAAGGAAGAGATAGCGATGTCCTCAATAGCAAGAAGGATTCCTGGTTTTAGTTTGTTTTATTTATTTGAGAAATATAAATGGATGGAATACAAGAGCATGCTTTATTATTTTGTTGTTTCCCCCTCCTTCAGAGAACAGATGTCGGAGTTCTGCTTGGTCATTCCAGCACTGAACACTTGCCTTAAGCAGCAACATCCCTTTAAAAAAAAATTAAAAAAGAAAATGAAAAGTTGTATGCTGTGCCACAAAGCACGTATGACTTGCATTTCTGAATTCTGGCAGGAAGTGAGGCAGGAAAGGCTTTATTAGAAACCTTTTCCGAAGAATCTATAATGGCACAATTTAATTGAGTTGGCAAGGAACTCTGGCAAGGTGCTTGAGCTCCCATCACACGTGGACAGTTATCTCTGGGTTTTGCCTGTTGTTGTCTCTTGCCCTGCACACTGGTGTTTTAAGAGAACAGTGTTTGCTGAATGGGAGCATGGAGGTGGAAACTAAAGAGAGTAACATTTTTAACATTTTCAACCCCAGCAGAGTCTACTCTGGCGTGCAGCACGCTGCCTTTTCCACAGAGATCTGTGTGTTCTGTGGAGTGTACCAGACTGAAATGAAGCATTTGCAACATTGATTGTAGTAGCATCCTGAGTGCTGTTATCTGTATGGATATGTGTGTAATGATACTGCTCTGAAGATTTTCCACGTGCTCTCCTCTAAGTCCAGCTCAAACTACATGCAGAAGGTGTCACCAGTGCTGTGAGAACACTCCTGAGCTTCTGCTGAGCTCCCTTCCCATGTCAGCTGTCCTTCAGAGCCCAAGGAAATAAACTGCTTCAGGCTACCTCAAATTAAGCTGGCAGTCACCTCATGACTGTGGTCCTGACTGTTCTCAGCTATAAGCCCTTCTTTCTGGTTTGCTGCCCTGTTAACAAGAAGTGCAGACCTGGGATTTTGAGTAAGGGCCATTTGAACTGATGCCTTGAGAGGCTGACTTAGAAGAGAGGCTAGACAGAGTTAAAGTAGGTATTTACTAAAATGCCTTAAAGGACACTCCTTGGGCAGCACAAGAGCCTGGCCAGGGCTACACCAAAGAAATGACCTAGGAATGGTCACAAAATGGACAACCTGCCATGAGGTCTCACATTTTTATAAATTTTGGTCAATTTGCATATTGGAGTTAATTGTCCAATTACAGCTTCAGGTTATGAACTTCTGTCCTTCTTGTTTTCTCTTCAGCCCACCATTGTTTCTGCTTTTGGCCTGAAACTTGTAATGGTTGTCCATGGTCTCAAGCTGGAAAAGGAATTGTTTTGTCTGCCTACCCTGTGAAGAGAGCTCACTGACATGTAATATGAAGCTCAAAACAACACACCTGGGGAAAAATATGAAAGCTAAAACTTAAGGCATCATTTCCCATGCAATCAGTATGTCATCCACATATTGAAGAATAACTCCTTCTGGCTCCTGTCTTTTCCAGTCCTCTAGCTCCTTTGCAAGCTGGTTTCCAAGTATTGTTGGGCTGTTCTTGAAACCTTGGGGTAAAACATGCAAACACAACAGCTGCACCCACCAAGCACGACAGAAATCACACGTGGAGTTCTTCTCATGGTGTCCAGGTCCCGTGGTGTCACAGCTCTCACAGCTGAGAGCTGAGTCCTTGCTTCCTCAGCCTTCTCTTTTTTCTCTCCTTACCTGTTTCATTTTTCAGTGCTGCTGTCCTACTTTCAAACATTTCTCTTGCTACTGGTTGTAACTTCACTCTCAAAAATGTCATTCTCCAAGATGTGGAGGGGCATTGCTCCAGGACCAGGAAGGATAACGTCACTCCTGCTTTTCCTCACTATTTCAATACCTGTATTTTGATACTCATTTTGGAAATATTTTTCATTTTCTGCAAACCTGGCCAACCAGCACTGGTGACTGAAGAGCTGCTTCTCACACACATTTTTACTGAGGTGTAGTTTGTGAGGATTGAAAAACCATTTAGCTGGCACCTGCCAAGCCACTAATTGTGCCTAACAAAGTATTTTATGGCATCCAGCAATCAGTACAAGTAGACAGTAAAAACCTACTATGTTTATTTTTATTTCTTAGTAATAAAAGTAGGCTTATTATATACTGTGCATACATATAACATATATAAAGTTGTTTTTTAGTGGGAAATGAACAGCTTCCTCATCTTTTGTAGTGTGTTATAGATGTTCACTGACAGAGGTTCAGACAGACCTTTAATCTTAGGGGGATTAAGTTTGGCCCTACCTCTTTCTGAAACTTTGCATATAATATTAAAATTTAATGTGTTTCATCTTGGTTTTTAAAAAAGTGCACAGATTTAGTTTCTAAAAAGAAACGGGTAGAGCTAAGAAGTACCAATTTATAATGGCAATAAAGCCAAAATGTCTTGAAGCTTAAGAGGAAATGTTGCTTACTGGCCCTTTTTTCAATATAATAATTGGGAACAGTGGGTTAAAATTCTCTTGAACTTGTGTTCTTACTCTTGTGAGCATCCTGAGCTATCTGCAGTTTCATACGTTAGTAATATGTTGCAAAGAACAATTTAATTTGTGTTTTCCCTACATTTTCCTTGCTGTTCATAGAATATAATTAAATATGCTCTTTAACCTGGTGGTGGTGTTTTTCAGCAGTATTACTACTGAAAATAGGCTTATGCCATTAAAATCACAGTAAGCTTATTTTTTTTTTCTCCTTGCCTTGAAAAACCTACTGAGTATCTCAGTGTATTATATAACAATATTCTATAATAATTGAATATTCCAGATCCATAGTTATGGTTTGGGGTTTTTTTTCCCCCTTGCCTAAATTTCCTCTTCATTTTTTGCATTCTGAAGTTGCCATTTCTTATTTTCTGGTATCTTTCGTCATTTAAGTCTCCATATGAAAGCGTAAATTACTGTTTTTTATGTAGAATACTCAGAAGAGAGCAGGACCAGTGTATTTCCTGTTTCAATCCCTGCTTAACCCTCAAAGTTTTTGGCAGGTGGCCTCTAAGCAGTGAGTAATGCTAATTGGAAAGATTGGGGGCTCATCTGTGAAATGCCAGGGTAAGGAACTCACAGGTGATTCTTTCTTGCCTGCTGCATCTTCCTTGCAGGCCTTTGTTCTTAAGACATTTGATTTTCTGTAGCAAAAGCATCAAGGAGAAGAAAGGTGCTTCCTGGCTTTTTCCTTTGAGTTCCCAGACTGCTGGGGAAGATGGGAAGAAGAGAGGTAGGCATTATTTCTGCTTTATAATTAGGTCAGTGATTTCAGTTTGTACCTAAAGTGTTTGAGCTGAGTCAGTGGTGGATCTGCAAAGGCAATTTTATTTTATTTTGCTTAATTTTGTTGTCCTGACAGATACATTAGCTGCTAAAGAGAGAAAAGCACTTTGAAATGAAGCTGCTGTGCATTTCAGTGATCTTGGCCCTGGGTGTCCCTATCAAAGCCTTTTTTCTTTTTCTTTTCTTTTTTCATCAAGAAAAAATACTGTGGAATACTTTTTTTTTTTTTAAAGATCTGTGTTTTGGGTGAATTCTTACAGGTCAGCACCTGTCAGTGTAAGGCAGCAAGTACAGACTGTGAACTGTGACAGTCCTTTTGGAATAAGGGTTTTGAGAATTAAATATGAAATGAGCTGGAGTAAGAAGTGGGAGGATGTCCAGAGAAAAGGGCTGGCAGAGAAGACAGAACCATTGAAAGCAGGGGCTTTTACAGCTCACAACCAAAAGTTGGCATTTCTTCATCTGCCGTGGCAGCTGCTCTGCCCTTTTACCCCTCTGTACCTGCAGGCACAGGGGAGCTCTTTGTGCTGAACAGAAGCCACCCAGGAATTGTAAAGTAAAGCATTTTAAAGAAATAGATGAAGAGTGTGACCTCTCTTCCAGTGGGAACATTTATATCCATGCTTATTTCTAAGGGACCTGGGGAGGAGCTGTGAGGTGAGAAAAGAAGAGGACGTTTACAAGGGAGATATTCTTTATTTCCCAGTGATTCACCACCTAAAAAAACTGCAAAATGTGAGTGTGACATACAGCTGCATTGGGAAGGAAAGGCTCAGTGATTCATTTTGTTTGTTTTAATTGAAGAGTGATTGGAAAAACAACTTATTATTTTAATAAGCCTGCTCAGTGTTGTATAGTAAAACCATTTACAACTCCCATTATGTTTCCTCACTGCAGAGGTATAAAACCCATTTTTTGCATCTGTGACGCATTGGCAATCACCATTTCATGGATTTTCAGGTCAGTATGTGAAAAATAAGAAGCCTTTAACAATTCTTGTTAAATGTATTTTTGGGCTAATATGTAGAAACTGTGATGTCTGCAGTTTGCGTCACGTTAGCAATGGTGTGTCCGAGGTGACTGTGTCACCTCAGGTGTGCAGGGAGAAGGAAGAGAAGCAGGGTTGTGTGAGGGTTTTGGAGCTCTGTTTTATTTCATCAGAGCCCATTTCACAAGGCAAAGGTAGGCAGAGCTTGTTATTTTGTTGATTGTGTCCTTTTCTATGCTGAAAGCGTGTGTAGGGGAAGTGGAAATTTCATGTTTGGTTTTCCTCACCCTTCAGTCCCTGACTGTTGAATCAGCTTCCTTTTCAAGCCTCTAGTAGCCCAAAAAGCTGTGTGATATAACTGCTGCTGTTTGGGTGGGTGTTTTAAAGGCATTCCACTCTTAGGTTATTGCTCCACTGTTGTGTGATTTGTATGGTTAAATTTGTTCTTTTCTGAAGTGATTTTTTAGTGGATTGCTGGATCACTGCGTCTAAGGGATGAGCAGAAGTAAATGATGATATATTTGGGGTTAGAGCTAAAGTGGGGGATAGAGCTCTGTATTGGATGTGGATTCTTAAATGAAAAAGGAGGTCTAAAATTAAATCAACTAACAAGAAATACAAAGTTGAAATAAGGTGCAGACAGCTGAAAAGCACGAGATCTTTTCTTTCTGGCAGTTTTGAAACAAAAGAAAAGAATTAGTATGATTTAGTGGCAGGTCCTCATAGAAAATAGTGTTATTGCAATTGTCATTACCTTCTCAAAGGTGTTGGTGTTTTTCACAAGTGCTGCCTGTGTAGGGCTGGATTTTTGGTAGTTGTATTAGACACTGCCATGAGGTGTTCTACTGCAGCACAGTAATTTCCACTTGCTCTTGCAGCAACAGATGTTCTGTATAAAGGTTTCAGATTAAAGAGGGGAAGAATAGAATAGTTATATAAATATACTCTGCTTCTGTTCCTGCAGAAAAAAATAAACTGTAGTGGAGACTCATAAATCAAAGGGAAAGGGAGCGTGCCTTCTGTATGTTAAGTCAGTTATGTGGCCTGAGGTTGTCAGTCAAATGTAATGAAATTCATATTTCTGCTGAAATTACTGTTTTCCGCTTCAGAAAGAAACACAGAATATTTCACAAGTTCATGAAATGCCATGAGTTATAAATATGTGGGTATTCTGTGCCTGCAAAAAAAATTTACCGAGGCAGTACAAACTAAAGTCAGTAATATTATTTAAATGCAAAGGGAATAGCATCATGGAACCTGGCAGATATTAACCATGGTATTTTTTTAATATTTTGATGTGCTACGCAGTAATAATCCAGTTGTGAGAGAGAAAAACACCATGGTCATGGGAGGACGTGTGCTGTTGTTTTGGCATGTCAGGATGATAAAATGGATTGTTGCCAATTTTGGTGAAAGGAAGGGAAAATTCTTTCTAGTCTCTTTGCTGGCTTGGGGGTGAAAAATGAAAAGCAAAACTTGGTGGGATGAGAGGGTGATGAAGCACAGTAAAAATGGTTCAGACTTCTTTCTAGAACACCTCTTCACGAAGTTATTAATAGTGACAGCTACTCTAATAAAAAAAGATTCTGTGATTCCAGAGGTGATGAAAGATATCTTTGTTGATTTAGCCAAACTGCTAACAAAACACTATTGGTGTGTTATTTTTCTCATCACCTTCAGCAGATGATATTAAGCCAGTTTGTAGCCATGAGCTGGTAGACACATCAGAGCAAGCAAATATGCATTTTTACTGTGTTACTCAGCATTATAACAGTTTGCCAAGACTCAGCCAGATTTATATTAATTTTTCATTTGTGGAATTTCTTTTTTGACTGACCAAAAATAGGTGCCCTTTGTACACATAAGTGTCTTTGTGGCTATACAAGGTTCCAAGTACAAATACTTGTAATTTGTAAGAAATGTTGGCACTTAACATACATGAGGTTACTCATTCAGGACCCACAAGCTGCCTGCCTGGAGAGTGCAGTGTGCTTTGAGGTGTGCATCATCCATCTGCATAACCATCAGCTTCCTCTGTGGCATTTTCCAGCTGTGCAGGAGCAGTTTCACCCTCCCAGAGCTACAAAGAAGATGATGGCAAAATAGCAACCAGCCACTCCACTGTCCTTCTGTCCTCCCAGAAGTGTGATTTATGCTCAATAACCACGCCACAGTGAGCTCAGATGCTGGGCTTGGTCATGGCACCTGGCTCCTCCTGGGTTTGTGTTTCCACAGCAGTGAATTCACTGTGGTGTTGGACTGTTGGGATGTGTGTGAGTTTCCTGGGCAGCCACATCTCTGACAGAACATGAATATTATTTTCTTAGGTTGAATCAATGTGGTTTTGTTGCTGTGGCTATTCTCCCTTGCAAACATCGCAAGACCTCATTTCCATCAGGCTATTGTTTCTCTCTGTGTGCCACTGTGCTACTGAAGTGCCTGTCTGAGCAGACATGAGTTTCCTGCAGGACTGGAAGGCATTCTGCTCAAAAGTACCCAGCAGCTGCTTTGTCAGTCAGGCAAAACCCTTGACACTTTTCAGGTTGGGTTTTCTAGGTGCCTGAATCAAAACATGATTTCTCATTTCAATCTAACTAATATTTCTGGAGACTTCAGGTTTTCAAATCTAGACAGAGAAGAAATGGAAACTTTTTTTGCAGTTACAGCAAAACCCAGTGGCCAGTGCTGAAATTCCCAGCAGATAGAGAGTGTTCATTATCTGTGTGATGGGCATGAGGAGAGCTGTAGGGCAGCATCCTGGTTTTTGGAAATGAGTATTGGACCTTTAGACCTGTCATCTGCAGGGTGAAGTTGGAGGAAGGGCAGGAGATAATCAGCCTAAGTAGAAATGCAAAGAGCATCACACTTTTAATCACAGGGACAGTGTGGGAATCATAAATCAGGGTAAGGGCTAATGGAGTGGTTACAGGAAGAACAGGTGATTAGGAAAGGTCAGACTTTTCTTTCAAGATACTTTAGCTGCTCACTGACCCTGCACAAACTAAATTTTTGCATAGCAGATATGATAAATAGAAAAAAGGATTATATCTAGGAAGAAATCAGCATTATGTAGATTTTCTCATGCACCCCTTTAATTGCATTTTGTGTACTCTGAAATATGTGTGCTTCTCTTAATCACATGTGGAAGCAAAACACTACCTCATTCTGATGGCATGTACAGCACAGAGTCATACAGTGTTCCTCTATTCCTGGTTCTTACTTCGTGAGGTTGGTTTTTTCCCCCGTTGCTGCTTCTCAGGATTGAAAAAAACAACCAAAACCCTTTATAATATGGGCTTCAATTTCCAGAAAAGAAAACCAGTGAAGAAACAGAAGAACATTGTAAAGTAGCTTTTCTGTTCATATAGATTTCATTTTCATACTGGGGCCAGCATTGACAAAACTGGGAAACCAGTTGTTGTATTTTTGTATCTGTTGCCTTAGGCTCAGCTGTGAGTCTAGAAACAGCCATCAGAATTTTGTAGTCAAGGAATGTATCACAACAATATTGAAATTTCAGGCAACTTACATGCTCACAAACTTATTTCTCTATGCTCTGTCAGTTATTTTAACCATAGATATTTAATCCTAAAAACCTTTTCTCCTTTGCTTTAGTGACCCTTTCTTAAGGCTTACCATGATCTTTTTACCTTTCCTCCTTGTACAGTAGTCCAGAATTGACCTACTACTATAATAGCACCTGGCAAATAAAGATTTCTAGGACCTCTTTTCTGTTTTGTTTTAGTTTTGCAAAGGCTTGGACTTCTGAAACAAATCTTACATCTTCAAAAATGTTCTTATTTTTAGTATATCTATAATAGTCCCTGACTGTAGATACCTTTGGCCTGACTTTGAGAAGTTCCAAAGTGTCCAGTGGATACATTGGAATTGCAATGTGCAAAATTACTGTAACCAAGTTTAATTTTTTGCAGGTAATTTGGTTGTGTCATTTGTAAAACATAACCAGGAGTCTGTGCAGTGTCTGCCTTCAAGTTTACATTTATCAATTTAAGAACTGGTTTGAGATCAATCAGTGCCACTGAAGTCTTGCACGTTGAGTGTCTCTCCAAAAAGAGATGCCTCCTCTGCCTGTGTCTTATCTCACATGTGTTTCTATATAATCTACTGGTAGATTTCTCCAGATCAGACAATTTCATTTAACAGCTTCTGGTCTTGTAACACGTTCCAGGGGTCTTCCAGAGCCAGGGAGAGAATGGAAAGCTCCTTCAACTCTGTGTAATGTGCTTTGAGCAATGTGTGAGCTGCAGAGCCTCACCTGTGCACCAGATTTGTGTCTCCTCCTTGGTCCAGCACAGCTGAGGAGCTCAGGGAGCGAGAGAGATGTGTTCTGCTCACCTGTGCAAAAACACAGTGCGGGAGAGGCCAGAGTGCAGGTAAGAATTATGAGCTGAATCAGGCCTGTAGGCCAAGAGTAAAGAGGATCTCTGTGAGTCCCTGGCAACTAAAGAGTAAATTGCACCAGGTAACAACAGTACTGGAGAATGGGATTCCAGCCCTGAAAGCCTTGCAGCATCTTCTTTAACAGTCTGACTTGCCTTCTGATACCCCTTGACTGCAAGCTCAGGATTTAACTTTTGGGGGGCTAACTAATACTGCGGAAGCTTGCTGATGAGCACTTGTAGCATGAGATTACACTTTGGTGAAAACAGAGTTGCTGTTGCAGAGTTCCTTCAGGCTTCTCTTCTCATTGTATTTGCTGAGTTAGTGGTCTGCAAGGGATACTTGGATGAAGGGGGGTTTTTTTCTTACTGTTTAGTTGAAGGGCTCTCCCTCACAGCTGGTGGGTGATCAGCTAATGTCTTGCAAAGTGGTGTTTTTTTTAAAAAGGATTGATGCCTTCAACATTAAGAAAAAAATTCCTTTGCATTAGTCCATTTTAACAGCCAAGGCAATTTTCCACATGGTGGCTTTATGGAAATGGGTTGCAGCTCTTGCCAACCATGACCAGAACATTACAGGAAATGTATTTTCATGGAAGATTTGCTGCAATTGCCAACTGGAGAAAGGGAGGGAGGCAGGGGTTTGTTCTGTTAATGGACAACTGCGTGCCATGGTAGGAATCCCTCCTGTTAAATTAAATTGGTTTGCACTTTCCACTATTGCTTGTTCCATGCTGAGAGAAGTAGTTACTGATAAACCATTTCCCCATGTAAGAACTGACGTGTTGGTGTAGCATGACACCTCATGCTGAAATGGGGTGTACAACAAACACATTTAGGTGTCTGACTGAGATAATTTAAGTGGTACAAACAATTGGAATATTTCCATGGAGTGGCTTGGTCAGAACCAGAACGAATGGAAATTTGCTTTGCAGCCTTAGTGCTTATAGCTGGTAATATCTTACATGATTGACACAATTACTGAAAGAGATTTTAAATCTGCAGATATTACTGCAGATGCATGTCTTTTAGTATGTGAATAATATTTTTAAATTAAAAATTCAGCATGAAAGTCTGAAAGTTTGGGTGGATTTTGATGCACTGTATTTTTTTTTTTTTTCCATAGCTCTTAGAGTTCAATACTTTCCAAGCAGAAGCAGGAATGATATGTGGCTTTATTTATATGTGAAAATGTTATCCATGCTGGGAATATATGATTGCTGGCAGGAAAAAGAACTGCATGACTGATTCCCTTTTGGTAAATATTTGAATTCCACTAGGTCCATTATCAATTCCATATGAGATCTTTTCCAGTTCTCCCTGAGATGAGAATAAAAGAGAAACAGAAGAGAGAAAATAGGTACAACCCCTAAGCTAAACTCCTTCTTTCTGTCAAAGTAGTTTGGACCTGTGGGGCAGAGAGATCTCTCAAATACTCATGTAGGGTCTTACTGGCTTATGTTCTCATTTAATTTTTTGCTGCTAGATTTCAGTCCTCTCTTGTAAGGAATTTAAACCTGAGTTCTCTACCCTGACGCTGGATAGGTAAGTCTGTTGAAACAATTTAATAGAAATTTTACTTGAAATCAGCAGATGTCATTATAAAGAAGCACATGAGGTAGGTTTTCTCTGTAAGAGGAGAGTCAAACCAGACTAGAGTGGCAGTGGTAAGACCATCCAGACAGTAAATTAGTTTGTAAAAATAGTTTTGGACTGGTTGAGGTTTTTATAGTGATGTGTGGAATTTTCAGCAGTTGTGTTGGTTTTGCTTCGAATTTACTTTAGAAAGTTTTCGTGCCTAGTGTGTGATGTTTGTAATTATATGAGTAGGGAAAGAGAAAACAGTGAAGACCAATTTGATAAAACTACCCTGCACATACAATAGGTGTATTTCTTAACAAACTGTCAATCTGCTATAAAATTTTCATTATTAGTCCTTTAATTTCCCATTCCCAACAAGAAGGGATTGGTTTAGCTAAGTTTGCCTGCAGACAAACTGGAATGACCAATTGAAGTTCACTCTTTTGAGGAATACCAGATTCTGGATAGATATAGTTGATATAGTCCATGTGGTATATGATACATTTAAAGTCTGGTTTTAATTTTGATCCTATCAGCAGCATTATAACGTTGCACAGCTTATTCTGCTGTATTTGTGTTACACAAGGGAAGCACCAGAGTAAAATGGAATAAATTTGGAATTGGGAGCATGGTGGAAAGGCTGGGGCCTTAAAGGAGGTGACACTGTCCTGCTTCCTCTTTGTGACTGAACTTAGGAAATACAAGGTTCTTCTTTACCTCTTAGTAAAGCTTGATGATCCTAGTGAGAGAATGATAAGGGTGGATGGTCTCCAACCATTTCTTTACTGTTTTGAGTGTGAGATGTGGAAAACATGCATAAATCTGTTGAAACTGCAGCAGCAATTTAATGCAGAGCTGAGGTGGGAATCAGCTGTGCAGTGCCTTGTTTTGCAAGGGGACCAAAGGCAACCTTTTCCTGCTGCCCCTGATTGCTGCTCATCTTCTGAACAGAGGAATGTGCAATGAGCCACCTGCTCAAATGGATACTTGGGTACAGAAATGAAGGAGAGTGAGGGGGTAGAGGAAACTGAAAACAAAACTCTAAGTCCTGTTTGTACAGCAAACACAAACAGGGAGTGAAGCTCACTGTGTGATTCCTGCTTTTTCTTTGCCTTTTTAAGATTTTGTTTGTGGATAGCCATTCTTCCTTAGCCTGAATTTCAACTATCTGCACTCTTGGGGGAAGGTCTGGAGGTCGATAAAGCAGTCAAATGAGACACAAAAATACTCCTACAAATCAGCACTGCCCCCACTGTTTCCACCTGACTGGAGTGGCTTCTGTGGTAGATTGAGTATGACATGCCATCTCCTATGTCAAAGACATTATTAAACCAACGTACCATGCATGATTTCTTAACAGAGTATCACCAGAGGATTGTTAAATATTCACTGGGACAGGAAGAAATGGAGGCTTTTGAAGAAAATCAGGCTTTCACATGCCAACTGGCTGTTGAAAACTTGACAAAAAATGATGGTTCCTCACAACTGTGCCGTATAGTGCTCTTGGAGAGCTCTGTGTAGCTTCTTCCCTCTCTCAATCCTCTTGGCAAGGCAGCTCCTGACAGAGAAGGGGGCTGTGCTGTGTACCTGGATGAAGGAAAAGGGTTCTTTGCTGATTAGTAGATGTGTAATGGTGCTTAGGAAAAAGTGGCTTCATTGTTTGTGTGGTCAGTGCTCAGCTTTAAGGAGGAGAGATGAATGTGACAGGTGCTTGGTGCATGGCAGCAGAAGCAATCTGTGCCAGTGATTTACCTGCTGTGTGCTAGTAGGTGCACATAGCAGCAGCTGTGCAAGTGAGGGTAAATTACAGCGTCCATCTTTGATTTCTTTGTTCATTTGCAGCACGTCAAGTGATGGAGCAGTGTGATTTTGCTTATGCAGGAAGTTTTCTTTTCAGTAGTTGATTATTCCACTCACGTTTCTTGGATTTTTTTTCTTTTTTTGTGTTTCATAGTAAAGAATGGTGCTGGACTTGTGACTTGAGGTTTTCTGTATTTCATCGTCTTGACTTTTTCTTGTTGCCAGTTTTTCCCCTCAGTACCTGGCTGTGAGCACTGCATTAACATGTTTTGGTAGTTCAGTGCCTGCTGTATTTCTGTGATGAGTCCTCCTGGCTGGACTGGAAACGGATTTCCTTGGAAGTGAAAAATAATGGGCTGAAGGCAGTTTAGACATAGCTTCCTGTTTTTAGCAGTGCTTTGCAAAGGGACTCAGGTTTATAAGAGATCTGCATTGATTTTAAAAAAATCCAAGTGGCTCCTTGCTGCTTTATTTAATTAGAACTAGTTCCACAAGGGGATGTTTTAGTTATGAAACAGCCAGCCATTATGATCAGTGACTATCTGCTCTGAAAAAACTGTGGCCTCAGACGCACCTGAAAGGCTGCAGGAAGGAGCAGTGGTGCTTGTGCCTTGAACCCAGAGGCTGCCTGGCATTATCACCACACGTGGCTGGTTTGTTTCAGGAGTATCATTTTGTCACGTTATGCAATTGCATTTGTTGAGAAGGAGTCTTGCTAAGAGAAGGGTGTCTCAAGGTAAGAAAATCTGTGATGGTGACCTTGAGATCATGAGCTATAAACCAAAAATATTGTTTGTGTTAGTGCCATTGGATCTCTTTACAGGTTACAGAATACCTGTAAGGAAGCAAAGTTCAGATCTCCTTGCAGTCTAAACCAAATCCTTCCCTTTCCTTGGGTACAGGGGAAGGTCCCAGAGGTTCCAACTGGGTGGCAATAGGAAAATGCAGTCAGCTTCATCAGATACGAAGTAGAACTGAAGACACAAAAGAATTTAAACCCTTCCCTCCAATCTGAGTCAAGACCTGATCACAGATTGTCTCCTGTTGTTAAGGTAAAGAGAAAAGTCTGCTTTTATGGAACAGCTCAGTGGAAGCTGGATTTACATCTATTTTATAGGTAGGCTGGCTTTCTGCTTTCTCTTAAATGCTCTGCTTGCTGGGTGTTTGTATCTGTAGTTGAAGAGCTGATGCTTCAGAAAAGAAAATGCGTAAGGAGGAAGAGAAAACAGCTATTTCCTGAGCTGCTCTAAATTCATGTCGATGTCCCAGCATTAACCAGAGTTCCTCTTTGTGCTAAGCTGAGGAGTTACAGCTGAAGCTTGGGGCAGTGAGGTCCTGTGGCAGCCAGGAGCTCTTGTGCAGCAGTGTCACTGACAGGGGGAGCAGTGGGGTCCCCAAGCCCTGTACCCTCTAAGTTCATGGGAAATACTAACCCTGCATGTCTCCTCTTCCCTTTTTCCTAAAGAAATAAGCTTTTATTGTTATCCAGAAAAACACTGCTTTTATAACTTCACTGCTTTTTACTGCTCTGTGCCAATTGTAGAGACCATTTAAAGCTATTTTGCCCTCGATTTCTGTGTTGGGATAGGTAGGATCTGGGGCAGAATAATCCACAGTAAATAAAAGAGTTTCATGGATGTCCAACCAGAGCTGGGCACCTCTTCAAAGTGGAGTAGGAAGACGCAAAGGGATCATTCATTCTTTCTGCAAACAGCAAATGTAATAAAAAGGTTCATTGGGTTTTGTTTTCCTTCCTTCACACAGCAGCTGAATTGCAATTATACTTCAATTTTTTTCCCACTGTTATTAGAAGGCGAAGAAAGCTATTATTCCAGCATTTACTAATTCAGACATGAAAATGAAAATGTTTATTTATTTTTGTTACAGAGGTTGAGTGCATGGTCCTGCTTGCATTGCCATCAGTGGCAAAGCTCCTATTCATTTCGATGGGAACTGGGTTCTCCTCTTGTTGGGAACAGGAGATGCTATGATCAGCTTAATTTGTGACAGCTCTAAGAGTGTTCAGAGCCAAGGAACTGAAAAATAGCCCACAAAAGAGAGGAAAAGTATATTAGAAAAACATCCAGCTATCTTATCTGTGGGCCTGGTAATAATTTTAGGGGAAGTAAACAATGGCAGTGGACTCTGAAAACATGCAGTGATCAAGAAAAATAAAAAAACAAAAACAGATTGTTGGAAAATTTTTCCCTGAGGGAAGAAGTCTCTCTTTTGAAAATAGTAAGTTCAAAACAAATATAGCAGATGTGTTCAAGTTAAGATTTCTGAAGCATGAAATGGGAGGTGTGTGGATTTGATATAGTCCAGTTTAGATAAGCTTTGTGAGTGTCCCAGCTTGGCAGGCCCAGCTGTGTGTCTGTGTTCCCAGGCTTGCAGCAGGGTGGGGGGAAAGGATGAAAGGATGCTGCTGCTGTTATGTGCAGGTGTGGAGTCTGAGCAATCCACCTGTGCTGCTTTAAATGGAGCTGGACAGCTGAAGGTGTGCCTGTGTGGAGCAGGAAACAGAGTAAATGCTGCATTTTAAATGGCTTTCCTTCTTCTGCAGGCAGGCGTGAAGTGCAGCTAATTTCGTTTGAGTTTTACGGTATCTGAGCCAAAGTTTATGTAGTCCATGTCTCTTCTGTTTGGTGAATAATCACCAAAACAAAAGTAATCAGTCTGTGTCTTTCTTCTTAAAAAGCAACAAAAAGTTATTATGGAAATAGAATATGTGTTGAGAAAGGGACACAGATTTTTTGGTTTGTTTTGGTTTTTGGGGTTTTTTGGGGTTTATTTGTAATTGTTAATGCCTTGCTCAAAGTAGAAAGCTTTTAAGCTTAAATAACAGTTTTAAAGTGATGAAAAAGGAGTTAAATGTGTCCTTCACTCTACAGCTTTTGATGCATTTGCTTTCTCTTGGGCATAAATTTGAGCAGAGAAGTGACAGTTCCTCAATGGATTCAACTTTTTTCTTGTCTTGTATTTATATTTACTAACCCAATCCTTCAGTACTTATTTGAGACTGGGTTATGGGTTAATGCATTTTGTTACTTCTGAATGAAAGCAGCTTGATAGTTATTCAGTCTGCCTTCCCCATGCTCATCCTACACACGTAGGAATGAAATTACTGTTGCGTGTTTGAAGGGCTTGGAAAAGAGCACGAAGATAGATGATGGTGGCCAGAATGGGTAGAACTGGTTAATTTTGGATGTTTTCTTTTTTGCTTTGGTGAGGTTTGTTTCAGTTGTCTGTCCTCTCCCCCACACCCAACACTGCGTGCGTGTTCTGAAGAAACAGCATTTCACAGAGGGAAGATGTCATTATTGCTGATTTCAGTCTGGGTAGCTTATTTGATTGCTAACCAGATGGCAAATCCCTGTCTTAAATAAATAAAGTATCCAGCTAGGATAAACATCATGTAATTTAAACTGGGTTTTGGGGGAAAGGGGGGAATTGGTTAGCAAACACTAAAATGATGCTGTTCCTGGTCTCCCTTATCTCTAGCTGCTGTGGGAATCTGAGTGCTGCAATTTCAGATTCCTGCTCAGCTTCTTGGGTTTGGCAGTTTAAGTAGATTTGTACAGCCTACAGGATTTGGGAATTTGGGGTCTTAAAGACAAAGATTTGCTTCTGAAACTGTGTTTCACATTTTTAAATTAATTATTGAGCTTCTGATGGCTGAACTTCCCCTTCAGTGTTGCACGAGTTATCCCAGACCCTGTATTTTTATTTGATTTTGGTTTGGCCATGCCTATCTCACTATGAAGTTCTGCTGTCTGCCAGGTTTGCTTCTTTCCCTGATCACTTTTCCCCTATCCAGGGGAAGGTGTAAGACAGGAATGTGCATCATCCTGCATATGCAATCTCAGTCTCAAGAAGTGGTGCCAGAAGATGAGGCAGTGAAATTCTGACTCTGGAGCGCATCAGTGTGTGTTTTCTCCACACTGCCAGACTCCTTTGTGCCTTTCCCTAGTCAAGGGGTGACCGTGGCTGCACAGAGTTCCCACACTGGGAAGTGGATCACAATAAAACATACCACAATAAGGTAGACCTACCCTGGGCTGAAACTGTCTTTTTCTTTTTTCATCAAGGCATTAATTTGTGGCATGGTGCTAGAAATCACCTTCTGTTCTGAAGCAGATCTGATTTGAGGAATTTGGAATAAACCCTTTTTGACAGAGGGTTTCTTTTGGAAGGTTTTTGTCTTGCAGCCCTGTTGTTGCCCAGCTGATTTAAAGTGTTGGGAGAGGAGGAGGAGCCCTATGGTCTTTCAGCTTAGAAAGCAAGTATTTGTGTTACTTAGTTTGCTTTTCACTGGATTTTTCTCAAAAAAAAAAAAAAAACACACCACACCACCCCCCAAAAAAAACCCCCAAAAAACTCCCCCAAAAAAAATCCCAAAGGGGATGTGTAAAGATCTCAAAGTTTCTGAGACATCAGAAAGAAGCCATGCAGGCCTGACATCTGTAACTGAGATCACAGAGCTGGAGAGATTTCAGGCCCCATGTCCCTCGAGGTAATGTTGATGTGGTTTTAAAATGTGTGTTGTCCATTTTAGTCCACTGAAATCATGGCACTACCTGTAACCAGTATTAGATTATTTTCTTCATTTGCTTACTTTTTCTGTCTAATTATGTTCTCACATCACTTTCAGACAGAATTAGGACCAGGGTGTGTTAGTCTTTAGCATGGCAGTGACAAGGCATTTCTTCTATGATGAAGGTGAGGAAGTAAAAGTTGCAAAATATGCAAGTTCTGGGCTGGCATTCAGTATTCCTCCTCCTTTTCTGTGCTCTTTCCAGTGCCAGCCCTCCAGGTGAGCGGGCTGAAGTGAAATGCTATGCTCACACACAGGCTGGGGCTCCATCTGCACCATCCCATCTTCTGGGGCCAAAGCCTTTAGGTAGTGCCTTATTTTTGATGTCTATGGTACCTCATGTTGTCTGGCACAAAGCACCTGCATCTTCTCTGGCAGTGTGAGTAGATTTTACAGCTCATACTGAGGTCTCTGAAGTTGGAATTCCTGTTACCAAGAACTTCTCCTTTCCAGTTCCCAGTTTGCTTTAACTGCAGACCAAGCAATGCTGCATATATATGTTAATTGATTTACTTACTTTCTTCTGGTACTTTGTTTTTATCCCATGCACTGTCCTGGTTGTATTTATGCAAGTGTTTGGAGACCAGACTTTCAAACAATATTCCTGAAAGTGGTTGATTCCAATAGATTTTCTCTAATCCAAATAATTCTTGATTTCTGCACAAGGTCTCTCAAATGTCTGCCTCAACACAGATGAGAAAGGCTGAACTAAAACACTGAAGTATGGGTGAAATACGGATTTGGGGGGTTTTATCTCATCCTGTACCCATGTTTTCAGGTGCTGTACAGTTAGTGTGTCACAAGACCACTGACACAGCTGATTATTCAAAAACAGTATAAAGGAGTTAGTGCAAGGCCACAGGAGCATTTGGCTCTGCAAGAGCGCACACAAGTCAAACAAACTCCTTGGATGTGCTCTTTGCTATTGTTACCAACCTTCCCAGAAAATCTACAGCATTTAGAGTTGCTTTGCCTTTTTCCCCTGCACCCAGTTACTTTCGATAGCAAAACTGAGCTGGCAAACCCAGCAATGTCTGTAAAGCTCTGGACTTTGCCACACTTGGTTTTATTTTATATCCAGAGTACTGATACAATATTGACTGCTGCTTTCCATGATTTAAATTCTGCAATTTTAAGATGATAAATTGTCTAAAAAAACATTTTTGAGTCATTTTTTCTGCTGATTCTGCTATCTTTTTGGTCTTTCATGGAGATTCTGTAGTATGAGAGGCATTTGTGGTTTAGTATTTAAAGTTCTGTGAATTTTGGCATGTAGAGTTTTTCTTTTGGTGTTTTTGTTTGTGTTATTTCCCAGATAATCTTTGTTGTTAATCTGTATATAAATAGCCTATTATAATGCTTAATCTATTGTTAAAGGAGACCTGAAAGGATCTACTGTGCTGTAAAAGAATAATTAGCTAATTTTTATTTGCTATCCTGAATTGAATTTTCACTCTGTGACATACTGACTTTTAACAGTTTATTGAAAACCAGATTTGAGAAAGCCTGACTCTCACCCAACAGGCTAATCAGTCAATCTCTAATGGACCTGTGATGCTCCACAGCCACCAGCTAATAGATTTTCCATTCTTGTCCTCCTTGTTGATCAGATAATCTGTTGCAGTAGTTGAGCTGTGGCATGCACAAATGGCACTTCACAGAGCTTGAAGACCATAAAATTCCCTTATACAAAGTTTCCATTTGTTCTGATTTTCTAATTTGCCAGCTTCTACCTGCTTGCTTTTTTTTTTCCCCATTCCTCTTCTGATTGTGTTAAAAACTGCTGCTTGTTGGATCTAGAGATGCTGGAAGGCAGGAGACTGATGGTTCTGCAATTTTTATTTTTATTTTTTTCTCTTGATCTCCATGGAGCTGCTGTACCACAGAAATCAGGAGCTGGCTTTTTTACCTTTGGGTTAGCTGTGGAGTGTCTCTGCACCCACAGGGCTGTGGGGTCTCAGGACAGACAGATGTAAAACAACTCCACCTGCTGCAGCTTCACCTCTTGCCAGGGCTCCAGGAATGGCAGGGTGGAACTTTTCCCCGTGAGGGAGCTGATGTTTGGGGAGCTCTCTAAAAGCCTGTAATCTGCCATGAAATTTATGAATATAAAAAGGGACCGTGGCAGATGGGCATTATTAACAAATGAGTTCGTGCCAGCGAAGCGTGAAAGGAAAGTAAAAATGTAGCGAATTACATTGTTTCTCCATAAGAAAATAAGATTTTGAGTTAGTCTTGCATACTGCTGTGCACTGTGGGTGCAGGTAGCAAGCAAGGCCTCCTTTATTCTGCTAGAACTGCTCTTGAAATTACATCAGCATGAAAGACAGAGCCAAAATACTGCACAGAGGAGTAGCTGGACTGTAAGGAACATATCGGGGGTCTAACACGAGGAAGTGAAGATGTTTGGAGTTCTGTCAGTAGCTCTGCAATGAGCACCCAGGTTTGTTTCTGCACAGGACTTTGAGAGCTGTTTTTAGCCAGGATCAGAAGTTACCAGCTCCTCCTTTATTAATATATATAGGCTTAATGGGTCACTGGATTGAATTATTCATCCTCAGGGCAGGGGAAGAAGAGTAATTAGGAAAAATCTTCTATTTGTGACTGTGCACCGTGCATTGTTTTGTGTTTGTACGTCCCCACCCACCCTCCTGTCCTGACAATGGTGATTTTCAGAATTTGTAGCTCAGTGAATAGTAAGTTGTGAGGATGGGGATGTGGGTGAACACATTCCTTTTCCCCCACCACCCACCTGCAGGGAATGCAGTTTTTCCTACTAATTGATGGATGCATGGACAAATTACTTGTTTCTAGAAACAGCAAATATTTTTAAGGAAAATTTCCAAGGAGTGTGTTTAGAAGAGGAAAAACACCACCTTTGTAGCTGGTTTTCACTTCTCTATTAGAACTGTGGAAGTAATTTTAAGGAGGTGTTGCACAAGGTAGACATGGAAGTTTTGATGTAGCAACACGTGCAGCTTTGGATGCAGCACTTGGTTTCTGGAGGCTGTGCCATGAAGCTGACTTTTAGGAACTCAGCAGACTCCAAATGTAGTTTCATACTGTTGCCATGTTTTTGTGACTGGGCCCTGAGTCTTTTAGGCCTGTTAGGCTTTAATCTGGTTTTACAGTCTTCATTGTGTAGCCCTCCTTGCAGTAATTTTTCCCCCCTACCCTGGAGTGGTGAGCTTTTAAAGTTAAAGTGAAATGAGGATAAGGCTGATTTGGTTAAATTCTCTGTTTAAAATCAGCACATGGAGTTCAACAGCTCAATTCCAAGTTCTGAGCTTCAAGCACATGGTGAGGTCAGGCATGAGGCACTCCATAAGCCTGTCTTGGATCAAAAGGGAGAGAAAATGACCTGATCCCATTAGGTTTGCCAGGAGAAAGACAATAGATAAATGGAAAATAAGTAGTAAATGCTTCTAGGGATATTTGGGGGAAATAAGAGTTTTCTGGTTAGGAGATAACACATTTCTGCTGTCTTAAGCTCTAAGTGTTAATGAGACAAAGATCTTTAGCTGATAATGTTCATCAGACTGTTACAAAGCCAGCCAGAACCTTAAATTGTCGTGAAAGATGGAGAACTGGGCAAAAGAAAACAGAAACTGAATCCTGAAGGAACAACTCGGACTTCATGATTTCTTTTATCCTTTTTTAAAGTCATAGTTTTCTTGATGTGCATTTCTAGAAGAACTTAGAAGAACTCTTGGGCCTAAACTTTTCTTGACTTTTGATTGTTATTTTGGTGCTTTGCTGGGAGGCTCAACCCCTTGAGCTCCTGCCCAGGTGCAGGTTCATGGATGTGAAGCGTGGTCCTCCCCTTCTCTGGCCAGAAGTGTTTCCTGTATAATGCTTAAAGCCCTTCTAGACCTTTTGGGAAAATAGGGTTCACTGTTTTGTGCAGACATTGTCAGCAGCCTCCTGGAGAAGGAGCTCAGGCTTACTGGAGCCAGTCTCACATGCCATTTCAGGCTGCAGTGGAGCCCAGACAGCAGTGAAGACAGCTTTTAAGAATTCAGGCCACAATGACACTGGAGACTTCATCCTATGGTTTTTGCTGCTAAAGGTGGAAGATTTCATTTGTCTTAACTGCAACTAAGAATTGTGTTTTTTAAAAATGTCTAAGATTCCACTCACAGTAAAAGAGGAAAAAGAGAAAAAGAAGAGAGTTTGTATATGCATCTATGCCTCTACCCACAGGTTCTCTGAGGAGCTGAACTCCAGCACTTGCACTTGATAGTCATTTAAAAGAAAAATCAAACCTGATTGGATTGCAATTATCTGCACTCTGTCTTGGTGGGAAAGGGAATGTATGTGTGGAATAAAACAGAAATAGTGGTAACACTCTACAGAAGGAGATCATGGAGTTGAAACTACCCGAGCTGCATGTGACACTCCAAAGCTCCCCTCCCCTCCACAGGGTCCAGGTGCAATCTGCCCTTCTGGCTTTGAGCAGCTGGTAGTTTGTACCAGTCATTTCTGAGAGGATAATTCCAGGCTGTGTTGGTTTTGCATGGCCTGGTTCTTGGTAGCTGGGGGGCCACAGAGGTGGCTTCTGTGAGAAGCTGCTGGAAGCTTCCACCATGTCCAGCAGATCCAGTCCCTGATGGCTCTGAGGATGGACATGCCACTGGCCAAGGGTGGGCCAGCTGGAGATGTTGGTAATGCCTCTGTGATAACAGATTTAAGAAGAAAATCAGAACAAAGGGGGCCCACTGTTAGTTCCAGGCAGAGAAGAGGACAAAGTGAGAATATGTGAGGGAAACAACGTGGAGACACCAAGGTCAGCAGAGAAAGAGGGGCAGGAGGTGCTCCAGGCACCAGAGCTGAGATTCCTCTGCAGCCGTGGTGAGACCACAGTGAAGCAGCTGTGCCCCTACAGCCCCTGGGGATCCATGGGGGATGCAGAGATCCATCCACAGCCCCTGGGGATCCATGGGGGATGCAGAGATCCCTGCACAGCCCCTGGGGATCCATGGGGGATGCAGAGATCCCTGCACAGCCCCTGGGGATCCATGGGGGATGCAGAGATCCATCCACAGCCCCTGGGGATCCATGGGGATGCAGAGATCCCCCCACAGTCCCTGGGGATCCATGGGGATGCAGAGATCCATCCACAGCCCCTGGGGATCCATGGGGGATGCAGAGATCCATCCACAGCCCCTGGGGATCCATGGGGGATGCAGAGATCCATCCACAGCCCCTGGGGATCCATGGGGGATGCAGAGATCCATCCACAGCCCCTGGGGATCCATGGGGGATGCAGAGATCCATCCACAGCCCCTGGGGATCCATGGGGGATGCAGAGATCCCTGCACAGCCCCTGGGGATCCATGGGGGATGCAGAGATCCCTGCACAGCCCCTGGGGATCCATGGGGGATGCAGAGATCCCTGCACAGCCCCTGGGGATCCATGGGGGATGCAGAGATCCCCCCACAGCCCCTGGGGATCCATGGGGGATGCAGAGATCCATCCACAGCCCCTGGGGATCCATGGGGATGCAGAGATCCCCCCACAGTCCCTGGGGATCCATGGGGATGCAGAGATCCATCCACAGCCCCTGGGGATCCATGGGGGATGCAGAGATCCATCCACAGCCCCTGGGGATCCATGGGGGATGCAGAGATCCATCCACAGCCCCTGGGGATCCATGGGGGATGCAGAGATCCATCCACAGCCCCTGGGGATCCATGGGGGATGCAGAGATCCATCCACAGCCCCTGGGGATCCATGGGGATGCAGAGATCCCCCCACAGCCCCTGGGGATCCATGGGGATGCAGAGATCCATCCACAGCCCCTGGGGATCCATGAGGGATGCAGAGATCCATCCACAGCCCCTGGGGATCCATGGGGGATGCAGAGATCCCCCCACAGTCCCTGGGGATCCATGGGGATGCAGAGATCCATCCACAGCCCCTGGGGATCCATGGGGGATGCAGAGATCCATCCACAGCCCCTGGGGATCCATGGGGGATGCAGAGATCCATCCACAGCCCCTGGGGATCCATGGGGGATGCAGAGATCCATCCACAGCCCCTGGGGATCCATGGGGGATGCAGAGATCCATCCACAGCCCCTGGGGATCCATGGGGATGCAGAGATCCCCCCACAGCCCCTGGGGATCCATGGGGATGCAGAGATCCATCCACAGCCCCTGGGGATCCATGAGGGATGCAGAGATCCATCCACAGCCCCTGGGGATCCATGGGGGATGCAGAGATCCATCCACAGCCCCTGGGGATCCATGGGGGATGCAGAGATCCCCGCACAGCCCCTGGGGATCCATGGGGGATGCAGAGATCCATCCACAGCCCCTGGGGATCCATGAGGGATGCAGAGATCCATCCACAGCCCCTGGGGATCCATGGGGGATGCAGAGATCCCCGCACAGCCCCTGGGGATCCATGGGGGATGCAGAGATCCCTGCACAGCCCCTGGTGGAGATGCCCAGACTGGAGTGGGTGGATGCCTGGAGGAGGCTGTGATCCAGTGAAGACCCAGTGGAGAGAGGGCCCTGCTTCCAGGCTGGAGCAGCCTGTCCTTGGAGGGCTGCACCCCATGGAAGAGTGACCCACACTGCAGCAGTTCTGGGAGGACTGCTGCTCATGAGATCGGAACTACACTGGAGAAGTTCCCAGAGAGCTGTCTCCTGTGGGAGGCACCCCACAGTCTCACAGGGGGAGAGGGAAGGCTCCTCTCTCTGAGCAGTGAGAGAAACCTCGAGCGATGACCTGACCAAATCCCCCATGCCCTGTCTCCTGCACTGGCAGTGGGAAGCAGAGAGGGGTTGGGAGGAGAAAAAGTGTTTTTCAAGGCTTGTTTTACTTCTCAGTTTTCCTGCTTTGCTCTTATTAGTAGTAAATTTACTTTAAAGCTCTGAGATGAGCCTGTTTTGCCCTTGGAGTGTTTTCTCCCAGTTCTTCACTCAGGAATTCTGTTAAATTTTCTCTTCTCTGTCCAGCTGTGGCAGGGGAAGGTGAGTGAGCAGCTGTCGTGGGTGCCTGCATTTGGCCACCACCTAACCCCTACATAGGCTAAAAACAAACAAAAGCTGGAGGGAGTCCTGTATTTTGTGATAGCTTTCCCAGCAGAGAGCATATACTCCACCAATGTATTTTAAATGTATTTCTTCAGGCACTTTTCTCACCTGATTTGGTAATTTCTGAGCACCTTGGAACACCAGAATGGTTTAATTCTTAGTTCTTTTTGAAAAGTAAATCAAAGCATGGTTTGTGGAATGACAGGATGGATTCTGACAATGCTGAATAAAGAATAAGAAATAAAAGAATACTGAAACTTAGCAAGTGATTCCAAATAGAGTATGCTTTCAATACAGGACTCACCCCAATGATGAGCTGTGTTTTATTGGACACTTCTCAGGGTGTCAGGTTATGTGTTTTTGTTTAATTTTTGCTGGCCTATGTCTTAACACTCACCTGATTTTTTATACAAAAAGCTAGATATTGCAGGCTGGCTGAAGTTTGGGACCTTGATGCTTCAGAAACCACAATGGATTTCTAAGGAATTGCTGTTATCAAAATCTACTGGTGGTAAGGTTCCAGAAGAAACAGTCAAGGTAAACTGTAGAGGGAATATTCATGGATCTCTTTGGAGATTTCCAAATATAACAGTGAAATGAGAAAGATTTATGTTCTCTAAACCACACGTAAGCAGCTTCTGCTGAAATCATGGCTCTGCCCATGAGGTATTTCCAAGAGGTTGGCCAGCAGCCTGAAGGTCAGTCAGAGGGAGGCTGTGTGCTCTTGTAGTCCAGGGTTTGGCTCTTGGGAGCCCTGGATTAAGTTTCACCTTTCAGGCTGGCAGACAAGGAGACTATTATTTCATTAATGATCTATCCAAACATGCCTACTTATTACAGGACTCCTTTGTTAATAAAAGGAAATTATCCATTTAATGAGTAATAGCAAAAGAAGGGGAGAAGAAACCTACTCCTACATCCATTGGGACAAATTTCCTTGCAGAGAATAGCCTTCTGTTTCCCATAATGAATTCCTCTGCAAATAGAAACATATCTTAAGTGCTCCTGCTGTGCTAGTGTGTACACATTATGTATATTAACATAATTGTGCCATAGGTGTAGAATATGAGTAGATGCCACTTGTATATAAATGCATAGGCTTTGCAAAAACGTGGGGGGCAGGTTTGTCATGAAATGTGTTAGCTGGAATTTCTTCAGCTTCATTAATTAGGTGAAAAACTCCATAATTCCAAAGGAGTCCCTTCATCCCTGTGACATTCTTCCTCCTGTTTCTGCTGCTTATATCTTTAATGTAATTATTTCTGAAATCCGTTAACACAGATCTATTTGTCAGCATATAAAGTAAGCAAGCGGGGAAAACCCAAATAATTGGAAAGGTTTTGTGGCACCTTCCGGGGAGAGAGGGTGTCAGGCTGTTTATGAGAATAGTGGTTACTCGCAGTTTTTCTGGTTACTGTAATAAGAAAGGACAGCAGTGCTAAATGGATAGGCAAAAAGAAATCTGAGACCAGAACACAGCACTTCAGCTCTCACAGACAAATGTAGTGTGGAAAAGGGAGACCACCTTTCTGAGACACAAGGTCTCTGATTCAAGGAGTAGTGGGACCATTGCTGTGACTCCTGCCTGTGCTTTGGAAATGTAAAGCCAAAGCACCCAATTAACACATCTGACTGATGTTGATCAGGAAAATACACTGTTTGCTTGCAGTCTGCATCTGTTACAGTTCCCTGGAAAAGACACTGAGAGCAGGATCCAAAATCCTTCTTGGAGAAAGATGGGACAGAGGGATAAGAGAGACATGAGAAAAGCAAGAAAGGTGAAACTGGTGTGAACAGCTCCATTTGTATCTGTGTATGATTTGTCATCTTTCTAAAACTGTTCCATTGCATTTGCCTCTTTCCAGGGTACAAACTGTTTCCTTCCCAAGCCTCCCTGTGCAGAAAGCAAATATTGCCAGAAGCTCTCTGGAGATTTGGTGGAGCCTTCCGAGGCTCAGGCTTTCTGCATCATTTCACCTGGGGGGGAAAAAGAGAAGGGATGAATTGGCACCTGCTGGGGGTGGCATAATTTATATTGTACCATCCTGATGCACCATTTAGTGTCCCTGTGAGCTCCACAACTGTAACAGTGTGAAAATAAGGGTTTTTTTTACATGGTTGGGGAATACATTTTCAAGGGATATAATTTGCCTTTTGACTCTTGTACTTTGTTTCTTCGATCCTTGATTACCAAGTAATTTGAATGTCTTTAGGGAACTTTGTTGTTAGATGGGGATACACTTTAAATTCATTTTTATTCTAAAATTTGGCGGATGGGCAGGGCAAATAGTAATTCCAGGTGCCTGCTTTGAATCTGTGTTAAAATGTAGTGTGCTGCTTTTTCCAGGGTGATTTTTAAGCAGTTACACTCAGCTGTGGCAATGGAGGGTAGAAAGAGTAGCTGAGGAGGAGGAGGTGACCTCTGTGCAGCCGCAGGCACTTGGTGACCCCTGGACCAGAAGTCTTGGTTAAGATTAAAGAGGTCTTGAATTACACTTTGTTACTTCTCCTGTGTTTCTATGAATTTCTACAAAAGTATTATAGCATGTATGGATTTTTTTAGGGGAGGAATAAACAAGATACTGAAAACATTCTTACATTGAAACAGGGAGAGTTTAGCTTTTTTAACTTCAGGCAAAAGAGCAGACGACAATTAGAAAACAAACATCGCCGTGAGAATGATCAAACAAGCATTTTTCTGCCTACTTTACCCTTTTCTAAGCATTTATTGCAGGTGCTTTCATTGCACTTAGATTAGTGTTTGCTGTTATTGCCACACATGCTGTAACTTAACCATGCAGTTCATTGGCCAACAGCAATCACTGCAAGCACAACCCAAACATTCTGACTTTTAAAAGGAAAATAAAAATAGGATGGTTTTTATAATGTGCATACATTTTCTGAATAGTGGAAAAGCACTATTCAACAGTGGAAGTCAGCATTCGCTTCTATTAGCTCAAGAAATTATTTTGAATCTAAATTGTTTGAATTTTTCCAAACACTTTTTTTACCCAAAAATTCAGAAGCATTGAAATGATTAAACACTGCAAAAATCTGCTACAGTTGATCTGTGGGTAATTACAAGTATTAAAAAGTTTTATTTATTGTGTTATAGATTTGTTAGGGGGGGAACTTTTTCTACTGTATCCCAAAGGTTGTAACTAGGACTCCAGTTTAGGTTGTTTGAAATCACAGCACAAGTTCAGAGTGATGCACATTGCATTTTATTCCATCTCTCTTCCCCTGACTTCTCATAGCACTGGGCAAGCAACTTCCCCCTCTTTCTGTGTTTTTCTTGCTAGCATGTGTCTGTTCACTCTCACCTTCTGTTTCTTTTGTGATATTTTTTTTAAGTATTGTAGGTGCCAGGATGAGCCTTTGCTTTTTGTATGTCCTAACGTGGTAGAATGACAGATCTTGCTTAAAAACCTCTAGTTTCTTCTGTAATAGTAATGACAGTTCTAAATAGTAAATAACAACCCCATAAACACTTTCTAGTTTACTGCAAACAGCTTTTGTTCATAATATATACCTTTTTTTCTTTTTTTTTTTTTTAACAAATTAAAAACATGTGAAGATAAAAATCACAGAGTATTCAGGTACAATTAAAAATAATTTTCAGAAAGAAAAACTGTGCACTTGAATCACTTAAAAGAAGACAGAAAGTGAGTAGAAATGCTGAATTGGTGTCTAGATAGAAAACATGTCAAATATGCATGAAACTCTTGGCCCAGAGGGTGGGGAGGTTGAGAAATGCTTTTTTTTTTTTTTTTTTACCAGCTAAGAGAGACCATTTGCTTTCAGCCTCACCTCTAATCCTGATAAGAGTTTCTTGTCCTCAGATGCTTTTCAAAGAGAATTGAAGGGCACATTCTAATTTCATTTCTCAGAGAAAGTTGAAATGACAACGTTCTCTTCATATTCTCAGTGCTGCTTCAGAGCTGGAAAAAACCACAAGAACAATGCAGAAAAAACCCTTACCCTCTGCACCTGGTGCCAGGGTGTTTTATGGATGCTGTTTGTACTTCCTTGTCCTCCAGTGAAGCCACATGGAGCTCAGCACCAGGCATGAGCCATGGGGACAGCCCATCCTGCTCACTCTGGAGCTGCCACAGAACCTGGAAATCCAGGACCTCTGAAGGAAGGAACACACTGGGGGCTCTGCAATTCCCCCTTGCAGTGATGAATCTCTGGAAAACTTTACCACAAGGGCTGTTTCAGCCTTTGCTTTCTCAGCTCCTCTATATATCTCCGCCTGTTTCTAAGGGGACTGTGAAAGACGCAGGCCAAGTGGGTTTGGACAAGCTTGCCTATAGCTTAAAAATATAAAAAGTCCTTATGTCCATTAGCAGCTGCTTAAGGAAATTGTGCAAACTGGAAAAAGGGAAATGTCACACCTGTTTCTTTACCTAGGTTTTCTAGAAACCTTCCCCATAAAACCCTGGAGAAGTTGAGAACTACTTAGGAAAAGATGTGTCACCACACATCTGTGTAATGGTTGTTTTAAGGCAATGTCAAAGGACACCAGGTTCTATTCACACAGTGAAGAGGTTTCTGCATATATTATGGTCACATGGGGATTTATGTCATTGTAAGTCTTTAGCGTCTTCATTTTGGACCTCCACAATCAGCAGACAAAAGGAGTTTGGGATGTGAAGGAGGTCATCCTTTTTTGTAGAGGGGGAATAGGTTTTGCTTCTGTTTCTCAGTTTGTTAAAGGAAGGCATGATACCTTCACATCTGTTCCTTTTTCATGTGGTTGGCCTAGAACACAGCTTTATAGTCTGTAGGACACACTCCTGACATCTGCAACAGTCCCTGATCTGTTTGAAATTTATTGTTTTCTTATTTGCTGGAGTTTAAAATATATATATATTGTTTTTATGCTTTCTCGTTATAAGACTGGAATTGTGCTGATAAAGAATGAGCAGAAATGAGCAAACAGCCACTCAGGGAGTGGAAAGAATGGTGTGCACACCTTTGTTTTGGCTTTTTGGAAGTCACTGGATCAGGTTCTGTATCATTCATTATTGAGAGGTAGGGAGCAGTGCCTGGTGATTGATCTGGTTTATGTTGTATGTAATACTGAAGAATTGAGGGTTCTTCCATTGTATAAATTACTTGCAATTATTTTTTAGTTGCTGCTAATCTCCTTGTAATTAAGAGGGGGGGGAACTTTTTAGTTAACTACTGGTGGGAAAAGGTTAATTTAATTAGTTTGATGATGTATTAGCTAATAAATTGTAATAGGAAATATCATTACTCTGTCCAGCGTATGCTAGTTACTAGTTCTGGTATCTGGTTCTTGTCCAGTATTCATAACTTGTGAGCCATGAGGGTTTTTTACAATGGGTTTATGCCTCTTAGCTCATTTTGCCAGTGTGGTAAGTTTGTCCTTTCGTACAGCAGGTCCTGTCCCTGTATTATGCATGAATCTTCCTTCTTTTAAAGGCTCCCAGGTCTCCAGGTCCATAAATATTCCATGATTAGAAAGCCCCTTATGTTTCCCCTCTCGACTGCAAGTGGCTTAGAAAGAGGAGAGGTTACAGAAGTAAGGGGGGGTGGGGCAAATCTTAAGCAATGATTCAGTTAATTCTTAAAAAAAAATAAATCAAAAAATCTTCATGACTTTCTCCTTCTCTACTCACAGCATGTTTGGGCTGCTTTTTACACTGGAGTGGGGCAAGAAACTATTTTATTACTTAGTTCCTGATGTTTCAAATGTCCTTGGAACAATTTCAGTGTCAAATATCAGAGAATGGGAGGGGAAGAGATAACAATGGTTTGAAGTCAACATGTTGTTAATAGGATGTTATTTGTGAAATTAGCCAGTGAGGATGTAATGATATAGAACAGAATGTAGCTGTGGCATGCAGCATCAATAATAATAGGCCTGAAATATTTATGGTTTTCTTCTCCATGTAGCAATTGTAGTTTTAATTGTTCATTTTTTCTGCATCCATATGATGTTTCTTTGTCTTCGTGTGGTGCAGTTGTTTTAATGAAGCTTTTGTAACTCTTAACTTCCTATTGCCATAGCAGCACCTGCTGGTTAGAACTGATAGAAATTCTTTGCTAATCTTTCTTTTCTATTTATTCAGGCCATAATTATTTCCTTCCTTAGGTTTGAAGAGTTGTGCCAGTTGTCAATGCAGAGAAATCACCATGAGTATCCCAAAAAAGAGTCTAAGTTTCCTGCAGGAATTAAGAACCAGGGTGCAGAGATGGGGTTAACAGCACTTTTGCACTCTCTTTTCCCTCATACATCAATTTTTGCTCCTGGACATACTATTTCAGTTCCTATCACAGTTCCCATGCCAAAACAGAGTATCTTTGAGCTCTGTCTGTCTCATAAAATGTGTGAGCCAGCTTTCAAAATGACCTCATGATCTGATGTTTCTGTCTGTTCAGTAGATGCCATAAGCTGGGAGAACAGGGATGCAGATACTGGAATGAAGAGCAATGGCTAAGTCTGTGTGGGGAATTTTTCACTTGTTGAAACAAGGTCAATATTGTGTTACCAGAGAAATTCATGTGAATCCCTTAAAACATGCTAAGAGCGGGGAACAAGACCATGAGGGATATGCTTCCCCTGCAGTTTTCCCACTGCACATGATCTGCTTTTTCAGTCATATTGTGAGTCCCTGAGAAAATCAGTTTTAACTTTCAAAGTTATAAATACATACCCAGAATGAAATGTGTGGTGTCACCCAATGTCTAGCTGGGATTTACATGAGGCATGAAGTGGACATTTTGTGACAGAGCTGAATTGCGCTTGCCTGAGGACTTGTGAGATGCTGGTAAAATATATTCTTGGAAAGTGATGCATTCTGGTACACGGCAGAGAGAGAAAATGTGTCTGAGAAAAAGTTTTATGGGGCTTTTGTGAGGGTTTGCTTTAGCAAGTGTGTTTCATGGTAGCCACAGAAAGGGAGAAGGGAGACCTGTTAGAGACTATGAACACTCTCAGGCAGCCTCAGACCAAGAAACAAAATCTTAAGGAGGGAAAAACATGAATTGCCCAAGAGTCCTGCAGCACATCCCTCCCTCAGACTCCCAGCACTCACTGAGCTGGCTCAGGAGCTATGGCATGAGGGTATTTATTGCAAAGCAGTGAGTCACCAGCTGCATTTTTGGGGAGGTTGTTCCGTAGGTTGATGGGGAGTGGCAGTAGGGTCTTGCTCGATGCTGTAGGAATGGTGAGCTGTGGCACAAGCCCTGCACATTTCCCAAATTACGTGGCTTGCCCAGTGCTGTGGAAGAAGCTGCTGGTGATCAAAGCCACGGTTTAGATCTGCATTTTCTCCACTTGCCCATGCTGTCTGTTTAAATCACGGGAGGACAAGGTACTGCTCTAAACAGCAGTGGAAACAAATAAATGATCATTAGACAGAAGAGCTAAATGCTCACAACTGTAAGGCGCTGCTCATGGTCTTCATTTTGGTGTCTTTTGTAGAATTACAGAAAGTACGAAAATGGTCTGAAAGAGACTCTTTACATTTAGAAGCTCAAACTTTTCACCCTGTAATGGATTGCTGCTGGCTTCAGCTGTAGGTAACCACTTCCTGTTTTCTTCATGAGTGTGAAACCTCAGATGTGAAAAATGAACTTTGCATATCTCTGCAGCATGCACTTCTCAACACAGCCACCTGCTACTCTCTGCTGTAGAAATGCATTTACCATTTCATATCAGAGTTCAGTGAATATGTTGAACTATTTGAATACCTGAAATAAAAACAAAAAGAGTGAATAGATAGTTTGTTCTACTCTTTATGCTGATATTAAAAAAAACCAAAAAAACAGCTCCCTAGAGAAGCAAAAGCTTCCTCTTTATGCACTTAACATATTTCTGTTGCTTTGCTTGCACGAGATGGCTTAACTATGCAGTATAGTCTGGGAACTTCACTGGCCAGTGTTTCTGCTCACTGTCCTTTGTCACCTTGTGTTCCTGTTTCCAAAAGAAGTAGGAAGGGCCAGGCTGAATTTTCAAAGCACGGTTCTCATCACTGTCCAACTTCTAATTATTCTACTACCTCAGCTCCTAAAATACAGAGATTTTTCTGTGCTGGGGGCTGGAAGGAGGAAGGGAAAGAGTATTCTTAGCCAAGAATGTGTAAACCTTTTTTCTTCCCTGCTTTGCCTGGTGCTGCCCTGACCTCTCATAAACTCAAGGGAGTTTCGGGACTGATGCGGAATTTACTCACATTTTTATTTGAAAGCTTAGTATTTTGAGCTGAGAATAATTTACTGAGCCAACTTCTGCCCACCAATGAACAGCTGCAGTGGTGAAATTAAAAGGGGAAAAAGGAGCTGTAGAGAGAATTAATAGGAGAGGAGGGGAGAATTTTAAAACAGTTCTGACATCCCCATTTTCTTGGTAAATCCTGTGCCCAGCAGCCACATACAGAACTCGGCTCTGATGTAGGTCTTGTGAAGAGAATAGAACAACCTGACCCCAGTAATTAAACTGTTAATTAAGTTGTCATAGGGGACATGTGAGTGGAAGCCCTGGCATTACAGGAGTGATTTTTCTATAATCTTCAGTTGTTCTTTGAGCAGTTGCCCTAATAGATTTTGATTTGCAAAAATGTGAGCGTGCCTGTGAGAATTCATTTATTGATGTGTGTGAATAACAGTTTCACAGCCTGCAGACCCTCTGTGTGTGCTGGGCAGCTGTAGTAGAGAGAGTGCTCACACCTGGGCAGCTCAGGTGTGTGAGCTGCAGGAGAGTTATTGGAATTTGCTGGTGTCTGCAGTACAGCAGGATAAAGGAAAAGTGGGTTCTGAGATCCTGATCTCTGCCCTTTCCAGGCCAGGGTGCTGCTCCTCATCCCAGCTCCCTGCTCTGGGGCAGTGTTTGTCCTCTGGAGCACCAGGGAACTCTGAGATGGGCGTGAGTGTGGAGCAATCCCTCAGCATTCAACCCATGTTTCCAAGCTTGGCAAAGATATTTTTACTTTAGATGCTGGCTCCAGCGGCACCAGTGTTATTCTGGCTGTGGGAAAGGAGAAGTAGGAAGTGTCAGTAAGGATTTCACAGTGTCTTTGACACAAGGCTCTTTGGTAGGAGAAGAGGGTGAAGAAAAGGGAAGATCCAAAAGCAGTACAACTTCAAGTAGACCCAGAGAACGTTTTTGTATGGAAAGAAGTAGGTTACTTTACTGTACACCATGAATGAGGTAAAAAAAATTCCAAGCAAAAGCTTGAACAAAATACCCAAGCCCATGTGAACCGAAAGTGGTTTTATTGACATACATGTATCTAAATGCCTTATATCACAGTCTTTTCACAAACTCTTTTTCTCCATGTTTTGATTTTTGTGCCTGGTGAGCACAGGATTTGTGATTTTATAGGCACTGGCTCCCCTCTACTTTGGAAAAAGTTCATTTGGTTTCACAAGCCACTGCAATTCCTCATCTCACTTTTTTAGGTGAGCTCAAACTCTTTGAAGACAACTAGAGAATTTTCCAGTCAGTCATAAATGAGCAGAAACTGAAATTCATAGCTTCATCTATAGTATTTTCTCTAAGAGTCCAAGGTAGAGCTGCAGGTGTCGTTGAATTAAACAACAACTCTAGTGGTTACATTTTAATGTGGTTTTTACAGAGAATTTATTTGAGCCAAGTTAGGTAGGTGCAGGTTAACAAGTTCTTCTGTTCCCTGCTGTATTCTTTCTGGTCCAGCTCTGCTCAGGTGCTGCCAGTTGGAGCGATTTTGCAGCAACCAAGGAGCAGGATGGGACTTGCCAAATACTTGTGTGCTTGCAGCTGATGCCAGAACTAAAAAAACCCTGTGGCTTTGGCTGCTTTATTGAAAATGTTGCTTTTTAATTCACCTTCCTTTTTGTCCTGCTTTCTAACAACGTTGCACAGTTGCAATTGGCAACCTTCAGCTGTCCAAATACCTGGGGGCTTTTTTTTTAGGCGTGTGACTTTAGAGCAGGAGAAAAACAAAACAACTGTGCAGAAATTCTGTCCTTTCCCTACCCCCATTCCCTTTTTCAGGAAAGGCAACCTAGGTAGAATATTTAGCAGGGTTTACATCTGTAATTTTTAAGCTGCAAGTGGAAGGAACCTGTCTAAATTAGTCCACTGGTGTTATAAATGCATATCATATTATTGGCTTTTCGCAAATATTATAATGAATGTTATATGTATAAGATTAGAAAATTTTGTTGTATTAATATAGCTTCCTTTATTTCTGTTATTGATGAAACTTAGTGGTGTAATACACATATATGTTAGGCTATAACATGATATTAAAGCACAAACTACTTTTCTGTTTATATAACCCAGAGACTAAAAAAGAAAACAGTCAGAGACCCCCCTGCATCCTAAGATTATCTTGTTCAGATGAAGACAAGCAATCCTCCAAGCCCTCCAAAGGAAAAAATCATGGCAACTGTTATCAAAGCACATAAAACCTAGTGATGCCTGGAAGATTGGGAAGGGGGACAAGGAAAAACTGAACAAAGGAACACCAAAAATCCTAAGAAGAATGTCTGAATACGTATGAGAATTTATAGATATGTAGTTGGATTCTGTTTTTAAGGGACAATCCTTTGTTAGTAAGGTGTGCTCTCTTGGCTGAATGCAGAGACACCCGGCCGTATCTGTATATTTTATTTTTATCTCCTAATTGTCTTTTGATTAAACCTTTAAATTCTATTAAAAAAATCTGTGAATTTCATTTTTCCCAACTGGAGTCCTGTTTGTTTGGCCTTTTTCTATTCCTGGTTTCGGTGCGTCCTTTCCCAGCGGATTCCCGTGGGCGCGTTCCTGCAGGGTTCCGCGGCCTGCAGCCAGCACAGCCATAAATCACAGCCTGCCCTGCTCTGGCAGCAAGGATGCTTTCAGCCAGCTCGGGGCTTGTAATGCAGATGAAGGTCTCGGGATCTCTGGGGAGAGCAGGAGAGGGAGGGAGCAGAGCTGTGTCTCCGTTCCGGAGCTGTTTGTGCCTCGCCTTTGTTGAGGCCCGCTCAGGTCTCCCTCAGGTCACACATTTGCACTCGTTTTGAATGAGGCAGAAGAGCCCTTGAGAGGCCGCATTGCTGAAGAGGGCTGAGGGAGAGTGGAGAATGCTCTGGGGGCTTTGGGAAAGCAAAGGGAGGAAGGACTAAAGCTCCTTCAGCGGGGCAAGTGAAGGTCAGAGGTGGCCTGTGACCTTGCACTGCCTTTGTGACCTTTCTGAGGCTGCTGACTGGGATCATTCCCTGCCTGAGGGACTGCTGGCATCTGCAGGCATTCCAGCAGCAGTTAAACACCTGTTTGCTGCTGACATTTCATTAGGAGGAGTAATGAGTCTGGATATTAAATGTCTGCCTTTCTGGCTGGTCAGGAGGGAAAATGGAAAGGAAGCTATGTTGTGTTTTGGGGCTTGTGAAATCCTTGTTTCTGGTACAGCCAAGCTCTCTCCCCTTGGCCCTGCTGCTGGGCAGAGCGTGGAGAGCAGGCCCAGCATCACCGTGCCCTTCCTGCACTGGGGCCACGACCTGGAAACCTCTCCCATTTCTTTTAGCCATGGCATAGCTCCCCTGCATCCTGCTCAGGTCCTTCCTAGAAGGACAAAAAACTTCAATCAGTATGAAAAACGAGGCTCACTCGCTTAATAAATTATAAAAGGTTTAATATCAACAAAAAGACAATTAGGAGACAAAGGTAATAAAGCAAAGGGTTAAAGCAGCAGGGTGCCCTGGTGTGCTGCCAGGAACACACCTGATATCTTTGGAACACTTCTTTTATCCCATTCTGCTGTGGGGTTTTAATGCATATTCCTATTTTTCCAAGAGGTATTTGCATGGCTACGCCCTGAATCTGCCTTATTAGAGCATGCATCTTAAAGATTTCCCTTTATCACATTTTCATTTGGGCTGGGGTTCCTTCTTCTGCAGTCGGTCAGTGTTGACAGCAGCCTGGGCCCCATCATTTGTTTCCTGGAGGTTATCTTGCTTTGCACAGTGTCGTGGTTTTAAACCAGTAACTAAAAAAGATTACTTATTTCTTGCTGTGAGATATGGATTAGAACAAGAGCAAAACAGGCATAAAACTTAAAAGGTATAAAGAAAGTTTATTAACAAACTACAATAATAAGAACACCAGAATAAACTTCCAGAAAACCCCTTTTTATCCCCTACTACCCACCATTCCCTTGTTCCCATGACAACAGAGACAAAAACTTTGGAACTTTGATGGTTAAAACAGTCCCAATTCTTGCTACAATCCAGTAGTAGCAATCCACCAGTCTTTGTAGAGAAACAGAAGTTTCTTTCTGTTAATTTATGGAGTTTCTCACAAGAAAACTACTTCTGTTATAGTTTTCTATTGCCCTGATGTCAGCTGCCCAGAACTGCTGTTATCAGAGCTCACTCCTCCCATTTCACATCACTCTGAGGTGTGTATGGGCCATGAGTCTAGGGATGGCATTTTAAGGATGAGTTATTCAAAGGCAAAAGTCTTCTTCATCTGTCTCTGTGAGCTTCACTAGAAAACAGTTTTCTTATTGCCCCCTAAGGCTTCAAATCTTCTAGCACTTCACTGTATCACAATTACTCTACTTTTTACTCAAAATCTACACTTTGAACACTCCATTCCTCCCTACATACTCTATCATGAATTAAAGGAGTTCTTTCAGGACTTTATTGTCCGTCTCCATAGCTTTAACAGAAAGATATTTCAGCTTATAAAGCATCTCCTTATTCTCTACCTTTTCTGAAGCTTCTTTTCTTTCCTGTCACTGGTAGTTTATAAAGTCTCTTTTCATGTTGATCACTCTCTTTTTCCCTCTCTGGATAAAAGGATTAATCTGCAAGTCTCATCTGGGTAATGAAAAGGTTAAAATCTTGCCCAGGCTTTGTAGATGGTTCTGTGATCTCTGCCGGAGCAGTGCCTGGAGCTGTCTGCGATGGGAGATTCTTCATGGCTGCTCTGGAGATTGTGGTCACTGTCTCAGCCCGCCGCAGGTCAAGAGCTTTTTTCTTTCTTTCCTCAGCAGTCTGTGGTGAATTCAGTCCCAGCAAAAACTGCAGCCAAGCCAGGGAGCGGCCTGGCCCGGCCAGAGCCTGGGGCAAGCCCCGCAGGCCCCATCTCCTGGCTGGGAGCCGCGGCAGGCCCAGCCCAGCCCCTGCCCAAGGCCGCATGGCCGGGCAGAGAACAGGAGGCCTGGAGCTCTGTTACCTTTCACAGCCAGGAAAACAAAGGAGCCCAAAAGTGCCCTGACTTTACATCTTAAGGTAGGGTTTACAAGTTGATCCCACGTTTAAATGGTCAAAACTGCTGTCAATTCCCAGTAATGACTGATAATTGGTCAGGAGAAAAGACTCCCATCAGTCCCCAGCAACTTCAACTTCCTTAGCTCCTAAAACCACCTTCAAGGTAAAGTCACCCCATGACACACAGACAGGACATTGCCCCAAAATCCAAAATTCTTCTTGACCTGTGCCTAAAACTTGCTAGCAGGAGAAAAAGAAAAAGACATAGCAAAAGCATATAACATATAACATTCATCTTAATACTTGTAAAAGCCACTATCACAATATGGATTTATAACAATCAGGATTGCCTAGGAAAAATGCCCACACCTGGGAGAAAGTTCATTCTGTAGCCTCCAGCTGCAGATAATTTTCCTGTGTGCTCCGTGGTGATGGGTTGTGTCCCACAGTGACATATGGACAGGGTGTGCAGCAGCCTGGGCTGGGGAAAGCCTTGCTTCCCTCTGACACTGCCCTGAAGGGCTGGGAAGCAAGGTCAAACCATGGGAGCTTCCTGCAGTTAAATTCAGCGAGTGACATCCCAGGGGGTGAAATGCCTCTCTGCTCATTTCAGTTGTCAGAGAATTGTATGTGTTTTGAAGTTGCTTATACCACTGGTACACCTACACCACAAACACATACTTTTTCAAACCTAATAAATGTCAGACTTAAACAAACAAAACCCCAAGAGTGGGATAATGAAAATTTATTCTTTGCACAGTGATGTCTCTGCCTACAACCTGATCTTGCAGCAAACTGCACCTCCAAATCTAAATCCTTTTCTGCTTGTACAGGGGAGAGTGCTTAAACCTGTCCTAACAGAACCTGAAAAGGCTGGATTTCTGAGAAGGCAACAGGTGCTGTGTACACCTACAATGCCTGAAACCAAGGCATAATTTTTCTCTTGGAGTGCTTTTTATCAACAGAGATGGCAGCTGTCATTTCGCTGCTGCTTTGAGCCCTGCTGAAATAAGATCTAGTGACTTGTACCAATGTTCAGAAAAATTGATGTGGCTTTGTTTATGCAGTAACAAAGATCTGCTGCTCTTTACAGACAGTTGGCAAGCTTCTGTACTGAACAGCTGGGCTTGGGATGGTTTAGACAGGCTGGTGGAAGTGCCTTTGTAAATTTTAGGAGGTATTAAAATTATTCTCCAACAGGCAAAGATGGGATTCCATAACCATTGCTGTCTTCTGATAAAAGCTTACTGAAATAAGTGGGCTGGAGTATAGATGTGGACCTCTAAGTATCTATCCTATTTGTCACTGTTGGCTGAAGGATAAGAGGTGTCCCTTAAGCTTGTAGTGACGTTAATTGGAGGCATGTTATGTTTCGGTCTATCAATATGAATCAAAATTAGTTTACCATGCTGCAGAGAGCAGTTAGCTGAGGGGTTTTTTTTCCCAGCCCCGGGGAAATTATTGCAAGATTGTTTTATTTCTTTGTTGCTGATGCACAGGACAATACCTTCACGAGCAGCATTTTCATTTCTGACAGTAGCTGGCCTATATATCACTCTGGCATAAAAATATTGTTTGGAATCTGAAAACCACATGTACCTTACATAACTGTGCTGCTCCTGCCACCCAGGCAGGAGTTTATTCACAGAAAGGCTGCGGCTGCTTAGACTTCTTTATATACACATGAAAGAAACAGTGGGGTTTTTTCTTGTTCCCAGATGTCCAAGTGTTGGTTTGGTTATATGGCTGTTTTCTTCACTGTACTGCAGGTATTGGTGTCTTTGTGGATTATTCATGAAGGGCTGTGTGTTTCCCTTTCCCCAGAGCTGTGCCTCACCCCACGAGGGCTCTGTTGTTTAACCCCAGCAGCAGCTGAGCCCCACACAGGGGTGCTCACTCACCCCCCGATGATGGGGGAGAGAATCTGAAATGAGAAACTTCAGAGCTGAAGGCAGTTCGACAGGTGAGGCAAAAGCCACATGCACAAGCAAAGCAAAACAAGGAATACACTCACCTCTTATCAGCAGGCAGGAGTTCAGCCATCTCCAGGAGAGCAGGGCTTCATCACGTGTGACAGTGACTTGGGAAGACAAATGCCATCATGCTGCACTTCTCCTCCATACGGTGTGGAATAGCCCTTGGATCAGCTGTCCTGGCTGTGTCCTCTCCTGACCCCTTGTACACCCCCAGTCTCCTCACTGGTGGGTTGAGGAACAGAAAAGTGTAGAACAGTGTATAAGCACTGCTCAGCAATGACAAAAACATCCCTGGATTGTCAGCACTGTTCCCAGCACAAATGCAGAATACAGCGCCATACAAACCACTACAGAAAAATTAACTCAAAACCAACACAAATCCTTTGTGCTTTCACCTTTGCTTGAATGTTCCTGTCCCTGCTGTCCTTCTCCCTTGGCAGAGCTGATAAACACACCAAATTGGTTCAGTCTGGACAGAAAACTTCCTTGAGACTGCAGTTCAGTCATTTTTGCATTCAGACCCTCTAGACCATTCGATCCTGACTTCAGCTGGCCTGTCCTGTCTGTTCCTTCAGCATGTTCTGATCACTCAAGCTTCCAACTTCTCCTGGCTCTACCAGCAGTGATGTCCCCTGTGCTCCTGTGAGCTGAGGGACTCCCAAGAGGATTTTGGTTTTTAACTTCCTTTTCTTTCCTGACATCATGTCTGGAGTGAAGCAGCCATGCTCTTAACAAGTGCAGATTTTTGGTGGGATTTGAGACATGAGAGCAGTGAGCTGCTTTGGCATTCTCCATCTTGGGATGGGGTAATTTGATCACTAGACCCTTCTCTGCTGCAGGATCAAGTGAACAGGATAATCATGTCCAAGCAGTCCTGTGGATTTTTTTTTTTTTACCAGAAAAGTGTGTGCTGGGCAAAAATTTTCATGTATCAGGGCTGGAGTAGTTTATTGAGGGAAGCAGTGGAAAGAGAAGGGGGCAGAATGTTTATTTTTTTTAATACAAGTGATAAAATTCCTGGTTCTTACTCTGATAAGATACCAGGAGACTTGTGACCATCTTGTATTTCTCTAATTCCTAAGTAAAAATTGAGTGCAGCCTAGGAAAACCTGAGGAAGTTGTGTACTGACAATGTGAAGTTTCTCTCCCCTCTCTAAGTTTTAGACCTGAGTGCAAGTATCAGGGTATGGAAGTTTAGATTTCCATACCTACTGATCTCTAAACCTTCTGTGCTTCTTTACCTCTGATTGTCTGTGTCTAAATACAGATTTCATAACCCAAAGAATTTGTACTGTGAGGCCAGGGAGGAAAACTCAAGCAGACTTTTTGAAAGATTCTAGAAATGCAAGACTTTGGAAATATTTTTGTAATCACAGGGAAAACACTTTTCAGGAGCTGACACCCCTTTGTTAATTAAGACTTTTCTTTCTTCTGAAGTTGTCAAACGGAAAAAAAAAGCTTTATTTTAATGCAGTTCATAGGGCTGGGGAAGAAACCAAGCTGGGGTTCAAACTGCCTGGCAACCACAAGGAGAGTGAGAGCTGTGAGTAATTGGAAGACACTCAGCGCTGATTTCTTTGTTCTGACAATTGTGCTGAGGTGCCACACATGTACTTGGTGTAATTCTTAAGCCATTGGTACCATGGAGCAGGGAAGAGCAAGTAGGGTCAGATCATCTTTTCTTTTGGGTTTTTTTGTCCCCTGGTGGGTTTTGTTTCTGTTGTTCATTGGAAGGTATGGCACAGGCAGCTGAGAGGTTAGGGTTGGCATGAGGAGTGGCCGTGCTGAGCTTTTAGACTGCTGGTGACAGGCAGGTGAGGTGGTGTGAGCAGACAGCCCAGACAGGGCTTCTGAACCTCTGCTGAGAGCTCAGCTTCACCCATTCCCAACAGCAGCAGTATTTGGAAACTACAAAAGAGCGTGTATAACACAAAGCTGTACTTGCCCTTGAGCTAAGATTATTCCATGGACAGTGACAAATCCTCTGAGACAAGGCAGCATTTTGGTTTCTAAAGTGCTGTTCACTCTGGCTGTGCTAAATCAAATCTGCTGCTGTAGTCAGAGGTTCTGAGAAGAAATACTGAGGGAAATCTGCAAAATCACTGTAATTTGGTGGAACAGAATGGCATAAATATGAGTGGGTTCTTTTTCTGCTGAGCATCATATGGTAACAGCCAGTTCCTGGTCCCAGATTCCTGCAATCAAAGATCAGAAGAAAAGAGGCCCAGGAGGTGAAATGGTGCTATAGCTGTACAACAGGACAGGGGTCTGGGAACCCTTGTGCTTCATGAGCCAGCACATTCTCAACTTCACAGGGATGCATTTGCCTCTCTGTGACACTTTTCAGTTAAAGCAAACCTTTGGGTCTCCCCTTCTCATAAAATAAATAATCTATTTCCTTAATACAAATATACACCTGAAAGGAGGAAAAACACTTTACAGGAAAAGTTGGTAAAAATAGCGCCTAATATTTTTTTTGGTTTGTAAAGTAAACATCTCTGTAATGAAGTAACCCTTTCAGAATCATGTTCCATCCTGCTTCTCAAAAATAGTGCTCTACTGAATGTAGGTGGGATCCCAAATTCTGGGATGTTGTTGGTCTAATTCTGCTGTCATTGAAGTCAGAGCTACTGATTTCAGTAAGAGCAGATTTATATCCATGCTTGCTGTGTTTGAGGTAAATTAAATTCCAGTGCCCCAAAACTGTCTGTTGGTTTCAAGGACCGTATGGAATGGCTGATGTGTCACTTAGTTGTGATGAATTCTTAGATTTTCTTCTCAGTTCAGAAAATTGATTAGTAAAACAGGTATTCCAGTATAAAGGTATCAATTTTACTGCCTGATAAGCTAACTTTTTTTTTGAGATAAAACTGAGTTTTCCAGTTCACTAAAAAGGGGAGCTCCTAAAGCAGAATACTGAATGCTTTTTAGACATGTATAGGGGAGAAAACTGTAATTTCCTCAATGTCCAATATAAAATCAGCCCAGTTCATAAAGAAACAGAAAAATCTTTAGACAGTTAAGAGGAGCCAGTCTAATTTAATTCCACACAAACCTTTTTAATGATTAATCTGAAAAAAAAAGAAAAAGAAACCACAGCATTTACCATGTGGTTTTATTTCAGTGAAATGCTAGCTTATTCTCGAGAGCAGTAAAAGTCATCAGTGCATTTGAAAAATGTATTTTGAGTGGAATTGGTTTTCATCTTCTTTTCAGCTTGCACAAGGTTTGCAGTCCCTCTGCCAGCTGGCCTTGCACTGAGTTGTGCATCTGCACCCAAGGCCATGTGAGATCTTACCCAGAGCACTTCCTATTCTGCTCTGTTCATCCCTGCCCATGGAGCTTTTTGGATGTCTCCAAAAGAGAGGAGACACTTAATACGAATGTCAAGTGATGATATTGTTTGAGTCTGAGCTACAAAATTATTTGAGCTCTTTTTCTCTGTCATTCTATGCCCAAGGCTTTGAACTAAAACCCTGCTTAAATGCTGAAACAAGGAATTTTGCTGTCTTGCCACGGCTAGCCAATGTCCAGATTATGTATTATATGCAGAAAACATTGCCTTTTTATTTATTTTCCATAGGAAATTCCTTTTAGTGGAGGATGCTAGCTTTGTTCCCTTATAGTGTGGTTGGCTGATACTTGATCTGTGTGTGAGGACTCATTTGTCCTTATGGAAGTGGGAATTAGGCTTCTTTAAATGCCAAAAGAGAGGGATTAAAATGGGATTTAAATCATGCTGTGATAGTTTTGTGCTATGCTGTAAATATTAGTCTGATTCTCAGCTAGGGAGAAGTTCACATTGTAGATGTTTAATTTTGTTATCTCTTCATCTTACCAATAGCTTTGTCTCCTTTTTGCTCCCTTGCTGCTCCTGCTGCATCTGTCAACCTTGGAGAGCTGGCATGATTTCCCTAGCAATGCCGCACAAGTCTAATCTTAATTCCTATTATTGTCTGGCTGTGGGACTGTGTGTAGGTGTCTCTAATAAACTGCAGAAGGCAGCCAGCAACAGTTCTTCCTCTTTATATCTCTGCAGCTGGAATCCTGCAGAAGCCCTCTCCTGTAAAGATAAAGGTACATATATCCTCGTTAACAAGGCAGTGGAATCATTATGTCAGCAGAACCATGCAGTGACTGAAATGTTATTGCTAATAAAGAGCAGGCACTGCTGAAGGAGCACTTTGCCTAGCCTAGCCTGCCATGAAGAGTTGCTCATGGTCACTTGTAAATGATGTTTAACTTAGGAAAAATGCAAAGAAAATACTGGTTTAGCCAACAGAGAGACATGGAATCATGTTTGCTGGTGATGAGGGAAGGAAGCCCTTCAGGCTGGCAAGTAGAGGGTCGTAACTTGGTTGGTTGATTTTAAACCTCTGTTGCCAGAGGACATGGTCTGTGTTATGCAAAAAGGCTGTTTTGGGAAGGCAGTGCCCTTCTCTGGCCAGGGCTGGGGCTGTGGGATGGAGCACTGGGGTTTTACTCCTGACCCTGCTATGTGGGCAGGCTGAGCTCAGCGTGGCTCCAGTGCTCATTGTTGTGCCTACATAAAGGAAGCTTCCTGCTTTGAGTTCTGGATTATCTCTCTTCAAAATTCAAATATTACTGATTAAGCCAAATGTGCAGAGAGTTATTTAGTTGCTTTTGGATTGATTGGTTGGTTGCACTTTTTTTTTCTCATGGAGTAAGAGGAGCTGTTCTACACTCCTCCCTAATCTTTTATTTTTCTCTATTTTCTCTTCCTTAGCACCTTTTTTCCTTATGAGCTCCTGCCCTGATTTTTAGCCACAGAGAGCCTGGAGAACAGCCAGGCTTCAGCCTCTGAATGCCAGGATATCACTGTCCTGGGTCAGATTAAAAGCCCACCTTAACACAGTGTCTTCAGTGCTGGTCAGAAAGAGAGAAAGAGAGGCACACATAACTGGAGCAAGGCACGAGTGTATCCTCCTTCCCCTGAGTAAAGACGAGACATTTCCTGACCTAGATGCAGTTCCTGCTGCATTTAGTAATTCTCAGGGGATTTTTCTTTGAATTTTCCTAGTCTGCCATCAGTGTGCCTGTCCAGGCAGAGCTTTCTGTAGGTGACTGTTTCTGCAAAGGATTTACTTACTCTTGTTTGGTTTGGATTTTGCTCTTTATTCCATCAGATGCTCATAATTCCCAGCTCTGACAAAATAGAAAAGTGATGATCCTCCTCTGCTGACAGAAGGGCTGGAGGAATGCCCTGAGAGGTGGTGGCCATTTTTTTAAACTAGGATAAATTGGTTTGATGTAACACAGAGGTTATGAGGAAGTTTTGTATAAAAGCAATGGCAAGCCTTAAGATAAAATCTTAGTAAGCTGTGGCAGGAATCAGAAGAAAAAAAATTAAAGACTCTGAAAAAGAAGACATTGGGGAGCAATGGTATGGTCATTTCTTGTTGGAAGTGTCCATCCATGATTTAAAGAAGAAAAGCAGAAACTGAAATGTGTTGTTAAATGTTTGTAGTCAAGGTTAATAAAGCATATCCTATTACCCATTGATGTCATTTGCAACAGAAATGTAGGTTGGGAGTTACTGCAGCTAGTGGAAATGAGAGCTGACTGGTTTCACACAAAATCTTTGTTAAGAATTAAGACTTCTGTCATGCAATGGAGTGAAAGAATAAAGTTATATTGTATCAAATAAATATCATTGTAACAGGAGCCTCAGTAAGGTAAAAAAAACCCCAACAATGCAAAAGAAAGATTTTTTTTTTTTTTGAAAATTACTCATATTCCTGTCTTTTATTTTCCTTTTCTCCTAAAGCGTTTTTTTTCCCCCGGTCTGCTCTTGCAATTTCCTCCAGACTTAGCACAGCTAAGAATTAATGGACTCAATAGGAACCAAGTTCCTAAAACTGCTTAACCAAATTCAGTGAGATTTGAAGGGAAAGTCAGGCCTTGGTGTGCCCAGGCCACCTGTGTTGAGTCACAAACAGCTTTAAGTGAGAAGCCTCTGAGAGCCTTGCAGGTGGAGTTGTGCTCCATCCACAGTGTGCTAAGGATTTGGTTTTAATTCTCTGCTTTTTCATCTAACACACAGCAAAAAGGTAGCACTGCAGTAGAATTATTTTGTTAAATTTTGCTCATTCTCATAAAGGTTGAGTCTGATTTTGTGGGGTGTTCTTAGCTCCTATCATCAAGCCAGTGGGGACTGCAACTAATTTGTTCCCTCTTTTTTTCTTTTTTCATGTTTCCTTGATGTCTTCTGACCTGCACGTGTTTCCTTGTTTGATATGGTTTAGGTAAGTGTATGTGCTCTAAGGGAGGGTTGTTTTGTTGTGGGGTTTTTTATCCTCTCCCTTTCTGCACACCACATGGCATTTGTGACTGTTTGTCCTGCAGGTGGGAAGCTTCTTTTTGCCATCTGTCACATCACTGTTCTGTGGGCTGAGCAGTGAGGCTGCACCCCCTGAAGGGTTCCTTCAGCTCCACACTGGGGAAGGGGGGAGACCTCAGAGGCTCTTTGTGATGCCCCAGCTCCCTGCTGGGGCCAGGCCAGTCTCCAGGTAAAACACGGGCTGAAATGAGAGCTACCACAGGGCTGGCACACTGACAGCTGATCAGGAAAGCTTTATGATGTTACCTAAGTGACTGCTGAGTGAAAGCCACTTTCTCTTACCTAGAATTCAATTTTTGTCATTTTCCCCTTTTTTGTGCCTACAAATCAAAGATGTAGTTGTTTCGTAGGGCACCTTCATGTGTATTCTGAGTCTAGAGCATTTGCAAGCTCAATAGGAGCTGGAGATTTTTTTAACTTCTCAAAAAATTTCAGTATTAAAAACAAACAGTGGTTCACAAAGACTTCCTTGAAAGGCTGCTTGAAAATCTCACCCTTTTAAGAAATGTGTTTATATACTTTTGAAGTATATAAAAGTATACTTCACTTTATACAAAAGTATAAATCACTGTAAATTCAGGCAGAAATCATTTACTTACTGAACACTAGAGCTGCTACCATGGGCTATTGACTCTAAAACATTATTAGACATAGCCATTATTTTTTAAATTCAAAAGGGAGTGGGTTTTTTATATTTTCAGCTGTGACTGAGACAAGTGAAGCACTTTGCATGGTTTGGGAGCTGAGTTGTGTCCTTGTAATCTACTGGCAAGAGAAGCTTTAATTGCCATCACCGTGTGACTTTTTAATGGATTCCTTTTGTTAGAAAAATACAGAGTGTAGAGACACTGATATTCCAGGGCAGCATTTTACTCTTGCATGATGTAACAGAGTAGCTGCTGCCTTCACTGAACCACAGTGGATTTCCACCGATAAAAATGAGGCATAATTTGAATAGCAGAATAAAGATGCATGGATTGTCTCTCCTTCACGAGTATTTATGTGTGAGAAACATGCAGCTATACAAAGCCTGCATGCATAATGTGGAAGCCCATATGCTTGACGAAAGAGAAAGTATAGAGGGCAGCCTACTTGTTAGATTTCTTGTGTAGGAAACAGATACTTTGTGGATTTAACATTCAGAGCTTTTGTGCACAGCAGAGCTAGTTAGTTATCCTGCTAATTTCTGTGAGGCTGCAAGGTGGGGAACCGAGGGCTGAAACAGAAAATAATCCCCAGGGGCCGGGCTCCTGAGTGTCAGCATTGCCTCCATGGGCAAACCAGGACAGAGCAGTTTAGAATTCCAGTTCCAGGAGTCCCAGCCCATCAGCAGTGGCTGCTCACAGGAGCAGCTGCCCCAGAGCTGGCAGGGTGTGACCAGGAGTTTCCTGCGCCTCCTGATGTGTCCTCAGGTGCCTGTGCTGGTGTGGGCACCAGGCTGGGGCAGGAGGGCACAGGAGGGAAGCTCTGCTCTGGAGGCAGATTTGCACCTGCCTGGAGCGTCTTGCAAGGGACAAACGGGATACCAAGTGACTTTCAGCAGATCTGTGACCATTGCTGTGGTTCTTTTCAGAGCTGGTTGTCAGAGCTAGAGAGCCTGGGAGTGGCACCAACCAGATCTGCCTTGCTGTGCTCAGAGAAACAGCAAAAGCAGAAGAATTTTGTCTTCACCACATGAAGTTTGCCAGTTGGGCCCCAGCACTGGTGCACGGAGACATGAATCACTAACCACGCACGTTTGTGCAGGGCTTCTGCAGGGGCCCTGCTTGCTTCAGCAGAGCCCAGTGCTGTGTCACATGCCATCACAGCATTTCCCAGCCATGCAGGGGCAGCAGATTCAGCTCATTCTTTTCAGCTGTCCAATCCCCACAGTCCCACGTTCCCCACCTACTGCCAGGGTGATGCAGCGTGTTGAATTTGTGTCCCCACGTGTTCTCTCAGCAATAAATGAGCAATATTTCAGTACCTGGACATTCATGACAGCAGCCAACATACCTGTTGTTGTGTGCTCTTTTGGAAAGCCTCTTTGAGGCCTTCTCTCAGAAGCAGGGAGGGATGGGGGGTGACAGTGGGTTGGCTCCCTGTGAGCACATGGAGAGAAGGGGGATCCAGCACAGCCACCTTCTATCATTTGTCACACTCTGCTCTGTGGCAGCTACACTGAATATCCATGGTCTAGGAGTCATTGCCAGGGAGTAAGATCTGTAGCTCCTGTGAAAAGGGTGGTGAGGAAGAGCAGAAGCTGCTCCAGGTTATTGAAGATACTCCTTTTTAGAAGAACTGAACCAGCCCATTGCTGCCTGTCCCTTGTGTGGAGCAATTCTGAGGAGCTGGCCACCAGTCTGGTGAGGGACCAGCATAAAGAGGTCATCAGCCACGCTGCCCAGTGCCAGAGCTCTTGTCCTGAGCCCTCCTAACCCTGCTCAGGGTTGCAGAGACAAAGAGAAGGAATATTTGGGCAGGAGACAGTTCTGAAGGGGGCTGTGCATCATTTGTGCTGTAGCAGTGCTGAAAAGTCTTGATTATTTTAGCTCCTACGCTGGGCTTCAAACCATGTAATTAATGACTGCCTCTGTTCAAACTTGTCATCTCTTTCAAAGAGGAGACAAACAGGCAAGGGCTGGCATTAAGGAGGAGAGGTAGCATGCAGACCATCCCCTGACAAAAGCAGCTGTCAGCTCAATCTCTGCAGCTTTTGGGGCAAACTCTGAGGGGCTGGAGTTGCATGTTCTAGTACCTGGAAAGATGATCTGAGAATTAATGGTCCTAAGTGTCAGCCAAGGAACTCGTACTTAGAAAAAGTGGTGAATTTAGGCACTGGAATAGGTTACTAGAGCAGGTGGGGGAGAAATTTGCTAAGAGTTTATGGACTGTCTGCAAAAACGTGTAATTCAGTAAAGTTTTAGGTGCAGTTGAATCTGTCTTGTTAGCAGGGTCTCTTCAGGGTCTCTAAAGAGAGTTTTCTGGTGAACTTAATCCATTGTGATTTGAATCCATCTCTTTCTTTTATTTTGCTCTTAATTCTTGCAGGTCAGGGGAGATTTCAAATACTTGCTTAGCACAGAACACCTTTCCGGGTGCTTCAAGAATCCAGCTTACCTGACAGAACAGAAGCAGGATTATGATATTAGTGTGTTACCTTTTCATTAAAACCTTCTCACTGAATTTCTCCACTGTTGCATGACTCCTTCTGTGGATTATGATGACACTCCACCAAGCTGATAAGTGATGCATGCAAAGAAAATCAAGATTTCAGGACACATACTTCACTTCAGCTGCCACACAGTGTGATAGACATTCTGCTTTGCAACTAGGCAGCATGCTTAGGTACTCTAATCTGCAGCAATTTTTGCTCTATTAATAACCTATTAGTAGCCTGGAGCATGTTCTTTATACATTACCACTTCACAATTTATTGAACTTCCCCTCACAAGTTCATGTGAGCTAAAAAAATATATATAGCAAAAAGGGTGAGAAAGATTGCTTTCCTAGAAAAGGTAAAATCTGACCTCAAGATCACAAAAAATGACTCTTGAAAAACACAGATGCTGAATATGACCTGTTTCAGACCTTTGTGGTCCCCACCTCCCTGTGCAGTGAAGCAAAGTGCACACACTCCAGTTTGGGCCACTTGCCTAGTGCCAGCAGCAGTCAGGTAAATCACAGCCCCAGGCAGCATTGCTTGTCATTCCAGTTCCACTGCAAATCTTACAGCCCTTAGAGCACAGGAGCTGTTAAATACCTTGCCCTGAATTTTTTTAATGGTGTGCAGAAAAGAGGCAGAGATGATGATACCTCTGCTGCCAATTGCGCTGTCATTGTGGGTAATTAATCTCTGCCTGGCTCTGAGCCTTCCAGCGAGCCCTCTGCCACTGCAGTGTCCCAGCTGTGGGGTCCAGGCTGGCTCTGCAAACCCTGCGGCTCTGGGGAAGCCAGGGCAATGCAGGGCTGCTGGCAATCCTGGCATGAACAGGATCCATGGGCAGTGTGTCTGCCCAGCTGTGGACACTCAGCTGCCTGGTAATTGTCCCAGGTGAGGTTTGCAGAGAGCACCTTGCCATGATGAGCTGTTGTGCTTTTCAGCTGGGGCAATCACTGCTGATTTTTTGTGCTGTGAAAGAGACTCTTAGACTGACAGTCTGTGACTTGAGTGCTCAGGCTGGAGCTTGGTCTAGATACACAGGAAATGTTCTTTGCTTGAGGCTGTGTGGTTACATCAGCTCTGCCTGCGGGCAGAAGCTCGGTCCTAGCAGCCCGTGGTCCCTGGATCCCACTGCTGACAGACTCCCTGGGTGGGTTATTCCACAATCTGGGACACAGCAAGGGCATATTGCAGGCCTGGCACAGATTCCATCAGCTGCTGGCATTGCTTGCAGTCAGGCTGGGGACTGTTCATTGGGCGCTCCAAACACAGAGGTTTTTGGCAGTGATGCTCCCAGGGTTCTGCAGGATGTGTGACCTGGCCAGGGAAGGAGTCAAGGCTTTCCCTCCAGGCTCTGTTTGGAGACAGTCACAGAGGGAAGTTTGTGTAGTCCCTGCTTCCTCCAGGACACTTGGAGAGGCCTTGGTGGCCGTGCTGCCGCTCCCACAAGGCATGGGAAGTATGGAAGGATGCTCCCCTGTTGGGTTTCCTGTGGGAAATGGATGGATTTCCCATGCTGGCTGAGCTAGGTATTCCCACGTGAAACAACCAGGGCAGGGCTGGGGAGCGCACACTCACAGCCCAGCAGAACTGACTGTGGGTACAGAGAGTGATCAAAGGAAGATTGTTTCTTGGAACAGATTCATCTGCAAATTTGAGCCAATATCTTTTCAGTAGCTCCTTCTCTGTTTCAGTATTCATACTTTCTTTTAGTTCTGAATATTTTGCTTTTATATAGTTTTTCCCCTGTTTTTAGATAAACAATGTACTTTGAAGATCTGAAATACTATTTGATCAGTTACTGTTACATCTAGCACCAGATTTGTCCTTCCTACATTCCCACATAATTTTTTTTTTTCCTGTAGAGAGATGGCCTGATTGTTTGAGGCAGGTCCAAATGCAAAATCAATAAAAGCTCATTGCTGTACATGTCATGGTATTAGAGCTCAGCAAGTGAGACTCTGCTGGCCCAGGAGCTTGCCTCCAGCCCCTTATCAGACACTCGCCATGCTCTGGGCTTTGCAGCCACAGCACAAAGGGAGGTGTGATGTTCTGCTGATCCTGAGCAGCAATGAAATTAACATTGCTCTGTAATTTAGGTGTTTTACCAGCAAGTCACAATACTAATATTCCTCTTTTCCTTCTGAAAATAAAACAAACCAGACTCTGGAAAGCTTTTCTGTAAGGATTTTGCTCATTGAGTGTGAGACAGGACTTAACAAGATTGTTCATTAATTGTTGTTATTAATGCACATGTATATTGACTCTTGACAGTTCCTCACTACTGAATGCCTGAGGTTTGTGGGGTTTTTTCCTCTCTTTAGCTTTCCAGTTTCTTTTGGAAAAGTAATGTAAAAGAGAGACTTCCTTGTGTTTGGACTGTTTTTCTCCATTCCTTAAGTCTGCAGGCTTTGTATTTGAGTCTAAGAGATGAATTTTGAAGGTTGTGAACTTTGCAGCTTACTAGGAAATCCTCTTCTGTAGCCAACAGAGTCATGATTCATTATCTTTCCTGCAGTTCTTTCTGGAAGGGGAAAATACAAACATTGGGTGGGGAAACTGGATCTGGGCAATGAGAATAGGAAGCTTAAAAAAATTAAAACAGACAGAGGCACTACAATATCAAGATGAAATACTTTCTGTCTTTTACTTCATTTCTAACTCCCCAGATACTAGTGAAGTTTTTACATATTCAAAGAGGCTTTTGCATTTGAAGTGTGGGTTTTGGTGTCTGGGACATCCTTCCCAAAAAACAGGCTAGCAGCAGCTTCAAACACCCATGCTGAGCAAAGCACTCCCCATGCCCAACGAGTCAGGTACCCACTGCCCCAGCTCCAGGTCTGTGGGGATGACATGGTGCCTAGAAAATGGTGCATAAAGAATGAATGTCAGCTACAGAAGTTGGATAAATAGAGTAGGGGGAGGTGGTTTTCTATGACACCATCTGCCTCTGTGATCTGGAGCCTCAGTGTAAAACCATGGCTTCAGCTCTGTACTAAAGGTTAACAAAAGCCTTTAAATAGGGTAACTAATGGGTCAAACATATCTTAGCTTGTTAGGTTAAGACCCACAAGTCATCGCTTGTAAGAAAGTGGGGGGTGGATCAGTCACTGGAGAGGAAAGACATTAAATTAAATGTGCTGAAGCAGCCACATGGGACCCCTTAATAGTTTCTGAGTATTTTCTTAATGAAATGTAGCTTAATGCAATCCCACCCTCCCAGCCTGACAAACATCAACTCTGGCCTGCTGAAGGCTCTCATGTCAATGCTGCCTTTTAAATGATTCAGTGCACTCTTCACTCTCTGCTGCTTTCTTGTCAATTACAGCCCCTGGTTTTTGACATAAACAAGGGAGTATGTCAGTGGGAAGCTGGGACTGTCAGGCCTTTCAGTTTTGCTTTTCACCTTGTTGCTTGCTTATAACAAAAAGAAAGATATATATTTAAGTGGGGGTCACACAGAGACCAGTGGTGCATTAAAACCAGGCAGCAAAAGTGGAGGGAAAAACACCCATGGAATATGAAATATGAATGGGGGATGGGAGGTCATGCTTGAATAGACAGTGTTCTATAAGGTGGATCCAGCAAGCCTCAGCACTGGGTTCATCTGCTGGTCAGGACTCGGAGACAACATTGCTCTTCTGGGAGCAGTGAGTAGAACTGGGTCAAACACAGGCACCTGATTCATTTTAAGAACTATTTTAGAAAAAAAACCATGGATCTTAAGCATGTCTTTTTAGCAAGATCGAAGGCCACAAACCCTCCTAATAATTTTTATCAGTGTGTGTTAAAACATAGCTAAAGCAACATTTCAGCTGACCATTCCTCATCAGTAGCATCCTCGTGGATGAAATGCTAGACTCTCTCCTCCAACCAGGCCTGGTTTCTGTTAAGAAGGGGCTTTAGTAGATACTTCTGAAACCTCCCCCAGAAGAGTTTGTCCTTCTTACTTTCAACGCTTTCAACCCTTCTTACTTTCTGTGTAGGAACAGACATTTTCCTGGTCAGGAAGGAGCAATCCTCCTCTTCAGACCTAGAGATGGATTGAAGTGGGGATTCCTGCACACAGCTCATCCCAGAACCTGCTCATCATTTGAGGAGCACTTACTTGTATTTTAATTTCAATGCTTCTAGGTCTCAGAGACATTGCAAAATATTTTTCTGCAAGATGGCTCTTTCTGTAGGTGCCTGCAGCTTCTGTTAACTGTGCTCAGTGGATGTTCCTCCTGTTGCCTGGGCTAAATGCTAAAAGATCCAAAACTTAGATCTCCTTATATTTTCTCCCTTCACAACAGTGAAGCACCTATGCTTCTGGAGTCCCTCTGATATTCCTGGGCCCCAAGGCAATGTTAGATGGAAGCATTGCTCTGCTTTGTGGGTCTGCCCATCACTGGCAGAGGAATTGCCAAGTTCTTTGGGCAGAGCAGTCTGCTGTGGGTATCACAGAGTGAGATCCCTGTTTAACAGCTGAGCAGGCAAGGAGCAGGGGGGAGGATGTACTGTCACCATGCTCTGTTTCTGGCTGCTGAGGTGCAGAGTTTAAATGGCTTGTCAAATGTCTGTAGCATTGAGGGTAGTAGGTTTTCTGCCTTTCTCTGTCTTTTTCTTTCACTGAATTATAAATGTTTTGAGGTAAAGATGCTTTTCGTTCTGGCCAACAGGTTTTTAGGAATGAGAAGCTTTTGACTTTCTCTTAGAAGTATTTGGGAAGGAGACAGAATCTGATAGTGTTACTGAGGTAGGAACTAGGCTCGATAGGAGCACAAGGGAAGCTGGTTGGAATTGAGATGTGACAGGAAAAGTGGAGGCGAGAAACACAGTCTGAAGTATTTCTCATTATCACGTAAGTACCAGTGGAAGAAGGTCAAAAAATCTGTTACCTCAAACTAAATGTGTCTGGAAGTGAATCTAACAGATGTGTCCCACTCCATCAGTCTCCACAGTTCCCTCATGCTATTGCTTTCCTGATCTACTTTGATTTTATATTAATTGTGCATGTGCAAAATGAATGCATTTACCTAGGCGAGTTCCTTTCTATATATAATCCTTACTAACACTGATAAGGATTGTCCAACAAAGCCTGCTGAGTCTTCTAACAATCACAGAGAGCACTTGCAAACCTATGAAATGGATGGGGAGGTTTAATATAACTCTCCTGCCCTGCTGTTTGCTCCAGCTATTGTCTGACTTTAATTCTGGAGAGAACTGTTCAGAACCATCCTTTCCTTAAAGGCTCTGCTAATCAACATAATCTGCTTTATGAAACAGGACTGGTAGTCTGATAGATGTGTCTGGATAGAAGAAAACTCTGATAGTGGAACAGAATTTCCTATCCTGGTTGGCATCTCAGCAAAGAGGCGTGAGAGTGACTTGGTGTGGAATCAAAGGTTACCTTTAGTATCCCGTGATGGTGGTTCTGTCCAGGCAGGGCCCTGCCACGGTGGGGACGCTCACAGTGCCCAGCTTACAGCAAAGCTGTCCAAGCTGGCACCATTTCTGGGTCCAAACAGTCTGTGGAGACACAGACCATGCTGTGGTCCAGCAGAACTCCTGTGCATGCGTCTCAGAAAGCTAAATGCAACTCGTTGAAAGACTTGGAGTCTGGTGCAGTGGGAAGAATGAGTGTCAGTGCCTGGCACGTTCCCAGTGCAGCAATGGGTTGCAGATGTGGCAGAGGCAGCGTGCTGAGGGCCCAGGAGCCCAGCAACGAGGAGCAGAATTGGCTGTTTCTCCTCCGTTCCCAAGGTGGAGCTTCCCCCTGTGCTGCTGCTTTAAGGCTTTTGTCTCTTCTCCCACCTGTGAGAGTCCCTGCAGCAGCTGCAGAATGTGGATTTCCATATCCTGCCATCAGACCCAGCTGGGCCCTGGAAAGATCCATTTCTTCATTTTCCCTCGGGAGAAGCTGGTTCTTTGATTGCACGTGCTGTCCCACCCAGGGCTGGCTCTAGCTAGGAACATTAATAATAAATAATGTCTCTAGAGGAGCCTTTCAAGCTGGGGCCCCTCTGTGTGGTCCTGTTTTGGTAATGGAAAGGTGAAGAGCCAGGAAATTCATCCATTTAAGGATTATCTTAGGAAAGATAATATGTCAGGTAATCAAATAACTGCCCCTACCAGGTTTTCACGGGTAACAAGCAGTGTTCCTAGCTGATGTTTCAGTATAAGTGATATGCAGGTATGCTGCACCCATAACCTGCTTAAGTTATGGTGAGGGATTGATTTGCAATTCTGGCCTCTTTTCCTACATGTGGATAGAAGTCATGGGCCCGAGTGCAGTCATAACTGGGTACATGTGCATACCCCATCTTAAACCCTTGAGCTTGTTTTAAAGCTAATCCATTTGTGCTTAATTGACAAACAGCTGGTTGATTTAAAGGGATTTTCCTTCTGGAGTAAACAAGAAGAACATTTACACAGGAGTAAACCATCACACTGTAAATTCTCTTTGCAATTGTTGTAGCTATTTGTTTGTATTAGATCTTAACTTCCTCAGTGCAAAGCTAATCCTTCTTGATCCTATAGTGAAGTCATGATCCTGTGTTTGATGTCACCATCTGTTGCCATAGAAGCAACTGTGATGTGGCAAATTAAAATTTGTGACTTCATGGCAAGATAAAAGCACATCTTCAGCTGCTTGCAGAAGTGGTTAGGAATATTCCCATGAAGTGCATGGAAAATATGTCACTTTAGATTTTGTCTAAATACAGTTCTTGTAAAGTTTATGAACAGGGAGAGGTTGGAATTATACACTGTATGAAGGCAGGAGAAAAAGAACCCAGCGCTTGTATCAGATTTGAGCTTTAAAAAAAAAAAAAATTCTGTCAAGTAATTCATCCTTGGCAGGAGCCCTGCTGTTAAAGGTTAGTTTGGTTACAGACAGGATAGAAATAGAAACAGTTTAAAACTCAAAGCACTGTACAAATATCTCCTGTCTGTAGAGAAAAGCTCTCATGATCTCACCTGGCTGTGTGCAACATTGAAACCAGCAGTTGAAGTCGTTGTCACAAAAATACTCAGTCAAGGGTTACAAAAGCTTGAATGAGAACATTATGTTATTTTTTTATATTTTTTTTAAGTTGCTTTGGAAGTTAGGCCTTGATCACTTTTAGGTGTCTGACCCAATTTGAGAAAAATCTTCCTTTTCCTAAAATAGAAGAATGTTTTTTGCCTAAATGGCAAAAGGGGGAGGAAAGGTGTGAGCAGGTTCATTGGTTGAGGGCCAGCAAGAGTGACACAGCTGCACAAGGAGCAGGCAAAGGGCCATGTGCTCCCCAGAGCCCTTGCTCAGCTCTTCTGCCAGCAAAAGAGGCTTCAGAGAATGTGAGGCTAAATGGGGAAGGTTTTGGTATTCCTTTTTATGTTCAGAAGAGAGTGGGATAGTGTAATTTTTTTTATTTTTTTTTTTCACTTTCTGCTGAGGGAAGAGAACTGCCAAGTCCTGAACTAGGAATTTATTTGTTTTTAATTGGAGCTTTCTCTTTCCTGCCATCAGTCATTTCTTTAAATTTCCTAGCTATTTCTCTTTTAAAAACAAACAGCCAGCTTCAATATCTTTCAATTCTCTATCTTTGAATGATGAAGACTAAATATTACTTGAATAATTTCTTTAAGGGAAGGCACTAATTTTGGGTTCTCCTGCTGTGTCTCTCTCCATCTCTGAATATCTCCAAGGGACATGAAAGTTAAAAGTACCATCCAGGGACCCCCAGAAGAATTAAGTTCACTTTAAACATGACACATGCTCTATATCCCTGGGGCAGGCACTTCATTTTGTAGTGTTTCAGACTTTCATGACATGATGATTGATTTTGTAGAGGTGAAGTTGCCTAAGTCATTAGTTAAAAAGCCTGATAAAGCTGCACAAAGATATTAAGTTGTTATCAATCATCAGAGTCTCTTTGTTCTCCCCCAGCCTTTACCCCACATTTCAAAGGCAGGCAGTGAGACAGGCTGCCTCACTTGCAGTCTGCCAGGCTTTTAGGAGATCCTGGCCCTCTTGTCAGGCCTTCTGCTGCAGGCCAGGTTTGCAGCAGATGATGAATGGGGAGCAGTGTGCTCCAGCTGACACTGCTGCTGCTGCTCTGGCAGCCTGAGCCCTGCAGCAGCCAGCCCAGCCAGCCTGGGGCTCTCCCTTTCCCCTCTGGCCTGTCCCCTGTCCCTGCCCTGTCCCCTGTGCCTGTCCTGTCCCCTCTGCTCTGTCCCCTCTGCCTGCCCTGTCCCTTGTCTGTGCCCTGTCCCCCATCCCTACTCTGTCCCCTTTCCCTGCCCTGTCCCCTGTGCCCTCCTTGTTCCCTTTCCCTGCCCTGTCCCCTGTCCCTGCCCTGTCCCCTGTCCCTGTCCCCTGTCCCTGTCCGTGTCCCCATGTCCGTGCGCTCCCAGCTGTGCAGTGGCTGACAGTCTGCAGTTGGACACTGGCAGAGTTTCAGGACATTCCTTTCCTTTTCTCCCTCTGCTGGGGTCTAACCTGTTCTTGGAAGTCTCTTCAGGGTATGAGTGGCAGCTCAGATCCTCTGGGGGATTCAGAGCTACCCAGTGCACACACAATTGATTCTTGCCCTTGACTGTATGGAGTTCTCCCAATTTTTTTTTTAATTATGTATTTTCTCTGAATCACAGAGGTATTTTTCCTGATTTCTAGTCCTTGATTTCCTTTATCAACCACCAGTGTCCCAGGGGTTGGCCTTTTCATCGTGAATTCCCTTTTTACCATTGCCATTTGCACTTGCAGGCTCAGGGAAATCCTTTCATTACAAGCTGTGTGTTGGATTGTGGTTGGGAGTATTGTTCAGATTATCATCATAAGAACAGAAGTATGTTGTGTGGATAGGATTTTCCAGCCCCAATAAGCCTGAATCCTGATGGAATGACTAATGAAGGGATAGTGCAAGGTACAGGTGGATAACAGCTTATGGAAAATTATCATCTGGTCACAGAGTTGAGAACAGTAAAACTGTGCTTGATGTCTCCTACATGTATTAAGATTCCTGATTTTCAGCCAGCCAACAAAAGCTGCTAAAAGCTTCAGACAGCTTACTCTGGCAATACTGTTGTAGTGAACTTAATTTAGAGTGTGGGGGAATATAGATATATATATTCTCTCTAGGTTTATGTTGTGATTTTTCTTACTTTTCCTAATGTAAGAGCTTTCTCAAAGTACGGTCCTTTCGGTATACAAACACGACAGAACAGATATACAAGCATGTTGGAAGGACCGGTCAGACTTCTGTTTTTTCTTCTAGAGGCCTTTTCCTACATCAGGTCCACTGAATGGGTTCTTCAGTGTTACACAGATACTGCACTAAAACCCAATTTAAATCTGTTTTGACTAAGCTCTGTTTGGTTTGTTGGGATGGTTATTTGTTATTTTAAAGAATGATCTATCATGTCAGACCATAAGATACATATTCAACAAAGTTCTACAGAATAGCAGCAGGATAGGGCAAGAGTATAATTATAGTGATGTTCCATCCTCAAGGACATCCCTGGGTCAGAGGTGACATCTTCAGCTATTACTTCCATTCATTTTTCCAGTTTCTTTCTGAACCTGTGTTCCTGTTACCATTTACAGCATTCTGTGAAGACGAGTCTCACAGTCTTAACTAAATTCTGTGTGAAGAACCACTTCCTTGGCCATTTGTGAATTGGCCACCTGCAAGTTTCTTGTGCTGCCCCCATTCCTGTCCCAGAAGGTACAGTGGACACCTGATCTCCAGGAATCTGCTCTGTGTCACAGCATTCCATAGCCCTTGTCCTTGTGTCTGTTTAATCATTTCTATTTCAGACTGAAGGTTTTTTTCTAGTTCAGCTGTATCCTTTTTGATGTGGTAGGAAAATACAATCTTCTTCTGTCTGTACATCCATCATACTTATCAATCTCATATTTGCTTTTCTGTTCTTAATTCTTGTCAATCTCCCTGCTTTTAGACAGGAAGCACTGAGCTGGCATTTTTATTCAGCAGTCTCATTAACTCCCAAAGCTGGATTCTGAGATGACCAATTTATAGCCCATCACTGCATGTGTTCCATCAGGATTACACTCTGGATGACTGATTTAATATTTTTCTACCTAGGTTTCATTTGCCTTTTTATTCCTCCCAGGTGTATCAAGATCTTTCTTCAGCTCCTTGAAATACTCTGTCTTTCCTGTCTTGAAGCACTGGTACCTTTGAACTTGGTGTTTATTAATCATGTATTTTCATACTGGCTGGGAATGTTTTGCCTGGGAGAGACCCCAGCACAGCTCTGTGTGCAGTTTTCTCATGCCTTTGTGCTCCTAAGAAAAGCAGCCATTTATTATCTGTGTGTGAAGCAGTTATCTTTCCCACTCCATCCACTGAAACCTCTTTTTTGAGACAGATTTTCTTCTGGATCTGCACTTTTTAATTAGAAAACAGAGTTGCCCAACAGCACAGGTGAGACTCTCAGAATTCATTGAATGCTTTGGGTTGGAAGGGACCTTATTGCTCATGTCATTCCACTCCCCACCATGGGCAGGGACACCTTCCACTATCCCAGGCTGTTCCAAGCCAAACCAACCTAGCCTTGAACACCTCCAGGCATGGGGCAGCCACAGCTCATCTGGGAAACCTGTGCCAGGGCCTGACCACCCTCAGAGTGGAGAATTTCTTCCCTATCTACCTCTTTTCAGCTCCAGAATGAGTTATAAGATTATTTTCCAGGCATGGAGGCAGAAAAAGGATTAATTTTATTCCTCAAATTCTATTTTCAAATAGGGAAGTTTTTAGTTTATCAAGCATGAAACCAAGTCTAAGGAAGAGGTGAAAAATATCTGTTTCTCCTACTGATGCTTTACAGGTTGCTTGTGCTTTATCTGCTGTTTGTACATCACATAAATCCATTTGCCACATAAGTAGATTGCAGAATGCCAACTTGGATCAAAATACTCCACAAAATTTAATTTAAGTTCCCTAAGATGGACAATGTTCACTAAAGGTGTGGCAAAAAAGCAAATACTTAGAGCTAAAAATGTCGGGATTTTCTCAAGCTTCTCAAGGACTTTCTCATCCTCTTGATTTCACTCCCAGTACCCACACACATGCTGGCTGGTTTTGCTGTTCAGAAATAAAGCTGATCAGTAGCTGATGGGTAAAAAATAATGCCAGTGTCCTCTGTGGACAGAGCTGTTTTCCAAGCCATTTTACTTCTGATTTCAGCAAACATGACACTGATTCACAGAGTAGTTTGGATAAACAGTTATTTAAAAATAGCCTATTTGAATTATTTTCTCTTTGGAATTGGGAGTGAGTGTGTGTCTTACATGTCAGGTGGTGGTGGTGCTCAGTTCTGATTGCATGATTTAAATTTCTAAAGGGAGGAAATGAACAGTTGAGAATGATGACCATCAAGGTAATAATGGGGATTCTTGTTCTTACACAAACACCCTTTCAGCTCTGGAGAAAGGAGCCATTTCCCTAACATTTGTGGAGACAAAAAAAAAAAAAAAAAAGAAGGTTCAGTTGAACATTCATGAATAATAATAAGGCATGAATAGTGTCTGTACCAGCTGTTGGGTGAGCACTGACATGTAAAGCAGTGTTTTGAAGAGTTCACTTCTTTGTTCAAGAGCATGAAGTTTTTGAAAAAAATACAGCCATTGAAATCATAAAGCTCTGGTGTCCAGCAGCAAAGACCAAAACTCTGGGAGTGTTGGAGGGTTTTGATATTTCCTTCATTTCTGCACTGTACTGTGTCAGTAGCACACAGACCTCTGCACGGATTCCTGTCAGGGAAGCTCTAAAAGCCAGGAGGAAGCTTTGTAAAATGTTTGCAGTTCCTGGCTGGTGGGCTCATTCTCAGAGAACAGCTGACCAAACTGGCTCTGGGTGTAGAGCTGCTAAAGCCACAGGGTCAAGAAATGCTTAAGCACTTCTGGATGGGGTGTAAGGAATGATACAAACCTGTGAATCATCAGTGGTCTTTTCACTGTTGGATTTTGGTTTAGTTTCTCAGGAGCACAGTTTCACATGTGTGGGTAGGGTAGCACAGGGACAAACAAATGGGGTTTAGTGCCAGTTCCATTGAGGAGCACCTGTAGATGGCAAGCTGTGCTGAGTAATCAGTTTGACTGCAAGTGCATTTCAGTGCCCATCTACTCCCTTTAAATTCTGTTTCCTGGCTGGCCCAAGTGAGAGCCTAGAGGATGCTCAACAGCCTCTCTGCCAGAGAAGGCAGGAGAACATGCAGGCCCCCAGCTGTATTGTTCCATCTGGGCTCCATTCCTGGAGCACAGAGCAAATCAGGATTTTTGGTGGCTGTTGAGTGCAGAGGTCAGGCTGATTTTGTGAAGCTGAGGGAAGCTGAGAACTTGCTTATTTTCTGTTGGACAAGGCAAAAGGGTTTACCTTTTACTGCCACCAGCTTACTTACAGAGTAAGGCTGTAGTAACATGTCTAGGGGGAAACTTCTCTTGCCAGAATATTTACTCAAAGGATTGCTACAAAACAAATAATTTGGGAGTACAAAAGGAGGCTGATTTCTCCCCTCCACCACACCATTCATGATATGGTGCAGTTCAAGCTTGTTACCTCCCCATGTAATCTGCTCATTTTCCCTTGTCAGAGGCGCTTGCAGCACCGTATTTACAGCGAGAGGATTAGGCTGGCAGGTCTCCAGTAATGCTGGAAACTGCCTCCATGAGCCCTGATTCGGCTGAGGTTGTCAGCACTGATTGATTTCCATGGTTGACAGCCTTTGAAATGCTTTCAGATTGTGATTTCTCACAGGGCTTGATGTGGGGGAGGTATTTTTATTATCATTATTAATAGTAGAAATAGTATTATCTGGATATTTATGCAAGTAGAGATTAGGGGCACAGACTGGCATGAGCAGTTGGTGTTAAGCTTTGTGTTGGCAAGGAGTAATCTCATCAGGACTTGCATTGCAAAATGGAGCTAGCTCGTGATTTTTCCAAGGTAAATGAAAATTCACCATAAATTTTCATAATTTTACTGGTTTTGCTATTGTGGCTCAATAGTAAGCACACTGGGACTTGGGTTCTCTGGGACAATCCTGTGTCAAAAAGTTACAAAGCTGTGTTTTGTAACTTTTAAAATTGTATGTCTTTAGTTTGATGTGTCACGGGAAACTGCGGGGAAAACAAAAACTGTCCAACATCTTTTCAGTGTTAGAGAATTAAGGCATTGCTTTATTCTGGCTAGGATGTGCAATAGAAATCATTTAATCCACACATTGCCTGGGTTGTGCAGTGAAAAATCACACATGCCTTTTTACTAGATTTTTCACATATTTGTACAGACAAACCCCAAAGAAATTCCCAAGTTCATTAAATGCCACAACTCTGAGTATTTGATTCATTCACCTTAGATGCTCATTTAGTCCTCATTCTTCAGTTCTCTTATCAGTGTTTTCTCAGACCAGGCAAACCAGGGGATGATGCTTAGGGTTGATGCTTGGGGTTGATGCTCATTAATGTTTGTTAATGCTCTCATATCTGCTCTGCTTCCTCTGGCTATTCCCAGCCTGTTACTGTTAAGGTCACCAGGCCTTGACTGGTGAAACAGAGTCTTTTGGAAAGAAACTTCCTTTCCCTATGGGCAAAGACAAACAAATCCTTGACCAAAGTTAGTTAAAAACATTTTAGAAGTTGTATCATTTCTCATAGATGGAACAAAATTCCATAGATTTCAAAGGTGTTTTAGTGAGGTTTAGGAAGAACCATTTTTGAACTGCTTCTGCTGAACAAAAGATTTGCAGGCCAACAGAAGCTGCAGGGTGACTGCTGTTGGAAGGCACAGTATGATTGTTTTCTGCCTGTGAGCATCATGAACCAAAGAATGGCTTGGATTGGAAGGGATCTTAAAGACCAACTCATTCCCACCCTCCTGCCACGGGCTGGGACACCTTCCACTCATCACCCATCACATCTGCAGGCACACAGATGCAGCTTTTCATTTGTCTTGGTTTTGCTCAGTTTTCAGGGGAAGCAGGTGTTTGTTACTGCCAAGTCACTTTGGATGTCACTTGATGTGACACGTGTGTGTCCAGCTCCTTTTTCAGTTTCTTGCTGGTTCACAGTAGTCCCAGCTCAGGAGCACTCAGGATAAACCTTGTAGAGACTGCAGAAGATAAACAACTGTGCTGAATCCTCCAAACCTGCACCTCAACCCTGTATTTTCCCCTACTATGGAAAATAAAAGCCAAAACTCATTGAAGATGGCACAGGAAGATCACTGAGGTTTATTTCTAACATATGAAACATCCGTCAGTTTTGTGCTATGAAGACAACATACCCTAATACTTTGAAATTAGCTTTGTTACTGCTAAGAACAAAATAAAATAAAATCACACATGTGATCGATGGCCTGATTTTTCTGCACCTGATCAGTGGCTGATCTGTTCCCAAGGGAAAGTCTCTTGAGAGCAGCTCTAGCTCAAGGAGTATCTTTGTAAACAATTGCATTTTCTCAAAACAGTTCTGTACAGCTGTCATTAGTGTTTTCTCTTGTCCCACCAATGGGACAAGAGGTGATGTTCCCTTTACCAATCATGTTAAACCTGTAGTGTAATACCCTATAAAATGTGAAAAGTTCAGATAATAGAGGCCTTTTCCTAGCAACTCCTTCTGGTGTGCTGCATAGAATCCACACTTCTACATCGTGTCCAACAGCGACACACAAACACTAACAAAAACCAAGCAAAAGGATGTCTGTTCATAGCATTGCTCTAAAAAACACTCTCACCTTCATGGGAAGTACATTATTTATGAAAATAGGAAATCACAGTGGCTAGTGAGAGTAACTTTCAGACTTGGATCAGTCTGCTCATTTTTGTTTGAAGGGATACCCCTATACCCCAAAGAAAAAGGTCTTTTTAAGTTCAGGCCTGAAATACGCTACTGTTCATGCAATATTTCTTTTCTCCTACAGTAAAAGCATTAAGGAAAAATGATTCCATATGACTATTGTAGTTTAGGGCTAATCGTCTTGAGGATTTACATGTGATGTGTGCCCTGTATCACCCCCTGAGGCACACTAGTGCTAAACCTATGACCTTACTTCAATAGACATTTCCCAAAGAGCCTGTGGGACAAAAATCCCTTCTGTAAGTCACTGTGTAAATATGTCCCGAAAACTAGCAGCCCCTTCCTCCAAGTTGTTACTGCTCTCTGGCTACTGAATTATTTTACTGCTCTCTGGGCACTGAGCCTGGCAGAAAGATCCTACCCATGGCTCTCAGAAGTGGTGAAAAATCCTTGACAGGGCAAGGCAGGTAGAGTCCTTGGCAGTTACTTTTAAACCAAGGAGATAAAATGTGGCCTGGAATTTCTTCCTTTTCCCCATGCTCTCAGGAAGCATATTTAGTAATAATTTGGTTACATTTTTGCAGCCAGTATCTCTGTGGACATCTCAGTGCATTTATGGGAGATTTCTTACGTGTAGAGAATCACATTGTGATTGTACACATTAGTTTCTTAATCAATACACTAATTGATACTAATAAATATCAAGTGAACTACTCCATCTTCCTCCAGGTGATGGTTTTGAGTGGCAACCCAGTGCTAGAGCAAGGTGCTGTCATTACCAGTCATTACAGGGACCAGCAGAAGCTACTATCTTAAGATGGTGTATTTCTTTAAGAAAGAAAAGTGCTTGTCTGTAGTGTGACATATGATGAGAATCTGGCCAATTCTTCCAAATATCTGTGATAACCTTGAGGCAGTTTCAACACAGAGATTCTCATCTCACCCTGATTCTGGATTGCTTTCCTCATTTAAGAAGGAGAAGCAGATCTGAGGTTAAAACCCTGCTGGGCACACAGAGGAGAGGGGTAGAATTGTTAGAGTGAAAACACACACTTGTCTTCTTTGGGAGCCACAAAGGATTGCTTGCAGGTAGCTGGACTGTCCTTTCTCAAAGGTTATATGAAGGGATTCTCACTATTTGTTCTTTATTGGATTTCACCAGCTCCCTGTGGGGCAGGTCTGCTCTGGCCCTAAGTCAAGGCATCCTGCAACTTTTGCACTTGAGCTGTCAGTCCCAGCTCAAATGAAATGGGCCAGGTTCTACTCTTGCACACTGAGAGACTTCCCTACACCAGCTACAAAATTTGATAAAAGTACTCTTTTGAGAAATTATGAGAAACATGTCTGTGAAGGTGTCATGCATTTACTGACCTGTGTTTCTGTGGGGTAGTTTATTTCATGAGAAAGTGCAGAGAAGACGCCTGTCACTTCTCTGAACCAGACTTTTCTTCTTTGTTGAAGTAGTACTGCCTAAATAGTCAAATCCCTCCTCTGTCCTAGTATTCTGAGACAGTAAACTAATTATTACTCTTTGTGTCTTTTATTAATAGAAATAAATGCCTCCTTCAAAAAAAACCTTTTTGGCACATAATTTCTGTAATAACTCCACACACAGAACTGATCCCTTTTACCCCTTCTGTACAACAGATAACAGAGAGGGTTTGGGTGTGGTAAACAATTCTTAATTTCAGTTGTAACTGTGGCATTTCACATACTTTTCCCTGGACCGTATGATTGTACATGAAAAGGCACAGCCTGCTGTGCTTTGTTGCTGTGGAATTACAGAATCATTCCAACATTAGGTTGGAAAAGATTGCTAAGATCATAAAGTCCAGCCATTAACCCAGCACTGCCAAAGCCACCTCTAAACCATGTCCTCAGGTGCCACATCCACACAGCTTTTAAATCTCTCCAGGGATTTAAAATGTTATTTATTTAATTTTTAATTTTATTTTTTTTTTATATTAAGAAGTGACTCCACCACTGCCCTGGGTGGCTGAGCCACTGCTGGCACAGCCCTTTTGGGGAAGAAATTTTACACTGCAACACTGACAGCATTTGTTTATATAGGTTGCAGGTCTTCACTAAAATCAGTTTTGTCTTTCTCATTGGTCTTTTCTAAATGTTTTGAGTTTGTAGATGATAAGATGTCATCAGTAATCATCTAGAGGCCTGACTTAGCCAGCATAGCACCTTCAGTTTTCACTGCTATCAATTTTAGTTATGTTCCCTCTGTCTGTGCAAACTGAGCACGGTGCTGCCCATCGTGGCGTCCAGATCTTGTTTCTGGAAGGCTGATCCATCACAGCATAACTCAGGAGTCACAGGTCCTTGGGGGCATTTCAGTGTTTGTCTGCTTCTCTTGTGTTTTTGAGATGTCAGGTCTTGGGGAGTTTTGTTTGGGCAGCTCTTTTCCTGGAGCTCCCTGTTTAATTTTGCAGTTGGAGGCTTTCTGTGTTGCCTGGTTGAAGTAAAGGTTTGCTGCTGTATTCCTCCTCACTTCCAGATACTCAAATGCCAGGCAGAGTGCTGTTGAACCCCATGGAAGTTGTGTCACTTACCCAGGAGAATACAGGGGTTGAGCCCAGTATCATTTCTGTGCCATGGAAAGATCATTCCAGGCTTTTTTCTCTTCTGTTGATGCTTTTCATTGCTTACTTGAGGATGGTATCTCCTCATTTGTAGTTCTGTGTTTTAATTGCCTCATAGCAAGGACTTCATGACCCTTTCATTGAAAATGTAGACTTTTCTACATCTACATTGAAAATGTAGATGTATGACTTGCAGCTGTAAAATAGAAGCAGATGATGATATACACATTTATTTTTGCTTACTATCTAAAATCTAGCATGCAGTTTGTTTGTAAGATTATCACAAAGATACCCTGTGCTCACCAGTTTTAAGTATCATAGGAAGAGGAAGCAGGAAACCAAAGAGAGAATTTTATCTTTGGACTCCACCTAAACTCTGTCATAAAGATAAAAGTGCCAAGGTCAGTTGGACCAACGTGAAGAAAAGTGCTTAAAATCTAAGGCTTCAAATGAAAACCAAATAAAATTCAGTTTGTCTGCTTTGTCCTTGTGTGAGTGTCTCATAAAGCATAGGTATGCATTTCTGATTCCTCCGAAGAACAGTTTTGGCAGCAGTTATGCCCAGCAAGAACCATTTGTGTTTCTCTGCTTGCTCAAGGGCTATAAAGGGGAATGGTGAGAAATAAGCTCCTGTAGTGATCTTCAGTGTCAGCCCACTTTGTGTTTCAGGGGCAATGTCAAACCTTTTGCAGGAGAGTTTTCTGCCTTGGGTGTATCTGCCCCAGACAGGGAACACATCCTGAGCTGCACAGGGGGTGGTAGAGTGGAGTTTGGATGAAGCTGGAGCAAGATCTGTGTCTGCTTGCCTTCTGCAGATCTCTGGAATCTCTTTTACTAATTTAATCAGCTCTACCTTCTGCAAAGAATCCTCTCTGATAAACTAGTCACACTTCACAGGCTGCCACAGAGCTCAAATGGTTCTTCATGTAAGGAGCATCTATCCCACAGAGGACTGAAATCAGGCCATTTTATTCAACAATCAAAAGACTATTTCACCTGCATGGTGAGGCACGTTGCAGAAGAATTTCTTTGTGCAGGCTGCTGGATCTCCACGGGTTTGACCTCTAGTTAGTCACACCAAGGATGTATTTTTTTGGTTGACTTGGCTTGAGGAACCTGGAAGATGACACTACTCTGGTTTTGAGGGAAAGAACACGTAGAGCTGAATGTGGTGCATGTACTGCCAGCAGTTTGGTCATAAACGAGCAGAGCAACCACAACCAACAGCCAGAGTTTGCACAGAGTAACTCTTGCCAAAGAAATCCTATGGTTTTACTTACTAATTTTAAAATTAGTGGCTGAGAGGAATGCAGTTTCAAGGCAAATATTGATATACAAGAAGGAGAGTGATTTATAGAGCTAGAACAGGAAATGAAGGAAGATGTAAACTTGAGAGGATAGGAGGAGGAAGGAAGTGAAACAGCCTGACAATGAAATCAATTAATTTCTTAATAGTTCTCCCACTGGATGCATAAAGCCCAATTGATACAAATACTGTACTGTACTGTAGGGACACATTTGTAATGGGAGAGACACAATATAAACTCATTTAGCCTGTTTAACATGTAACCTTGTTTTGCACAAGTTTGGGCGTATTTTTCCCCAAAACTTTTGCTGGCTAACTGTGTAACTGTGAAAGCCCAGTTACTGATCAGAAATTGGGAGCTGTTTTCCTTTTTTGTTTGTTTTTTTTGTTTTGTTTTTTGTTTTTTATCACGGCCTGTTCAATCTCTCCTGCCAAAATAAGTACCCAGTTAACTTGATGGGGTGACAATTTTCACACATTACATTCTGCATTACTCTGTCCAATTGCAGAAGAACATGAACAACTCAGGATGGTTACCTAGAGCAGTTAGCACATTTTTAATCCAGGATGATGCTCCGGTCATGGCCAGAGCATGTATCACTCCTGACTGAATCTTAGAAGGAATTGCTACAAAGCTTACAGAAGGAACAAAACCAGCAGCTGCCTGGCCTAGCTTTGAAATTGAAAGTCCAAACCTTACATTCCCAGCCGACTTCAGCCAGGTGCACTGCTAACCTGCCTTGGGGTGCTCTCTGTTACAACGTGAAAATCCGGCTGCAAGGGCTGTGCTGAGAAGTGCATCCCTATTTCTTTCATGCCAGGGCGTGCCCTTTGAGAGGAGCACTTGCATTATGGGATAGGCAAGATGGATGTTGTATTTTAAAAGTCTGGGAGAAACTTTCTAATATGCCCTTTACTTTTGAAAATGCAGCTCTTCAGTTTCTAAGTAGATAGATAGGCTAAAACACACTGCTTCACTGCTCTGCTGCTTTCTTGGTGGTTTTGCTTCTTGCTTTCCAAAAATCCAAACTTTTCAAAACCATAGGCTTTGTTATATTAGTATTAGTTGTATTATGTTACTTATTTTTCTTAGAATGACTAATGTCAGCTATAACAGGAAGTTAATAATCAAATGCAAGTTTGAGTTCTATATGAAAAACATGAGGTAATGAAGTTCACATAAATTGACATACCTGTCTTAGGGTAAAGGTCCATTTTATATGTGAGGTTGAGGACAAAGAAGATGATCAGAAGCAGAGTATATTAAAGCCACACTTGGATTTAGTTAAAAAAACAAAATTTCCTCTTTTAGAACTGTACAAGAGCTTTCAGCTACTGTCTTGTTTTGAAGACCAACTCCAGAGGGGTTCTGTTTTGGTTTGGTTTTTTTAAATCACCCATTTCCTATATTCTAAGTAGTTAAATGTTACTGAGAATTAGATGAACTGGTGTTTGAGGGGAGGTTGGAGCATATACTCCATTCCTGCTCTTTGGTCAGGGCACAATAAGTAGACACACTGCAGATTTGGTCACTCAACTTCTAAGCTAATGTTGCAGTGAATTTTTTTTACAACTGAGAGCAGACAGATAATGTATTACATTAGTCTGCATTCACTCAAATGCCTTTTTTTAGGCACCTGGAAGACAATATATTGAAATAGGAGCAGTGATGAAAGTCTAGGGGTATAATAGTTTCACAGACAGATGATACCTTTTGTTGCCCTGACTGATCTGCATGGGAAAGCAGGGCAAGCTTTTGAAGACAGTTATTTAATCAGCTGAAATATCAAAGCACATTCTCTTATCTGTACATTGTAGAGATCATGTTTTCTAAGATTTTCATCATGACTCAGTAGTTCTTTAAATACTCGTGTTTAAATGTGTTTAAATGAGCCAGTGGGAATGAAGAATTACCTTTTCTGCTACAGGAAGGTGAGCGCTAAGAACAGACTCACCAAGTCTGCTTGGGAGATGTCTGAGAGGTTTCTTTGGTGTGTGTTTTTTAAGCATTTCCAGAGGAACTAGTTGAAATTCATCCACTCTTCATATGCTGGGCACTGAGGTGCTCGTTTTAAGCTGATGAATGGACTCAATGAGAGCAATGTAATCCTGGGATCATGAACAGGAGAAAGGAATTGCTCGCTCCAGGAAGGGCTCTCCTGCCTGTCCTCGGATGTTTGGCCTTTCTTTTAAAGGCAAGCTGTAGGAGTCAGCTGCCAAATGCATTTCCCTGGTGTGGCAAGAGGATGTACAGTGTATTCCCACCTCAGAAATTCAGTCGGGCTGTATTTTTGTATTATTATGGGAGCTCCCTGCTGCTAGATCCATGGCAAAGAAGAGGCATTGTCTCAGGCAGGAATGTTTAATATTTGATAAAATGATGGCATGATTAGCAGCAATTTGTAATGTGTCTTTTCTTATTTTAAAATTTAGTTACTCCTAGGAGTAACAAACACTGAATGTTTAATATCTCTGAAGCATGTGTGTGTGTGTGTGTGTGTATAAAACATAATATTTGATCAGTCCTATATTTCACTGCATTTCTTTTAGTTCCTAGGTTTGAAGGGCATATAAACATTGGATCCCATAAAGTGCTGTTTAAGCTAAGAAATTGAGTGGATTTATTGTCACTGAGATGAGAACTACAATAGAAAGTTTGTTATTGGCTGGAGCAGGACAGTCTAACTTTGCTCAAATCCCAAAGTTCCTTATTCTTCCCACCAATATTTTAAAGGAACAACAGCCACTTGGAATAAGTCCATCTCTTGTACACTTTCTGTTAGTTAGTGTTTATGGTTTTGTTCCTGTTTTCCCATTTTAAAACCTGTTTCCCTGGTGCATAAACACCTGTACAAACAGCAAAGTGGATAGGTATAAAAACCAGAAACTGCTCAATGCACAATATCCAGAATTAAGAGGTGTATAAAGAGCCAGTTTCTGTGTAACTTCTTTTTACAGTCTCTGACTGGTGCTGCAGTGGGTCTTTGCTGGTTCTCAGCAAGATATCTGCATTTTTACTTTATTTAGTGAGTAGGGGAAGAATATATGGGTTTTGTCCTGATCTTTCATTCACAATAATCCAAGGGAGCAGAAGTGACTTTTTTAATAAATGAAAAGACCATAATTCCATCCAAATTAACATGTGCTTTCATCTATGTGCTGTTTCACCAGGTGGTTGTTGCATTGTTGTAGTCCCCCTTTGTCCTTTCTCCTCAGTGTTATTTTACATCCTCCCCCTGAAAATAAAAAATGTAGGATCTGTTTCCATCCCTGCTTGTTTGCCTATAGTACAGACAGAAAGGTGAGAGAAAAGCTGCTTGCCATGAAACCACTGTGAAAAACAGAGGCTGGAGAGAACTGCTGAACTATTCCCAGTCTGTGATAACAATGATGTCAAGGTAAGGTCCATGTCAACCAAACACCTAAAATGCTCTAATGAACACATTTCAGGCCCTTTGGCTTGGTGAAGTGGATTTTTGCCAAAGGGTTTTTCTCAAGACCTTTCTCTCATGATTCTGGCAGATGAGGCCTTGGAGAGGACTTGAAATAAAGCCTTTGGCTTTGAGGCTGGGCTGTCAGTAACAGAAGCTCTTGTAGCACCCGTGCACATCAGCTAGCTCTGAAACAGAGGCTGTTAGGGGATGTCAAGAAAAACATCAGGAAAAATATCAGTAACTCTCATCTAGACAGAGCTGCATTTCCTAAATCAAACTAGCATATGCAAAATGGATTGCATCAGATAAAAATCCTTGAGTTAGGATGCTTGAGCCAGACTTACCATAAGCTGATGTAGTGTGATTTCCTGGACAGAATCCATCTTCTCAAGCCTGGTGTCAAAGTAGTAGTTCCTCTTCTTCCTCAGTTCTCTTAAATCTTGTACGTGGCAGCTTTTACTGTCTCCTGCAGAGTGGGCTCTTTCAGTTAAATTGCCTCATTTGATTCCTGGTGTGCTGGTCAGGAAGCTTTCTGAAAATAACATTTGTTTCTTAGTCTTCCAGCATGGAAAAGGAGTTTCATAAAGCTTGGAAGAATGAGGCAGGTAAAGGGATCATTAAAAACAGGCAAATCAGACATTCTCTGTATTTCCTATCAGCATTAATCATGCTTAAAAATTTCTCTAATATTGTCACAGCAAGCAGAACTGATATAATTAGATTTCTGCCATACAAGTGGTAGGGAATTAGTTGGAGTAGTTGGGTGCTGGGTGAGAGAATCAAAATCAAGTCTTTGTAGTCACCCTCATGGCCAGGTACAGCATTATTCTGTCTGTCAGCCCACTGAGCTCAGCTCCAGCCAGGCTCACTGGAGAATTTCATCCTGCCTGTCCTTGGTGTTCACTGGACAGGTTGTGAGCGTAGTCCACAGAACCAGAATGATGCCTCCCAGAATGTGCTTCAGATTTCAGGTGTGCAGCAAGTTTCCAAGTAAGTTATCTCAGGTAAATGTCTAAAACTTGGGTGGGACACTTCTGGACTCTCTTCTCTCTCTCCCTCTCTCTCTCTGTGAGAAAAGCTCTTTTATATATTTGTTTTGGTTTGCTCATACACGGAATGCAATTACATACTTTGTTTTCTTTTCAGTAAAAAAATAAATGTCAAAATAAGAAAGCATTAAAAGGGCGCAGTTCCAATGTAAGCAACACTTTTAGATTAGGAAAGCATCCCAGATTCATTTCAGTTTCCAAGAAGTGGACTTACCATATGAAAAACCCCCCTATTTGCCTTCCCCTTGCCCTTCTGTTTGGTTATTCTTTTCCCAATTGTTCTCTGCTTTCCTGAAATAAGAGTAATAATTTTGATGTCAGCAACAATTATGTTATTTCCCTTTTTTAATGCTATGAATGACCCTATCTATCACATTCACAGTTTCCATGAAAAAAGCATATGGAATTGGAAGCAGTTTGTGTTATAGAGTGGGGAGGGAGATTTTCCCTTGGGCAGCTCCTATGCTTTTTCTATATTACATTTAATCTTATCAGATTAATTAAGGACAGTTTCTCTTAAACACGATCTGATCCAGCTGCTTAATGGAAAGGCAAGTTAGTTTTGTTAGACTAAAAGAAAGCAAACTGTTCTTTCTGTGCTGTGAAACGAGCACCAGCACTGGCCTGGGTTGTAAGACATGAGAAGGGGGACACTGGGCCTTTTGTATTACAGTGCTCAGAAATAAAATCTGTGAGTTTTTGTAGATTTTAGACGTTCAGGACACTGAACAAAGTAGGCTAACCTGTCAGATATTGCCATATGTTGCCATTTATTGCCAGGTATAGCAGACTGTGGGGGACAGTAACTGGTGGATGGGCACCAGTGCAGAGGTGGGTGCTCAGCAGTCTCAGTAAAAGAAGGATCTGCACATCACAAAATTTATCATGGCACTTGGGACAGATAGATGTTCTCAAGCATTAAATATGGTTGGGTTTCAGGATTGCTTTGTGAAGTAGTGGTGGCTCACTGTTGTAAGATAGAAGCCCTGATTTAGGGCCCTGCAAGTCAGTGTGTGGATTTTAGTGCTTCTCTGCTAGGCCATTCTATTCCTCCTTACCCACAAGGGGTGGGGAAAATGTTTCCCCCGTTACCTTACTTACAGGGTAAGGAGCAAAACAGGAGTAGGACAGCTATCAGTCTGTTTTATGAAATCATTCTTTAATGTCATGGCTACTAGCCCTTGAGGTTTAAAAGGAGGTTTTATCTGATAGACTTTAGGCAGGATTTTACATGTGATTCATCCATGCCTCTGGAACACCCTCCTGCCCAGGCCTGCCAGAAAAGGCAGCATTGTTATCAGGTGTATCTGAAGCCTCCTTGTATTCCCCCATGGAGCCTTGTCATCCTGAGCTGTAAGTGATTCCCCCAGGGCTGTTTTTAACTAAGTTTGCAAGCAAGCAAGGTTTATGTGTGCTGTATTTCTGTTGAACCCCTGACCGAAAGTATAGAGCAGAAAAGTCTGGCGAATTCCAGCCAAAGAGGAGTAGTCATTTAAAGAGAGGAAGGTCTACAAGGTTTAATGAAAGCAGGCAACAGTGTTAAAACAGAGACAATATCTTACCAGAGTAAAGGCTATGATATGTTGCTATATAATAAAAGATCAACACCACATTTAATTAGAAACTACAGTTTCCGATGGGAGGAGTAACTTAGGATCAATGCAACTTATGATCAGTGACATAATGCAAGGAAGTTGAAGTGTGTGAATAATTTTATCAAGAAAAATTAACTGAAATCTTTTTGCAGTCTTACCATTGGATTTTGGAAGTCACACAGGACAGTTAGTTCTAGACTATCATGTTATTTAATTCACCACCCTCCTTTTTGCTCAGCATTTCTCACCTGCTTTAAAATATAGAGAAGATGAAAGATTACTATGGGCTTTCTCATGGATTTATTTGGGGTTTTTTTACAACTATTCTCAGTTTTAGAAGCAGTATCTGAATTAGCTATCTCTTTAAAATCATTGCCTATGATTTTAGAATAGGGTCAAGATGCTTACTGGAAAGGGGAGAAAGGAAGACACTGGCATCTGCTGCCTGTTAAGTCCATTAATTGAAAAGAAAATACTGCTGGTGCCAGGATGTACAGCCCTGCTTCTAATTAAGCTTAGGGAAGCAATGGGCTGGTTTTAATTGAGAACAGCGTCTCCCCTAATGGTGCCAGCAGCTAAAAATCGCAAATGGATTCAAAGCATGAAGTACATGCAAGACAGTGGTGACTCTTTATTTGTAGGGTCAGTCCTTGTTCCAGACTTGGAAGCCTGCAGCACAGCCCAAGACCTGGAGGAATAATTGAGTCCCAGTTAGGAGAAGAGTCATGTAGACTTTCTTAGGTCTGAGAAAGGCTGTTTACAATCCAAATTAGCAGTAGTCATTAGTAGTGTCCTTTTAGAAACAGCTGAGGAAGCAAGGATTTCCTGGTGGCTTTGGTGGCAGGGGGAAGAGCTGCCAGGCCTTGTATGGGTCCAATTAGCAGGTTCTTCGTACCTGAAATATTTTGTTCCTTGGTCACCCATAGGACCAGGCCTCCACTGCCTGCACCCCATTTCAGTCTCTGCTCCCTTTTGTTATTCCTATTTAGCATCACAGTACAGAAAAACACAATAAAAATCTTCATTCTGAAATGGTCAGCCATTAGGAGTTCTGTGCTGAAAAGCATCCTAAATTACTTTTAACCTACTTTCTGAAGGGAATGAGGTGTATATGATTGTATAATCTAATTTCGTGCTTGTCACTCCTGTTGTAAAAGCCTTTGAATTTACCAGTCAATTTTAGCAGGGAAGTTCAGTGAAAATAGGTGGCCAGGCAAAGCAAACACACACAAATTAATTCCCTGCTTGAGGGGAGGTTTAGGGGTAAGCTCAGCTGCATTATTAGACATTAATGAACCCACACGGGACATGCCTCTGCTTCTAGAGAAGCTCTGAGTAGAGCTCCCACTTTCGTTAGACATGGGATAATCAAACGCCGAGCCCTGGGAAATCAGCCTTTCTAAGTTCCACTGCTTGCTTGCCTGCTTAGATAGATACATTTTTCCTGATCAACTCTGGAAAAACTCTTCCTGTCTCCAGAGCAGGAGGCTCATCCTTTCCCCAGCCATCTCTTCCCCCACACCATGGAAAAACTGCAATAGGCTTATCCACCATTCCAAAGCAGCTTTTTGATCCACATTCACTGCCTCCAAGCCCAGATGTCTGTGTCCCTTGCAATGACTGTGTTAGATGTATATTGCACCCCTTTTTTTCAGAACCTGGCTCTTTATCTCCAAGTATAGACAAACCCAAGGCTCATGGCTCCAGAAGCAGCTGCTTCTGTCCATTTTGTCAGCTGAAATGTTCCCCCATCACATCAAACTGCAGACATTTAACAGAACCAAGGTTGGGGACACAGAAATGTCTCAGGTTCATCTGTTGCCATGGATGCTGGGCTAGTTCACATACTGAGTAACACACTGAAATCCAAGACACTTCTGGAGCTTTGGATTCGATGACAATGTTTGCCTTGAGTGATGGGTGGCTCTCTCTGAAGAGAATTTGGCATAAATGTTGGCTCAAGGTGCCAGCTGCTTACACCTGAGTGCCTGACACCAGTGTCTTAGGAAACAATTCCCAGCCAACACCAAAGCACCTTTCAGCAGAAGGGGTTTTAGATAGGATTTACATCACTGTAGTTTAAAAAGTGGTGCAGTCTGGAAGGGGGCTGAGTCATATCTACTTCATCTGGAAGGTAGGAAGAGGTCAAAAGAGACTTTACTATCAGTCTGGGACTTCTGTCTGTTGAGCTTAAAGACTCATTTTGCTCTGGCATTAGTCCAGATCATGTAGTATCCTGGCTCATCTGATTCAGGCCATAATGACCTAGTTAAGTTTTTTAAGCTGCTGCTGTGAGCCTAATTGTGGATTTAAGCATGGCTTATATTTTCATGGTAGTGGTCACTAAGTCCTATATGCATGTTGTAAGCCTTTTGTCACAGTACCCTGCTGGGTTTTTCTCTTGATAGAACTGCTCAATTGTATTGCTTCTATATAATTCCTGTAGAATTCCTATGATTTGTTTTGAGGTGTGTATTTTCATTTTGATAACTGGCACAGAGTGAGATTCTACGTTCAAGTTGTTCATACACAGATGGCAGCAAAATAGTCAGTGAACAGTAAATTGGCCAAGAAATATGATTAAGGATGAAATAAGGGGGTGAAATAAGATCATCTTTAAGGTCTCTTCCCAAACCATTTGATGATTCTTTGACTTAAAATACTCTGTGTAGCTCAAAGTTTAAGTGTTCTTTGAGTTCAGCCTGTGCTCTGCAGATTAGGGATATTCTCCACAGCCAAGACCTACCTTGCCTCAGGGTTTCTGTATTTCTCAAGGTCCAGGCTGCAATGTTCTCTTACCCTTTGACTTCTCCAGCAATGTCTCCTGAGTTTTTGTGGTTTATGTGGTTGTGCTGTTGCAATTTGAGCTTGGGCAATGACCTCTAAGCACAGTTTCAGTTTTTGAAGTAATGTCTTTGACCTTCCAGGCAGAACAGTAGATTGAACTTTATTATAAACTGACCTGTGTTCATGCCTCAGTAATTCTTAACTCTTCTGGGACCGCCACCTGGGAGGCTGCAGCACAGGCTGGGACCTGCTGACCTGTGGCTCTTTGTAAAGACAGTCAGGAGGCAGACTGTCTGGCTTTAAAAAAACCTTGTTTGTATGTGCCAGAGGATACAGCTCCCACAGCTGAACCCTTGCAGAGCCTGAGCTGTGCACTGGCCTGCCTCATCTTTTATTTTCCCATCCCACAATGGAAGTTGCATGGCATGTGGCACTTGGTGGGCTGCTCACCCTCAGTGGTTAGACACTGAGCCTGAGGTCAGGACATCTTGGAGGTTTCACAAGTTGTGCCCCTGGCCTGCTTTTAAACCTTGGGGCAGCCCCTGTCGCTCAGTTTTCCATTCAGGCTTTGTCTCAGACATTTAAATTGTAGGCTCTCAAAGCCACTGCCTCTCTGTGAGTGTGTCCTACCTGTAGCCAGCCCTGTTGGTAGCCTGGCTGCTGCTGTCACACACAGTGACAGGCTGGAGCTGATGAATAGCTTTTGTTCCTCCTGAGTGAGGTTTGGCCCCATCCCATGTGCCTGAGGGCCCTTAGCACTACTCCTGGCAGCAAACCCATGTTGGGACTTTCCTGTGCTCTGTGGTTCTGAGTGGAAGAACAACGTGGTGGTTTGAAGGGTCATTCTTGAATAAAACTGCCCAAATAATTTATTTCTTTTTTTTCACTGATGTGAAGAACAGGAATATTCTTAGCAAAGTGGTTTGGAATTTCTAATGAAATTGTCTTGATATTAAAAAATAAAACGAAGGGGAAATCACAAGTTTCCATAAGAATCCAAGTAATTGGTTAAATGGTTAAACAATTCAAAATTGAATTCATACCTCCAGTGACACTGACTTTTTATTTTCACTGTTGTTGCCTAAACACACATTAAGACAGTTTTCATAGTGAGAAAACAAGTGTGGCCAGCAGTTAGTTGGTAGAGAAACTTATCCTTAGTGATGCTTCTTTAGAAGTGAAAGAAATTTGAAAATGGGCAAACAAGTCTGTATTCTTTCCAAATTACCTGCCAGTCTTGTTTCTAATTGGTGCTTTCTCCCTCCTGTTTCTGTCCTGCCAACTTCTCTCTGTCTTTTGGGGGGCCCTCACCTTTGCTGTGGGATGCCTGTCAGGTAGCAGAGAGCTTTGGGGAGCTTTTAGCTTCTGCTGAAACAGTTTCAAAAGGTGCTGTCTAAAAACATGGCCTGAATTCATTTGGGTTGTGATTGGTGGTCTGGAAAACCCAAAGCATGGGTAGCAGCTCTTCCATGTATGGTTAGATTGGACAACATTGTGAAAAACAAGGTTCGCTCGCTTAATAAATTATAAAAGGTTTAATATCAACAAAAAGACAATTAGGAGACAAAGGTAATAAAGCAAAGGGTTAAAGCAGCAGGGTGCCCTGGTGTGCTGCCAGGAACACACCTGATATCTTTGGAACACTCCTTTTATCCCATTCTGCTGTGGGGTTTTAATGCATATTCATATTTTTCCAAGAGGTATTTTGCATGGCTACGCCCTGAATCCGCCTTATTAGAGCATGCATCTTAAAGATTTTATTTCCCTTTATCACATTTTCATTTGGGCTGGGGTTCCTTCTTCTGCAGTCGGTCAGTGTTGACAGCAGCCTGGGCCCCATCATTTTTCTCCTGGAGGTTATCTTGCTTTGCACAGACAGGACATTGCCCCAAAATCCAAAATTCTTCTTGACCTGTGCCTAAAACTTGCTAGCAGGAGAAAAAGACATAGCAAAAGCATATAACATGTAACATTCATCTTAATACTTGCAAAAGCCAATATCACAATAAGGATTTATAACAACGTCATCCCTTGCAATTGCCTCCTGTGTATTCTGGCTGACTCAGGCAGTGTTCTCTATTTAAGATGGGCCAGGATGCTGAATTGAAACTCTGCCACCCTGAATCTCTGAGTGTATTGCAGGGAGAGTGAGGCAGCACCTTCCTCATCTGTTCTCCTCTCCCTCCTCTTGCCCAGGGCTGAACCACACCTCTGCTCCTCCTTCCCCTGCCCTGTGAGCACACCTGAGCCGTTCTGGAGCCCCCCTGGCTGGGATGGCTGCTAGCCCATTAACAGAATGCCAAATCTCCCAGGCCTCCACTGGGCTTTTTAATGGAGCCCTCTGAAAGCAAATGCTTTATTTTGGGAGCTCTGCTAGACAATGGGCTCTCTGGATTCTCCTCCAGGGGACAAGCTTGTCAATCAAATTGTCACAGACAATAATTACCCCCTGCTTTATTTGCTCTGTCTGTCTTCAGAACAGTCAATTAGAGCTATTGATACAGACAAGCCATTCTCACCAAGTCACTTTCCAGGCTAATTAAAAGGAACCTGTCAGTGCCTTTCCCTGTAACCCTCAGGCTCCTAATGGCTTCTCTTTGTGTGTAGTGCAGGAACTGAAACTCAGCCTCACTCCTGCAGACAGAGGCTTAGTTAAGGTACAGGCTTTCATCTCAGCCTTTGCTCGGTTATGGTGAGAGGGTGGGATGAAGGGAGGGAAAGGAGGATTTTCTAGAAAAGACAGTTCTGTCTGCTTGGTTTTGTTCAGCGTTTTTAAAATTCATCATGTGGAAAGAGAAGAATTCCACTGAACTTGAGAATCCTTGAAAGCACCCTGATGGTAAATAAGTGTTAATTCTCTCTGAGCATAGGGACCTTTAAACAGAGAAGTAAGGGCCCTCTTCAAACATGAAAAGCAGTGTTTTTCCTGCCAAAGTGTTTTGTTCTGCCTTTTCTCTTAAAACGACTAGAACACACAAAAAAACACGCCAAAAATCTCATGATCTACAGGATACTGCTGATCTAAAGTGTATTCAGGACAGCAAATACTTTGACCAGGCTTTCATTGTGCCATAAGAAAGAAACTGCCACACTGCACAATTTAAGCTTGTTTCAACAAATTGTGACCTCAGCCATAAAATAATCTCTGTCCCATCCCTGAAGGGGGATTCTGCCATGAATTTACACCTTCTGAGCTCCAGTGTATGTGATCTGGTTTGTGGAGAGACAGTGGGCAAGAACTTCAGGCCTCTGCTCTTCCAGCTGTCTGTGTTAAATAAACCTCATTTTCTGAATTAACGGTGTATCTCTTTTTTTTTTTTTCTCTTCCATATGTTCACTTGTTGGATCTTCTGTTCTTCTGCTCTTCACTTATGAACTGAAAAATACAGGTAAGTGTAAAATCTTCTTTTATAAAAAAATATTAATATTTCTTTCTTCTTGGCTTTTCTCCCCCTTTGTATGCTCTGTTACAAGTGACTTTTGAGTAGTGTGTTGCACTGAGGAGAAGCAGTCGTGGTATGACTCCCAATACTCTATAAATACATGTCCCAAAAAAGGAGCCATTTCACAAAAAGAAAAGACTATCCAAACCCAAGTTTCCCATTTGACCCAGAAATAGCATGAAGTGAGGCAACACAAGTCTCTTGCCAATGAAATTACGAACCTCCCACTTCGTGCCACTGTTGCAATGAAAAGCACTGGGATTCAGAACTCTGTATGAGGAAACTCTTTGCTTTCCCTCAGTGAGGATGATCTCCATAGGAAGTCACAAAATAGCTTCTAAGTGTAATTCAAAATGGGAGTGGGATTTTAAATACATTTAATCAGTATAGCTTTGAGCTCAAAAACTCTTTGCCCTCTCCCACAAAGTGTTTACTGGCAGGTTGCTGTAACATGTTAAGTCTGTTGAAACACAAAACCTGCCCCAAATCCTTTCCCCCCAGCCCTCCTCTAATTATCAACTATAAAACTAGGAAATAAGAAATATTTAATTTCAGGAGTCTTGGAAAACTTCCTCCCATCTTTGAATGGAGAGTCAGAGGGGTTTGTGAGATCTGAAAAAGGAGCTTTTAGAGAGGTGCCTGAAGCCTCTGAGTTCAGTACCACAGGACAGCCTGAACTTCTCCCACCCTCTCTATGTGTGTCCTGAGCTTCCTCATGGAACTCTGCAACTCCCTTCTGATGACTGCATTATTTGGAGGGTGTTGCAGATATCTCCCACACACTGCTCTTGTCACTGCTATGATTTATTTTCATAGCAATTTTTAGATAACAAATGTGAAAATTCAGTCATGTTCCCAGCCTTGTGTTTCCTGCCTCTTTCCTCCCCTAAATATCTGACTCTGCTGATGCTGCTGAGGCAGAGTAGCTGTCTTTGTGCTGCTATTCATTCACCAGTCATATTATTTTTCTAAATTGGATAAAGGTTGTTTTAAATGTGTTTGGTTAATGCAGTGCTGCAAGATGCTGCAATAGCCAAAACACCTGAAATTGCCATTTTTGGTGAAGCTGTTTTGCTGCATAAGTGAACTCCAAAGCAAAGGGTAATTGCAATTGTAAAAGCACTCATGCAAACTGCATGTTTTAAAAGCTGTGTATTACGGCTTTAAAATTTGAAATGTAACAAAATACCATCAATATTGCACGTACCACAACATGAAGCTATGAGTCTGAGCTGCATCTATGTAAGCAGAGCTTGAAGCCATCCAGCTTTAGAAGCTTGTGTGCATACATACATATGTAATCTTGATGCACTTCCACAAGTATATGTGGACCTTGTGTTCATATGGGATGTTACCTTTTTGAAAGAAGAAAGAAGAAGAACAGCTGTACTGGAGCAGGAGAAAAATCCATCTAGTCTGATAGCTCAAGGAAGACTAAAACAGGGCAAGCAAATGTGATACTTCCCCTTAATAGTTCTCCAGCTTCCAATTATTTTCAGTTTAGTGATTCCCTGAGTATTGCAGAAGTAGGACATGGAGGGTGAAAATTAAACTTAGCAGACAAATGTGGGACAGAATATGTTTCCGACCTAAGTGTTAAAACACTGCTTACAGCAATGTATTGCTTTCTTCCCCAAGTCCCACACTCCTTAAAGTTCCCAGCACTGCACTCCCTGTGTTCACCCACCAATGCTGCCTTTCTCCCAGAGGGCAAATAAATATTGTGCACTGGTGTGCAGGTTCATTTGATGTAGCTCTTTCAAAACTATTTCAGTTTAAGTGAGAGCTATCCAGTGAAACTGTAGTTGGTGCTGGAAAATTCAAAGCAGTGGTTCCTCTTCTGGGGAAGAGGGAGATTTATCTCCTTCTCCTCCCAAAGGCACTACCCAGGGCTGTGTGAGATATCCTTCCTTTCCTTCTCCCTGGTTCTCACATGCTGTCTTCCAGGCTTTTCAGCAATGAATGATGTTTCTGGGTTTGTTTAGTTACATAGAACAGTTGGAATCTGTGTCTATGCCAAAGTCTTTGTGACTGTGAGTGGCTTATGCAGCATTAGAATTAAATCTCTTAGGAGCATGTACCTGCTGTCCTTTCCAGTACATAAGGGATATTGTGAGCCCTTGAGTTTAATCCTCCAGTGCCAGGGACGTTCTTGAGCACAAATAGCTGGCCTTTACTTTCCTTGCAGAAAAACAGTCATTGATCATCATTTTGAAATTACTTTTTTCCAAAATAGTGTCTGTTCTTTACTGAGAATGTTCAGCTTGGTTGTAAAAAGTGGTATTTTGGAATGTAGCTGGAGACAGATAATGTGCATGTATTGGAGGAGTGGCTCTGGCTGTGTTTGTGGTATTATAGAAAAACTGGGAAATGAAACCACTGGATTTACACTCAAAAGGAGTCTCCTCTCACATGCAGCTTTGCCTGCTGTGTACCAAGTCACAATGGCAATATGGTAGGATTTTTGTTGTGGGTTTGGGTTTTTTTCCAAATTCTTCTTGCAAACAAAAGATCAGGCTTTGAGCACTGTAGTTGAAAGGTGTATCCTTGAAAAGATTGTGTTCAGCAAAGGCTTCTTCAGAGAAATGGTAAAGATAAGACTTATTTAAGTGCAGGAAAGTAGCAGAATTAATAACCACACCATTATTCTTTTTACAAAATGTGTGTGTGTTTGTATGCACAGGAAATTGGGATGGTAGCCTATTTGAATGGAGCAACACTTTTACTTCTGATTGATATCAGAGTAACAATTCATTGCTGGGGGTTGAATGAGACATGAACAGTTTGCCAGCTGTACATGTGGAAGATTTCTAGACATTTTGTCTACCATTTTTGGAAAACTCTGCCCTTGGGGTGTTGTCAGCTGTGATGGGGAGGTTTAAATACATAAAAGTCTTGTTTAGAAGGAGCAGTCCTTATTCACAACAAACTTTTCCATTAAAAAAAATCCAAAGAGGTTCTCTTTTTGCCTCACTAGGAATCCACTGACTCTCAAATAGCTTAATGACCTTGAAATTTTTTTTGCCTATCCTCCTTTTCTTCAGCTCCTGGACACTCCTCAGTCTCTAGTGTTGTAACACACCTTTTACCCAGACATGGCAAACCAAAGCAAACTTTTCCCAGCTTAGCAGTGAGTAAGGAGCTGGAGATCCTGAGATAAGCAGAAATCTCACGGTGAACAAAACTGAGTCAGATTTTAGCAGGATGAAGACAGCATACGTGAATCCTGCAGATTTGAGTGAAATTTAGCATAAAAGAACAAAAGTGTGTCAAAGGTGTTCTCTTCCTCATAAATTAGAGTTTCTGGTGGGTTTTTTTTGTTTTATTTTGTTTTTTTGTATGAGCATCCCAGTTTTCCCAGCCTTGTGTGTCACCCTGCTGAGGCTCATCCTGCAGTGAGAGAGCAGTGCAGTGTCACCAGCTGGGGCTAAAGCCCTGTGAAAAACAGAGTAACTCTTCAGGATTTTTAAGAAGTTTAATAGGAAATAAGAGACAACAGTCCAGTGCTGGGGTATTCCTGCAAAAAGCCAAAGAACACATGGTAGATTTGAAACAGTTTGTCTCTATATTGTATTATTCCTGAGGCTCATGCATATTCATATGTTTTATTATTCAAAGTTCCTTGGGAACTCTTCATATTCCAGGTTCTCTTCTTGTTTGATTTTTAACCTCTGCCCTGCCTGCAGGATATTCCATAGATAAGGTCTTCCCATGTTCCTATCCTGTTATTTCACACTCCAGATGCTTTTGTGTCAGTTCACAAATGTAAGGAAAATCAGTGGTTTTGCACTGTTCTTTAAGTTGGTTACATAGAGGTATTTTTAGTCTCCATTTTTAACAGTTTTCTAATGCCTATGACATAATATATTTATTACATAACCATTCATATAAACTATACAGTGTATACTGACAGATTATACTATACAAAAGCAGTTAAAATTAAATATAAATTGTACTATATCAAAATACTCGTGATACAAAAAAAATCATCTATAAATGCAAAAGCCAATATTATATTGTCATCTATAACTACCCTATCAAAGGTACCAACATCTCTTTGGAGTAAAATATTAGCCCTGCTGGTTTAGGCACTAAACTTTGATATACTTGTGTAATTGTGTGTGAGGGCTCACAAAAATGCTAAACAGTCCTGCAGAGCTGCTTCACAGCCTTTCATAGGAAAATTCAGCTGGAATTTGTAGTTTGCTAAACCTGGATACGTCTGAAAGCTGAGCTGAAGGTTGCATGTGTTCTCAAGTGAATTAAGTGTAGTCGGCTTAAGTTTCTGGAGTGGTGTGAGGAGTGAAGAGAAAGCATATATCCAGTACAGAGAATTCTGGATTTTCTTGTGTGAAATGTGAATGAATCCCTGCCTTCACTGCAGCTCTGTTACAGCTGTATCAGTTGCAAGTCCTCTTGGTGAAAGTTGTTTTGTAGTTGTATTATTTTCCTTTTTTCCTGTTGCTTGTAGTATTCTGAAAATATCCCTCTGGTTAAGGCATTCCTGCTCAAAGCTGGTCTGTGTGGGAGGGAGGACGGGTGTGGTTCATTACTTTGGGTGCAAGTCTGAGGTGGAAGGGAATTGACATTCTGTGGTGATAACTGGAAAACAATTCTTACCATTTCTTCTGATATATTATCATGTTGTTCAGCCCAATAATACACATGCATCATGTCTAGCAGAAGACAGGTTGCAATAGATGTTTGAGAAATGAAGGCATGTAATTCAATATTGTACCATAACATACTTAAGTGGGAGTGCAGTTAACGTCATCCCTTAGCATAAATATTTTTCTTCTTTGGAACATTAATTATACAACACTAACTCTTTCTTAATATGTTTTGGTTTATAGCTTTGCACTCAAAATACCAACATAACCGAAAAGATTTACTTCTGTAAATTGAATTGCCTTACCCTTAACATGAAATTGTCTGAAAATTTATTGGCAGAGTTACTCCTGGTTTTTTTCATATCTTATGGCATTGTTGCAAGCAGATACAGAGCTATGATTTTGATCACAAGGAGATAAGAATGACTAAACTGGCTTCATGCTGTTGTATCACCTCTGTATTTACTGTTCCCCGCTTTTATTTTGGCATTTAACTTGACTGCACACAGCAGAAATAAAAGAACTCTTAGGAGATAGAAGCATGGGGGCTTTTAAAGCTTGTGATGATAGAGGGTAAAAGGACAAAGAAATGGGGTGGTAAGAAGATGCCTGAAAGTCAGAGCTGGTTTTTTTGTGCCTATGAGGGGCCCTTTCTACACAGTCTGTAGAGCAGCATGTCTTGCTCCCAATTTGCTTTGCTCCTTGTTGGAATCCAAAATAAAAGCCTCTCTGAGCTCCTCTGAGAGAGAAAATAATTAAAATAAATTAAACTGTAGATATAAAATGTAAGTTGAATCTGCAGCAGGTCCTTTTATCCTGATGCTGGGTGGAAAATGAGTTGCAAGCACGTCTTTCCTGGGGAAGTGACCAAGGTCTGTGCATTGGTCAGGCACAGCTTGCAAATTCAGCCAGAGCACATTTTGGTACCTTAGGAAGCAAGCTGAGTTCAAATGACTGTCACATTGGAGAAGATACAGATGTCACAGTTGCTTTATTTACAGGTCTTTGCTTATTCAGGTGGACAACCCAAGAGCCAAAATGATTCTCAATGAAGCTGAGCCTGGATGATGAAAAGTTTTTCTGTATCTTATCCCATTGTTTCTCAATTCTCCTGAACTAAAAATAGGTGGAGATACAGTTTCATCTCCTTTTTCCAAAATGATTTATGGTTTTAATTATTTTTTGGAGAGACTTGAGCTGATCTAGAGGGACCAGAAGATTTTAAGAGAAGAAAGCAAGAACACTTCAGATTTGCATGAATGAATGGGGCACAGACATTGGTTTGCATGTGTTTCTCTCAGAAAAGCACAGTGTAATTTTTCCTTCATCCTATGGGCTTTGTTGTCCTGAAGATAGTTACTGAGGTTGGGAAGTGCCTGGCAATTCATTGGCTAAAACAAGGCATTCACATCTGGCATTGTTAAATCTCCTATATCTCTTTTAAGGGAATTTTTCCAAGTCATTTCCCAGGAAAAACCATGGCAATTATAAAAAAAATAAATTTAAAAAAAAATTTTAAAAAAATCTTCATTATCCAGACTCAGAAAAGTATTTATGGTTTTCCCCTCCAAATATCTGTGGCTGACAGCATCATACTGAGAACAGGTTAAACAAATTCAGCTGGGTTCCCAAGCAAAATTATTACATTAATATATAAAGTTTATTAATACCAACACATGTCCTCCTACAAATCAGCAGATGGTCCAGTCAGACTTGCAAAAAAGTAATCCATCCTTCCAAAGATCAAATAAAAAGAAGAAAATAACAACTCAAAATCTAGATTTCTTAGTAGATGTGTTGGGAATTCAGATGTCCAGAGAGATCAAGTGAGCAATGTAAGCCCTCAGAACAAAACAAAGAGCTCAGCATCTCACTCTTTTTCACCAGGACAACTCCCCTGACATCAGCTGAGATAAACTATACTGGCTGATAGAAAATAACACCCTAACTTATAATTCTCAAAGGCTTAAATAATTCTGATAGTGCATCTCCAGCCCTTGTTTTCTTCCCCAGGAGAGTCTCTGGGGAGATGCCAGACAAGGCAGGAGATGAAAGACTCCCCCTCTGCCCCTGGGGTGTTAGAGGGGTGGAAGGCTGTCAAAAGATTTAAGAATGGCCATGCCAGGTACTGACCCACTCTCAAAATTCGTGCATGGAGCTGATTTTTCCAATCTACAACAACACCTCATTTTATTTCCCGGTTCACTTTAAAACCTCCCTTTCTTTTCTTGTTACAGCCATCATTATCAGGAAAATTGTTCCCAGCTCCAGTGCTGCAATTTTCCCAGGCTCTTATAGCCAGAGGTTGACAGGAATGTGACTGGTTTGTCTTCCTCCAGTCCCAGATACATTTTTCTCTTATTTTCCTGCTTCTCTTGTATAGCATTTTATGAGTATTTTCCTGTCTTGGGGGAGTTATTTTGCCTTTCTAACTTAAAACAAGTAAGTAATTTGATGAAGAAAGTAACTTGATTAGCAAATATAAACTCGCAAACATTTTATGTGTTTAAGGATGGTGAAACCAATCTCACTATGATTCTTAGAAGGAAATGTGACTGTCAGTGCAGCTGAGTCTCTATTACTTAGCTTAATTGCTTTTACAGTGTTTGAATCCACAGAAAAAGAATGAAAATTATTTTTTGTTAAAAAAATTTTAAAGTCACCCAGTGAGCTACCTTATTGAATTTTGCTGTATGGTTGTTCTGTAAAGACTGATAATTATATTTTTTTCAAGATTAAAAAAGTAAAGATACAGCATGTTTGAGCACTACAGAAATATCTTCAGTTCAATAATGATTTACAGGTGCCATTGACCAAGATGAAAATAAATTGTTGGGCTTTCTGATTTTCAGTTTCATTTGTTTCCTGAGAAGTGTTTTATCTGGTCAAAAAATACGGGTATGTGAGTTAATTTTTTTTAAAGTTTTAAGGAAAGGTAGAATTTGGTGGTCCTACTTGACCAGGGAGTTTTTTGTGTAAGAGTTTGGTTTCATTGTGGGCACAGAAGCCTTTGCCTGAACCTATTAGACCTGTTGTTTTCCTTGTAATCTTTCAGCAATCCTTGACCTTGTTGATAAGGTCAAATACTTTCTTGTGTATGGGCAGTTCAGTTCTTTAAGGGACTCCTGACTTAAGCTTCTTACAGAAATGTTCAAACCAAGCATAAGCCATATCTGTTTCTCTCAGCATTTACCTGCTGAAGGGCAATAGCTAAGGCAGCTCATGGAATATTTAGTTGGTTTTTTTATTTTGTTGTTGTTGTTATTGTTGTTGTTGCAGAGGGTAAATAAAATTACTTTCATGAAGTACCTGCAACAGAATTGTAATTAACTCGAGTAACTTTTAGGAAAATTTTGACATTGGTGCTGATTGCAGGAGGAAGTCCCATTGAAGGCTCTATATCTGTATGTCCAACAATATCAAGGACAAAGTGTGATACAAAATCAAACTAGTGGCAAATAGTGTAAGACATCCAGCATGGGGAATTATCTGTAACTGTTACAGCTGAGTATGAAATCACAGTTTAATTTCAGCTTCCATTGTCTGATTTGGCATTTATAACTCTAGTCATGAGGTACCAGCATTACACAAACTTTATTGCCATTAGGAGGGGACACAAACTGACAGTTTCATGAATAGTAAGGAAATACAAGTTTCTAGTCACAGGTTTCAATCAATGAGATACAAATCCACTTAGGTAGCGGAAAAAAATGAACTTGAGACCCAGCACTTCACTTTGGATTTCCTTAGCCATTCCCCTAGCCTTAGCTTTGATCTGTGTTGGATTGTGAGCCTCTGCTTGCAAGTCACTGTGGCTGTGGGATGAATCTGTGCACGAATGGTTTTTCGGGGCTTTGTCCTGTGGATTCCATATTTATTGCTGGGACTAAAAGGATTAACAAACTGGGGTTTGAAAATACCACAGCATTTCTGCTGTGGCCATCCTAAGAGAGCTGACAACCTTGTTTTTAATAATGTATACTTGACTGGGAAAGAGTATATGGAATTGCTTCTGGTTCCTTGATTTATTTATTTTTTTAATCCTATTGTCCTGACAGCCTTATCTCAGCAGCCGTTTCTGAGAGGGGCTTGGTGCCAGCTCCACAGCCTTGTCAGCTGCATCAGTCACACAGCCTGGCCCACATCACAGCAGTCAGCGACTCAGCCAGCACTGAAATCAAGGACTTTCAATCAAGAATGTGTAAGCACATTCACCTATTTTGTAGGAACAGATGGCAGGATTACTCCAGTGGAGCTGGTGGCAGTGAGTTAGCAGGCTCTGTGACTCTGCCATCCCTGCAGCACAGGTACAGCCCCACTCCAGCCTGCCATGGACACAGTGCAAGGCCTCCTTAAGAGGAAATTAGGAACTCGCTCCAATTATCGAGTTGTTTCCATCAAGTGGATTCTTGAGATTTCTTCCCAGTTTTCCCTGCCTCTGTGACATGCTGCTGAAGTCAAACAGGGCATTAAAGGCAGTGGGTAAGCAGCATGGTGCTCTGGTGGGAGGGAAAATGGTGTATTGATTGGCTTGTAAACTGCACAGCAGAGTAAAGTTTCAGTGCTAATAATATTGGTAATAGCATATGGAACTAGCTGTCTGTAAGAAAGCAAAAGGTACAGTGGGAAGGTCCCCATTATGGAATAGTAGCTTTAGGTGGTTTGGGGGGCACACCCCAAAACTGTTCAGATTGTTTTGGACTCCATGCACCTGCTGATCTTGGAAACCAAGCTGTCTCAGGCTTATCCAACACTGGGGTGATAGACTGCTTGGCAGTCTTAGGTATTGTAGGCAAGAAGCAAGAAGTCCAAACTGAAGAGCTGCTGTGTGTTAAACACTAGAAATCAAATTAACTCCAGTAATTAATTCACTTCTTTCACCACTGCTAAGCTGCAAGTTGTGCAAAATAAGATATTTCAGAGACCTTTGTCCTGATACCTTGTGAAGTTTTTTAATAACTTTCCATTTGTCAGCTGGTGCCTACATTACTAAGACAGTTGATTGAATTTGCTCCATGGTGCTACATCTTCTTCATGGTGTTCCTGCTGTTACACTGAGACTGGCAGGAGCAACCACGCTCCAGATAAGAGGTGGTCCTGGTGGTTGGGTGCACAGGAGATTTCTCTGCAGAACCAACCTCCAGTGCAAACCAAAAAAAAAAATCGACCAGAGGCAGAAGGAGAAATAGAGCTGGAGAGTGAGGGAGTGTGCTTCACACGTAGCAGGTTGGGAAAGACTTTGGGCAAACCAGCTCTTCTGACTCCAGGGAGGCAATAAACCTTTAAAGCCTGCTGCAAGATCTCCTCACTGACTGTTGGGACTTGAATCAATTTGAGTTCAGAAGGCAGAGCACTGTCTTTTTCACAGATTTTGAAGCAGAGGAGACTGCTGGAACATACAATTATCTGCTTAAGGCGACAGACATGCCTGGATCCCGAAGGACAGTAGTTGAAAACTGGCAACCACAGACCTGCTCTTGTTATGTAGAGGCATCTCCCTGGGGTGATAAAACCAGGAAGAGCTGTGTGAGAGTTTCGAATAGTGCCTGTTCTCTCTACCGACCCATTTCTCCATGATGCTGCTGGTGTGGCATCTCACGGCTGTTCACACAGAAACACTGACTGGTGGTCTTGATTACATAAATGGTGGAGGCAGATGTCCTTTGGGCTCCTCTCTAGCAGTTAAAAATATTGAGGACAGGATTGCTGATTTTTTATCCACATCTGCTTAAGCAGAAGTTCTGTGATTCTAGTTCTGCTTGGCCAGTGACACTTTTGGAGCTGGTTTCTGAGACAGCTTTTGGCTTTACAGGATATTTTCTCTCCAAAATTACAAGTGGTAATAGGTAATATTCTGCAGGAGCACAGGCAATGCCATATGTGAAAAAACTACTGAACTGATAACCTTGCAGTCTGATTTGATTACTCAGTTCACCTTTAGAATAAAGTCTATTCAGAGATAGGAACTGATCTACTTTTTCATAGAACTAGTTTTTCATAGATTCATTTTTTACACAATTTTCTTGTATCTTTATGAGCTGAACTATCTAATCTTTCTCAAGTTATCACAGAGTGCTGAAGCTGCCCTTTTGTTTTTCTCTAAGCCAAATGTGCTGCTCTGCTGATCCTTCCAATTTCCTAAAAGCAGTCAGAAAATCTAAAATCTAACAGATGTAACTTTTTTTGAAGTAGTGGAAGCCCATGTACATTCTCCCTCTTCTGCTCCAGCTTTCTGTCTTTTACTATGCTTTGCCCACTCTTAAGCCCTTTCCTTTTTGATTGCCAGGTAGTAAATTCAGCATGAAGAGTGTCTGGGATGTGCAGAATTCACCCCTCTTGGCATGGGAGGGGGTCTGTTGGGGTGGGCAGCCACTCCTGACCTCCTCACAGCACCCTCCAGCTAGCTGTGAGGGCAGAAGGAGTGGAAATTACACACAGTGGAACTGCAGCACCTTCTCCTGCAGAACTTTGGGTCCTTGGTGTACTTAGGGAAGGTGTGTGTATTGTGCCAGTGTCCCAGGCAAAAGGTTTACCTGTCTTCTCTTCCCCAAGATGATGATGATTTCTAAGTAAACACTCCAGTCTGCTTTTCCCTGAGCTGTACACCTTACTCCTGCTTTGGCATTCAGGTGTCTATAGGTAGGGAAAGTGGTCATGGGGTGAAGGAAGAGTCATGTGTGGTGGGTACAGCCCTGTGCTGACTAGTTCTGAATAAATGCCTCTTGTTACTAATGTTTTGTGAGAAAGAGAAGAAAAAATACAGGGAAACTTGCACACGATTTGGGTTGTAAATGATTTGGCTGTAACTCTTAAGTCCTTAAAACAGTCTGTAAGAACAAGATAAAGGAGGTACTGGAGGTTTATAAAGTCTTGCTTGATGCATTGCCACTTGGAAATGTAGCATGCCATCTCATTCCTTTCTTGGTGAATACAGCCATGAAGTGGGACCACTCAAAGACTCTGAAATCATACATTTTTTGTACACATGTGCTTTCCTAAATGTCACTTATTTGGGATGATGTGTAAAACATTTTGATTTAACTTAATTTCATCTGATTTTATGGGACTGTGAAGAACTGTTAGTTTCTCATTTAAACCGCCACATAGCATTTAAATTCATTAATTGACAATTATCTAACAGGCAACAGGAATAGCTCTCTTGCTGGGCCGATGCCTGAAAAGCCCATTTGAACCTTTACAAATGCTAGCACATTTAATGAGCTAACAGTGAATTTGAGTTTCTGCAGGTTCAGTGGGAACTCTTCCTAATTGATGGTCAATTGGATTTTTCCCTTCAATCTGGGAGAGGTAATGAGACCTGGACAGGGTTCAGGGCAGTCCACAAAGGGTCTGTCTTCAGAAGTTGTTCCTTCTGGCTCCATCCTGAGGCTGGACTGAAGACTGCCTCCCATTTCAAAGGGTGAGCAGCTGATATACATTACTGTAATTTTACTTACGAGGAAATTGTGGGTTTATTATATTGCATTTCAGTGTCAACTGTAATACATGCTGTCACCTAAACTGCCTTCTTTCAGGGTGGGGAACTAGATGTGTGATTATAATTAGCACTGGCCAAGGCAGAACAGTGGTGTGATTCAGTTCTTGCCCAGATACTCTCATCTGGAAAGGAGGTTTGATGTCTTGACATCAATCCATCCATTGCCTCATTTATTTGCCTTTGGTATGTACGTGATACAGATACTCATGGGTTTAGGGTTTAGTTTGTCACTTTGTGTGTCTGAACATTGAGTGCTGATTACATCACACAGCTGTTGAACATTGGCCAGCAGCATCACATGTGGGGGATACAGAGCTCGACCTGAAGGCAGCATTGGTTGAGGTGGTTCGTTTTAAAGTAGCTTTTTCTACCTTTACAAATTCAAGTTCAAAGCTCTGGGTGAAAGCTGGAGTCAATACTTAGGTTAACCTAAGAATAGCTAGGAGAGCTACACTGGAAGTGCTTTCTCAGGGAAAAAGCCACCACATGGATGAAGTGCTCTTGCTGTGGAATCAGCTGCACTGGCAGAGCTGTTCATTGGGCTGTTTTAGTAACATTTCTCTTTGGAGTGGGGCACACACATGAAATGAACTGTCCAACCAAAAGAGGGTGCTGCCAATATAAACCTATGTGCACAGAGGGGCTTCAGCTGGCACAGCACTGTCCTGCAGAGCCCCACCTTTTCCCACCTCCACACATCTGCCAGCAGATGCCTGTGACATGTGCATGGCCTGATTTTAAGCTGAATTGCTTATTCATCCACATTTCTGGAGGTCCTTGTGACATTGAGTGTAGGGTGGCACAGTGCTGTTCACAAACCCCAGCTTCTCAGTGTCAGTCTGTCTATTAATCCTTGCTAAACCCATTAATTCCTGCCTCTTAGTGCATTTCCCACCTGCTTCACTCCACAGTACATGCTCTTATGGACACTGTGAGCACACAGATAACAGTAAATGAAATTTTCACAAGTGTCTGAAGTGAACTTTGTGACATTGGCTCTGGAGAGCCTTACTTTGTGTAGCTTTTAGCCTCATTTAAGGTCTGCAGTCTTGTATTTATATTGGCTGATCACTCGTACAGGTAGGTAATCCTCGTTAGATTGCAGACAGAATAAAGCCAGATCATCACTGATGTAAATTAACATCATCCCTTAAATTTTGATGAAACAAGCTCATTTACACCACAGTGAGAATCTGGTGCTTTATGACTGCACTCATCAAGGAAAAGGTTTGTGTGGGGCATCTGAGCCCCCAAATGCTGTTCAGAGAATCTGTCATGTTGCCCCATGCCAGAAACTGCAGCCTCAGACAGCTTCTCTTTTACCTTTAAGTGTATGTCATCTATTTGCAACACCAAATATGTGTGGACTGTGAAGAGCAGCCTAATTTTAGGTGTTTTCGAAGCAGCTGCAACACTGCTTGTAATTTGTTATTGGGAGTTACTTGCTTTTCAGTCAGCCCCAAAGTGTGAGACAGAAAATAGATTGTTGTTATTGCATGTTCTGACAGGGACTATACAGTCTCTCACACAGGTTCCCTCTTCCATCTCCATAACAGCACAAAATAAATTTTCCCAATTCTCTCGAAGTAGTTATGGATCTTCCCCTTTTTGTCAGTCCTGTTCTGTGTGCAAGAAACTTTACAAATGGCAGTATTTTCAGAATAATATCCTTTTGCTCATATCTGTCCTCAATACAAAGAGGTCTTAGGACTTAAACATCGTATCTATTGAGCAAATCCAGTGCATTTCCAGCAGAGTTTCTCCCGTGCATCAAACAGCATTGTCAGTCAATCCAGAGAAAGCTGCACTACTCTGTGCCAGTGCAGAGTCATTCTCTCTGATCTGAATATTACATTTTTCATTTGTGTCAAGGAATATGCTGTGCTGGGTTTTTTGCAAATGTGTCTTGCCGGTGTCATGGGAACTTTGTCAAAACCATAGTGCTGAGAAAGGAGAGAAATCCAATCTGGGATTTGCTTAGGACTTGTCAGAGTTGCTGGTGCTTTGTATCAGTGTCAGGCAGGCAGCTGGGCAGCAGGAGGGAAGGAGACAAATGACTTGGTTTCTTTTCCCACTTGTTAGGAGTGACTTGTTAGATAAAGTAAATCCTAAGGTTAGGTTGTAAGCATCTTTTCTGCTCTGCTGTACTCTCCAACTTTGGAATGGAATCCTGTGATGTTTAATTAGGAAATCTGTTACCATCATTAATTCTGTGCTCAGGGCCACTGTCACTTAAGAGGTCATGAAATCAGAGGTATGACCCCATGTGAGAAAGGGAAGATCAGGGATAGTGGTCAGATATTGGCACTCTCCAGCTTTCAGAATTAAGTGGATCTGCCATTCATGCAATAACTCAAATGATTTTTCATACCTCGGAGAAAGGTCTTTTCCTTCACAGATTTCTAATGTGAAGAAATAAGGCTTTTTCATGTGGCATGGAACTTTTGCCCTTGAAGGATCTGATGCCTTTGTGCTTGAGCCCTCCCAGTCTCCCTCCATTGAAACCAAGGTCATCCTGATGGAAAGAAAATCTTGAAAAACAGGACCAGGACTTTCATTCCCTGCCCTACCCCTGCTCTGCCATGACTTTCAGAAAGACTCTGCATCCTTAATGTTTTTTTCTTCCTGTCCTCTTTTAGCCTTGTCTGTTTAGGAACCCAGAGTTGAAAGTTCTCTCTACAGCTGTAGGTGCAGGCAGCCATACCCTGCAGAGTGGGGGAAGAGGCTGTAACACATCTGCCTCGGGTGTGGAGATATCTACAGGCTGCCCAGTGCTTCCCAGTTCTCTGAGGAACCAGAAATTGGGGACCACTGATGGTTTAGGTCCTTGAACAAGCAGAGGTTTGCCCTCAGCAAAATCTAAGGTCACTCTAAAAGGACACGATGCCCTGCTTTACACAGCACAGAACAAAGGAACAAGCCTCATCTGAGCCATGGAGCAGTTTTGTCCCTGCCCCCATCAGGGACCAGTGGGACGGGCATTATATATTCCATTTGTGGCAGGGTTTTGTCTTGGTGCTAGCCTACTACAAATAAATGCTAATAGTTGCGGATAAAGCGAATACAGGACTTCTCTTCCTGATGAACTTGTACCTGATTTTCAGAGGTGCTGAGCCCAGACAGCAGCTCTCACTAATTTCATGTGTTTGGTGGTTTTAAAAATTATTGGACCTTCAATATTCCCTAGCCAGCACTGGGGTGAAAAAAAAAAAGTAAAGCAAGTTAATAATCCTCAAGAAAATGTCCTTTTTCATCTTTCTTACCATTTTGTGCAGCACAGGGTGAGAATAAAAGCAGAAGAATTGAATTTTGAAGATGTTCAAATGCCTTGGTAATGTTAAGGTGTTGGTTTTGTGAGCATTGCCATGCTGTCCCAAGACAGCCTGACACACCGAGGGCTCAATATGAAATGAAAGGTAGAGGTTTAAATAAATAATGCGTGAAAAGAGCTCCTCCAGCCCAATTTTTATTCAGCAGGAGGATGGATGTGAAGGAAAGGGAGGGGGAGGGCCTGTTTCTGAGCTGAGCAACGATGAAAATACAGTCATTGAAATGTGAAGAATTTTTAATTGGGGGAAAGGGAGCCTGGGAGCAGGCAGGACTGGAACAGGGTAGGGAACACGGAGACGGCAGTGCAAGGGAGAGATAGAATGGCAATTCTTAAAGATGCATTAAACTGCAGGGAGCCTAAAGTAGGCTTAGAGATGAGCCTAAGTAACTGGGACAAAGTCTGCTCAGAAGCCACAGATGGGCCTTGGCTTTCACTATTATCTGCTCGAACTCACAAAGGGAAGGCGAGGTAGAGGAGAGGCTGAGGGTAAGGTGCTTACTCGCCTCCCTCTCCCTGGCACTTGCATCGAGGGAGAATTATTGTTCAATCCCGCTTGCAGGGAGGGAGAGAGCAGCAGCTCCGGGTAGCTGGGGGCATCAGACAGCCCCGGCTTCCTGCAGGCTGCTCCTGCCAGGCCGGGTGTTAACGTGGCGTGACGGTAGGCCCGGGCCCGGGCCTCTCCCGCGGCCAGCGGGGTGTCCCGGGCGGGCCGCCGGCCCCGGTGGGTGCCTGTCAGTGGCAGCTCGATCCGCTAGGCAGAAATTTATTACTATTATATTCCCCTCGCCCCCCCCCCCTTTTTTTTTTTTTGTTAGAGCAGTGAGGAGAAAGTGACAGCTGTATTAAGGGCTGAAATACCTCCAAAGGGATCAGAAGACATCTGCAGGGAGGGCTCCTGACAAAAACCCTTTTCATTATGCCTTAGCAGCGCCTTCCAAAGATACCACAGAAAAGAAGGGAAGGTTTACTGCTTCTGGAGGGCTCAGGCTCCTGCTTTTTCATTTCTCTGTTTGATTCTCTGTTTCTTGATTACTTTCCAGCCTTTCACAACACAGGCATCCTTCCCCTTAGCACCCCACGCCTGGGAGAAGAGCTGCTCGGTTCCCTCCTCTGGCACGCTCCTCTCTTTGTCTCATTCCCAAATAACCAAAAGTGGGGGCTTTGAGGAAAAAGGTTGTCTGAGAGTCACATCTGAAGGCAGGTCCCCCCTCAACCGGTGCTATCAGGCTTGCCAGAAATATTTTTAAGCAGTCAGTATGGCTTTGTACTTTTTAATCTCTCTGTCCCTAACCATCCTTCCCCCTCTCACATCCCATCCTGCTCAGCTGTGGAGCTTGGGAGGGGAGAAGAAAAAAAAAACAAAAAAGCCAGCAATGGCTTTTATCATTAACTCATTCATCTGCAAATCCCCCTCCCCAAAGAAAATGCACATGCTGATTTGCGTATGCAATCAGCTCTATTCTTCATTTCTATAGCGCCTTTCTCATTAACTACCTCTCTCAAAGGAACTCTTCAGGAAATAAAACCGGTTGGAGATTAAACACAAAAAGTCAGCCTTCCATGTTCAAATGGTGCCATTTTTGTGAGGGAAGGCAGCATTAGCTGGTCTTGCCATTCCACTTTCCCATCTGCTGCCCCTTGGAGATGGGCATTGACACAGCAGAGTGCGGCTGTGCCAAGGAGCTGCAACCTCCTGCATTAGTAGATTTAATCCTTCATTACCTTAACAGACTTTACTGCTTGGGATTCTGATTTATTTTTATTTTCCTCCCCAGGCTTTGAAGCACTCTAGAGACTAAAACACAACCCCATTTTTTTATTGATATTCCAGAAGGTTTCGTTCAAACCTTCCTGAGTTCTGTTTGTTTCAGCTTATCTCGCCTTTCCTAAGAGCAGAGAGAGCTGCAGCAGGAGGAGCAGTTCCTGCTGGGGGTCAGGAACCTGCCACAGATTCCTGAGGTTTGGCAGTTTTCCTGACTTGTATCCTCCCAGCTTTGGTTAAATTGCCTGTTACAGTGATTACTGGCAATACAAACGTGACTTCCGCTTTTTTTTTTTGCTTTTTTTTTTTTGCTTTTTTTTTTTGCTTTTTTTCCCCCATTTAAAATAATAATACAAAAACTCTTTGTGGCTTAAAGGACTAAATGAAAACAACAGCATCTTGAAATTTTTAAAAAGAAGAAGATTAATATTACTTTCTTACACATATAGAACATACCGATATAATATGTAGAAGGTGTAACATCATCTATAGCACCTTTCTTTCTGACTGCAAATAAAAGCTACTGCTGAGCATCAAAAGCAATTCAACAAGGAAGCATTTTCATGTTCATTAATCCTGTATGGTTTTGTTTCGAGTATGTTTCTTCATTTTCTGAGTTCCTGCTTTAAATCCGCACTTCTTAAAGCAGTGTTTGAAGCTGTAAGTGAAAATTTGTATTATAGGATTTCCCAGCTGGAGGCTTCTGTGTCGGTTACAGCTGGACTGACGCTGAGTGCTTTACTGAGTACAGGCACAAAAGGCCAATTTTCCCATAAGGAGTCAAGAAAGTGGAAGAAATTACTTTTCAGATTCTATCATCTGTAAGGATATTACCAAATACTGTCATTTGGTTAAAAAACCCCAAACAGGTAATTTTGAGTAGTCTCATTTACTGTAAGAATGATAAGAAATTCCAAAGCACTTGCCGGGGGGGGTTACTGAAAAACATCAGTATTGTTTAACAATTTTGCATTTACACTCCAAAACAAAACTGAAATGGATGTCATTGTGTGCATAATCAGTATCCAGGGACATCTCATTCCTTCATGATAGTGTGTTTTCGGTAAACTGTCATGACAAGAAGAAATTTTGCACTAGCGATTGTTCAGTCTTGTTTATAAATGGAGAATAAATCCACATTATAGTAACAGGAGTGCTCCCCAAGGCAAAGTGTTCACACTCCAGAAGGTGCTGGAGTTTTATTGTGAATCTCGCCTGCCTGTTTCTGTGCTTTCTTTAGTTATACTTTAATAATTTAAAACTCTTAAAAACACAAAAGTTTTTTTCGTAATTTACAAATCTGAGGTAAAGTGACACTGAAGATGGACGGAAAAAGACATTGAGAGCTGGTCTACTTGGCATTTGGCAAGTTTCCTTTTAACAATACATAACTCACCTGGCAGGTCTTTGTAATCCCTGTCCTAAGAACAACCCGAGGCTGCAGCTGGAGCCCATGTGGAGGGTGCCACCACCTCATTTCTGCTGTTTACAGTGAAACCTGGTGTTCCTGGATTTGAGTTGCTTAACAAAAGTACCAGAGTAAAATTGTAGCTTTAAGAGAAAAGCAGATACCTGCCTGTATCAGAGAAAGTTGAAACATCACTTGTTTTAAATATTTGTAAGGGATATTGTTTGCATTTTAATTAATGCAAAAAGCTATGAAAATCCCAATTGAATTGAAATAGTACAGTGAAAATTGAATCAGGAGGGACACCTAGGTAGTGCAGCTATTCCCTTGTTTATCCCAATGTCATGATGCTTTACATACCTTCAAAATCCCTCATTCATTTGCTGTTCTCACAAAGGCTTCTGGTTCTTGGCTTGACCTTTGGCTGACCAAGATCCTGCTCCCTCACTGCCCAGGTTGCGTTTGTTTTTCCCTGGGCTTGTGAGGCTGTTTGTGATGACTTCTAAGGTCCCTAGGTGTCCTGGGAAGCAGGGGACAGGGGGACAGCACTCATCCAGGATGGAATGAGTAGAAGAAACAGCTTCTAAAACTGTTTGGATGCAGCTGCTTTTGTTGGAGTGCTAAAGCTGGAGCTGCACCCAGTAAATGGAAAGCTCAGCAACCTGCATGTGTCAGCAGAATCTTTGTGAAGAAGTGTAAATTCCCCAGAGCAAAATAATGAGTATTCTGCTTCCACTTTTTCTTGCCCAGCAATTGAATAACCCGTGCCTAAGGGTCAGAACCACAACAACCGTGTCCCTGCCCTGCTTTTCTCTGTAATCCTCAAATGCAGGCAGTGCTGGCCCAGAAACTCAAACCATGGAGAATATGACTGCTAGGAAGAATCTTTGATTTTGAAAATAGGAGAATAGAGAGAGGAAACGCAGTGAATCTCACTGCACACACACAGCCTCACTCCTGGATGACTCGTTGCTCATTAAAAAGACAGGGAAGAAGTGCTCCATTTTCTAACAAATGGGGGAATCACACACGGCTCCCCTGCCACCTGCCACGCTCCCGACGGCCGCTCTCCTTCAGAGATCAAGGAGAGAACAAATAAAAAACACAAACCACTTTTCCCTTGATGAGACAGGAGCTGTAATGTTGCAGGATCAGTTGTAACAGTGAGAATATTATGGCCATAATGATCAAAAGATTTAAAAGAAAAAAGGATTGTAGGGATAGTTAGTAGGTTTTGTTGGACTCATACAGCTGCAAAGAATGGGCAGACTTTCGTCAGCTCAAGTGAAGTTGGGGGGATGATCCTGTGCTGCTGTTTGCTTTGCTGTACCTGTTCCCGCATGAAAGAGGAGAGCACATTGCGATTATCAGTCAGGGGTGCGGAATGAGTCCCTCAAAAAGCCTCTGCCTTAAAACACACCTGAACACACACTCATGGCATGACAGGCACCTGCATGTGTTCTTCTCTTCCGAGAAGAGAGCCAAGGGGCTCTCCACAAGCAACCATGGGGCTGGTTCTGCTCCAGGAGGGATTTAATCACAAGAGGAGAGGAGGACAAAACCAAAAAAATCATGCATATGAACTGACTTGACACAAGCTAAGCATAAATATCCCTAGTTTAATACATTTTTATTGGTCCTTCTGTGTAATACGTACCATTTCTTAAAATAGGAAACACAAGCTTCATCTTTGTTTTAATGCCATCCAAGAGAGATAATGATTGTGATTGTTGACAACAGTTGGGAAGGAGGAGAAGTAAGGAATTGCCATGAGGATTTCTATAAATAGAACTTTGCTACAGCAATGCTTTTAGTGGAAAGTGTTCTTGCAGACAGGCTTGTAATGAAGGGGGAGCAGATTTACTGTGCAGGACTGTCAGGCTTTCTCTGAAAGATTTGTTGATGCTATGCCAGTATGTTCAGTTTAATTCTGTGCTTCTGTCTAAGAATTCCCCCTCTATGCTTTTTGCCTAAGATTTTCTTAACAAAGAAACAAAATATTCTATTTTTTATAGTTTTGATATAATTATTTAGCATAACTAAGACTGAAACAATAATGAAACCTTCACCATTGCATGTAATTTCAGTCTTATTTCTGAGAGGTTTCTTTTCTTCTTCTTCTTCCCCATAAACACTCATTTTTAATTTCTATGGATGTATTCTTTTCCTGGGAGGCAGCTGGACATTGCTCCTTGCTGCCAGTGGAAGTGTTCATGCGAGTCAGCCTCATTGGCTTTTGGCACTCACACAAAAGCAGATATCAAACAGAGGTAGAGAATTTAATTTTATTTGGTTTGTTCTTTCCTAAATTGTATCTACATCAGTCCCTGAATCTTTTTGAATTTAATGATCATGTTGAAAGAACTCAAGCCTAGACATACTTGTGCTGCTGTTTCTTTCCTTTTTTCCCATGGGAACAGAAGACTGAAAGTCCTCTCTGGACAGTGGAAGTTGTGCAGAATCTGCATGCTGACCTCCCCACTAGCCTCATCCCAGCAGTCAGAGCTGAGGAGAGCTAAGAAAGCAGAATCTCTCTGCTGTAACCTGGCCATGTCATGCACCTGGCAGATTCATCCCAGAATCATTCCTGAGGAGCAGCTCCTTTCCCCATTTTAATCATAAAATGGTTCATTACTGTGTCCACTATGTTAGTGGCAATTGGTGAGGCCATTTGTGTTCAGAAGAGTTTCCTATCACAAGCTGTCTCAAGTCACCAGGCATATCAAGACAATTGCATTTAGAAATCGGGATGGATAGCAGCTGTTCAAACATTCCTTGGAAAGATGTTGTTTTATGGCTCAACTATAAATCTCCCAAACATCCTAATACACCTCTGTTGAGGAGACAGAGATACCTTGCTCTTGAGGCTAGAACTTATGGGTAACTGTTGCTGCCTTTCCTCTAGTGGAAGAAAAATCTGATAGAATGGGCAGGTTTGCTGGTGGTTCTTCCATGGCCAGGCACTTGTGGGTTGCTGAGGGTCAGAGCAAGGTGCCCTCCGATGGCAGCACCAAGACCTGTGTGAGAAGTGACACTAAAATGTCAAATTCAGAGGTGCCCATAAATTGGAAAATGGATGCACTACCCTTTTTAGGAAAGTATTTCTATATGTTCAGGAGTAGCAATTTCATTTCCTTATTTTTTTTTTTTTCCATCTAGCTTGTTTCTAAATGCAAAAGCCTAAAGAGATGTGAGTGGCTGTAATGCTGGCTGCATTAGGCTGATTGTCGTGGGAGGAGGCAGCTTTGTGCTATCTCAGGATATAAGGGGGGGAAAATTCAAAGTTCATCCCAGAGCAGACACTCCTGTCGGTCATAACGCATCACTGAGCAGGATGAACGGGGGGGTTCATCCCTCCCTCCTGCTGGCAAACACCATAGAGGGGCCCATTGTGGCAAAAGCTGTGATCAGAGCAGACGTGCTACAGTGGCATATTTAATCCTCAGGAACTGCATGTATTGATCACAGCAGCTTCATCCAAGGGTGGCTGATGAATGAACACACGGGTAACATGTAAAAGGAGGCTGCTGGTTAGAACTGGAAGCGTATTTGGATCTGATTTGTAGGTCTGAGCTCATTACAGTTTCTCAGGCCTATGATAAGATGTCACAAATATAATTGTATTGACAGATCATCAAAAGGGACAGAGGCTGCTCCTTGCCTAACGTTGACTTGCCTTGACAGTCCAGTGGCCCATAACATCTGACCTGTAATCTCTGCAGAGTTACAACATTAAGTGGGATCAAATCCTGTCAAACCTTCTCAAGGCTGCTCCAGGAATGTACAGGAGTGTCTCAAGAGAGGACAGTCTGTCTGTCCTTGAGTTACCATTGCAGGAAGATGCTGACAGCAGCACTGTGTGGTGCTCTGCAATTAGAAGCTCCTTTAGTTAGAGCCATGTCTCGTCTCTAAGCACTTCTGACTTTGAAAGACTTGGACTTTTCTACTGTAGTCTGTCAAAAACAAAGAGTGGGTGTATGTAGAGATTGAAAATATGGTTGTAACACCATTTCTGCCTGCCTATTGGGAGCTGTAGTAGGAAACTTTTAAAATAAAATCATCTTCCACCTGCAGGAAGGAGGGATGAGGTGCCTTAATCCAGGTAATCAGGTTGCTTTGTATTGCAGTTGAGGCAAAGAGCACTCCTTTTTCTCAGAGCTTTCAATGCTCTGCAAGAGACAGCATTAGAGTTGTCATCTACTCTACAGCAGGTCCATTATCACAGCTATATTTCCTCTCCCTTGTCTTTTTTTAGGAATGCCATCTGTTTAGTCATTAGCCCCATCAGCTCTCATTAATTGAGTCACGTCTCATTTAGGTTTCTCTATTAGCTTCTCATTGTTCCCTAGACAAGGCTTTTTTTTTTCCATATGCCTTTCTTCCTGTTGAGCTCTGTCCAAAGTCAGGTGTCAGCTGGAGAGCAAGGATGGGATCCAAACCCAGGCTGTCTTTCAAAACCTCATGCCAAACTGCCAGCCTGTTTCTTCAGGGCACCAAGTGCCAACTTGTCTGTGCTGGCCCAGCTTTGGAGAGTCATGGGGAATATGGAACAGCCCTGACTAAAGAAAGAAAGCCTTCTGTCTCCTTTCCCCTTTGATTTCTCTGCTTTTCATCATCTCTGCTACAGTTAATAGGGTTTTTTCCTCCCTCCCAATGGCACAGTGGGTGCATCTAAGTATCAAAATCCTGATGCAGAACAGATATTAAGAACAAATCACCTAGAAGGAGATGATGGGTTGCATTTCAATTAGCACACTGGGGTTACACAGAATTAGTCCTGTCACAGAACTTTATCAAGAAAGCTTTCAGAAAAGCAAGGAGGAAAAAGGAGCCCTCCTGTGTAGTTGGATTTCAGCACTGGAGGGCTGAGGGTTTGTTAGAAAATCTTCTGTTTAACTCAGTTGTTCCAGGCTTATGGTTTTTTTGCCATTAGTTTTATCGAGCTTGCTGATTTTTATTGTTTGAAGGGAAGAAGGATTAGTTACAGCAAAGCCCTTTGAATGATTCCTTATACTTAAAAGAGCCCAACTGGAGTGGGAGAATGTCTTAGAAACTACCCAGTTCACTCTGGAATGGATTATTGTTGAGACTAAAAAAAGTGGGTGTGAGTTTGCAAAAGATGCCTGAAAACATGGTTTAGGAAGGTGTTGAAGTAATCAAGGCTTCTCAGAGTGATGTACAAAGAAATAACTTAGAAGAAATTGCATACAGGCTTGTATGCTCTGGGACCTTCAGATCATATCTAGTCTCTAAACATTTTAAGCACTTTGCCAAAAGAGAAAGAACAAAACATGAAGCTGCTGAAAGAAAAGTGTTTATTTTTGCAAACATTTGGATCAAGACCTGTTACGTCTGTGTGTCTTTCCCAACCTGATTAGCTTTCGGATAATTAAACATTAAAAATAAGTTATTCTCCCACTCCCATCGTTCCCATGTGCACCTGCTTTCATTTTCATTTTGCTGCAGTGAGGTGCCTACAGTTTCTTTCTAGAGCTTCTCTTTACCCCTGTGAAATGGAGGACACAGCTTCCTCCAAAGCTGTGGCTCCGTGTAGATGTCATATGTGCCAAATCTGCTAGAAACAGAGTCGTGATGGACCTTCCTTAGTGGGCAAAAATCTAGAAAACTCTTGACTCTATGACAAAATGTCACAGGTTTCAGATGGGGTGTGAGAGAGAGGTGATGCTGGGCAAAACTGTGACTTTCCACAGCAGACCTAAGTTACCTGTGCCTTTTAATTTCACCTTCTCTCCCAGAAATGCAGGGTTTGCTTTGACCTGTTTTACCATACATTTGAAGCCAAAGTTGGAGGAAGATTTACTAAGACTTAAGAGGACATAACTCCTTGGCCATCTGTTCTAGCAGTACAGCCTTGGGGCCTGGTGAGTGCATGGCAGGGCTGGACAAGTTATTTCTCCTTTCTCCATCATTATTTGTAGTTTCCACTGCCATGTCCTTTATATTGCTGCTCTAATTAACCTCTTCTTAATGTGAAGCAGCCATAGAGTATCACAGACTGCATTGCATGTATTTTATTACCTTTCTTATCTTTCTCCAGCCCTTTTGATTCCAAGAGAAAATAAAATACTGAAATACAATTTTCTTCTGCCAGAAATTGTGTATATTATCCACATATGGAAAAATGTATGGTTTACTAGCTCCCTGTAACAGCTTGAATATTTTATCTTAAATACATTTAAAAAATAAGGTTCACCATTCAAATGGTTTAAACTCTAAATAAGAAAGAAAAAGTTGAAGTTTGTAGGATAAAGCATAACTTCCTCAAAATGTAGAATTAAAAGAAAAAACAAATAAGAAAACAGTATGTCGTTGAAGGACACAAAATTATTCACATGACCACTCTCAGTGTCAGAACAAAACCATGACCCTTTATTCTCTGACTCCAGTATTTATAGATTCTCGACAGTGACCAGAGATTGGATAATTAAGATAATTAATTAACCTTCCCAAGCACACTGGTCATGCAAAACGTTCATCACAATATGTTTCTTAGAAGGAATGTAATAAACAATTTATGTTTACAGGACTTTCATGGAAAAGTAACTAAAACTATGAAAACATTGTCAGACGGTTTAATTTTCAGGACAACATTCAGTTCTTTCTTAAGTGCTGTGACTGTTTCATGTCTTTATTCACTCCTTTTATTATCCTTGCAAAGAATAAACAAAACACTCTTTCTAAACTAAGGTGTGGCAAGATAAACCTTCAAAGGTATTGATTTTCTAGGGGAAGTTTGAGCTGGTTCCTAACAAGCCATCTAGCTTCAGATGTAATTGTAAATATGGATTCTGGTCCACCAAGGTGCCAAGATGTCCATAAACTCTCCGTATCTACTTGGCATTTTGCAAATCAGAAGAATGCCTTAATAGGAGGAAAACACTGACGTCAAGTGGAACAGCACCTGTGATTATTCTGTCTGGGAGAAGGAAAGAGCTGAGGGATGACCAGCCCTTCCATAGAGGCACCTGCCATGCTGGGATGTGCAGTGATCAGGGTTTGTGTGACCAGCTTCCATTAACACTTCCACAGACCACAGAAACAGAGTTGTTAAAGTTGGGAAAGGCCTCTGAGGAGGCCTTGTTCTTCCCCAGATGCCTGGCTAAAACACAGGGACAAACAGGGTTATCCCAGAGCCAACAAGCTTGTGCTCCTTAGGAGGTTTCAAATCAGTTTGTCATAGTGAGCCAAATACAGACATTTCTCTGATTATCATCTGAGTGAGAGAATGAGTGGGGATAGTTGTTTTCCTGTAAGTATCGTTTCTAGCGACTGAGAGGCTTAGTGGATTAATCTTGCTTCTGGAATGTGGATCAGGCTGAAGTGCAGGGCAGGATGATTATTAAGACTGAAATTCTCTGTCAATTTGTTGGCAGAGATAGTTTCTCTGCATCAGGATGATGGTGGCAGAAGTGTCTCATCTCAGAGGCAGCACAGGGAAGGGCATATCTGAGCTGAGCCTGAGAGCAGCAGGCAGCTTTCTGCAGGGGAGGGAGGCTGGGTTTGCCACACTGCATTTCTGTAAGTCTTTGTGCTGTAAGAATTACTTTCTTTTTCCTGAAGGTTTTTTTGTAAGAGCTATGAGCATTGCAGCGAGCAGCACTCCTCAGTGGCCTGTTTCTGCTCTTGTTTTGGGGGCTGAACAGTCATTTCTCTGTCCCACCAAGGCTGGAGGTGTTTCTTTGTTTTCCCCTCAAAGACCAGAAGGTCTTTTTCTGTCCAATTCGGAGTCAGAGTGGTGGTTGCACTCAAGCTGTGCTGAATGCTGCCTTGGTGCCATGCAGTTTCCCAGCAAGGAGTGCTGCTTTGGAGGCTTCCTTCTTTCTCAGTCATTGCCTCCAGCTCCTCCTTCTCATTGAGGAATAAGGGTTTGGTCTGGAGCATTCATTGTACATTTCTAATGTCACAAATGCAGAGAGCACATGACTTTTTCTTTTTTTTCCTTTTTTTTTTTTTTTTTCCCTTTTATTTTTTCCCCCCATATTCATTTTGCACTGTGGGAGGTTCTGGATCAGGAACTGAGATGTGAGTGTAGATGAGCTGTGTGTCTTCAACAGTGGCTTCAGTTCTGCTGCCAGTGTTCCCACTGCAGTGCTGCACAGAAGCCCAGGCAGTAGAAGACTCTCAGTGCTGGGAGCTGGACAACCACAGCAGGAAGACAATCCAGTATTTTTGGTCAGTCAGAGTTTCTACTGTAAGTGTAAAATCAGCAGCTGCAGTTGTGCCCCTGGCACACAGGGACCAAGGAGCCAGTTGCAGTCAGGATTTTGTTCTTGTAGTGATTTTTCAATGTGAAGGCTGGTAAAAATAGAAGGCAGGTAAAACTAGTACCCCTTTTGTTCTGTAACATTTAAACATTGCCCTTTTGATTTTGTTTATTTTGTATTTGTCATGTGTATTAATTTAGTTTTGAAGTAAGCTGTATGTTGCATTCTCAATTAGAAATGAGCCTGTATCTGAAATACTCTCAAGAAATGGGAATTTGCACTGGACCCTACAGTAGAAAGAGTGGCAGGTTCCAGCTTAGGTAGTCACAGGAGCTTGTAGGCAGGTGTGTTTGCATCCTGAGGCAGAAAATAGCTGTGTGAATACAAGTTTTTGTCATTATATTTATGTTAAATGTAGCCCCAGGAGCTGGTTTCTGGAAAGGTCTTCTCCAAATGGGGCCTGTCTGAGCATGCTTGTCTTCTCTCTCAAGGCATTTTTTACTTGGGCTTCTCCTTTGGGCCAGTCCAATATTTAGATATTGAATCACATGGCCAAATGATTCCAAATGTCTGGAGACATTTCCTTCCTGCTTGCATACTTTATTTTAATTTTTGTGCAACTTTTGTTTTTAAAAGATTGAAAAAATATAACAACAGCCATGTTGTTGGCCATTCTCTTAATCTGCAGTTCATTTTTTTCCACTGGGCATTGTGGGAAAGATGTGTGTGCCTGACCTTGGATCAGTCCTCCCTACAAAGCTTTCGAGTCAGGAGACTTAATCCTCCTTTTCATGCCTCACCTCTGCACAATCAGGGCCAACCTTTGAGCAGAGCATAATTATGTAGTGTGGTAGGCTGGGCAGATGGCAGGGGAAAACCCATGTGAGGTATTTTGGTACTTCTGGGGAACAACCCCCATCAGTTAAAAGATGATTGTTATCATTTGAGCTGTGCCCTCAGAGCTTAGAAGGGGCACGAGCTGGGTATGTGTCCATGCCTCAAGGCTTTCCACAGTCTCAGTTGCCTTTTAAAAGACACTTTTTGAAAACTCTCTGGCACCAGAGCTTAGAAATGGCCAGATGGCACTGAAAGGGTCAAGTCAGGGCCTTGCCTCCAGCTCTAGGGCATTCTGCTCAGGCTGTGACTTGTGTTTCTGTGTGAACTGACAGGTTTTTAATCCAAGATATTCTATTTTAATGTCTTATTAACTACTGGAGACACGTGCAGTCACCTCAGTGAGTAGCTCTCAGAAACACGTCCCTCTGCCAGAGCTGGAGCCGAAGGTGTCTGTGCCTCGTTCCCCCTGCTCCTCACAGGGAGACTCCCAAGAGCTCCCACACTGCTCGAGGTCAGCTTCAGTCCTGTCACACCAGCTGCCAGCAGATCAGAAAATACACCTTAATGGGGAGTGCTGGGAATGGGAGCCAGCTCTTAAACCACTGCTGGCTCAGGCGTACTGACTGTTTCCATGCAGAAAAAGCCAACCACCAGCCAGGGACGATGATGCGGATGAAGGTGTGAGATTCATGCCTGCTCATGTCCTTGAACAGAATGCATTACCCCGCTATAAATTTTGATTAAGCCCTCCTGAGGCAAAGAGTTGTTGAAACATATATCAGTATGCTGTAACCTGACAATCCCCTGAGGGCAACGTGTTGTACCTGAAGCACAACATGATTAAAATATTAGGCTGACACACATGTAATACCTGAAAAGTTTTCTGCCACAGCCATTAGGTCCCTTAAAGCTGTGCTTTGGAATGTGGCCATGAGACATAAAAATGTCTGAAGAGACAAGAGGGTTGGTAGTGTCATAAATAATAGTGGCACAGCCCTCCAAACATGTATGAGCACAGAGAGAAAAGGAGGAATAAGGATCAGAACAGGGTGACACAGTGAGATTTATTAACCTTAGCAGATGTAAGATTTAAGATTGGAAATTTTCTGACAAAAAGGAAACAAAATACTGTAAGTTCTTCTGAAGTAAAAAAGGGAAGACTCTGATTGGTGCTTGGTATGCCAGTAGCTGATGTTTATTTTTAGCTGCAACTATTGTAAAAGATACAAAAAGAATTGAGCTGTGCTAGTTTAGTTTACTTTAGTTTGCTGCACCATAGTGTCACTCTGCCTGATCTACAGTGTGTGCTAGTCAAAGGAAATTCAGATTCCAGGAGCAGTGATTTCAGTGGAAGTTAATGTTTTTTCCTGTGTGATGAAGGAGATGCAATGGAACACTGCCATTTTCAGCAGAAGCTGCCAGTGGCAGCGTTTAGGCGATGTTGTGTGAGGAAAAAAGCCTTGTCCCAGACCATTGCCTTTGCACAGAAGTCACTTTTTGAGCAGCAGAACCCCAGTTTCTGTTAGAGTTGTGGCCTGAGGATTGATTTTTTTAGCGTGGAAAGATCTGGAAAATGGATCTTCCCCGACAGCTGAGATGAGCTTGTCACCTCACCTCCTCTGGGCACTCTCTGTGTTGCACCTGGGGCTCTGTCCAACTTCCCAAGTATCAAGTGGTTCTTTTATGGGTGCTTCAGTTTGCAGGGTTGTAAATAGCCAGACACAGAGAGGTTTGGACTTTGTGCTTATTCTTGGTTATTGAACGTGACCTCGATCTCTCTGTATCTTCCTGTGCTCTGTTACACATATGGACGCAGCTTGTAGACCAATATCTCGCCAACAGTCAGCTTGCACTGATTTAATCCATTTATATAAAACAATATGACAGGATAGTTCATGAAATCCCTTGCCCCAATACTGCTACTTCACATGCTTGAAAATACTTTGACTGCCCTGAACAATATGAAAAATAATGTTGACATTTAACAACAAATTGTTCTCTTCTTCGCACAGGGATGGAGCCAGAGCCAGCCTGCAGAGCCAGGAAGGCTGGTACAAAATCCTGAGAGCTTTTGGTAATGCCAGTAAAGGTTGTAGACCTTTTCATAGGGTTTTGGATGCTTTATAAAGAAGTTACTTTTGTACATTATAAATGGAAACCTTTAGAGGAGAAGTAGGTCAGAAAGAGCTGGAAGTGGTCACAGGAGAGAAGTTTTAGAACTGGTGAACTCTTCACCTCCAGACAAACTGGTTTAACCAGCATGGTACACAGTCAGGGCATGAACTGACCCACAGAACCACAACACCAGGCTAAAGGGTGGTCTGACCCTTCTGGAGACAAGGTAACAACGTTAGGAATGTGCCTTTTTTTTTCTCCATGCAGCAGTACTGTAGTCTTTCAGATGGCAAGAAAGGATGTCCTGTGACAGAAATCTTTTTGGGGGGGAGGGTGGTTCTCAGCTGCACCCACAATAATGAGACTCTTCCTGCCTGACTTATTCCTTTAAACTTAGGTTTTAGTTGTTTGTAACAGGCAAACCAATGGTTAATGTTACTTAAATTTTGAGAATTTCAACATTTTTGGTCTTAGGTTTCCTTTCTTTCTGCAAAGTTTATGAATACAGTGCTGCATATATTGCTTGATGCAGAGTTCCAAATACATTATTAATGATTCAATTGCTGTATTTTTGCTCTATTTTCTGCAGAGATAATTTTGTTCTTCTTCAAAATGTTTGTTTTCACTGTGCCTGGCTCCTTGCGCTTTCCTTGGCTCAAGTCAAGGTGCAGTCTAAATAACAGGACTCTTTGCTAGTGCAGTGTCAGATTAAAGTGTCCCCGTTAAAGCGTACATTGGAAACCATTTCGGAATTTGTAGATTTGAAATGCCAGCAGACAAAGGCCAAGTGACAAAGAAAAGTAAGGCTGGACTTCAGAGAGATTATGAACTTTTTTTTGCATGGCAACATTGATAAAAGCCACCTCCCTGCACCCCTGTTTCTGAGTGGGAGCAAACAAAGCTGAGCTTTTTAGCTCTGTCTCTGGAATAGAAATGGACATCAGAAGGCGCATGTAAAATAACCAAACCAATACACAATTGCAAACTTGGATAATCTCTTTAGCCTGCTTTCCTCCAGTAAGCGTCGGCCCTGTGAATCACCATTGAGAGCCTCAGAAAGCACCCCTGGAGCTGTACTGCGGGAAACTCGCTTTTCCTGACTTCCAGGCTGCATTTCTTTTTTTTGTTTTTATTCTTTTCTCCCCATGCCTCCCGTCTTCGCCTCTTTCTCTGTTTTGTCCATGCAAATGTTATAAAAGGCCTAAAAGTGGATAAGTGTCTGCTTCTAGTGTATTTAAGAGGGAGTACCATGCAGAGAATCCCCCAAGACAGCTGCTTTGGTTCCAGGCCAAGCCAGCATTAGCACTAGAGGGATTTAATTATCATATATTAATATACAAAATAGACTATATGATGCATTTATCTGTTGAAAAGGACTTTAACTTTGTTCATAATGATTATTCTTCACATTTTTACACTTTCATCTAAGAATCTCAGTATACTTTGTCTGCCTTTAGGTATGTTCAAGATGCCGTGTGAGGACAGGGACCTTTAGAAAGCTTCTGCTGTATATTTAAAACTCTGAGAACAGACTGGTTGGTGTCTGCACACAGTGTACAGCTGTGAGCTTGGGACACAGTTCTGGGGTATGGAATCACCTAGCTGCATGAGAGCAGCAAGGGGGGCTCTGGTGGTATGCAAAAGCAGCATCTTTGAATTTCAGAATGCAAGATAGAAGGGATCCTAAGCTGTCATTAGAGAAACTGTTTATGGAATGTCCTCATTCTTAATTGCAGATTTTGTCTTGGATTTGTTGCATTATCTGTGTGCTTCCCTAGCATGCACTCAAAGGGTTCCCGTCTCTCTCTCTCTCTCTGTTTTCTCCTTTTTTGTTATCTAATTATGAAAATTGATTTTAATGCAGCAACTAGACACTAAGTGTATTTAGTGAATGCAAGTCATGGGAACAGTTTCTTACTCCCAGTACAAACTACTAGTGACCAGTTCTTTGAATGACAAGTAGTTAGAAGAATCCTAGTTTTCTTTGTTTTCTACTGAGAATTTCTGGAATTTTATTCCATGCAACTAGCAGTGTGTACAGCCCTCACCCAGCCCAAGGGTGTATTAAAGGCCCATGAATCTCACAGATGTTCACATATGGTAAGTGCTCTGCTGTCACCTACCCTGTGGCAACACAACTCATTCCCTGTGCTGTCAGCAGCCTCTCCGAAGTGCTGCCCTAAAGCCATGTTGGGGAAGAAGGGGATGGCTCCCTCAAGCCCTCCCTCCTTGAGCACTGTTCCGCTGCTGCACCATTTCCACACAGATCCTTAGGAAAAATTGAAGTTTACAACCAACAGATTCAAAGACAAAGTAATTTATTGGGGCAATGTGTGGATGAGGTAGGCTGACCCTTTCCAGCAGGGCTAGCAACCTTCCTCTTCTTCTGGGAAAGAGAAACAATATTTTAGCAACCTGGTTGCACCTGACCACTGATGTCTGGCTACAGCAGCAGCCAAAAAAAAGGCAAGGGATGCAAACTTCCTTTGATGCAAACTTCATCTCCTCCCTTCTTCCCTGCTCTGGCCCTGGTCAGGGATGCAAGCACAGGGCAGGAGTGGTGTGTCCTGGCTGCTGCCCTGCTCTGCTGGAAGGACGGGGAGCCGGGGGAGCCAGGGACCACACAGGCCTGCCTTGGTCATTTGATAAATCCATATTCTCATCTGCAGTTACCGAGACTACATTTACAGCAAAGTCTTGGATGAGTCTGCTGTGGGCGAGCTGCTTGGGACCACTTCCTGAGGGATTTGGTCACTGCAGAAAGTCTGAGCTGAAGTGACAGCTCATGACTTGCTGTCCAAGGGGCAGACATGGCTTTTTGTCTTCTACTCCCCACTCTGTGCTGGTTTAGGGGTGTGATTGGCATCTCAGTGAGTGGGTTTGCCTCACTAAACATGGGGGGGCAAAAAAAAAGACTGAAAAAAAAAGAAATGGGGACGCAAATTGCTCCCAGACTTGATGTGGGTTTGCACATAAAAGCGTGATGTGCTGGCATGGCTCAAGGGGACATCAGTGTGTGCTGGTGCTGGAGGAGAGGGCAAGACCTCATGTGCCAAGGCAGGGAGGTGAGGGCAGGGTGAGTCCTGCTGACGGCCACGGGCTCTTCAGGTGGCTCAGCTCCTCCCATCAGAACATGCTCACAGGGTCCATGCTGCCATCCAGTGCTGCTCTGGAAAAGTGTAGTGAATCCCAAGCTTCTTTGGCAGAAGTTGCATCTCCCCAAAGCATTAGTAAGGACATTGCTGCCACGGTTTGGGACTGAGTGCTCTTGTGTTCATACCTGTGAGTTTGTGTACATTCAGTATACTCACTCATGCACCTTCAGCTGTTATTTAGGACTTGTGTGGGCTTCCAGCAATAGTTGACCCTTCTCAAATTTCCTTATGTGAAGTTTGTGTCAAACTTCAAAAGCGTGTTTGTGGCCAGCCATGCCTGTATCTGAGCAAGGCTGACTTTTTTGAAGGTTTTGGTGTTTGTAAAATCCAGCTTCAGCATAATGGAAGTTCCATCTCCTGAATGCTGTATTTTTGCAGTGTTAGGGAAACAAAAGCCAAAGTAGTTGAGAATTCAGCCCTGTGTTTTTCCCAGCTCCCACTGGGAGGAAAACAGTTATCCACAGAGTATCTTCTAGGGGGTCATGGTTGCAAATGGATGGCATTATTATGGGACTCTTTTCATTAAAAGCCAAAAGGATGGGATCTCTCTCCATCACCACCCCAAAGCTCTGCTTTCCCTAAAGAAGAAAACCCAAGACCCCAGGCAAGTCAATTAAGCATTGTGTAGACCTGTCAGACAGATAAGAAAGGGACGCTTTGGCCACAGTGAGGCCAAAAGAGGGGAATGGATCCCAGAAAGTCTCTTGAGCAGATAATAAATAGCCTTTATCTGGGAGGTGTGTCTGTGTGTGTTTTTTGAGGAGATGAGATGTCAACCTCCCAGACTCGCCTTCTTTGTTGGGCAGACATTCACTTTAATTAAAAACCTCCAAGAGAATGTTAATTGGCCTGGGTTGAGGGTGGGAATCATTACTTCATCCTCTCTCTCCATCCAAGCCCATGCACACACACATGCAGGAACACACATGCTTTCTTTCACAGCACAGAGGAGCAGCAGCAGCTGGCTCCTGGCAAGGGCCCCCTTCCCCAGCGCGCCTATTTGCGTGTCACGGCTTAGGAAAGGAACAACAAATACGTGTGGGGCTTTAAGTCCTTCTTCCTGAGGAGTGGGGGAAGATCTGCCCGCTCCCTGTGTCCACCTGAGAGCTCTCTGCAGCCAGAACTTTGCCAGCCTGGGCAGCAGGCACAACCAGCAGCTGGTTTCCCCAGGATGTGGCATTATGTAGAGGAGCTGGACACACTTGGCTAATGAACATTCTTTGGCTTTGTTGCTTCGGGCATTGTTCTCCATTGGTTTATTTTTTTAATTAGGTCATTTTGTCCCACAGTTCAGTGTGAAAAGCCTCAAGTGAGCTTGCAGAGACATGACTGAGTTCTCTATCCCATAAAACCTTTGCTAAGTTTTCATTCTTTTCAACTATTCCAAGATGAATAAAAACAGCCCTACCCTGTTTATATGCTGGATCTGTACATTATCACAGCACAGACTAACCTCTCCCCATCATCTGTTTTCTTCTTTCCTGTTGTCACTCAGAGCAGTAAGGCAGTAAGGGCAGTTTCTTGGGAGTATCCTTTGAAACAAAAATGGTTGATGGTTGTGCTGTCTGAAGTCTTGGACTAATGTGAATCACAGCTTCAAAGTCCTGTGCTTTTTTCTTTCCACGCTGTCATCTTGTTAGTACCAGTTATCCTTGTGACTATAGCTTTTCCTAAAGCTGTTTAATTTCAAAACGCTGTGATTTTTTTTTTTTCCTCCGTGTCTCAAATATTCTCTATCATGACAGTTTGTAGAAATAAACTCCAAAATACAGATAACTGAAATTTAAAAAAAAAAAACCAAAACCAAAAAACTGTAGCTCCTCCCAAACTCACTGTCATCTGCTTCTGACAAAAGATGTGCTTTTCTTTCCTTGCCATAAGTGTAGATCCAGAGGAGCAGAAAGTGCAGCAGTGAGCTGATCCCTCTCCTTGCAGCTCCCTGCCCTGTGGTGCCTTGAAAAGTCCCATCCAACCTTTGGTTACACTCAGGAGCAAATGAAAGGGTGAAAACTTCCAAACACACACACAGAGGCTGTACCTGTGGATATATAAGCATAATGCATAAGAATATACAGTTTGTAAATTGTAACTGAATTTTGTCTAGCATTTTCCGGAATGGCCTTGGGTTTGAAAGTGCTTAAGCGCAGGGATGTATATTCATACTAATTCACTCTAAATCAGAGCTAATGTGCAACTTCAGACCATCACAGCTTTAACAGAAGCTCAGTATTGAACTTCAGGCTTTTTGTATTGTTAGCAGAGAGAGAGAGAGGCTTCTGTTTGACATGCTTTTATCACATTCCAGGGGAGTCTTTCTCTCCTTTGAATGGCCAGGAAGGCTGTACCTGTACTTCAAGCACAGGTAATTAGAATAAATGTCAAAATTTGGATGCTGTAAAACAGGAGTACCTGTGTTCCAAAGGCTAAGGTCTCTGCAAAGCTGAGGAGAAAAATGAAGCCTGTTCATTTCCCCAGAATTACATTTAAAAGGACTGAAAACATGTCAGGCACTTGGGGGAGGTAACACAGCTGCCTTGTATTGCATTCTGGAATGTCTTTTAAAAGTGACCTTTTCAAAGGATATTCTTGTGCTCATGGCTTGTACCCGTTTCTGCTCCTAGGTATTCAAGCATGAGTGTGATTTTACTTGATAATTGAAAGAGTAGAGCTATTGAATTCCTAACAAGGACATCTCTTCTCAAAAATTGCTCATTAACTGTTGGAATTTTAAACTAAATACTAGAGCTTTTAAGGAGCCTAAATTGAAAGGTCTTATCTATTACACAGCTTTCATTCTCTTGATTCACGTGGTGTGGTAATTTTTGGCATTAGCATGACCTTTCAAAGTAAGCAAGGCATAAATCTGTATTATACATAAGAAGCAGGGGAAAAAACTTAGCAAAAGAAGAAAATCTCAGAAGTCCATAGCATTTAAGCTTTGTTTATTCATCCTACAAAGTACGAGCCCCATGTGGTCTCTTTGGAACGTCTCAAGGTAAGAAGGCGAACACTTTGGTAAATCACACAAGATTCCTTCATGTTATTGACTGATCTTAAAAGATGGATGGCAAGGCTGAAAACCTTTTCAGTCTCTAGAAGAGCTGCGTGTTTGAGCCTCCAGCAGCGCAGCAGATTGCACAGATGTGCTCCTCAGCCGATTACTGCTGAATGCATCTGCCTCACTGCCAAATCTCCTCTTTAGGCCCCACGTTTTATCCCATCCCTTCTTTTAGTTATACTTTAGTCACTGTTAGCACCTGGTGTAAATCATAAAATGAGGAGGAAGGGTTATGCAGTTAATTTTCACAAAACACTGGAATGAAATGGCCACGTGGCTGTGGCTAGCACTGCTCATGACAAATGCATTCTGTTTGAATTTTTTGAATTTTGTTTTTAGCCAGTTCTCTTTTAGTGCCTGTATGAGCTGCAATAAACAGTGCAGTGATAATGCACCAGAGACAGGCTGGGCTAACACCAGAGGACTTAACATCTTTCTGCTTGCAGGAGAACTTCAAAAATCTCTGATGTCTTTCACCCTCATCTGAACATACGAAACATTCAGATTCTTTTGCAAAATTTGGAGGAAAAAAGATAAATCCTTTAAGTGGGCACAATAACTACTCAAACCATTTGTCAGGCTGACCAACAGATTAAGGGAGAGGAAAAACATTGTGAGAAACTAGACTTGGGCCCAGTTTTCTGGAATAATCAGTGACCCCAGTCTCAGACTCTGTCCCATATGTGCTGAAGTCAAGCAGGTAGCTCAAAATCAGGTTTTGCAGGATAAGACACTTTGATTCTGGTTATTTCTCAAGTTGCACTTGCCAGTATTCTAGTGCAGAAGCAGCAATGAAGGCAATTTGAAGGACATTTTTAAAGTATAAAACATAGGAGGTCTACATAAACGTAGTTTTGAAAACTTAATTACCTTGAAAACTACAAACTATTGCTTTGTCTACCCTGGGTATGTCTTTTTGTTGCAGAACTGCCTTAGGAATTGCTGGTTTTTTTCTTTTTTGGACTACAAGATCAACATAAGCATTTCTTTCCTCGCAAATCACATCACTTCAGTCAATCAACAAATTGGGCTTGCTGATGCAGTTAATGAAATGGGCTAGGGTGCTAATCTCTTGCCCAATAAAAACCTGAGATTAGGTCCAAGCTTGTAAATCATGTTGGCTGGAATGTCTGTGGTTCTTTCCTAGAAGCAGCATCATCCAAACCAGGGATGTCTGGGGTGAGAGGAGCAGGGAGGATTTGCTGATTGCTTTGGAGCTCCTGTGCTGACGGCTGCTCATGAGGAAGGCTTGCAGGCAGCCAGGAGAAATGTCCTGCATCCTGACTGAAGTCAGCCCACTTACAGTGCTGAAAAGAAGAAGGGAGCCAGCTTGGTGGTCTAAAATAGCTGATTTTTAGCTACAGAGAAGTTGCTGAATGTCCACATGGCAGGACAAAACAAAGTTGTCTGTGAAATGGATCTTTCGGTCTACGGGATGTGTCAACAGGAGTAGGGAGGAACACTTGTGGAGTGCAGGTGGTTTGCCTGGAAAAATGTGCTCACAGAGAGTGCAGATGGCCAGGAATCATGCTAGGTGATAGACAATTTGTCATCTATTTATGCTTTTTAAAGTATATTTTTGTAAAATACAGGAGTTAGCAAAAGATGATCCTAATGACTCCAGTCTGCGATTTTCTCCCTCTATTCCTTTCAGGAGAGCCCATCAAACACCAATAATTCTAATCTTTTACAAGTACCTAATGGCTCCCTGCCAAGAAAGGTTTTAAGAAATAAATAGGAGCTCTTAATGCAGTGAATTTCAGTTTTGCCTAATCTGTGCAAATTGATGAATTAAATCCCTTTGCATCTCAAACCCACTTTGGTGATTTGCATGGTGATTATTTCAGTTTTCATAAATTTTCCCCAGTCATTTCCTGTACATCTAATCTCTGCAGAAATGTGCTTGTGTGGTGTGTGGTGTTTAAAACTTGTCTGTACATATTCAGCTATTGCATGGCCACAGCTAATGTATGTAGATGCATGCAGGACACCAGAAAGCTCAGCTGGCCCCGATGAATGTGCCTGCAATGTCTGGGTGTGCATCCTCTGCAAAGAGCAGAGGCAGATTTTGAGCTGCAATCAATGTGATTCAACAAGCAGCAGCTAAATTTGGCTTCCCTGTGTTTGTAGAGGTGGAGGCTGGTTGTTATGTATGAATCCTGTGTTGTGCTCCTGTAGAATGTATTTAGCAATCTACATTTTATATGTAAGATGCAAGACTGGGTAGTATAGTCCAGCTGCTGGCACGCTGAAGTGACAGCTGAACAGATAAACCAAGAAAGGTTCTTCTGTGTTCTGTTCCTGTTCATTGGAATGCTCTGATGAAGTTTAAATGACTGCTCTGCTCAGGCATTCATTCAAAAGCATCCCTTAAAATGCAGCTTCTTTGCCTTCTGGGGCCTTCACACAGAAGTTTTGTCACACAGGTCTGTCCCTCTCTTACAGCCTCTCAGTATGGCATGAGCTGGACAATATTCCTTTATCTTAGAGCGTGTCTTGTCCTCATTTTGGCACATACTGGCACAAAAGGGAGTATTCCTGATATGTGTGATGTTTTGGAATACAGGGGTTCCAGTGTACCATAGCAGTGGGTTATTTGTTCTGGTGTCAGGAGTTCTAACAACTCGCTTGTATCATAGAGAGATCTTTATAAATAAGTTTTTCTAGTCTGAGATGGAATCTCTCTGCTGCAAAAATAGCAGTTCTAAGTACCAGCTATGGAATTATCATTATTGTACCTTTGGCCTTTATGCTTTTCCATTTTCTTTCTCATCTATTGTTTTCATTCTCTGGAACGGCATTATATAAGCAGTGCATAGATGTTTTGTAGATAAACGTTTATAGATACAAATGGAGCTGGAGATACACATCATGTATGTATCATCTGTGTGCCTATGCACTTTATATGTTCATATGAATTGAGAAGTGCTTTAATCCCAGTTTTACGGCAAGGACAGCATTCTGAGGAGCTAGGGGTATAGTTGCAAGGATGAATGAAAAGCCGGTGTCAGAGACAGGATCAGAATCAGGCTTCCACTCTCTCTGCTTTCATCAGAATTCCAGAAGATCAGTCTAGGAAGGACAGGAGGTCTGCTCCATTCTGATGCCCCCAGGCAGGATCCATTCAAAGTAAACTTCTCATGACAGACCTTCAGCTAACTTCTTCTTAAAGCCTCTGACAGTGGAGGTTCCCAGGGCTCTGCCAGTGATCACTTTGGCTGCTAGCCAAATAGATTTTTGCCCACAGCAGGCTGTCCTGTCACTGGGTCTTGCCTTGCCCTGCACAGGATTGCACAGCAAAAATATAGGGCCAAGCAGGAGCATGGGCTGGGTAGATGACTGCCTTTGGTGTGTAACCCTGGAAGTCAAAAAGACTCTTTCTGTGTTGAGATGCACCGTGGTACTCCATATTGTGCTATTTCTTAGGCTTCTCTGTTTAACAGAGTCTCTTGGGCATCTGTTTAAGAATTCTGAGCCTGTTTCTTAATCTAGAAAAGGAGCTGTAATACTGTAGCAGGTTGAGAGTGATCTTGTGGTAAATGTTTAGAATGTGATTGTCTCATATATTTGTTTGGACCCATGGAAAAACCACATGTTACAGCTGAACTGAAAAAAAGGAGAGAGACACTGTTGGACTCTAAAAGCTAGTGGTAAGGACGTTGGAGTTTCATATGTTTTTGGAGTTATCTTTTGGTTAGTAACTAACTCATTCTATTCTTAATATATAAAATGAGGCAAAAAAAATAGTGTGATTCCACAAGGTTGGAGGATGTGAGGATGAAATTAGGGCATGGTTTGAAAATCTAATTATTGCTGGCTTCGAGAGCTAACAGTTCCTTTGCTGCCTTCTCCTTTCCCCTGCCTCCCACAGCTGCTGGCTTCAGGGCTGCATGCCGCACTGGATTGGGAGAGCAGTCAGGGCTCCCTTCCTTGCTGGCTTATTTTTAACTTGTCTCAGTTGCTTGATTGAGGCCAGCGCTTCGTCCCTGTGAAGCAGTTGTTCTGAGACTGCTGAAGTGAATGCTTTGGGGATGGAAAAGAACTGGATAGGGCAAGGATGGATGGCGGGAGCTGCTTCAGTTGACCTTGCTGCCAAAATAAATGTAGATCACTCTTCCACTGGAATGCAGCACGGCAGAGAAGTGCTGCCTTGAGAACGCTGGTGCACAGACTCCCTCTTCACCATTTAGACTCATGATGGAGAGAAGAAAAGAACAGGTTTCCCTGCAGTCTCCAAGCAGCAGGACTTTCCTCTTTAGCATGAAGAAAACCTTTTAAGCACATCAGCTGAGCTATTACGATGATGAGGATGCATGTAGGTCAAAGTGGTCATTAATTCACATGTCCTCATTCCTCTGCCTCTGTCCTGCCTTTGGCAGTCACTGTCCATCAGGTTGTTGGGGCTTGTTTTTTAACATAAATATCTGTTGCCTAGGCAGTGGATTAGGAGTGCCCCAGTTTATGTCAGGCCCTGAACAATCTCTAGGTAGGAATATCTATGGAGGCTGAATGTGGGGCTGTGACCTTGGGAGGAGAGTGTGGCTGTTCATTATCTTGCCCTGAGTCTCTCTCCCCACGTGTGTAATCCTAGAGTTTGCGTATTTTCCGCAGAAGAGATTCCAGTTGGCCTTTGATGTCACCTTAAAAATATTTATAGAGGACAAGCCAACTCTTTTCTACAGTGAGTGTTGCATGTACTCAGAATCAAAGTGTAAATTATATCTTTCTAAATCCATGCACCTACTCTTGAATATCAGAGCTGCTCTTAAAATACATACGGCTCATGAAGCTCTTTATTGCCATTATGAAGGAGCTAAATGTCAATTTAGAGTGAGATCTTGGTAAGCCTTATATATGAGAAGGCTTTTTCCACCTGTGATGTCTTTGCCAATGTTTATAATACCACAGTATCCAGCAATTATACTGGATGATTACGGGGAGTCTACCCGTTATTAATTTGCAATGCTGAGTGCTGTTATACCAGTTGGTGAATATTCCTAGGAAGGAGAATAGTGAGAGAAAATAGGGGCATTTTAAACTGGACTTCTCAATTTTCAAGAAAGAAATGCAATTACTAAAGCATAGTATAACTAAGTCAACTGTAATTATAATTAAGTTAACTGTACCTTTCCACTGCAAATCTTTGCAGTATTTTAAAGTTCACCCCTCCCCGTGGCTTCTACCCACCAGTCCAAGACAAAGACAAAAGAAGTTACAAATACGTGATTTTGGCAGTCTTGGTAAAGAATTTTATGTCTGTGTCTAAGAGATCCATCAGAGTGTTATGTACCCACCATGCCCTGAGTATTCCCAGCAAAGCACAAAACTTGTGGTCTGAATATGAGGAATACTTACCTTTCATAGGCAATTATGTAAAGGTGGCTTATGGGTTGAGCCTTTTATTGGGACAGGCTGAATTCCCTCTCTCCTCTTGGTTTTGGAGGTGAAAGCTTGTACTCCTGAACAGTGATTTGAGAGGGCACAAGATAGGGGTGAACAAGCCAGCAGAAGAGCACTAGCCGAGAGCCTGAGCTGAGAACGAGGCTGTTTGTGTGCCTGGAGAACTGCAGTAGGGGTGTTGTGCAGGATAAATGCGTTTTACAACTCATAGGGAACATTCTCTCCCACTTTCTCTTGTGATTATTATCTGGATTTATAATTAGCCTAGGGCAGCTTTAACTTGATAGCAGAGTGGGTTTTCCTATGGCTGAATAGTGCTCTGTCCTTCTGTCAGTGCATCTTGACTGCAAGCTATTGCTTAGTTTCATCTGAGAGATTTCCCCAGTTTAGCTGCTTAGAAGCATTTCTTAAGAGGCTGGAGGACTTCACTGAGCCATTTGTCTGGCATTTCTCAAGCAGCTTGCTTCCTTTGGATAGTAAACCAATGTAAAAATGCCAGAGTTGTAATAAACAGTGTCCACTCCTGCACTGCAGACCAGCTCTAGATTTGCTTAGAAGTCACTGGATTGGTCACTGCTGTGCACCAAGTACATATTTTTTCTTACTCTTTTTATTATTTTACAGAGCAAAGGGCAAAGCCAGGCTGAAGGTCAGTTTACTTCTTTCTGCAGAAAGGTGGTGTGTCCTTTTTATGTTTGCCAGTGTTTAGTTAAGGGATAAACAGACAAGAGAACTGGCTTGTCCCAGAGGACTATGGAGCTGACCCAAAGGCATTCAGACCCTGCAGAGCTATTTTGGCAAGAAGTTGGCCAGCAGGGACTGAAGCAGAAGCACATTTCTCCTGCTGCCATTTGCCTAGGGAAGTAATAAACTTGTCCTGAAGGTGTGTGGGGGAGTGATGGTCCTCACATAAAAGTTTATCTCCACCCAAAAGAGTTTCCTGTGAATTTCACACATAGGGATGCAAAAGAGGAGAATATAGAATTAAAGCAAGGGTGTATAATCACAGGTCACCCAAACAACCTTTCCATGAGGGAAAGAGGGTAAAATATCAATAGTGAATAGACAGGTGAATAATTAGGCCCTTCTGGTAATATTTTGGCCACCAAAACATTCACAGGAGTATTCACAGGAGGTGTGAGGTGGAAGCTGCCCATTAAGTCAGAGGCAAAATCAAGCACACTGATGAAGGGCTTCCTGCAGGAGCAGCCAGCATCAGCTGGGCTGGGGACAGAAGCTTTTTCCTGACACATTCCCAGATGCTCTTGCTGCGTTGTATTGTGTGTTAAGGTGAGATGTTCTCCAAGCAGAAACACCTGGGCATGGAGGGGGCCATGCAGTATTTGTCAAGGACTGAAATGTTCCACGGGGATGTGCTTATGCTGCTGCATTCCCTTTTTCCTGGGGCAAAAAATATATTGCAGTGGTGGAAGATAAAATTAGCCCTCAGTCACAGACGTGGCAAGGATCTGTGTGTATGGTAAGCATGCTACAGCGAGGGTAAATAATGAAGCCTTTTAAATCCTCTTCTCTTGGTAATATTTAATGCTAGAAGATGCTGCCACTATTGCAGCCTGGCAAAGAAGACCAGAGCCAAAGTCCCAAATATTTTCTGCGGATTCCTCAGCCAGGCAGGGTCACTATGTTCAAGAGCTCTCAGGTTCTCCTCCTGTGAAAGCAACCATGAAGGAAAGGGAGGGAGAAAACGGGCTAAGTTTGGTCCTGAGGAACACCAAGACAGGGTTTCCTGAGGCAGAAGGCTGGAGAAAGGGGAGGAGGAAGGCAGCCACACTGGATCAGGCCACATCCACCTTTTCCTATTAGTGATGTTAGAAATGGTGGTTAGGGATGGCCAGGAATATGTCAGGCATATAGGATACCTGCTTCTAACACCCTCCCAGCCTCCAAGAGTAGTTTTAGTCCTTATTTTTACCCCTTGCATGTTCTGGGGTGGGGGGAATTACTTTTTGTAGATTCTTGTGCACTCCTCCCTTATTTACAGAAAGAATGTTGGAGCCATATCAATTTTTCATGAACACAAGAAAGGAAGGCTGTAAATTTTGCAGACTGCTTGGGCTAAAAGGGCAACAATATGATGCATTTTAATACATGAGTTTTGAGTTTCTTTTAACGAAATATCAAGTAAGCAAGATAAAAGGATGCCAGGGCTACTTCTGAAGCTTGCAAGATAGTTAAAAGCAAATAATTTAAAGCATTTCATTAAAAATGAACCCAGAAGATTTTTGAAGCTCAACATTTTGTTCTGCAAGCTCAGCATATTCATTAACCTCCCAGTGAAGGCAGCTGAACAGCTGGATCCAATTTTTGGAAAGATAATCATGAAGAAATTAATTAATAGTCTGCAAGTGAAGCAGTTGGTGATCAGCTCTTCTATATGTAGCATGTTGTTAGCTGGTTTCCATGTGGAGATTGTTCCTGCTGTCCCAAGAGAGCGAGGCTGTATCTCGATGCTGCAGATATCAGTTCTCCTGGGCTGTGAAGACAGCAAGGCACAGATAAGCAGGATTGCTGCTGTCTCCCTTTTCTCCTTTCCTATCTCCCTATTCTGGACATGTAACCTCCATGAAATATTTGCATATTTGCTGCAAGGGAATCACTGACCTTCCAGTATCAAAGACAGGACATTTCTGACACACCAGTTAGTGCAAAAAGGCTCCTGCCAGCCCAAGCAAAGATTAAGTGCTTTTGTCTAGTAATACAGGGAGGTAAATGTAAAGGATGGCCTGTCCCTCCAAAGGCACAGCCACAAATGAAGTCCTATTTAGTTATGGCTTCTCTCTCCTTTGATTTAACCAATAAAACTCCGAGTTCAGCAGTGGCTGAACTGGGCCAAGGCAGAGCACATCCCCCATCAGGCTGTCCTATCACCATTCTCATTTTTCACTTGCTTTCACATTTCCACAAGAAAAGCTGAAAATTCTCTTGTGTTCTCTCTGTCAGTGCCAGCCACCTTTGTGGAAACCCAAAAACCTCTCTTGCTCCAACAGCATGTCCTTCCAACAAACTGCTCCAGCAGGGATATTCCTGCAGTATTTCCCAGCACAGCCACTGCTGCCCTCACATCCCTGAATTCAGTCTGAACAAGTGTAAGTGTAAGCAAGACCTTGTGCTCTCAGATTTTCCCTGGCAGTGTCCAAATATTCCATCCTCACTGAAGATTGGTTTTGCTTTGCATGCAACATCACTCAAAGGCAACAAATAACTGGTTTGAATCCAAATGTGGAGCTCGTATCAGTGATGTCCCCACTCTATTCGTGCTCTAGGAGCTTTCTCTCGGGTATGGCACAACAAAAATGTAACTGTGAGGCAGGAATTAAAGCACATTCACTTCTGCACAGGGATTGGCACATCCTGCAGCCACCTGGTTGCTCTCTGCTTTGCTTCTTAGCTCTCTCTCTCTCTCTGAGTTTACTCCCATTCAAGCAGAGAGATGCAGAATAAATAACCTGGCAAACCTTAGGGCTTGATTTTCCTGCCTAGGTGACCAGAAACAGCTTGCAGTGTGATTCCCAGGCAGTTTACCAAATGCCTTTTTTTAAAAAAAAAAGTCCATCATCACCAGCATTCACTCATTTTTCTGTGTTCTACAATCACCAAAATGATACACTAGTTCTTACCCACTGACATTCTCTTTTTCTTGTGTCCCCCACTGGTCCCATTCCAGAAGATCCCTCATTTTAAAGGAAACATGGAGCAGAATACGCCATGTCCGACTTCTGTCATGCTGGAAGCCAGCCAGATCTCTGCAAGTGTTAGTCTTTTTCTTCATGGCCTGAAAGGAGTATTTGAATTAAGTGACAGAGCTAGGTAAAGGGGCAGAAGGTTTTTTTGTTTCCCTTTTTACTCAAACTTTCAGTGCATGCTTAAAATGTGACATTCTTGTCTGGTATTTTCAGTTTAGACAGAAAGTGGTTGTTTCTTGGGCTGAAAAACTGAATTCCAGAAAGAAATAATGCTTCTGGCAGAGCAGCCTGCATTCCAGGGCATGATTTTCTCTGGTAACTAGTCCAAGAGAGTCAATACTGGATGATATGACCATGACTGCATGTATTTCTCATTACTTTTCATAACTTGCCAGAAAATTCATGTTTTGGTGCCAACAGATCACTCTTCCTTTCCGTATGTTTTTACTGTCATCATTCACTAACCCCAAAAGTGTCTCTAAGGAAAAGAAAAAGACGTAATGCAGCACACTCATCTCCTCTCACTGTCCACTGCAGAGGGACAGAAAGTGACAAATGGAAGGAAGCCCAATAGCAAAAAATGGGAAGTTCTTTGGGAATGTGTGTTTGGGGAGTCCCTTGCAGGATCAGTATTTTCTGGTGAAAAACATGACTCTAAATGAGGCCATAAAGTACAGGGTAGCTTTGACCTTTTCTTTCTGTTATTTCTGCTTCAGCTCTGAGCAGAGCCTCACTCATACAGGGTCTAATTTTTATATGTACACCCTAAATTACCTCAAAAAGTCTTTTGAAAATCCTCAGATCTTTCTCACTCCTGGGGTGTTTGTTGGCCACTTCTGCTGCATTCCACAGCAGGACTGTAAACCTGGAGGTCTGAGGGCTACAACACATGGAAGAGTGGAATGTCTCTGTGCCTCTTTTGCCTGAAAGAGTCCTGAATGAGAATAAAGCACAATGTGACTGTGGTTTGTCAAAGAGGGAAGAATGCAGCTGCAGATCCCAGTTGATGACAATAGATCCCAAATCCTGAATTCTCCAAGTGGTTAAACACATTTCAGCACATCCCATCAAGCAGCTAAACAATTTCTGTGTCCTCTGTCTCTAAAAATTATTTAATTTTATCTTTCTGCATTAACCAGTTAGTGATGCAACTGCCAAAAAAGTGACCCATAAGGTTTTTTTTAAAATTTCACCTGGGCATTTCATCAAGTGTCATTCCTAAGCACATTGTCAGGACATATCCCAAACTTCGCTTTGTTGCCTCAAGAGGCCAATCTATGCCCTGCCTTTTGGATTTATCTGAAGTCTTCAGCACAGAGATTTCTCATTCTGAGGAAACTCCTGCTTTCTTTATGGGAAAGAGAAGAAGCCCTGGGAGTGTAGGTTGAGGCTGGGCTGGAGCTCTGGAGATGGGCAAGTGTTTCAGCACTGGCAGCTGAACTGACTAAAGAAGAACTTGAAGAAATTCTGTACTGCAGGTCACAGCTCTGTCACCTTGTCCTGCCAGGGTATTTCTTCTGTCTCCTTTCTTTTTCTGTGAATAAAACACCTGTGGAGTGATCCATAAACCAAAATTACATTCACAAGTATTTTACAAATGAGGGATGGGAGATAAAGATATAAATATAAAAAAATGTATAAAAATATTAAAAAAATAGAGAAAGAAATGTATATATATGGTTAATTATTGACTACACTGAATTCACCTGTAGGAAGTAGTGTTTATATCATTTTATATTGCACACAGAGGACAGTTACATTGAGTTTCAGCAAACTGAGCTGGATTAGTTGAAATACACACAAGAATCAGCAACCAGGATGTGTGTTTATTGCAACATTTCTAATTGGAGGCTTTTTTAATAGCACCACTGTAGAGTTTTTCCTTATATCTCAGCTGCTGGAATTGCACTTTCACCTTATGGAGGGATAGAACTTTTTTAAAATTTGGGAATATCTGTACAATAAAAGCTATGACTGTGTGCAGGTGTGTCTGGAGGTGGAGACTCCTGACTCATTCATGTTGTACATCAATGTGCAAAGAGAAGACAGTGTGGGAATCTGATCTGCTTAAATCCTCAGTGAAATCTATGCAGTTGAGTAATCTGAGGGAAAAATCTCCAGTCCCTGCTCATGCATCGCTGTCCCCAGTGGTGTGGGTAGACCCACCCAGCTGATCAGATTTTATCTATTTTATCTATCTATTTTATCTATATCTATTTTATCTATTCCCTGATCTGCTCAGTTAAGAGGTTTTGAGAGCTAAGTGACAAAGCTCCTTAATTCCAAATCAGCAGCAGCAGCAGCGCTGTCATCACCTGTGCTGCGAGCTCAGCTCTGCCTTCTGCGAGGCCAATGGGCAGCAGAGGAAGCAGCAGCAGGACAGGCAATTTGGGGGATGCTCTTCTGCCCCTCTCCCCTCCAGCTGCACACTTTGCTCTGTCTTTGGTCAGTTCCTGTCCTCTAACTAGGATTTCAGAGACAGGGACATAGAAGGGGGCTAATGCCTTTGGGAATTGTGGATCTGCAAGTGTTGAGGACACCCAGAAAGAAGCTCCATGCCACCCTGCAGACCTAGGTAATTTGGACAGTGTTTAAAAAGCAGCCTGTTTTCTCCCTAACATTTCCACTGAGCAACAGAAGACAAGTGAAGCATCAAGTGATTGTTTGTTTTATGTGGCACCATGGATGGACTAGGTACTTGCTTTATGTGCAAAGTACCAGTTTTGATTGCTGCCAGCCTGGGGAGATGCATGAGATGTGACAAGCTCTGCTAGCCCAGAGGGCATGCTGCAGGGATATTCCAGGTAGGGAAAGGAGCATAGCTAGAAAGTAGCTAAATGCTGGATTCCTGCCTGCCAGAAATGTGAGTGGATGCTCTCTGCAGGAGCTTAAGCTTGCAGGTGAGAAGAACAAAAGTAGGTGGAAGCCAGCTTCTTCTTCTCTCACTCAGCTGTGATGCAGAATGGTTTGGCCTTGACTCTCAGTGATGATGCTGAACCCAGAAGAACATCACACAGCTCTCACACCTCTGTCATTTTTTTTTCAAAATCCAGTTTCTTATTCTGCACCATATTGGCAAAACCACATCAATCCCACACCATGCTCCAGCCCCAAATTCTTGTCAGAAACTTACTTATTTATTTTAACTTTTCTTGAAGCTGTTGTATGGCAGAACTCCCTGTGATGGTGGCTGAGTCCTGACAAAAGGCAAAAGTCAGATACTGCAGGAAGTGGGGTTTGTGTTTGATCTTTGCTGCGCTGGTGCTACCTTGGGCTGAAAGCTGCAGAATTCTCTTGAAGACAATGTCTGTCTTTCTGTTTCTCACAATATAAGGGGTTTGTAGTATCAGGTTTGGAATGTGTATAGTGCTTCAGCATTCATTCAGCTCATATAATGATGTGCTCTACTGAAACACCAAAATTCCATGAGATCTCAAGTGGACAGTCCATCTCCTCTCAGGAAGGGGCCAGAGCACATGAGGAAGACAGAATCTGCACACAAGGCTCAGACTGAGTGTTAGCCCTGTCAGCAGTGTCTGGTGGTGCTTTTTCCCCATTTATTTATCATCATTCTGAAACTAATTTGGAAGGTAATGATTTAATACTGTCAGAAAGCATACAGAAGGGGAGGAAAGGCCTCCCTAATTGTCTTTAGACATTTTTTTACATCAGCGATTCTTTTGAAGGAAAAGAGCAAAAAGAAACAAAACAAAATCTGTTCAGTCAAGATTTTCCTGTTTTTTGGGTTTTTTTGGCCAAGAAAAATCAGGTTGCAGAGAAGCTGGTGCTGCAGCTTGCCTCCCAAGCAGTAGTTTTTCAGAACTCTGTTTTCATCTAAAGGCAATTTTACAGAAATTTGCGCTCCTGTGAAGTGAGTGCTCACTTTGTAAGTGATACAGCACTTCAGCTTTCCCAGCACCTCAGAGCTTGGCACTGTGTCAGTGAATTCATGGATGTGTTACTAAGGTTTGCTAAATAACTTAGCAATGGAATAGCAGGGTTTGTAGGGCTAAAACTCTGCCTGGAAGAGGCTGCTGGATTGGCCCTTGAGGGGAGGAGCACCAAAACTCACAGGGCATCCTCAGCATGGAAGGTTTGCCACTGAGTTTTTCTATTAGCATTTAAGATAGGTCTCATTGATACTTTCTGGACAAACTTTAACAATAAGAGCTTAGACTGATGACGGAATTTATCAAGTGTGTAGTCTCCCATGCTTTGCAAGCATTCCCTGGAGTTTAACGGTGACTTCACACGGGAGACACGGATGACCAGCACCTAAAGCAGGATTCATTTTTAAAACTCCCTTTCTTGGTCTTTTTGTTGTTTCTTTTTTAATTTTGAAAGGAAAATAGAGCATTTCCAACCTTTTTTTACACTTACATACCAAACCTTAGGACCAATACTGTATTCATGCCCTGTTACAGAGGAAATCCCATTTTGCTAGCATGAGACAAAAAGTGACAGAAACTGTTAAATCCCAAATCTTTGTGATGAGAACAGTTTGTTCTTCTTCCTGCTGCCCTGCTGGAGTTGGTGGTCCAGTGTTGGAAGGATCCAAAGCCACAATCTCTCTCTGTATCAGTAGATACCTCTGAGCTGATTACAGTGAAGCATTACAGAAACCTCTGGGTCTGCCTCAGGGACTCTTGAGAGATGCCACTACAAAGCACATTCTTCTCATCTCCCTGCAGCATGCCTAAAAGGCTCTCATCACTGATTTCTCTGCCATAGGTGTTCAGGATGTTGGGCTTTTTTCAGCTGCCTGGTAAGCTTTAGCATTACTTCTTTGTTGGGTTTGACAGGTAAATGAGAGCACAAGTGTCCAAAGTGTTTTTTATGAATTACATTAAAATGTCTAAACTTTCAAAAGATCAGTAAAACTGAAATCTCCCAAGAGACCTAGGACTTTTCTCTAGGATTAGACCCAAATGAAATGGCCATTACTGTTTGAATATTTCCTAAGTATGTTCTAGATGTCTTTTAAAATTTTGATTGAAAGTTAAGTGTGCAAGTCCTTTTGAAGGGCCTTTCTGATCAGTTGTCAAAAAGTGAGTTGAAAGGAATAAGTGACTGGATTTGAGCAAAATTGAGGACTTGTGGGATTTCCCAAGAAATCTGAAGCCTCCTCACCTGTTACTTGTGGGATGTGGTTATGGAAGCAACTCTCAAAATGATGTATAGACTGCACTGCTGCTGCTGCGTGACACACAACATCCAGAGTCAAGCGTCATTCCCAAGGGGAAGGAGAAGAAAAACAGAGCTTTGTAATAAGCTCTCAGTAGTTTTCTGAACCCCAGGAAATATAGCCACACCCTATTCCCCCCACCCCATGCCTATGGCAAGGCACCCCAGTCCAGCCAGTCCAAATGAAGGAGCATATTTTGCAACACGAATTTGCCAGTGAATCACATCATGTGAATGAAGTTATTCATCCACATGGCTGTTCACAGAGCACCCTCTGCATCTGGAAACTCCCCAGTTTCCAAGTGTCCACAAAACAAAGTGGCTCAAATTTGTCCCTACAACTGAGTTAAGAGTCTACCATCCAAAAAACTGGATTAATATGCAACATGACTCAATCTCTTAATAATTTTGTGGTTGCTTAAAAACAAAAGCATAAAGTACAGACAATATACTCTCAAGTCATTGCCTTGCTCTGGTTAAGGCAGAACTTTAAAGCTGTGTCCTGTCTTACTGTCATGAAACATACTGAGAACTTTGTCACTCAGGGGAACACTTCCTTCAGGGATCTGAATGTCTTTGTTTTCTTTTTTGGTTTTTTGGAGGTTGCTGTGTTGTTGCTGGTTTTTAATGGTTATCCTTCCATTTCCTTCACGTTGAAGAATTTGTACATCCCTGGTACCTTGCTGAAAGACCCACCAGTCTGTGAAGAGCTTACTTCAGCAATGTGCAGCTTGCTCCTGGCTGAATATGAAGAGCAATGCTTCAGTGCATTGCTGACGGAGGGGTATCCAGGACAGGGAATACCCCTTCCATGATATTCCAAGGAATACCAAGGACCAGGTTTCTGGTAAGATAATTGAGCAGGGAGCTTCTCTGGCTTTACTCTCCTGTTCAGACCTTAAAAACATTTTGCCATTTGTAAGATTCCAGAAATTATTGTTCTGGGAGAGAGACAAAACTCTGGCTTGTTCAGCGGGCATGCCAGGGCACATGGGAGCAGTTTTGTCCCAAGGCACATTCCTTGAGCATTCTCCTCTCCCTGCCCAAAGCCAAGAAACAGCATCCATCCTGCTGTAATTTCCAAGACCACTCTTTCATGCTTCCAACTCCAGCCCTGAATGAGATGTCTCATGCAGCAATCCAGCCTTTGTAAACTGGCACACAGAAGCTTAGGAAGTAGTTCAGTTCTGCTTCCGTGCACGTCTTCACAAAATTAGGGACTGCAAAAGGCATTGTGACTCAGAGCTGTATTAGCAGCCAGATGTAGGAACTTTAAAGAAAAGCATTCTGCAGATTGAGCACAGCAATGCTATTACCATCAGTGGTGTGTAAAGTGTCAACTGCAGCTGTGTTGAATTATTCATTATTTCATAAATACAGTGAGGCTTCCAAGGGCAAGGTTTTTAAGATCCATTTGAAAAGTGAAATGAAAGCCTCTGTAATTAAAAATCATTATTAAACTTCATTTATTTAACTTCAACTGTTTCCTATGTGATTATTATTAAAGTTATTATATTTATTGATTTTCCTACTCCCTTCCTTTTCTCTGTCAGCTAATGAGAAAAAAGTGGTTTTGAATTAAGCAAATAATCTTTCTTTCCCTAGACAATTGTTCTATGTTCTCATGTTGACCTCTGGAAAGAGATTTAGTGGGTGATGCTCTTACTTTTGCTGATAGGAGACACTGTGCCCATCAGCACGAGATAAAAGGAAATAAATTAAAAGGAATTCTGAGTTTTGATGTGCTTGCATCTTAGACCCTTAAAACTGTCTTGATCTTTGGAATGACTGGAATCTGCCCTGGGCTCAGCAGGGAGTGAAGTGCAGCAGACAGAGAGCAATGCTTTGTTGTTTAAGAGCAAGCGCTGGAGACAGAGTGCATGTCCAATTCCATACAAACCACATTATCTTCAGCTCATCTCCAGTAACAGAACATATTTCCATCAGTACCATGCCATTTGAGGTAAAATAAAGCTACAAATCCCTTTGATACCTCAGCAGTCTCTATGGCCATGCCGCAGTGCTCCTGGGATCAAGGCTGGGCTATAAATAGCTGTGCTGGCTCGTGTGGCAGCACCAGAGGAGCAGGGATGATGCTTAAAATATAGCCTGAACTGAGCTCCATCATGGCAAGGATTATTGTTTCCTACTCCTCTTCAGCTGGCAGGGGGTGATCCAGGCAGCAGCAAAGATGCACTGAGAGCAGCAGCACTGTCCCAAGGGCTGCTGGCTCCCCAGCCTCTTCCAGCCTCTTCTGGCCATGGTCATGAAGGTGGGAGCAGCCAGAGGAAGCTGCAGATGGTGGCAGGGTGCTCACAGAGCCGGGTCTCAGCCTTCCCTCCTTCCTGAGCCCCTTGCCACAGCCCACTGCCCTTCCCTGCCATCAGGGGCAGGAGCCTGGCTGAGGCCAGGGCCTGGGGAGGGCTCTGCTGCTGGCAGTGTTGCTGGGCGTGCTCCACCTCCTGGGTATCTTTAATTACATCTCTCTTAGGCTTCAGCTTTCCTTTTGGAATTATTTGTCTTTGTCAGCTCCCCGAGGATCCTGCAGGGTGTTTTTACAGATGTATCAAGGTTCCTCTGACCCTGCAGCAGGAGATGCTCTGAAGTGACAAGGTGTTGTCACATATGCTGTTGTCTTTATAAGCATCCATGTTCATGGATCTCATTTAGTGCTTGGCCTGGGAATAAAAGACCAGTAATTCCATTTTGCCTTTATGTGTAACCTTCCAATAGTGCAGCATTTTCCACAATTGGAAACAAAACTGGAGAGACACAAAACATTACATATTCACTTAGAAAACGGGGTCTTTTTGTGGAGCTAGTTGTATAGGACTCTTCTGCTGATTCTGTAGTGCAGCCTCAATATTGTACCTCCAAGCATCAGAGTATCTTAGAGAGAGTAAATTTCCTTGATTCCTGTGCTCTGTTCCAGGTCCCACAGCACAGGATATGTGCTCCATAGTTCATTCCAGCTCCTCATGGGGAAGTGGAGCTACAGGGCTCTGTTGAGACAGAAGGAAAGATAAATAACCTTGTGAAAGAAGCTCTTAAGTCCCTTTCAGCCACCAGCTGGTTTTCCCCCAGCCCAGAGACAAGAAACCACCTGGGGACAGATCTCAGTGGGAGGGAGAAGCTCTCAGACCAACTCTCTGCCCAAACTCCAGACTCTGGGCTCTCCTGCCTTACAGAGCTCACTCCAACAATTGCTGTGGTTTTTTTAACCACTTTTCTCCATTCTCACTGCATCCTCATCAAAGATCGAATTGTCTGAGTGAATTCAGTACATGGATGAGTGTCAGGGCAATAGCAGACAGCCTGTGAAGGTTTTGGGGTGAAAGTCAGACACTGTTCATGTTCCCACTTACTTCTGGCCACATGAAATGTATGTCTCATTGCTCGTGTCCTCGCTCATTTCTCATTCATCTTTGCTCAGTAGCTGCTGAGGGGTGAGATCATAACTGGAATCCATTTAAAGCTCTGTTCTCTCTGCCCTGTTGGGTCCTTCAGCACAGTGACTTTATCCAAGATTTCATTTCCTCTTGTCTTTTTTCACAAACAGAAAAGAGGTAGATGGAAGAATACTCTGGCAGAAGTGCTTTGGCAGGAGGCCCTGGTTTTTCTCCCAGCCTCACACTGAGAGCGAGCATCATCTCCAAAACTCATCTGCTGCCTCCCCACGCATGTGCGTGGCTGCAGGGCCAGATCCCAGTGCCCAGCTCGGGCCCAGGGGAGGAGAGGAGGCTCCTGGTGGCACAGGGAAGTGTTCCTGCCCTGGGAACTGCAGCCAGGCACAGCGTGTTGGGCTGATGAGCTGGGAGGCAGCAGCCTTACCCAGCTGGACCAAGGGTCTCCTTCCATCCTTCAAGGCTGGGATGAGCAGGGAGTGCATCTTCCTCCAGCCACCGTGGCAGACACATTTGCTATACTACCCCAGCACATTTACAGTTGTTTTCTCTATTTGTCTGTAATCTTATTTTCTTACATTATGACCTTAATTTCTCTGGAGGAACAGCTCTTTAGCTATGTGCCATTTAGGGTCAAGCACTGCAGCTCAAGTAGAAAAAAGAGAAACACTTGACGTTTTTTAATATTCAAGCCAGCTTGATTTTGCTTTTCCAGAAAGTTTTCCTTTTAGGATTAAAAAAAAAAATAATAAAAAAAAAAACCTTCTAATTTTCATCATCGCTGAAAATGGAAAAAATTATAAAAATAATTCAAACATGCCATGCCAAATTCATTACATTCATTGTGGGGAGGACACAGGTGTTGTGAGAAAGAATTTCCCATTTGCCTGGGTTTTTTCCTTCTTTCACAGACACTCATGTCAAACCTTTTAGCACAGTGTTGGAGCACTGATGATGAGGCAGCTAAAGGACTTGAGCTGGATTCCTTCAGTAGCACTGGAAACCTCTCAGTCTGATAAACTCACAGATTTTCTGGCTTTAGAACAGTCTTTGTTTCTTTTCTTGCGAGTAATCCTTCCCCTCCCTTTTCTGTACCTTCATTGCACCAAACTTGTGTTATTTTATGGATTTTTGGTTTAGTGTTAACTGGTCTCCAAAGCCTTTTCCATTGTTTATGCTGGAAGTAGCCTACTAATAGAGGGGAAAGGGGCTGGATGTTAGAACTCTGCCTGGGGCTCTGGGATAATGTGGCAAATGCAGTGGGCAGGGCTGGAGCCACTGGGAACTGGAGCTTTGCCAAGGGCTTAGTGCTGCTGAGTGTGTGCAGACAGATCTATCGATACATCCCCTTCCTTTTCCCTCTCTCTGCACCCAGGACTTGTGGTGGAATGGTGTGTGTCTGTGTTAAATCTCATAGTACAGAAAATCTCTTCCTGCTTCTCCTTTGATGACATGTCAGTGTCATGAAGAAATGCTGGTTAAAGATGATTTGTGTAAATGTTTGAAATTTTTATCCACTGACAAAAGCACTTTATGTCACCCTATTTCATTTGCCCCATTGTTTTTACTTTATCAGAGAAAGCAAACTAAATTGAATTAAAATGTTGGTTTTTTTGGGTTTTTTTTTTGTCTTGCTTAGCTGGTGTGCTCCTAGAGAAATACAAATCTGACTGTGTATTTTCTCTCTCTTTTTCTTTTCCTTTTCCCATTTGACCCGGATTTGTCTTTTGGTGGCTTTGATGTCTCTGTGTGATGCTGTCTGCTTCATTACTTTAAAGGTAAGATTATTATTTCCTCACTCAATAGTACACATGTTTCAGAGGTATAGAAATAAAACCTGAAAGCTCTTTTGGAAGCAGGTTGGTAAGGAGGCCATTTGGAGTGCAAGAACTCCAGTTAAAAGGAACATTTTATATTTTATCTTCACTAACCAAGGAGGGATGCTCCCAATAGAGGAGGCTGGGTTTTCCTGGGCAGCCCCCAGCACAGTGGACATGGTGTCCCTGCTGCCACCTGGGCTTTGTCCCCTGCTGCCACCCAGCTCTGCCCTTAGAGAGGGCATCACAGCAGCCTTGAAACAGCAAATCTGCAGGAGAAAAGCACAGCCACGTGAGTTCCAGAGAACTGGGACTGTCAGAGGGGGGGCTCACTAATTTGAAGATCACACAGCCTGTTTAAATGTCAGTAGAAAGAGGGGATGCCAGTCAAGAAGATAATATACAGAGAGAGGTGTCCAGAGACAGGCAGGGACATTGTCTGTCCCTGAAAGCTGTCCGTGTTTTCTTCCTGTTGCTCTGTTACAAGTCTGTCTTTGCTTCACTCTGCATTTTCTGCCACTTGGGAGTCTGCCAAAGTCTGAGGTGAAATAATCTCCAAGCCTGTCCTTCCCAGAGCTCGCTGCCTTTTTATGCCTTTTTGGTGCCTTCTGTTCTTCTGGAATCAGGACACTTAGGAAAAAGAAGGCTTTTGCAGGAGAAATTTAGAAATGTGCAGATGCTGGGAGGCAGGACCATGTATTTTCTGACAATTTCCAAGCACAGAATTCCACTGAAGACAAGGAACAGAAACTGCAGTAAGAAATTTTATTTTAATAAGCACTTTTATATGTAACCAGTAAGTGGCAGACAGTGAAGTCCTGATGTTCCCCAGCTTGGGCAGAGACAGACCTGATCTGTGATAGATCTGGAAAAGACTATTATTTTTCCAAACTTTATACTTCCCCCACTTCCCAGAGGTCCAGAAGTAGATGCTGTTGTGTCTGGGTCATCTTCACAGCCCTGCAAAGGCTTGGCTGTGTTCCAGAACCTGACTGACAGAGGGTTGGACCCAGTAGCCTTGTGCCTCTCTCAACAATGTTAGGTTGCCTTCATTTACATTGTGACAGTGGAGTCACAGAAGACTCAATGAATTTAATTAGTAGGAACTGGAAAATGTTTGTACTCATTATGTAAAACATGTAAATTTAACCCTTGAAATGGAATTTTCAGTGACTCACTACTTTGGCTGGATGCCAGAGCCAGAGGCAAAATGACAGAAACTGCAAGTGTGTCACAAGAAATTAAAACAACTGTATGAAGGTTCCTGGGTTTTGTTGGGGAGATTGTTGTTCATGCTCAGTAGAGACTAGAAACTTGGTTTCTCCATTAAAATGGGCTTTGAGGTGGGATATGTGTTTGTAAGAAAGCTAACTGATAGAAGGCCAGAAAAACATGGTAGAAGATGGATATATTGGATCTTTACCAAAGTGTGTCCACAGAATAAAAGGCCATAACAAACATTACACAGTGGTGGCTCCTGTAGGTATGCTCAAGGCTCTGCTGAGTGTTGTAGTGCCAAAAAATGTCTGAAAGTTTTTACTTACCCAGTCACTGTAAATGTTAAATCACAGGCCCTCAGACAAGTTACATGTGGCTGAATTATCACTGTGGGATGCCCTGGGGTCTCTTTCAGCTTCACTGTAGAGGATATGGAACAAAGAATTTCCTGGGGAGCTTTAGACTGTTGTTGTCAGTAAGAAGGGAAGGGACTTAACCCTGGGACTGTTGCTGACACTTTTCAGGTGCCATCCAGGGGCGGGTGTGCGTAGTTGCAACTCTTAAGACAGTGCACAAAAAAGAATTTGTAAGGGTCTCCTTGAACTGTTGCCACTATTGAAAAGCAAAAGGAAGGTCTCTGAACAACTCTGAATATTACACCTGTCACATGGTAAATGACCCTCAAAGGCTGTAATTTTTCTGTGCTATCCTGTAATATCCTGTGCTATCAGCATGAGGATGAAGCAAGAGGGGAGCACAAAGGGGTGTCCTGGAGTCTGGCTCTCTGAGGGTCCCTGGGCTCTGTGCCCTGTGTCTGCTCTGGCCCAGCTTCCCCACTCAGCAAGTCTGTGTCTGAGAGCAAGGCACATCCTGACCAAGCTGGCAGGGCTGGCAGCTGCTCTCAAAGGGCTGTTTTAATCTGCTGATGGCGTTTAAAGAAGAAGAGCGTGATCAGGGAAATGTGCTCCTCACCGATAGGAAGGAGGGCCAGTTGTCATGAATTCTTTTCTGTCCTTGAGCATGGCCTCAGTTTATTTATTAATTTACTCCAAATTCATCATTTTTAATTGTTTATTTCTGAGCTGCTGCTGAAGTTTTCCTGTGCTCTCTGGGGACAGTTTGATGTGTGGCATCACTCTGCTTTGGAGGCTCTTGCTTATCCCGCACCTCTCTCCACAACCTTGCTGGCTTCCAGAAAAGGCTGTGTGCTCCAAGACCTGCAGAGAACAGCCTTTCCTGACCCCATTTGCAAATGTCACCCTCCAGGGATTTCCTATGCGTACTCCAGAAGAAAATCATCTACATTTTTCTCAGAACCAGGCTGTAAAGTGTCGATGTTCTGAAGCCTGCCAGGCCCAGGACTGCCACCTTCAGCAGAGCCCACCTCACTGAGCAGGGGAGCCCAGCTCACAGGGCAGCTGTGACACTGAAACAGAAGTGCTGAAAGCAGGAATTGTTTTCATTCAGAGACAAACTGCACCCTGATTTGTCTGGTGCTGGCCTGGCTATCCATACCCCCGGCTTTGTACCTGCCTGTTTGACCTGGCAGCTCAAGGTGAGTGGGTTCTTAGCCAGGAACAACACGAGTAAGGTGTTTTTTTTGTGTTGTGATGCTGCTTTATTTTCCAAGGTTTGCAGCCTGACAGCCTGAGGCTGTTATTAGACAAGGATGCTTGACTAGATCAGAGTCCAAGATTATTTCGGTCTGGGGTTACCATGTCAAGTGCTGCTGTTCGCAACAGTAGTTTGAAGGATTTAACTTCTTAATATCCCCAGTTACCTAGGGAGTGAGTTGTGCTCGTGTGGAAATGCTTGCTCATGCAGAACTCCGTGAGATTTTATGTCTGTGATTTACACCACGCTTCAGACAGAGTGGAGGAGGTCGTCAAGGGAAGTTTAACTAATGGGTGTAGAGAAAAGGTTATGAGAAGATTCTTACAACATTTTTGATACCTAGAAAAGGTTCTGCTCCTCTTCCCAAGCCTGTCCCAGTGCTCCAGCAGAGTTATACAGGCCACATACACCCTCTCTCTGATTGCCATCCTCTGCTGCAAATTTTGCAACAGGACTCTTCTGCCTGGGAGTTTTCCTGACCCTTTCTCTTGTTTTGTCATAGCTGTCAACAGCTGGCTGTGGCAGAGCAGTGAAATACAGTGAATATAACCCTTCCTCTTTTAACCCTTGTGCAAAGGGTATCTGTGGGAGCTGGGGAATTCTGCCAGCTTCTCTGTAGCAGCTGTCTGCTCTAGAAGGATTTAAGGTATCTGTGTGTGATTCTGAGCCCAAAGAGCTGGCCTTAGCCAAGATGACACATTTGAAAGTGAACCCAAACTGTGGGAAAAGGACCACAACTGACAGCATGGAGATCAGGGACCAAGAAAATAATTTCATCAGCATTTTCTTTGACTTGAACAGTGTAGGTCTGACAGTTGTCATCTTCTTCAATAATACTGGGCGTGTACTTCATGTAGGAAAGAAAAATAGCCAAAGAGAAAAACACATTTATTAATAAAGGGTGAAGCCCTTTTATGCAGTGAAACAGTGAGTGCAGAGCACAGAGGGGGAGAGAGAGGGGACTTGGCATGTGTCACAGCACTGCCAGAGCAATCCACACTTGCAGGGAGAATGGGCAAGCTCTTTTGTGTCACAGAGCTTTGAAAAAAACCATTTGTTTATGGACTGAAAGTCCTCTCTAAAAGTGAGAGTGCAATTATCTTTATGAGGCTGTAGCTTGGGGGACAGCTGCATACTGGCCTTCCCTCCTCCCAGCCAGCCAAATTAAAATCATCAAAGCTGATTGTTACAAAGGCCTGTGGGCTGCTGGACTGCCTGGCTTGGAGCAGCACCAGAAGTTGTGCCCCAGGTTTCCTCAGAAGTTATCTCTCTGCTGACTCAGTGTGGGCAGCTGGACACATCTGCCCCTCCATGGGTTTTGGGGAAACTGCTGCTCGTGGCCTCCACCCTGTTTGCCCTCTGGACTGGCAAGTAAATGATTTACACACAGACAACTAAGCATTAACTGCTTCCCTGTACTGCTTTTTCTAGTCTGGTTTATAAACAAGTGACCTAAAAATAAAGTCACTGCCCCACACTTGCCATCTTACAACAATTTTGTACCCAAGGAATACTTGGTTTCAGAATTTTGGCTCATTTTTCCAGAGCTTCTTACAAACATAGCTCTTGCTAAAATAGGAGCTGCCACTGCTAGTCAGCAAAGTCCTGTATTCATCTAGTTCCTGACACACATTAGTGGCTGCTAGATGATAATGAGGTTTTGTTCATTACCCTCCTCCATCTGATTAGAATTCCTGATCCAGAAGCCAAATGCTGCAACATCTCATTTTCAGTCCTGTGCAATTTCAGATCCTTGTTTCTCTGCATAGCAGAATGTGAAATTTGTCCAGAATATCCCCATCAGTATTTCCATCATTATGGTTGCTTCATTTATACTCTTTTTGAGAAGGTCAGTCTGTTTGCTGAGATGGGATCAGTTTATGAACACTTTTTTTTACCCAAACAGCAGCATGACACTCATCCTAACAACATCTGAAGGGGGGATATTAGTGGTGCCATGGGTCTCCTCTTGAGAGGTACTACAGGCACACAACAAGTATCCACCCAGGAATTGTGGCTACATCCCCTGCAGCTCTGAGTGTAGCACTCCCTCACCGTCTTCAGCTCTGGTACCCACAGCTGGAGAAGGCAGAAAATAAATAGGAGAGGATTCATTGGGAAATTATGTGTAAGAAAAAGACTGGAAACCAGGCCTCCAGAAGAAGCTTATAGAGCACAATTTGTTGGGTTCAGCCCAAAGTCTAAAGGGCCATTGATTTGCAGTCTGGCAAGAGAACAACAGGCTGGCAGTAGACTGAAGGCAGATGAAGCTGGACAAATGCAGGCTGAAGATTGTAGAAAACTCACTGGATTGTACTAGGTTGAGCACTGCTGACAATTGTACAAGTGAAACAAGATTATTTCAAGAATAAATGCTGAATTCAAGGAGAAACAAGGTCATAGGAACCCAAGGGCCCCTGTAATTCAGAAGTCAAAAATCACAATAATCTTTTGTGGTTTTACTTTCTATGAATGACAGTGAGAGGGACAGGTTCCTGGTTTCACAGTGATTTGGTCAGAAAATGAAAATCAGTGTGTCACTTGATACTGAAGAGATATCTCCTTTTGTTTTCCATGGCAGAAGGACGTTTTTGCTTTGATTGGTGAGTCTTCTTTCCTGCCATACACCTTGTATCAAAGTATAAAACCAAAGCTTTTCATTAGAGCTATACCCAAGCTGCTGGTGTTTGCTTGGCTTAGCAGTCAGGAGGATACAAGACATTGGATGTGATTTAATGTCAGCGAGCCCTCAAAGAGAGAAGTAAACTAGTTGGCACAGTAAACATGAGCATTGAAGTGTAAGTAGACCAGTTAACATAAGAAAATTGTCTAAATCTTGATTCTCATCACTTACCTGATGAAAAAAGTGATGGAGCAGCTGGTTATTTCAGCAGGGCAAGTCCTGGCAAGGAAAGCAAGGAGATGAAAAGGCAAGCAAATGACTCACTGTTCTGGAACTCAGAGGTCCTGAACTTCAGCACAGGTTTGAGTCTCAATTCACCATGACTCCTGGTGTTCACTGGAAGTGCTTCTGGAATCCCAACAGGAAGGTGAAAGGGCACAGTCCTGAAAAGGAAGGAAAATCCAGGAATTACACAGTAGCAGCATTTTGAGAGGCAGACAGGTAATTTGGGAGAGCAAGCTGATGTGAATATTATTTTTCTCATAGATGACTTTATGGTGTTGCCATCTTTCTATTCAAAAAAATTGCCTTTTGTTCAAACTGAGGCTCTCAGGAAGCTCACATTAACATCCACCCCCTTCAGCTGCAAAATTGGCCCAAAGAAGGGGATTAAAACCCCCAAGCAGGCCCTCAGTTTATCACTGGAAAGGCTGGGAGATACTGCTGCATTATCTGAGCCAAAAAATACTTAGTAGAGCGTTACCCCAGTAATCTAAGGCTGTTCTTAATGTGCACCATATCAAGGGTTAAATGAACTGGAAAGCTCATAGAAAAAAGCTCATACAGTGCAGGTTTTGTTTATACTGAAATGTTCCCATATGTTTCAGTTAATGCAGAACATAATTGGGTCTGCCTTGGGATGGAGACATTTTTCTTACACAATTTATCCATTAACAGTGTGTGTGGGAGAGTCCACTTCACCAGAAATAGCTTCCTTTCTGTTTTAGCCAAAAACCCACAGTGCAAATCTCCTCCCTTCTCTCCTCTCCTTGTCTCACTCATCCTCCTCTCCAAAATGCAGCCTTGCTGCAGAGAAATAACCTTGTGGAACAGTTTCAAACATGAGGTAAAATAGGTCTGCCCTGAATTAGCTTTCAGTTAATGTATTTCCTGGCTCAATTTGGTGAGCAGCTCACACAGCACACGGACATTCCTAAATTAGAAAATCATACATATGAAACTTTTCTTGTGTTTTTGTGTGTATGTTATTTCAAGGTCAGGATTTCTGGTTTTGATTTTAGTACCTCAAAGTAACAGGAAAGAATTGTGCTTGACATTAATTACATCCTTCTGCCTGCTTTATTATTATTTGGATAAACAAGCTACTGATTTGAGGAAGGGAAAAGTCTAGGTGTTTGAAGTCTATTTCCTTTTCCTTTGGTAAACTTCCAGTAATTTAGCTTGTCTAATTTGCTGCTGGAAATCTGCTTCTGGGAGTGCTCCCACCTGAGAGAGAACAAAATTAGTGAGCTGCAAGGAAAATTTCAGTAATGAGATGAGAAGCAGGGGAAGTTTTGCTTTTTGGGTGTGAGAATGTGAACAAAAGGCAGTAAGAATATCAATTGTGTGAAAGCAAGACAGTGAGCAGTGAATGGAGTGGGAGGCTCAGAGGTGTCTGTGTGATGTGTTCTCCATCACCCCGTGCTCCAGCTCCTGGTGGGCTTTGTAGCCCCCCTGCCCTTCCAGGTGCTGACACCAGGCTGGGGCTGCTCTCTGTGACTCTCAGGGATTTACAGCAGTGCCACAGATCCCTGAATTACCATCTCAAGCAGAGGGGAGCCCTAGTGCATCCTGGAGCCTGTGTTGTGGCAGTTTAAGGGAGCTGGAGTGGGTTTCTCTTCACGCTGATCCCCTGGTGCTTTATTGGCCCACAGGAACCCCTGACAGCTTGTAAACTTAATCCAGCCTTTGTAGTGCTGCCAGTTACTGCTGGCATGAGGAAGATTTGGGTTCAGAGGCATCCAGCAGCTACCTCTAGCCCTTTCTGGACCTGTACTACACATTTGATGCCTGTAGCTGTGGACGTGCCGTGGTGCTTGGAGGCAGAGCAAGTGGTGATCCACTGAGTCTCAGGTATAATGTTATTTTATGACAAATGACAGTCCATGAGCAATTGTTTCCATGACATTTTGAGCCACTGGGTTATCAGTGAATGAAGACTTGTGCTAATGGTGAGAAAAAGCCCCTGTTAGATTTGGAGAGAGATCCATTTTCTTCACTGGGATCCAACCTTAGAAAGCAGTTGCCCTGGAAGAAGCTCTCCAAGCTCCTCCTTGTGCTCATGCACACAGGTAAATAGGTATTTTGGCTGAGATATTTATAGAAAAGCTCAGTCAAAAGTCAGCTTTAGTTGACATGTAGAAATAACCTAATCTAATTAGTTTCATGGTTTTGAAAAGCTTCCTTTTGTACTAACTCCCTTTCCAGGTGCCTTAGTTCCAAATCTCACTTGTATTTAGTGTTCACTTATCTTTAAAAACACCTATCATGAGATACATCTGCAAGTCAGCAGATCTGACAGTGAATACACTCTGAGAGTGAATTTATCACTAAATTGGTGCATTTCATAGCTCTCTTTCAAAGGGACAGAGACCACAGGCAGCTCTGCTGCTGCTGGGGGTGGGGGGGCCTTCTACTTGAGGATCTCTCTGGGGTTTTTTGTAGCTATTTACTGTTCCTTTTCCTTCTAATTAGCACAAATTTCTCAGTAGTCCCAGTTGCTTAAGTCTTTCCTTGCCACTGTGCAGCTTGGTCCACTGCACCCATGTGCTTACAACCCCTTAGGTCATCCAAAATTCATACCATAGGAGAGAAATTGCCAGCTATGAGAGAGAGAACTGTAGCTGTGCAGGAGGCAGAGTGATAAATGAGTTTCTAGAAGGAGGGAGTGAGAGAATATTAGTTTTAACAGCTTTTAGAAGTCCTAAAATAGAGCAGAACTGATCCACAACTAACAGCAATCAAGACTGCTCACTGATGAACAGAGGCATCGCTGTTGGGAGGGAAGGAGCTTTAGCAGAGGACTTCCCCCACAGGTTTCCTGTCCTTACTGGAGTGAATCTTGGAAGGATCCTGGGCTCCCTTGCCAGAGTACTTGCAGTTAAGCAGAATGAGGTCAGCTTAATGTGCTGGAATTTTTTCAGCCAGTCCAGTGGTTTTCCAGGGGCCTGAGTCAAATTTTATGAATGCACGACTCTGGCAATTCATAAATGTTTTTAGCCTTTATAACCATCAGCCACAAACAGTGTAAAAGCCACTTTGCACATACTTGTTGGACAGGTGGGAATCACAGCCAGGAAATGCCACAAGAATGGATTGACAGGCTGGTGTTTCCATGGGAGAGCACAGACTGAACTGAGCAAAGTTCCTGCTAAGGCTGTTATTTCCTACCTTTTAGCTTCTTAGTGAATTAGAAAGGGAAAAGTTTGGTTTCCTTGGTCCTGCTGAACAGCTGGGAGACCCCAATGCTTCTGCCAAAGGCAATGAGATCAGCAGAGTCCCAGGTGACAAACTGGGCACAGAAAGTTGACATTGTAATAATGGCAAATAGGACATAATTCTGGGGAGAAAAGTGTTTGCCTCCCTAAGCAAGGCTTGACAATTATTTTTTTTTTTCCTTTATTTTTTTGACCTTCCAAAGGGTGTTTGACACTGCTTCTGTCCAGTGGGTGAGATATGTGTTTTGTGGCAATTCCTTATACCCTGATCCCTTTGTCCTGATAACAAGATCCCTGCCTGGAGCAGCCCACAGCTCTCCTCCAGCCCATTGAAAACACAGCCCAGGGTGGCTGGGGCACCTCTGAACAAACTGGGTACTCCATCTGGATAAGAGCTCCTGGAGCTGATGGTGTAGATATAGCCTAAGGGAACTGCTGGGGATACAGAAAGCAAAGTAGATCCAACTGATTTTCAAAAGATTTCTTTGAACATGGACTGGGAAGGGTCCACATGTCCTCAGTTAAACATATCTGCCTTTCTGCAGGAAGGTGGCTCCTACTGGGGTCCCAGATGTCCCTTTCTGAGAAAGGCCCAGCACTAAAACAACATGGAGATCCTACTTTACCTGGAGATTATTCTTCTAAATAAGGTTTTAGGCTTAAAAGGCAGGATCAAGTGTTACAACTGCAGGATCAATTGTTAGAATGTGTAATGGTGAAATCATTTTTGTCTGCCCCTCTTCCACAGTTTTTACTGGTTTTCTCTTTTACTCTGCTCTTGTCACTGCTGCTCCCCAGCACGGCTGCATTTCCTCACATGCTTGTCCCCACACATTTCCTCATGTGTCCTCCCCTAGCAGCTGTCATTCTTTCCTAAGAGAACTCATACACAGCATTTGTTTTGTCTTCAAGGAAAGCATTTGGCAGACAGGCAGGTGAAGTATGATCCGAAATCCCTACGAGCGAGTGCAGCTCTTTCCTCTAAGTTCAGTGAGCTTTGGACTGTGCCCTGATGGAATGAAAACCTGGCAGAAGAATTTACAGACTAGCTGTGACTTAAGCCAGGGAAAAAGACTTCAGCAAACCAATGATGGCTGGAAAAGCTTGAGCTGAGAGCAAGCAGCCAAGCATAAGAAGGAACAGAGAGATCAGCACTGGTGCCCAGAAAAACACTGGTAATGACAGTAGTTCTCTGTAAGAGGTGTGGGCATGTTCAGTCAATTAAAAGTGACAATGGACCCTTAAGGTGTTCATCTTTCAGCAACAAGGCTGGGTATGTTTGTAATTCACCTGTATCATTTGAAAAATTCATCATCACAGTTTCTCACTTTGGAATCAATGCAGCTTTTAAGTAAGACCCATGAAAACCTTATCCACAGAAAGAAAAGGTCAGATTATAGCAAGTACTATTTCAAAAATAAAGCTTTTGGATGATGATGTACGTAGCTAACCTCACACAAATATTCACCCCAAAGAGAACCAATGGTGTCATTTGCAGCCTCACCTACCCCCTCCTGCACAAACTAGTGTTAAAAGAGAAAATATCTAATACTTTTAATTTCCCCTCTTCAGAAGGGAAGCCCCTTGTTTTACCACCAGATTGACCTGATGATGTACTCAAGGCTGATAGGTCTTAAGTGATTGTACAAATTTAATCTAACAAATCTAATCAAATTTAAACCTAACAAATGTAACCACACTTCATCTCAAGCTCCTCTCTTCTTGTCTTCCTTCCTTGTCCTCCCTATCCTGTCATCTGGATCATTCTGAGTTTTCCTCACAGAATATTTTGCTACTCCAAAAGGCTTATGAGCCAAAAGGCTTAAAAGACAGATGAGAGTTTGTGGTTAAAGAAAATCTATGTATTCACTGGGGATAGATGAAAGCTATCAGTTGTCAAGGATAACTGGTAACATTCTTGTGAGGGGAAAGAGCAGCAAAAGATATTTTAAGATTCTTTGGATTTAAAAAGTTGGAATGTGATTCATAAATCTGCCATCCATCATCTTCAGCTCAGTGTCTCAAGACTCATAGCAGCCTTTACAGGCTCCTTGATGACAAGATCAAGACACAGCACTGGGTATGGGACTTTGGCACCCAGTTTCTCTAAGTGCCATCAGAAATCTGTAAAGTTCTGTGTGTTCATGGTGATAACGGGCATTCTGCTCTTCTGTGGAAATAATCTCCATTTTCTCTGAGACTGAAAGCTCTAGAAAGAAGAGAAAACATTCATGATTTCATGTAAATTCCTCACAAAATAAAATATCATTGTTTTCAAGGCTGCATGCATAGCACAGGTATTGCATGAAATATGTTGGAGTTTTGCTGTAAGTAACTTCAGCTCAGGTTGAATACCAGGTTCCCATTCAGAAAAGTGATCTCACATTGTAATGGACTTGAGCATGTACTTTTTGGACTTTTGGAGCAGTATGAAGGCTTGTCCCAAAAAACACAGCAATAAGGGGAGTCTTCCTCTGTATGTGAAACACAGTGTAACATGTATGATGCATGTTCCCATAAATAACAAGAGAAATGGAATTCTTCTGAGCCAGAACAAAGATATGAGGCTTAGGAGATAGAAACACATCCAGAATCACATGTCTGGAGTTGAATTACTAGAAACAGTTTTAGAATTTGACATTGAGTTTGAGTGTCTGCAATTTCCCTTGCTTTTCCCTATTTTTCCCACTATTTTCTTGCTTTTGGTTACAGTTACACTTTCTTTGATTAATCCTGCCACTATGTGCTTGTTCACCAGAAGGATGTGATCAGTCCTGGAGGAGTGTCTTTCTCCAGCCCCTCAGGAACTCTCCCCTCCATGCTCTCACCTGTGACATATTCACAGGCTGGCACTCAAAAAGGGAACATTCTGAAGCTCTGATTTTGATACCTGGATCATCCTTGGGTTTCAAACTCTTTTTTCAAGGCAGGTCAGCTGCCTTGTATTGGCTTTTGAAGCAAAATAAAATAGACCTCTCGAGTCCTTCAGTGGCAAAGGAGGACTAAGGGCAAGTGGGACATTGCACTACTGGTGCAGCCACATCTACACTGCCTTCATTGGATTGAAGAGACACGGACAGCAAGAAACTGTTCCTGCTCCTATGCACATCAGCAGGGCTGCCTTGGCCATGTGGGGACGTGCTGGGCACCTCAGGTACATTTGCAAACAGTGAGGAGTTAACGCTCACATGACATCAGAGGCTGGTGGAGTCTAAATCTGCTGGTTTCATGCTGAATGACAGCTCTTCAGCAATGCTGCAACTTCCCAGGGGCTCTCCCTACTTCTCAGAGGAAGGGGAGCAGGCCCTTCAATAGTGCAGATGTCTCTGCCATGGATCATAACTAACTCACAACAGGAAAATCTTCAAGTGGGTCCAGAAAATGTCTGAACCGACAGTTCAGGCTCTGTCTTGTCTGAAAGAGCAGTTCTGTCCTTTGATGTTCTTGTGCTTGAGCATGGAGGACTGTGCAGGAAGGCCAGCAGAGCCCCACACTGTCAGAAATATTTAAAGGATCCCCTGAGAAGGAAGGGTCATTATCCAGAGGAGGTGTGCTTTGCAGGATGGAGGAGACCAAAACCAGGCATAGCACCTGGAGGGAGACTTGAGAAGGACAGATACCTGTCACATGCAACCATAAACAGAAATACCCAGTTGTCTTTAATTAATCCCCTTCCTGTCCCACTGGAGGGAAATGTGTCCCGTGGCAGTAACAGAAAGGAAGTCAGTGCCTCTGCTGTTAATTTAGTGTCCTCCTGGGACAGACGGAGAATATCACTGTGCATGGTTTAATAAACAGGCAACATCCCACGAGGAGGTTTTGGCTCTTCACAGTATCTCTGAAAATACTGTGAAGAGTATTTTCATCCAGAGGCCCTGGAGCATCCCCTGAGCAGAGAGACTTGAGAACACAGGAATTGGGAGAAGTACCTGCCCCAGCTGGTACCTGGGGCAGGTACTGCTACCAAACGTCTGTCAAGCAGTGATGGAAAAAACCACACAGCATCTGTCTTCCAGAGGAGAGCTTGTGAGCCACGTGTGCAAGGGCTGAAATCTCTTGGTTAAAACATATGTTGCAAGAAATGAGCAAAACCTAAAATAAACAGTTTACACAGAGGTAAAGCATCTGCTGATTGCTGCTATACACAGGCAAAATGAGGCTCTGTTTGAAAATGGCCTCACTTTGCCCTTGGAGCCTGTTTTTATACAGTGGAATAACTGATGCCTCAACAGGCAGAAGGCTCCATTACTTATGTTTCCACTGTGCATTTTCTTTCCCAAACAATGTTTGCTGCCCCAAGAGCCTAATTATCACCTAAGAGATGTTAACAGTCAGATCATTGGAGCTTCGAAAAGGTTTTGATCAAGTACAAGCAAGATGTAGTTTGTATTTTGGTGCCCCATATTCCAGGAGCAGCTGGTCTCCTGAGGTAGGAAAGTGTGGACTAAGTTAATGAATTTAAATACACTTCTGTTAGATCTTTTAGTCATGAATGTAATTGCATCTGGTAGTCTTTTTAATTTTTAAATATAGAGGATGTGATTGGATTTCTTTTCCTTTTTTTTTTAAAAATAATTTTCAAATCTGTCGCTACTGTTCCTCCCTTCACGGAATTCTCCAGAAGGAAAGCCTTGTCTTCCCAGAGTGAACACTGTGAATCTTTGCTGTATTAATTATTTCATTATTAATTTTCTGCATTAGCAGTCCCCCTTCTGTCCCTGTCCACAGCTGCTTTTGCCCTTGTTGTGTCTGGAACAAGAAGCACACGTGTAGTAACAAGTACACCAAGCCTGAGCATGGAGTGGGAGGAATTTCCCTTTGGAATTTACCTTTGATGCACACATATCTCTTGTGCCAGCTCTGGCACTTGTCTCTAGGCTGACTGGAATAACAGGATGCACAAGCATCAGCCCAGCTTTTGGGAAGATTAACAAGGGGAGTTTGAAGCCCAATATTTGTGTCCCACCGATGACTGAGAGTGTTTCTAGTGTTTGAGCTAACTGATAATAAAAGACATCACCAGGTGAAATGGAACAGCCAGAGCAGTTCTGTGATGCTGAGAGCTTTCCAGATCTCTTGCTTGTGCACACATCCTCTCTTCAAGATGAAAAAGCAATTCACCAAACTGAGATCCCCCAGAGTATTGAAAGAAAAGGATTGCAATGGCCCTGCTACCTTCCAGCTCCCATTGGCAAAATATTCAAAGAAAGGATAAATTATTATGTGAGGAGACAGGCAGGGGATTGAATGACTCTAAGCTGTAGGATATAGAGCCTCATATAACAAGATCACTAGCTCTCATTCACCCCAGGTTGGTGGTGCCTGAAAGCCTCTCCAAGCTCAGCAGTTTGCCAGAGTGTCTGAAAGAGCTAATGGCCCCAGCCCAGCAGATCCCAGTGGGCAGAGACTTAGCACAGCATGCTCCAGGGATGTGGATTGCCACACACTTACTTCAAAATTTACGAAACACAAGAAGGTTTTTCTCTGTGATAATTGTTTTTACCGGCAGACTAAGCACATGCCTGCATTCAAACTGTGGTTATTTCAGTGGAGCTGTGCTGATAAACCCTTTTTGGGAAGGAATTCACACTGGCAAGGATCCTCTGCTCCACAATTTAACCCATTTCCCAGGACAGAATAAGCCATACCCACAACCACATAGATATTGCCACCCACAACTTTTTGCTGGCGTTGCTATTTGGCTGGTAATGTTCTTTTTTTACTTACTTCTCACAGTACAGCTATGCCACCAAAACTCTTCCATGTAACCTAAGCTTACAAGGGAGAAAATGCCTGTGTAAATTTTTTAAAGGTGGTGTTTCTCAGTCAAGCCTGAAGCAGAGACTTAAGCAAAAGGGCTGGGTAGGTGCAGAATTCCCAAGGCAAGCCCCAGTGCTGCGTGTTCCAGCACCGCATCACCCGCGGGCTGCAGGCACTCCGGGGCAGAGAGTGGGAGCAGGGAATGCCTGTGACACTGGAAATGTAAATGCCCTGGCAGGTGCTGTCACAGTCTCTGGGAGGAAGGCTGAACAAGCAGAGGGGGCTTTAGTAGGATGCTCTTGTGGCGGCTCATCCCAGCAGAGGCTGCGGGTGGGTGACCTCCATGGGCATCGCTGCCTGCAGTGCCCCTGTGGAGAGGGAAACACCCCAATTACCAACTCCTGGCAACTAAATGAGATTGCACTGGTGGCCTTGCAGTGTAAGACATGGCAAATGCCAGGAGAAGGGAAATGTTGGAGAGGGGAGCGGTGCCTCCCTGCCAGAGCAATTCCGTGGTAGGCAGGTGCCATCTAGTGGGAACGGGCACAGCCGGGGATCCCAGCTGGGATGGGCATTCCCAGGCTGCACAGGACCAGGAATGGTCCCACTGTGCACTTCCTGAGGGCTCCTTTGGACAGAAGGTTTGTCCAAAGAGAAAGCAGCACTTTGGGAGATGGCAACATATGCTTTTAAGAACAAAATTAGACTTGTCTGCAGAAGAGCTGCAGAGGAATTTGGCAGCCTTTTGGCCAGCTGGAACACCTCTGGAGTCCTTCACGTGAAAGGTGAGGGAATAATGTTGGCTTGTATTTAAATTTAAAAAGTCTTTCGAGGATCTATTCGTCAAAAATCAGATTTTTTTAAATCACATTCAACACATTGCTGCTCTTCTGGTACTCACAAGTGCTCCTGCTAACCACAGGACAAGGAATACCACACTTAGAAGAAGCCAAGGCTTGTCAGGACAAAATATCCCTTCTTTACAGTGCAGGGGTGCTGTCTCTGTGAAATACCCACTTGGTACTTTATAACTTTCTCAGCTTCTCAATGCACAGGTCTGAGGGATCACCTGGCAGAGAAATCCTGAGGCTGCTGAAGTTTTGTAGACTTAAATGTCCACCTGAAATCCAAACCACAAGGCTGATTTGTGCTTCCTGTGAGTGCAAATGAGGGGAAACAAGAGGATTCCTGTGACTAGAAGTAGCTTTGGTGTTCCTTGCACCTCTCCCAGCAGCAGCAGGTCACTGTCAGAGGCAGGATGCTGGCTGGCCAGGACAGATCAGTGATGGATTTGGAGCAGCCGTTTCCAGCACTGCTCAGTTCATGAATTTTGCTGTTTTTGTTGGTTTCCTCGGCATGGTGATTCACTTAAGAGAGAAATTGTTTCTGGGAGCTAGACCATCACTCTGACAATTCCTGTTGTGTGCATGTCTGAATGCCTGCTTTAAATGAACAGTGGCTGCTGAGGCTGGCAGGCAGCACTCATGCTGTTTGGGATAAAATACCCACACTTTGTCCTTTGCATGTTGCCTATTCTCCTTTTCTTTAGGAAGCAGTTTTAATGAAAGCATTAATTGCAGGCCAGCTAACGCTGCATTGTTTTCAGTCTCAAGCAAAAGAAGTTCAAGAATCAACCTACTGTTTTCAGATCAATAATTTGTGAAAAATGAATAATGATGCCCATGCAGTCTCCTGTGGTGCTGTGGGGCAGGACTGGTTTTGCTCACAGGGAACATAATGAGCAGCCCTCTCTCCATGGGGCTGAGCCCCTCCTGCCCAGCCCAGCTCTGGTGGTGATTTTAAGAACAAAATGCCAGCAATTGTTTCCTTGGGGCTGGCTGGAGGCAGTGCCACATGCAGAATGCACTGCAGCTTGGGCTTCTCGATGCTGGCAAGGCCTGGGATCAGCTGCTGATCACTGCACATCCTTTGATGGATTTGTTGCATAGAGCTTTTAGTAATGTCTTGATTTCCCAGGAAATTATGCATTTCAGACAGGAGCCAGGCAGCTTGTTACTCCTGCCAGCTGGTAGGGGGGGTAGGTATGTGCAAATAGATATTTGGTGTTTAATAATTGAAACTGGATGTATCAAGGTTGGCAGCATCTCTTTCAGCTTTAAAGACAGGGTATTGTTAGAGGAAAATGGGACGCTTTCCTGTGCAGAAGACAAATTTTTCTTCCCCAGCTAATCTTGGTGTCTGCAGCTGCTGTGTCAATAATCTCCTCCTGAAAGGCAGGGAATGAACTTCTGAACATCTGTAACAGCTACATTAAGTGGTGTGGTTTATTGTAGAATTATGGATGGTGATGATGGCTGGGTTACTAAACTGTAAATCAATCAAAGCATTTTGATGATATCCTAGATCATGAGAAACAGACTCATGCAGGAAGAGACAGTGATTTATTGCACCAGCTGGTAACACATTCAGCCCCAGTCATTTTTATTTATCATTACTTTAAAAAATATTTCAACCCTTCATTAAAGCACATTAAAAAAAAAAAATCTGTAATGATGATAAAGTTGTGCTGTAATGAAAATTGATGCTCCTGAACTGTGATTTCTGGTGATAGGAATGTGAAGAATAAGGAACTTAAGATACACAAAGTTCACACTAAATTAGTTGAACAATTGCCTTTGTTTAATTGTCTTTTACAGGCAAATGAAGGGAGCTTTTTCCTTTTCATCCTTAAATCTGTTCCTTTGAAAGCATCTCACACTATCTGTAGTTTTGAACCATGAAACCCGGGATTTTGAATGCTTAGCAAGTCATCCATTTCCAAGGCATTAGCAACACAGGCAGGATTTATTTCGATCTCTGCATATGATTCTTTGATCTGGGACTTACTTAAGTGCATTCCAGTGCTATTAATTAGGAAAACAGTATAAGACAGTGGCTACTCCAAGTGATCTTAAATATAAAAGTGACTGATTAGTAGCTCTGCTTTCTTGAGGATTAAGAAAGCTCTGCTTTCTTTTGCTGCTTAACAACATCTGCTATTCCTGAGCAAGGGAGAATCAGTTAATTGAGGACAGGGAGCTTTGGTGCTCTTTGTAAGCCACTAGTATGACTATTCACAAGAAAAGAAGCCATGTGAGAACCTCCCCCAGCACTGATCTTAAGAAGGAGCTGGGTAAATGGAATTAGGAGCAGTCCCCTGCCTGATGCTGAGGTGTACAGCAGGATGCAACGTGTGCTGATTGCTTTGCAGGGCAGCAAACGCAAGAGAGTTGCGTTTCCCTTTTCCTGGCAGCCCTGTGTGCCTTGCAGAGCTCCTTGGAATCCTGTCCTTGCACTGGGCATGCTTTCAGGAATGGGCTCTGCCCATTTTTGTGTTTTCTTCCGTGGAATGTCTTGTTTCTGGATGTTCTCTGTCTGGCTGAAAGTTACAGTGTTTACTTGTGTGTTCAGGACATGTCAGCCCAGTTTAAAAATCCTCTGCATCTCAATCCTCTTTCCAGAGTCTCCCTACTCAGACCAATGAAAGTGTCTGTCCATCAGTTTTTGATTGGAATAGGATTGATCAATGAGCAATTCAGGGGTGCTGTGTTGCAGCTGCAGCTGCCTGACACAAATAATTCCTTGGCCTCCCTTTGCCAAGGAATTCAATTGTCCTGCATAAGTGACTACTCTTGCTCCCTTAATCTTCCTCTGTGGTTTCTTTATATTTTAATCTCCTTCAAGGAGCCATATTTCCTGTCTATCATGCTGCTACACTTTCCTTGAATCTGGTTTGAATCTCACATCCAGTGGAGCTCCTGTGATTCACAAGAGAATCTGACTTGTAGTTCAAAAGAAAATGCAAATTCTAGCCTATCTGCTTTATTTACAGCTGTTTCAAATAAATATCTTTACACATTGCATAGTTACTTCAACTTTGTCTTTGCTCCAAATCAGCTTGCTTTTGGTTTTCTTTTTTCTGTTTGCCAATATCCCAGTCATTCTTCTCTCTGCATCCTGAAGTGTGCAGCATAACACAGAAATAACGCTTTCTTAATTAAAATATTCACTTGTTTTATTAATTGCATCCATCTTGACACCTGGGGAGGCTAAATCCCTGGCATTCTCTCTGTTGCCAGGACTAAGCATGAAGCTCCACAGATTTCTGTGCAGAAGCAGCGCAGCTCAGCCCCAAGGACACAGCAGAAAGCTCCCTGACCTGGCAGCCTGCACTGGCACTGTGTCAGGGGACAGCACTCATTCCCTGGAGATGGAGGGAGGCCTCAAATGCTTTTCACTGATCTAGTGGTGGGGTTAAAACTGCTGTCCTATGCCACATGTCCAGTGGACATTGATCCCTGACACAGAGATGAAAAGTTCAGTCTCATTGCAAATGTTTCATTACTCTTCAGGGATTGATTTGTTACTTGCTTGGTTCTAATGGGGCCACAAACAGGAAGATACTCAAAAAAAAAAGGGATATAGAACCCTTCTAGCAAATATTTTATAGTAAAGAAGTCATGTGTTACTGATTTCTCTGTGTTTTGTAATGCCAAAATCAAGGTGACTGAAAGTCTCTGTGACAGACACCAGTAAGTGAAGGCAATGAAAATCTTTCTTTCAGAGAATGGCTGCGTTTTTCCCTTCTGAAACTTCCTACCTTGCTGACAGCAGGGGCAACAATAGAAGCAAAGGAATGCAAAAAATAAGCACAGGTTGCAGTCCACCTTTGTGCCATCTGTTCCCTGCCAGCACTGATGTAATCCCTCTGGCACTGAGACTTGCCTCTGCCATCTGTCAGCATTCCGACGTGGTATTGATTAGGGGGTTTGCTGAGGTCACTCAGGAATCACAACAAGCCTCCCAAAACTCAGGAAAGGTACTAAACCAAAGGAATTTGATTTGTAACCTGCTGTCATTTTTGGTTCCTTGCTTCAGCAGAAGACAGCAGTCAACACTTCCTAAGCTCCTCTTATGAGGAAAGTTATGATGGCAAAAGAGAGCGCCTGTTTATAAACGGTGCAAGTAACATAAGCTTTTAATGGGTCCTAGAGGAGTCCAAGGCTCCAGAGGGCTCTGGAATGCCTTTCTCTCCACCCCCATTTGCTCCCCTCACCCTGACCCCCACATTTTTTTCCAAGCCTTTGTCCAATTTTCATCATATCTGTCATTTTGAAAAATGAGCTGGCGGTTCACTCCTAAAGTTCATAGCATGCCATGTATCTTTTTTTTAGATTAACTTGTTTGTAAAGAGACAGTTCAACAGGAAATTCTTGTGCTTACACTGCAGTGCAATTTGTTATGAAAAGCAGAGATGTTGTTAAAACTCATTATCTGTGTCTGTTCTGCTAATTGGATATAAAAAAGTCATGAGACATGAGGATGATAGGACCACACTTTCTGGGTAAAAGCCTATTAGTACACTGCCAACAAATCTCAGCTGGGGCTGAGTGTGTAACAGTGTAGTGTGATCTCAGTGAATACCGGCATTGTACAACTCTGAGATCTGAGGTAAAAGTGCAACTCATTTCATTTATGGAGATGAATGGAGATAGTGGTCCTGAAAGTGTCCATTTCTGATGGTTTCAGAGGAATGCCCAGCTATAGCTACCTTGATGCTCCATTTGATTCCAGATATAAAATGCTCCCTTGTATTACCACAGGTGTCAATCAGGATGGAATAGCCTGTATCATTCTGCCACTCCCAACATGGGTGTCAAGGCTCCATGTGCCCTCCCAACTTTGTGACAAACCAGGTCTCACCCCTCTTGGGGCTGCCTTACACCTTTTTTGCCTCCACTCCAGCTCTGCTGCCTTTGCCAGTAGATATTCATAGGAGGAATAGTAGATATTCATTCAGGAGGAATATCTATGTTGCAGGAACGTAGACACAATTCTAATTATTGCTTTGCAGGCCTGCCTTTCTTTGTAGGTTAGCTTTAAATAGAGACACCTCCCCTTTTGCTGCAGCCACACAGCCACACAGCATTACTGCTCCTACAGCGCCCAAAATCAATCCTCTACTGCTGCAGTGTGGCTGGATCAAGCACACAGGTTGATTTTCCTGGGTTTCATGCCTTCAGGTCTCTTCAGCCTCCGTCTGGAGAAGTCCTTGCAGTTGGGTTGACTGTCTCTGGTGATTTTAAGCCATGACTCAGCCCGTGCATGGCTTGCGAACACCAAAAGGGAGCTTGCGTTTAAGATTATTTGGTGTGGATGGAGGGGTGGGTGTTTCCTGAAATGCCTGAGCTGCTGCTTGCTTTTCTGTCTCCTTTTTGGCTGTCAGATTGTGTTAGGCTTGCACACAGCCGTGGTGTTTGGTGCACACAGGTGCAGCACACAGGAGCTCTGCTCTCTGGGTAGGCTCTGCAGTGGGACCATCACACTAAGATGACAGGCTGCATCACCAGCACTGCAAAGCTCTGCAAATTGCCCACATTTTGTGAAATATATGGGTGAAAAGAGAGAGGTGTGGCTCTTCTGGTCTGCCTCAACCTCCTGGAGCAGCCTGAGCATTGCTTCAGGGCTGGCTCTGAATTGGCCCATGGTGAAATCAGCCCTGGGATGACTCCCAGAGTGAGGATCAGGAGGGTGAGCAGAGCCTGTGTGAGGGTTGGCTGCTGTTACATTTCCAATTGTCCTTTCTTTTAATACAGCCAAGTCCCAAGAGCAGAGACCATCAGGCAAAACAAACACAATTATGCAAAGCAAACCTGGTTCCCAAAGCGAGCACTGACACCCCCTCCTCTCCTGGCAAGGAAAATCACTGCTGTAGGTGTTTACCCAGGCTGAGAGCTGGAGGATTGGGTTTGCTGTTCAGTTTCTTGGCTTTTGGGGTTTTGTGTTGCAATCTTTATGTAAACATAGAGGACAGAAAAGACGTCTGCTGTGTTTTGTTTATTTGTTTGGGGTTTTCTTTCTGTTTTCTATGACTTTTAAAGGACTGGAGTGTGTGAAGTGTGTTTAAAGTATTATTGTGTGTGAAATTCAGGAAGAGTCTAAATGAACAACAGATGAGAGGAAATGGACTGAGGAAAATTAGGGCTATTTGCTACCAAAGGAAGTAATCATTGTACATATATTAAATTCCAATCTCTAACTGAGAATGTGCTCGTTATGCAAGAAATCTGACTGTTGAGGAAAACAGATAAATATGTGGAGTCTTTGCAAGGCTGGGCTTTAAAAGTGGTAAGTATGGGTTTGGTAAATAAGCTTTTACTGAAGTGAGTGGTGGCTGGAGAGTCACCCAGAGTTTCCCATGACAGCAGAAGGTTATTCTCTGTGCAGAAGGAGGAAACTGTTCTTCATACACCTGCTATTTGTAGGTAACATTTACTATGACTTTATAATGACAATATAAATTCTTTATGAATTTTGATCTGCCACATTCTCAGATCATCCATCACAACTCACCTCTACTTGTTACTTACCTGTGAGTCCTTGCTGGGCCTGTTCCTTAAGGTTACACTGCTCATTTTCAGTGGAAATAACCCTTACCTGGCAATGCCCTTCAGTCTTCCAGCCAAGTGGGAGTTTAAGTGATCACAGGGGGGGTGCTCAGTGCTCTGGTTCTTCTTCCCTTGGTCCCTGCAGACTAACAGGGGGGCAGGTGCACAGGTGCATTTCACTGCTGGGAAGCAAAATAAGTGGTTGTTTCAGTGATAAACTACTTACAGGGTGAGCCATTATAATTTATATATATATGTGTGTGTGTCTGTGTGTGTGTTTGTATATATATATATATATATATATATATATATATAAAATGGAATAAGGACCCTCACCAGGGATTTGTGGACTGCACAATACATGGGCTTGACTTACAAGGACACTTTAAATCAGCCACAAATTTGATATTACTACATCTTTAAACAAAACACAGTGTTCCTCATTATTGTAAGATGGCAGACTCCCTGCTGAGTTAATTCAGCAAAGATATAGAATGAATTTATTTTTTTTTTAATTTTTTTTTTTAGCAGCTGAAAAATTGTAGCCTGGGGGAATGTTGCTTTGACAGATTGGGGTTATATGGCTGAAGCTGACCTATGCAGCTTCCTTCCCCTTCCCCCACCTGGCAGGCAGATGAAGCATTTTTGATTGCAAGTTGCTAGCTGTATTTTGTTCTTTATCTGATGGAAGGCCACCACAGTAGTCAAAAAGGACTTGTTATATATTTTGCTTTTCCTGCAAGTAATGCTCAAAAGCTCAGTAAAGAACCTGTAAAGATTTCTTTTTTTAATTAAATATAAAATAAAATAAAATTTGGACATGTGGGAGGGAGCATTTAAGCACAGTAAAGAATAAGGAATTGCACAGTCAAATAATAAGCAGTTCTTGGCAGAATTTAGAGACTAGCAGCAGTAAGAAGGATGAATTGGCATCATAGAAAAGAGTGGAAATGAACTGAAGAGAAATGATAGCATCATATTTAGAATCTGTCACTTTATCTGAATTATCTTGACTGGTTATTAGTAAAAGAGAAGGAATGGAGTTTTTAGAGGAAGAAGGTTTTCATTTCCCCTTCATTAGCTGAGGAACCTGCTGACAGGCATTAAGACAGAATATTTTTAAATGGCAGCTTCAGCCACAAGAAAGGGTTATTTTTAACCCCAAGCTGCTCAGTCACTGCATTTGCAACATGGCCCTGCTTTAAAAAAAACCCCAAAACTCTGCTGGGAAAACTAAGGCTGCTTTGTGAGAATGGGAAGGAGAGGTCTGGGTGGGAATCCTGTAGGGCAGTGGTGCCTCTGACGCCTGTGTCATGAAAATATGCCTCCAGTTAACCATTGTCCTCTGACCTCGATCCATGGTGAAACAGGGGCTTTGCATAATCATGCAAGGAGACGGCTCCTGCTCCAAAAGATGTTATGTTTTGAATTTCCAAAACACACAAAGGAGACATTGTTAGCCCTTCACACATGGGAAACAGAGGCAGGGAGAGAGAGATTTGTCTGGGGCAAGCAGGCTAATTTTGACAGAATGGGCACTTAAAGAGAAGTTTCCTGAATTCATTTGTGTATTATGACCACAAGATTGGCCTTCCTTTCTAATGCTGGATTTTGTTCTTCCTGAAACTTCACTTTTGTACAGGGTTGTTGATCAAAAAACATTCTTTTATTCTGTTCTGTTTAATAAATATGCTAGGGATTCTTTCCTTGGACACTTTGCAGCTTGCATGCAGCTCCAAGCTGCAGCTGTGCAAATGTTTCAGGTGGATTTTCATGTCGGGACTGCCAGGGGCAGAAATGCAAGAAAAGGCAGAGGTGTGGCTTTGTCTTCTGCTCGTCTTTGTGCCCTTGGAGATCCCAGACCCCTGAGTGTGTAGAAGGTCCAAGAGCAGTAATGCTGCTCTGCTTCATGTGGGAAGAAAAGTCTTTCCAACTCCAATGCCAGTTTGTCTTGCTCAAGCTTCTTCAGTCCAGAAAGGCCAGTGAGACATGACACTGCATGACCAAACTGGGGCTGCTTGGGCTTTTTATGAGGCAGGATTGAGTGGAACCATCTTGGCTAAGAGAAGATCACACTTCTGAAATGAGCCTTTAGGAACACTAAAGTTAAGTGGCTGGGACACCATGCTGAATGCAGGGCACTCACAACTGCATGGGTTTTATGGGTTTATTTTATCTCCAATGACAAAAAAAAATGTACTAGTCATGTGGTTCCTCATGAATTTCAAGCCACTGCTGACAAGTAGCATTGTCTGTATTCTCAGCCATGCTGGAACAGAGTTCCCCCAGCCTCCTGACTGCTAATGGACAATGCTTTACTGTTACCTAATTTTTCTATAAACTTAAAGGCAAGCCCAAGTCATACTTCAAGAACAGAACTTCAGGATCTTAAGTGCCTTGGTTGAACACTTGCATGGTCATCCCTCTAATATCCAAGTGTCTCCCCTCTCTGGCTCCTGAGGTCTCAGTCTCTTGGAAGGTGTACTGCTCACTTCCCTGAGGGCATCTGCCTCTTGGAAACCAATACCTTTCTAGAAAGCTAAATGCAAATTTGGGAGCATAACTTCTACTGTGTCAATGCTGCATCTCAATTTAGGCAGTTAAAACTATTCTTTTGCTTTAAAGTCTCTGTTTAGTTTTGTTTGTTAGGGTGTTTTTGTTTGGTTTTAGGGCTTTTTGTGGGGGTTTTTTTGTAGGGTTTTTGTTTTGGTTTGGGATATTTTGTTTTAAATTTTATTTTATTTTATTTTATTTTATTTTATTTTATTTTATTTTATTTTATTTTATTTTATTTTATTTTATTTTATTTTATTTTATTTTATTTTATTTTATTTTATTTTATTTTTGCCCCATTGGGGCAGCTTCCTTAAGTACTTCCAGGGTCCTGGTTCCAGTTTCCAAAGATAAATCTAATTTCTGTGTTAGGAGGCAAGCTCTTCCCTTCAAGCACTTTTCTGTGTGACAGACCTGGAAAGGGGAAAATTGGATTCAGTAGAATTTCAAGAATTGTAACTTACTTTCCTGTGCTTTCTATTCATTGAGATGAATATTTGGGAATTATCACTCATGGTAAAATATTTACCAGGGTATTACAGCAACTAAGTTGCAGTGCAGGTGTGAAGAAAGAAGTACTTGCTCCTTAAGCTTTTTCCAATCCATGTCCTGTTCAATGTCTCTGTTCCAATGGACTCCAGAAGTTTTGCATGATATTTATTAATCTGATTTACTAACAGTCTCCTAAAGTTGAAACAGAGACAGAGAGAAGATAAGCTGGACTCAGGCTTGCAGGAATCAGATTCATGCCAACTCTGCCACCTCTGTTTGACTTTATGCACATCATTTAATATTTGTGCTTCCCCTTGTCTGCCAAATGCAGATACTAATTCTTCCCTTTTTTCCCTATCTGTACTTGTGTAGATGGCTTATTTGGACAGGAATCAGCTCCTCCTTTGTGGATACCTCACACACAAATGAGTCCCTGATCTTAGGGATCAGGGAGAAGCAAACTTCTATTTGCTTCTGTAGCCACAAAATAATAAATGACTTCGACCTGCTCAGTGAAAAATGCAACCTTTGGATTACATTGGTGAAAATAAAAAGTCCTCTGCAGTTCACAAGTCAAAAACTGCTGATAGTGTTTAGCACCGATGTCTGTCATTGAACATCTGGCATTCATCACTGCTTTCCTTTTCTTTCCACTGCCGTATTTTATCCCATCTATTGGAGGTTTCTTAGCTCAGTCTGTATAAATTATGGTTGCCTCTCAGTCAGGGTAGTGGAATCACTACAGGAAAGAAAAAGAGGTAGACTGAAGGAAAGTGTCTGCTCCCCTTTTTCTCCCCTCTCCCTGTACACAGACAGTACTGGAAATTACTAGACAGCAAGATAACTCTTGCTATTGAAGAGACATGGAATAGTTTCCAAAAATAACAAATGTCTTTACCAGCCCCAGTTATGAAGGCAGGAAGTGGGAGAGGAGTTGGAGCTGGAATGGACACCCATTGCCATTGTTGGAAAGACCAAAATTGACTGCTTTGGTGTTCCAAAAAACTTTGCCCTTCAGCAAGTTTGTAATGAATTAGGAAAGCAAACATTGCTTAATATAGACTTCCTGGGCAACGGTTTTGATGTATTATTTTAAAATTAAACTGCTCTTATTGCAGAAATTTAAGTTACTACCAGAAACAATAATACTGAAGGTGCTAGGAAAACATGGGTGTGTTAAAATTAGCCAGAAGAGAATACTTTTACTATTTTTTTTTTCCCTCAAAAAATTGTTCACTGCCATCTCAATGGCCATTACACTCAGTGTTCCTGAGCAGTTCTGGCAAGGCAGTGAGCCCTGGCAGCAGTCTGAGGATGCATTTCTCATGGGAACACGAAGCCTTCACCACCCCTGTGTGCAACACCTCCAGCTGCATGTGTGTGCTCCCTGCCAAAGCCAGGTGCTTCCGTGTGTGCACAGTGTCACACAGCCCCATGCCCTGCAAGAATGTGTCAGCTTTAGGGACAAGAGAAGGTATTTCCTCCTTCTAGAAACACAAAGACACCTCAGTCCATGCTGCAGGCAGTTAGGGAAGAAAAGGCCCATTTCCCTCTTTGTGGAGAGGGCTGTTGCAGACTGCCACCTCTGTCAATCCCAGAACTTTATGGGCTGAAGCCAGAGGGTCTCTGTTAGAGACAGCTGTCATGTTCTCAGTTCTAGGGACAGCTGGTATTGTTGGGGGCTTCATTATTCTTAGAACAGCAAGAATGCCCCATGTCATTATGTGTGTTCTTCCTCATTGTCTTGCTTTTCCCTTCTATTTAGTCTCGTGTCAAAAGTGTATCTGAAGTTTCTTTGATTTAATACCAGGTTGACTGAAATAGGAATAAATTACTGCTGCTATTGCTGGTTGTCAGCACTGTCAGCCTTCTCTGTCTTCAAAGCATATTGCATTCCTGATTTCCCATTGTTTTTCATTTATGTTCCTGTGGCTTTATCCTGCTACTCGCTGCAGGTGAGTCCCAGATTTCAACTCAGCAGCCAGATCAATCAAATGAGAAACACGGGTCTAGTGTTGCACAAACTGCTTTGCAGGAGATATTGCAAGAGAAAGATAATCCACAAGTACAGTGGGTTATCCACCAATAATAACCACGTGGGCTATCAATCCAGGGGATGATGGGATGTTGATTTACTCTCAGATTTTTCTGTCTGCACTAGATCTCTGCTTGCCAAGCACCTGTCCTGTTACTAGCAGAGTATTTATTCTGTTCTCTCTTCGTCTTGTAGAAAATTTTACTACATCACTCTGCTGAGAGACCCCGTATCTCGTTACCTCAGCGAATGGCGTCACGTTCAACGAGGAGCTACTTGGAAGACCTCCTTGCACATGTGTGATGGCAGGACACCAACTCCTGAAGAGCTGCCCTCGTGCTACGAGGGCACAGACTGGTCGGGCTGCACGCTGCAGGAGTTCATGGATTGCCCGTATAATTTAGCCAACAACCGCCAAGTGAGGATGTTGGCTGACTTGAGCTTGGTGGGCTGCTACAACATGTCCTTCATCCCAGAGAACAAGCGAGCACAGATCCTGCTGGAGAGCGCAAAAAAAAACCTCAAAGACATGGCCTTCTTCGGCCTGACAGAGTTCCAGAGAAAGACTCAGTACCTGTTTGAGAGAACTTTTAACCTGAAATTCATCCGGCCCTTTATGCAGTACAACAGCACGCGGGCGGGCGGGGTGGAGGTGGACAACGACACCATCCGCAGGATCGAGGAGCTCAATGACTTGGACATGCAGCTCTATGACTATGCAAAGGACCTCTTCCAACAGCGCTACCAGTACAAACGGCAGCTGGAGAGGATGGAGCAGAGGATAAAGAACCGGGAGGAGAGGCTTCTTCACCGGTCCAACGAAGCGCTTCCCAAGGAAGAGACCGAGGAGCAAGGACGTTTGCCCACTGAGGACTACATGAGCCATATTATAGAGAAGTGGTAGCCTAGGCAGACTTTTATATTAATGATATTCTAGGGTTTCCATATAAGAGATCGTGGAAGTAAAATGACAAAAAAATACAAAAAAACAACAACAACAAAAAATATTTTATTTAAAAACAAGTCTGTAAAACAGAAGATAAATTGCTTCCTTGAGCATAGGGTCTTTTTACTGTTTCTTACAAGACCGATGAGATTCTTAAAAAAAAATAAATACATAAAAATAAAAAAAAAGGGTCAACATTCTAATGCAGAGATAAAAAATGCATAAATGCAGTTACCAACTCATAAGTCCAAGTACAGGAGAATATTTCTTATCCTCATGATTTTAACACAAATGGCAGAAGTTGGATTTTTTAAAAATCTGTTTGTCCCCTGAGTGTAATGATCTAAAGATATATAATTTGAAAAAAAGGAAACAGAGGTTTTCTTTTGTGGGGGAGGTGGGATGCATTGTTTGTCAGTAACTGATAATGGTGACTAAGTTGAGGATGGGCCATCCTGTCAGGCTGGGATGTGAGCACACAAACATTCAGCTGGCAGCCACTGCTGGAAAGTAGAGCACCATAAAAAAAAAAAAAAGAAAAGAAAACCAGTCAGAGGATGAGAGACATTAAAGCAAATTGACAATGGCCTGGGAAATGTACTTAGCACAGTGGTTCTGATTCATTGCACTGGTATCACATATACATACACAGCTTCGTCACAAAAATAATGGGGAATTCATACACAAAACTCCCAGATTTGTTTCCCAGACAGGTCCCAAAACAAGTTAAAAGCCAATCATAGACTCAAACCTGCATTCATATGTTAGCCTGTCAGCTTACACCACTACCACTCAAGCCACCATCAGTATTGTGTGTTAACAGCACACAAAAACCCTATCCAACATACTACAAATAAAAAAAAGGAAGAAAAATTTAAATACTCCTTCATAAATCTGCAAAAATTTCAGAGCCGGTAAATGATAAGTCATTACTGGGAATGTGATGAGGGGGTGATTTTGTTTTGTTTGTTGCTATGTGAAATACTGACCCAGAATAAGCATAGAGACATGCTCTAGCCTGTATTATTTCAGTTATTTTTACTTGCTTTTATCAAGAGGTAATGGGCATCAACCTGTTTCCAGTGAAGTCACTAGAACTGATTTAAGTGGGAACAGGATGGGGCTCTTTTCCAGAGCTATGAAAATTTCTGACTATAGGCTTGAATTAATAATGAGACAGTGCACATTGTCTTTTGGCAGGGTGCCTGTTCTGCGGCCCTTACTTTAAATGAACTTTAAATGAGCTGTGCTCACAAAACTGGAAAGGGGAATCATGGATAGTGTTTTTTCAGTCTCAGACCACTCTCAAAGCAGAACTCTTTCAATGCTTTTTTTTAGGGCCTCATGTAAGTTTAATCTTCCAGTGTGGGGACAGTCTAACCAGGTTCTGCTTGAGTCATAGAACAACAATGACATCTCTAATTCCTCTTCCCACTCACCAAATTAAAATATGGCTTATTTTTTTGATGCTGCAAGCACTTCTTTGTATGGCTGGAAGCACAGAAATGAAGTAGTTCATGTCTCACTCCGTTGTTACTCAGCCTGTAAGACCTGAACCTGCTATTGTTGAGGGTAAACTCTGAACCAAATGGAATATGATTTGATTTTCAAAGGCCATGTTAACTGCAAATCAAAGCTGGCATTGAAATCACTGGAGGAGAGGCAGAGTGCTGATTCACTCAACTTTAGCATGCCATTTTTACAGCATCCCTTTCCCATCACACAAATCCACTGCTGTGCTGCTCGGTTTGTGTTTTAATTCTTTCTCTGCCTCTGTGCTCTGTTTCCAGCAGTTTCAAGTTCAGACTGAGTTTTGCAAAGGAGGGTCTCCTCTATTCTCCTGTGCACACCCTGGGGGATACACCTTGCTTTTGGAGACATTCTTCTCCTGAAAAGACAACTAAAAACTTGAGAAGAGCACTTCTTCTCAAAAATACATAGAGCACTTAGGGCTCAAACACAACTCTGTTACAGCCCTGAGCCAGAGTCAGAGGCTGTCTTTCCTGTTGATTTCAGGTGGATTTTGGTCAGGTCTGCATCCTGCTGCTGCAGAGGGCACAAGCACACACTCACCTGTCTGCAGTCACAGCAGGACATGGTCACCCACACGTTTGGCTGGTACCAGTATGTGCTGGTGTTGTCTATGTCTTTAAGGCTGTGTCAGTGCTTCTGCCACAGAATGGCTCCTGTTCCCAGAAATGTGTAGCCTGTACATAAGCATTTCCTCCTGGATGAAAATTGAGAAGCAAAATGAAGCCTTATTTGGTGGTTGGCTTGGGGGCAGAGAAGGTATTACAAGTCCATTTGCTCATCTCTGAATTCCAAGACTGGGAGAAGCTGTGTCTGCTAGTTGCTAGTTGCCAGCACTTTTACACTTTGCTGTAACTAAAGAAAACATTTGTATTTTAAAAATGCGACTTTACAGGCTGTTTACTCACAAAACCAGCACACAAGATATAGAAAAGGCAACTGTTCCACATGCACAGTTTCCACCTTTCCTCAAAAGCTTTTCAGGGTGTGTCCTGTGTCATGGATCCATAACGCACAAGTGATTCCTGCAGCTAATCTCTATTGGTGTCACACTGCTGTGACTGTGTGTGATTCACACCAGTACTGTGATTAGGCTGTGTCTGCCTGAGCTGTCCCTGTGTTACAGGCTCTGAGTAACCAGCTGGATGTTAATGAATCTGTCTTCAGGGTTGTCTAAATCAGAAGCAGCCTCTGACCTTAGAAGCATGTCAGTAGAGGACCTTGTTCCAACATTTTCTTTGTAATATATTACAGTAACAAGCAGAAGAAATTATATTGCAGACTGTCTTTGGTTAACAGTTTCATTTCAACCACAAAAGAAGGGCTGATCTCACTTAGTACTGAGGCAGAAGTTTCTAGATTTAAATTCTGCACCCAGCAATTGCTTCAGTTTTTCCACCTTTACACTGGGAGTAATTTACGGACTCTAAAAGGGTACTCCAAGGTATGAAAAGTATAGGGCACTTTGAAACAGATTCTGACTAATGGACATGGATCACCCAAAAGCCATCCCTCACCCTGGCTGCTGTGATGGTCTGCTTCTGGCTGTGAGCCATGTGTTAATTTATTTAAAGTGCTGTGCACCAGAACATGGGTTGCAGGATGTACCTGGCACTATCTTCTTCCTTTAGTGGGTGCAAAGGAACTTTTTTAACATAATGTGAATGTAGATTTTTGTGATTTATATGTACCACACTTTGAAGTGGTACTGTTTCTTTTCTTTTTAGGACTGATATTTTGATGCTACAATAACATGAAAAGTGTGTGTGTAGTTTTAAAATGAATGGAGAATAATGGCTTTAAGGCACTCTGGCAGAAGTAGTGGCCAGATAGTAGATTCTTGTTCAATATCTGCCCCTTTCTTCCAAAATGTTTTTCCTGTGACTTCCAGACACATCAAGACCTTCTTCAGTACATGAAATATTTCTTCAGGGGGTCTGCCAGTACATCATGATCCAGGTCAGGTTAAGAGAGTTCTGGGAGCAGGCAGGTGTGAGATTGGACTTGTCTCTTAGGGACTTCTTGACTTCTTAGGGCTAAGATGTCAGTTTGCTTTTAGTCACCTTTTAGTCGTGCTTTAGCATCACTGCTTGGTGGGCATTGTTCCTGAAGAAAACATTTTCTTGCTGGTTTGTCTCATCCTAGTTAGCTCTGTTGAAGGAGTTTGCCTCATTGAAAGTTTTCCAGACAGTCAGGTGCCACCTTGTACCCTGTCCAGGTCACAGAATGCAGGATTGACTGCTAAGGTTGCCAGCCCAGGCTGTCACAGGGTTCAAAGTCATCAACAAAACAAAAAAACAAAACAAAACAAAACAAAACAAAAAGTCAGCAAAGGATCTGTGCAAATTTCTTGTCTGAATTTTTCCCTTTATACCCAACATTTTGGAATAAATGAGGAGAATTTCAGTTGATGTTTTTGCATCCCACAGTCCCTTACTCGCTTACAAAACTGGGATGACAATGAAAGCAGCATAAGAAGGATCCCAATAAGGATTTGAATCCTCTGTCCCAGGGTTGTTAGAGCAACACAGAGCAGTGCAGTTGCTGAGTGTGACCAAGGCAGAAGGGCTCCCCAGTGGCAGCACAATTAGGAAATCTTCCCTCTAAGCCAATCAAGTCACTTCACAGAGACCAGTGGACAGCTACAGAAGGTGATGATATCATCACAGCACAGGGCCTGACCAGGCTCATGTCTTGGGGTTAAAAGCATCTCTAGTGTCTTTCTGGCATTCAGAGTTACCCAAACCCCCTCCTATGCCCTAGACTTTTCCAGTCATCACAAAAAAGGGGTAGCACTACAGGAATTCACCACACAAACTGTGCTTAAATACTGTATTCCCAGAGCTATGGCTTGGCATGCAGCTGACACTGCTGGATTCAAATCACAAGATCACAAGGCTGGCTGCATCCTCTTTTTATTCTTGTTTTCACTTTCACTAATATTAGCAGATCATGTTCCAGAGGCAGAAGTGAGCATGGGATTCACTGCCTGATTAGGAGTATTCCAAGCCTTTATAGCACAGGTCAGTGAGCAGCAGCTCAGGCAAGACAGGGCACACAATCCCAGCTGTCCATGGCTGTTTGCTTTACCCCATCCACAAGAATTCTACCAAGGGGGATGCAGCCCTGATAAGCACATGGGTGTTAAAGCCTGTGTTGTCCCAGCTCTGTAATTCTTAGCCATGCAAGCTGAAAAAAAACCCAACATTTGCAAACGGCTCTGTCTCCTCAGATCCCCACAATTCCCCCTCCATGTTCAACTCACCCAGTTCTGGAGACTGGATTGAGAGAGTTGCATTACAATGAATAATTTTATATTCAAAGGGTTTACTGAGCATGATTTGTTTTGTACATATTGGAATATGATTTAACTTATTTTTATTGCCCCTTTTAATCTTTTTTTTTTTTTCCCCATAAGGAGAAGACAAAAATCCTCATCTACTCTCAATGTGAAGTTCCTATGTGTTTATGTGTAGTTCTGCCAGTCTACACACACCAGGCAGATGATTTCTCACTGTCCCTACAGCTATCTGATTTTGTTTGTTATTGTCATTTCTATTCATCTGGGACTTTGCTTATTTTGTCTCTTCCTTCCTCTCTGCTGCACAGTCTGCACAGAGCAGGGAAAGGGCAAAGCAGGCAGGATTTTCTCTTCCTTCCTTTCCCCTTTCTTGTGTGCTTTACTTACCAAGGAACTCCATTCCTCCAGGAGTTGTGTGACTGAGGGTAAAAATAAACAACTGTCCTCCCACCTGCCTTCCATCCTCCATATTGTAGCTCAAACAGATTCAGCTTCTCTGAAAGTGATTGTGGCTGGACTCATTCCATTGGGCTGAATGCATATGGTTTGCACTTTCCCTCCCACTTCAGGAACTTAAAAACAACAAAAAATAAAAGGCAACTGTTTGACTTGAGCCGAGTAACACTTAAAGCTCTATATATTTATTTATAGCATCTTACAAAAAGTGCTAAAAGGTTTTTTCTTCCACAAGAAAAATAAAATTTTAAAAAATCATCTAATTGTTTTTGTCTAGATCAAAGATGAATGTTAGCAGATGAAATAAACCCTAAAACTGAGCATCTGTTGTGCGTGTTGTCCTTGCGTTGGCCTTTGGATGCTGTTTCAGTGTAATATGTCTTCCCTGTTCATTACAGAGGGATAAAGCTGCCAGTGCAGTTGATGGAGAATATTTTTTTTCTGCTACAAAAACAGATTCCTGGACAAGAAATATTCAAGTAGAAACTGCAGTCTGCTCATTCCTGTTGTTACATTTGAGCCAACATTGCAAAAAGCCCTTAAACCTCATGGAACCTATCATCTTTTTTAAATTACCTTTGATACTGTACAGTTTTAGTTTTCTTTTTCAGAGTCACTGCAGTGAACACATTTGCATGCAACAGCGGTTGTTACATCAAATATTACAGAATAATTTAACAGAATTTTTTTGCTTCTTTCATGCTCAGAGTGCTTTGTTGTGTGAAAACATTCTGCAGTTACTGAGCTGAGCCATGTGCCTGTTTTGTAAGGTGAAAGTAAGGGCTAAGAGAATGGTGGTACAAGTGTCTCACAGCATCCTGAGTGAGAACAGCAAGATGTTTAAGCAGTGAGTGACAAACTTGTGAGTTCACCAAAGCATCCCTGCAGCTCACACTTGGAGGAGGGAGGGAGGGAGGGGCTGTGCAGGTGCTGCTGGAGGACTCAGGTAAGTGACGAGGTGAAGGGAGGGGACTGACAGAGACCTTGGGTCAGCCCCTCCGGCTGTCCTGGGCCACTGCCCAGGAGCCTTCATGTCCTGCTGAGCTGCAGGAGGAATTTCTCTGGACAGAGTGGCAGCCAAGGTGCAGACACAGCTTGTCTTGCTGTGTGGGAGCCCTGCTGTTCCTGGCTGAAAGCACTATTCTCCTCCTCGACCTTCCCAAAAGCCAGGGCAGGTAAAATGCTTTAATTTGTACATGGTCTTCCTACACCACCCTTAAAATGGTTCTTGCTCTCCATACTAGGAGCCTCCAGGAACAGGAAAGGAGGGAGGAAGAGGGAGGATCGCTAGCTGGCAGGTGGAAGGGAGGCTTCTGCTCTTGCAGAAGGGGAAAGGAGCAGAATGGATGATTGTAGGAGGGTAAAAGAAGCAGAGAAATTACAGAGAGAATAACCTCCAGTATACTGGGTTTTTTTTCCTTGATTACACTGGTGACTACTCAGTTTCTTGTGTCCAAAATGTTCCTGTTTCTATTCTATCTGGTGATTTTACACTATCCAGCATTGCCTCTGGGGGATGTGCTGCCTCAGGATAGTTGGAAAGTGCCCTCCTTTGCATCTGTCATGGTCTGAAAAGACACGAGGTCTGCCTCCCTTGAAATGGAAAATGTAAACTCCCTCCCTTCAAATTATTTTAATTTTGAAATTAAAGGGCTCTCAGGCAAAGATACAGAAGTAGGAATAACAATTCTTTCCTAGTATGTATAAATAAAAAAAAACAAACTACAACTTAATAGGAAAATTAAAATAAAATGCAGTAGTGCAAAACCACTGGCAGAGTCAGAATACAGCCTGACTCCCTGTTGGTCAGGGTGTTGGTAGCAGTCCATTTACATGGTGGCTGCAGTCCTCCTGGAGTGACAGACGTAGTTCTGTTGGAGCACTGATCCTGTAGAAGGGTGTAGTTTTCCTCTAAAGGTCCGGTGATGCAGATGGGTCCTGTGCTCCTCTGGGAATCCAGTGGGGAAAGGCTGCCTGTGGTGTTCCAAGTCTCAGATTATATCCAGGTAGGAATGCTGGGCTCCTCCCCATGGTGGAGCATCTCACAATGGGATGATGTGATTTTATCAGTCATGCAGTGAGACTCAATGGGCCATGAACAGAAGAGATCCCCCTGGAGGGAGGATGGGTGGTGGAAGAGAAAGAACACCTCCCAACCTGGTTTGAACAGCTGGTAATATAATATTTCTGGTTACATCCTGCTGCAGCCTCATACAGCAGCCTGCTGCTACCCTAACTAATGCCTAATTCATGGGCATGAATTAACATGAATGCAGCTGTAGGAAAGCTGAAAAAAAAAAAAAAAAAAAGAGAAGAATTTCACGAATACAGATTTCTGGGTGGCTGCTATTCGTGGGAATTGAAAGCCAGGAGAGAACTGTTTCTTATGGCAAAGTCTCCATAGTATGGCAAAAGAAACTCCTCTCCCTAAGAAAACTGAAGACTATTCTAGAAGTGGTGAACTGATTGAAAGTCCCAAGTTTTACCTCTTTGTGTTGTCAGTGAGAAAAGAAAGAGGGTGTGGGGAGGAGGAGAAGCGTTCTGAAGGTTTTATTCTGATTTCTTATTATTTTTCTTTTTAATCCTGTTAATAAACTCTTCTTTATACCCTTTTAAGTTTTGAGCCTGATTTGCTCTCCTCCTAATTGTATCTCCCAACAGAAAAGAAGTAAATAATTCTAGTGGGTACATAAGCATTTTACCAACATTAAACCCACTACAAACAATTTGTGATGCAGTACTTCAGTGGCACTTAGAGTAGGGATGTAAATAAACTTATACACAGATAAAATAAAATTATGAGCTTTCTGCAGTGGGAAATGTTCATGGCTGATTTGAGCACATTAGCTCACCTCTTTGCTGCAGCAGGAAACCAAGGCACATTCATACATAAACTCAAAAGAATATATTGTGGACTTAACAGTAAAGTGGTTTTGTTGTGGTGCATTTTTGTTCATTATATTTGATTCAATTATCTTCTTTATTGTTAAGTTGTACCCCCACCATGTTAATACTTTAGTCCCAGTTGTGCCCTCCTACCCCGGTTGTCAATCCACCCTGGTACCTGCCTCTTGTTCTGGAATGTTCTCTGTTCCCCCTCCCATTAAGTCATCAATCCTCCCTTGTGCCAACCCCCTGCCTGCACCTCCCCCTTTGGAATTCCCCTATTCCTCCAAGCCCCATTGGACCATGTGTCATTGATTTATATCTTATACAACCCCACCTTGTGCTGCTCCCCTAGGTCTTCCCTATTGGTTTATTATTTGTACACTCCCCCTGCTCCTCCCCCCTGTTGCTGTACCCCTGTATCTCTTGTCTTTCATCCCTGGAACCTTCGAAAGAATAAATTCCTTTTGGAAGGCACATGGAAAAGCTCTCCCTTGTCCTTGCTCCTGCCCTCAATGCTGGAGAGCCTGTGCTGTAGAGCATCGGCCCTAAGCTGCCCTGCTTTCCAGGAGCAGCCCATTCTTGGCCCGGTGCCGGGAGCTGGCTGGGGATAAATCCGGGACAGTGTCGCAGTTTGAGTTTTACTATAGCAGTTACTTCATAAACTTCAAATAGAGGGGGTGTAGTCAATGAAATATTCATAAATTGAGCAGTATTTAATAGATCATTGCTGTGTATCTCTTTAAGCAATCAGAGGTTCAAGTGGGGAAAGCTTCTCCAGCAAGGCCCTGTCTGCTTTAATTGAGCTGGGAAGTAAGTGGCTTGGAAAAGAAGCTATGCATGTTCAGATTTTGCAAGTATCTCCAAGCCTAAAATGAGTATTTATTGGTCAGACTGCACTGTAGCACAAGCAGGAGCTTTTGTGTGTGATACTGTTTGTTATGGCTGAGAAATTCTTTGTCTGAAGTGAGTTTACTCTCTTCGCTGTCTCTGGTGATGCTCTTCTCATAAGCTTTTTTACTCCTGAGTGCTTTCATGTCCCTGCCTTACCCTGGCCCACTCCCATTCCTGCTTCACAGGAGGTTTGTCCCCAGAGGTGGAGGGCATGCAGTATCTCAGTCAGGTTTCTTGTGACCTTGGCACAGGGAGCTGCAGAACTGAGACACTTTTTTAATCACACACTTGTGTTTAAACAACACAAGGGAAAAGCTGAATACCTATCCTCTAGGAGCTGGGAGTGGATACTTTGCAAATGTTTAATGAACTAGACTTTATTTATATGTTTATTTGGTTCTTCCCCACTAATATATTCTGTGACATTATGGTCGTGGAATCCAGATGTTTGTGCAATGAATAATCGTGATAAATAATAAGGATTTAATTCAAGTGGCTTTAACACACTCTGGTTCTTACTGGGATTCCATTTAAAAGTTCCTTATTGACTTAAACCAAATGTTATACTCTGTTGTGCTGTGAATGGTAAAGAAATTCTACATGACTTAATCCAGTTAATTCAGGCTGGATACCTGATCCTCAATGTGGTAATCACTCATCAGTTTTCTGGCACAGGCAGTGACAACACATATAAATCATACAGCCTTTGTGAGATGGTAAATAACTTTCCTGTGGAGCCCTTTCTGTGGGATTGGATTATTAGTGCCAGCCACTGTTTTCTGAACAAGAGCTCACAGCCAAATTGGTGAATGCTCTGATGTTTTCCATACTACAGCAGCTCCCATCAGGACTGGTTCCTGCTGTTCATATGTTCTTTTCTTTCCTTAATATCAAATATTTAGGTGCTAAGTGAGAATTTATAAACTTAACCCAATTAGCCACAACTTCATGTGGGCTTTTATATTTTACTAGGTCAGTGAATGATCATTCCTTTTGTGTTGTTGGAAATGCTAAAGCCATGCTGCTACTGGAGTTCATTAATGGAGGCTTTTCTCCCTGGCTGGAGAACCTGTGTCTTGGGGAACTGTGCTGCTGGGAGAGGTGTGCAGCCTTCCAGACTTGGGGGTCTGCTGATTTTTAGGGTTATACTCATGATTAGTTGTCGTCATACAAAGAACTAAGGGTATGTGGGAGTCTGTTTTGAGGGTGGTCTGACCTTCTGGAACAGCTAAAACGAGCAACATTCAGCTGTTTTGGAGGTGAAAATGAAGACGGGGTCCTGTTGGAGGAGAAACTTCTTGATAGGAGCAGCCTAGCTGATGTTACCAAGGGACCCTTCATCACAACTGTTCCACACAGCTTTTCATGTGTTCTCTCCATTGGAAAAGCTTGTCAAAATGCAAAACTAAACTCCTGGCCCTCATGGGCATGGCCTAATCTCTAGTTGTTCGTGTTGCCCTTAGAGAAAGACACCCATAACCTTTTGGAAACAGTGATTATTCTGCGTACATGTACAGGCTTTTTGGTTTTTCTTTGGAGTGTCTCAGTAATTCAGAGGTAATTTTTTGCTGTCTGTGTGTCTGTCTGACTCTTTCTTGGTGAGTGGTGTGTGCTGTGCCACGCCACAGGCGGTGAAAGGCACAAGGCTGCCTTCTCCAGGGAGGGACAAAGCAGGACCAGCTCTGCCAGGGCAGCACACTGAGACAGGGACAAGCCTCAGTGGACAAAAACTCTGGCCAAGCTGATCTTTGTGGTGTAGGGTTTTTTTTGGGGACAGCAGTGTCCTCCAGCAGGGATGGCTGCTGGCCTGCCAGCCAAGCTCTGGAGATGTGTGCATGTTGTCTGGATTTTTACATGTACATTTAAGGACTTTCACAAGCAAATCAAACCATACACCCGCAGGGACAATGTGGGGAGGAACAATTACAGCAATAAATACAAATTTCTGCTTGCATGCCAACCCAACAGGCTTTACTGTCTCCTCATGAAGTGATCTGCCATTTGTTAGCAATTGCTTGTTAGGGCCTTTCTGCCCTAGGCCTGTTCTTGCTTTTGTGTGTATTTTACTCATCTTGACAAGAGAAAAGAACTCTATTAAGTAGAGGCACTTGCAAGTCACAGTGCCTGTAACATCTGTGGCAAGACTAGAATTACAAACCACATCAGCATATTTCCTTTTTTTGTTTGTTTCTTTTCTCTCTGTTTGGGAATTTCATTAGCTGTCTTACATTTTTGGTTGTGAGATATTTTTTCCCTGCTCTCCTGTGGCTTCTTTGTGAAAACCATTTGTTTTGTCATCCTTCCTCATTCTTTGTAAAGGTGGCCTGCAGGTCTGGGCTGGCCAGAGTCCACAGGAACTGGCCATGGAAGGATGTGAGGCAATTGTCTTGGATTGGATGTTCTTGGATGGGAAGTTGGTAGGAGGAATGTGGTGTGCTCCTTACAGTAGCCCTTGCCTCTATCCTTCATCTCTTAGGTAGTCCAGATCAGCCTTTTGTGCTTTAAAAACACAAAGGGTGTTTCTCACCCTCCAAAATCTGTTTTTTAGTTGTCTGTGGTGTTTTCACCTCAAACCTTCTTCTCCTACCGATGTTCAATTTCTTTTTTACTACCACAGATGCCTCATGGCAATAACTTTGCCTATAAGGTATCTGCTGCTTTCTGCACTTCCATATATTCACTTACATACTACTTTCAGTAATGAAGACACAATTTTCTGTGACTGAAATGATGCTGAAATGTCTGGAAAACTGGAAGGTGAGTGTTGGAGAGGATGAGCATAAGGGGATAAAGACAGACAAGCTGGTAGTCAACAAACTGTGTCACACTTTTTAAGGGTAGGGTGGAACCCAAAGCTCTTGTGCTGGCACAGATAAAATAAATGGATCCAGGATAAAATAAATTGAAAGGTCACCTTTATTAACTTCCCATCTCTCCTCTCCCTTACTCTGTCTCGAGCTCTCTGCCACCTTGATAACCACAGGCATGTCTGACTCCTCAGCCATGTCAGACAGCTTCCATTTAAACATTGAGCAGAAGCCAAATTATTCTTCCTGTCATATTTAAGGTTCTTCAAATTATTAAGTGGTGGTGCATAGTAAAAAATAATTGCATAGAAATGTGCTTAAAACAGTGACCTAGGGGGTCTGTGTGCTTTTTTCAGTTGTTTTAGAACTCTGTTGTATCCCCTCGCTAAAGAGTTTCACTCTTAGACAAAAAAACACAAAAATACCTTCCTTGTCTGGGGTTTTGATACATAATAAATGCTGCAGGTTTTCATTCATCCTGTTATTTTGAAGTGTTGTAGCATTTGTGCCCTGGTTCATCAAATGTGCCCTGGTTGTGTCACAAAAACACAGAACACGGTGAGCCCTTGCCTGAGGGCCCTGTGACACAGATCATGAGAAAGGAGAATTGGTTTTACCTCACCCCTGGGCTCTGGCATCATCCCTGATTTTAGTGGGAAGGTGAGATAGGAGCTTCTTTCTGTCAACAGTGGAAGGACCTGCAGTCTTGTCTCATTAAGAATAAACAAAAGCTGCCTCTTGTCAGATTTTTCCCCCCAAAAAGTGAATGTTACTAACTTCAAAAGATTTTCCTTAAAGCATTTTTGAAACTTGCCTCTTTGGGGCATGTAAAAATGCAGAATTCCTCCTTAACATTGTTGCCATCCTGTTTAAATGCCCGTTTACCCTATTGTTTTTTCCTCATCTACAGGATGATGAAGAGCCATGATGTTCAGGGGACAATGATTTGATGACACTGATGGGTTCTCAAACTCCATTAGGGTGCATGAATCACAAGTTAATTAGTCATTTTTCCCAATATAGTGAAGTTCTGTCTTTAATCCTACAATTCCTGTCTCTTGTCAGATTTATTATTATCTCCAGATGGACTGTTCTGCCTCTTCCCTCAAAACTTTCTCATGTTACGAGGTAAGGTTTTTATAAGTGTATGAAATACTAGATTCTTTTATTTGAGTAAAAACTTTCCAGGGTTATACTTTATTTCACACAAATAAGGATTTGAAACTACAGCTTCAGGAGTTTCAAGTACTCCAGAGTTTCATAGCAATTAGACCCAGAAATGTATAAGGTGTGATAGGCACGCCAGATAGAGGGCATTAGAACATGACTGAATCCCAGTTACTGGGATTAGAAGATAATTAGAAGATAATATAGAAGATAATTTTGAGCACCACTAATTGCTGCTTTCGGAGTGGAGGTGCCAAACTAGAGCTGCAGTGCAGGAGCTGTGGAGGTTTAGGATCACACATTTCACTGCCCTGTCCTTCCAGGTGAGGAGCTTATCACAGAGGGAAGGGAATTTGGATATTTAGTGGGGAGCCCCAATGCCCTCACCTTCCTGGAGCTGCAGTCATGCACTGCTGCCTTGCTGGGAGTGACGTAGGGTCTCTTCTCCAGCCACAATTCGTCAGGTTTTCTCATTTGATGGGAGGGGTTGATGGTTTGGTTTGGGGCTTTTTTAAGATCCTTAGGTAGCAGAGAATTTCCTATACCTTGAGGATGGAAAGTTTATAAGGCTGGTGAAGAATGTGGGTATTTAAATTTTGTATTTTTACATAACTTTGAAATCCTGAAATTGAAGGAAACAGATATAGCACAGTTGGATAATTACCCCAAACCCAGATATCTGTTTTATAAACATTATGCTGTGATTCTAGTAAGTTGGTAGAAGGAAACTTGTGGACCAGCTCTTAAAATATGCATTTGGTTTGCTTTTTTGCAAGGCGGGAGGAGACCTGAGTGACTTTTAAGGAAGGTGCATGTTGTTAGCTGGGCAGAGGGTGGGATGTGACAGGGGACAGTTTGAGGAAAACAAGCTGGAATACCACTCAAAACAGTAGGAAGAGTCCTGGAAAGGGAAGGAAAGAGAAGGTGGGAGCCTGAGGAAACTGTGAGCTGCAGCTCTCCCCATGGATGTGGGTATGAGAGGGCAGCATGGGTGTGGGAGAGCTGGAGAGGACAGGCTCTAAATATCAAACTGAGAAGTGGGGACAGCCCCAACAGCAAGAGTTTTAATTGTAAAACTGCAGAAAAAGAGATTGCTTCCACGCTTTTGTTGGAGAATGGAAGCCCATGTGCAGGTATGGACTGTTTTCAGTAGTCATGTTCATTCATGGCTGCTGACAGAAGGTGTGGGGAGCCAGACCTGTGTTGCTTTTGTATTGCAAATGGAGAACTGAGAGTCTGGCCATGAACCTGCTCTGTTACACCAACACAGCTACCAGCAAGTCCCAGCACCGCAACCAGGGTACTCAGCAGCAGCAAGATACATGCTTTTATAGAGGTTTTTATCACAGCACAGCTTCTTGCAAATGAATCCTTCCCTGCTCCTTTCAGAGCTCATGTTTCACTGCCTTTCAGTCAAAATTATCTGCTCCTTTTAATTACCCCCTGTTCTACTGTTTGAGACTTGACACAGTGTGCAGTGTTGAAGGGATTTCCAGTCCAGATTGACTCTCCTGGAAAAGTTTATGCAGAAATCAGGGGGATGGGTGAATTCTCTGAAAAGTATTGTGAGCCTCTCTTGTAGGAGAGGAAGAGAGTCAGGGTTTAAGTAAGCATTAAACAGTTCCTGCTTTCCAAGGTGACAGCTGAGTAGGAACTACTTCCATGCACGGCAATGAGCAAGGGCTCTTGTGTTTTGTGGAATATATAATTATGGCTCATTGCCTGCTCTGTAGATAAGGTAAGCCATAATGTGGAATGCACTTGAGAGCATTTCCAGCAGCTTCATGTGAGCCTGTTCCTGTTGAAGGCTCCCAAATGTAATTCAGGGTTTCTCCCTGGAAGGCCCGAGGAGGTATCTGTGCCTGCTGTTTGTTGCCAGACTTGGAAGCACAGAGGCTTGTGTTCAGTCCTCAAAGCATCCTGCTCAACTCTAAGCATGCTTAAAAAGGAAAAGAGAGATGAGAAATTACTCGTGTTTCTCTGTTCAGAAGTGTGCTGGTGAGAAGGAAAGTGGTCTGCTCTGCCTGGAACTCCAAGGAGTAATCTTTCCAGGAGAGGGAATTTCCCACAGGAGGAGTTTGTAGACTGCTGCTCTGAGAGAGTACTGTGGTAAACTCTGTGTTTTCTGAGGCCAGGGAGAGGTGATGATATTTGCTGCAGGACTTTGAATCTTTTTCATTTTTTCAGAGATCTTCATGTGTTGTTTTGGAAGACAACAGCCGACTTTTATCTTGGGCTGCTCTCAAAAAAAGAAAAAAATTCAGCCAGGAATGAGAATTGAAATGAAAAGACTTTTGGGTTGTAATGAGTATTTCTTGGTTGTGAATTCTGAAGGGGCTTGGAACAGGTGTAAGAACCTTTCCCAGAGTGACATCTCATGGATACAAACACCACAGTCCTGACAGGACTGCCAGAGGGAATCACACACAGTTAGCTACTGGATGTGTGCATGCATGACTACCTCCCTGCCCTTCAGCCCCAGAGGCAGAAAAACAACTCTGCTCTGAAAAAAGAGGGAGGAGGAAGAAGGAAAAGAGTGTTTAAAGGCAGCTGGAGTAAGTGACTCGTATGGAAGGCTGGCTGCCCATCCGTGAGCTGCTGAGCAACTCTGACACTGCTCCTGTGATGCCGTTTTGGGCTACCTAAAAACAGAGGCCAGACAAAATCAAGGGAATAAAAAGCAGTTCTGTTTATTGAAGGGCCTTCAGGTACATTTAGGGCAGACAAAGCCCCCCAGGGACTGCACCCAAAAATGGATGATGGGTCACAGGTTTTCATGCTTTTATCAGTTTGGTCCATTTGCACATTGGGGGTTCATCTTCCAATTCCAGCTTCAGGGAATGAACTCATTTACCCCAGGTTTGCTGCCCCAACTCCCTTTTGTTTCCATCTCTCAGACTGAGGCAGTGAGGTGTCCTTGATTGCCAGGCCTGGAGAGGAATTGCTGTGTCTGAGCCAAATGGGAAAGCAGCAGCTCACACTGTGTGTGGAGTTTGGAGTTACACACTAAAGAACTGCAGGATTACAGATACATGAAAAATATAAAAGCTAAAATCCTGAAGTGTCAGCTGAAGTATTCGGGTCACAGAGCCATGGGAACCTGGCCTGCCAGGGAGGGAGGAGAAAGCAGGTCAGAAATGAGGATGAGATCCTAAATCCATCTATACATTGAGGCTGTCTGAAAAACTTGGTCAGTGAGGTCTGATGCTCATGTGTAGAGCTGAGCACCTGGCATAAAGCCTGAGGAGAGTGTTTGGATTTAATGGTCTGCATAGGAAGGTAGAGTTCAGCTCTGGGTCAGTTCCATAAAGGGGGTTCAGATCCTGGGCACAGGGCAGTGCAGAATTAGGTGATGTTCTCTACAGCTCTGCTGGAGAAGTTGCTGTCTCTGCACACCACGTGAGCATTGTCAGTCTCTTCTAGGTTTAGGAAACTCTTCTTGCCCATTTCTGAGTTCTGCTCTGCTAACCAGTCTGAGACAAACATTTCTGTTCCCTGGAATTTAGGGTGCTCATCCAAAAGCTGTATAAATTTTCATGAATGGTTTCACTCAGTGCAAAACCTTTCTCTCCATAGCTCTGGATGGAGCAGGGCAGGTCACAGACCTTCCTGGGCTGGCAAGAGCAGCTGTTGGAGGCAGGGGATGCAGATCTCCAGGATGTTCCATATTCCAGGCTAGGTTTGAAAACTTGACTTTTACCTTCACTTTTTCTGCCACTGGAGCCAAACCCCAGATTGAGATTGGAGCACTTGCAAGAAATTTGCCCATTTTTGATGGGTGAGAAGAGGCGGCAATTAGCAAAACCTCTCTCTTAGCTGGAGTCTGGAGGGTTTTCTCTGGGGCCCACAATGCCCTGACTTCTCTCAGATGCTGATGCCTGTAAGAGCCTGACCAGACAGGTGACTTTGGACTTCCTGCACCATATTAAGAGGTAATTACGAGGTAATTAAGAGGTGTCAGTGTTACAGAGACAAGCTAGGACTGCAACCAGTTTTCAAGGAATTTACTGTGCATCTGTTTTTCTGGATATTCTCTACTGGTTTTGTATATGAATGCAAGCAAAGCCACTGTTTGGCTACTGCCTTTGGTGTGGAAACAGTCCAGAGCAGCAGGATTCAATTTTTATTTTGAAGGCTAATAATTTTGGAATTCAAGATCATTGTGTGCTACCATATGGCATGCTTTAACTGCACAAGGAACAGCCTTGAGTAACTCTGTGAATCTTGGAGTCTGTGGAATTCTCAGCAGGCTGGGGTGTCAGAATGACCAGGGTAGGGTGTTTTGATGTCAGCACAGCTGCTGATGTGGAGCAACTTCCCTGTAACTGAGCTGCAGCACAGCTCCTCGCAGGATCCAACTTCTTACAATTTGCACCTTCATGGGTGAGGTTGTCACTGTAAATGTGACTGGTTTAGCTTGAAAAACATAAAAACAAGATCACTGCTGAGAGTTGCAGGGATCCCAGAGGGGCAATGATTTCACTGAGGACTGTGGCTGACCCAGCTGTGCTCAGATCAGGCTGCACATCTTTGTGCTGCTTGCCAAGGGAGGTATTGCAGGAGCTGGTATTCCTACAGCTCAGAGAGGTTTGTGTGGAGTTTCTAACCTGCCTCTGCCTTAACAGAGAGATTCAAACCTCCAAGCCAGACAGGCTTTGCCTGAAGTATTTTATGTGAGCATCTTTCTGTTGGTTGGACTGTAGGAAAAATCAGCAGGGAAGGTTTCAGGTAGATCAGGGAGATTTCTCTGTGCCTGCATGGTGAGGTCCAGGCCATCAGGGTAACCTGGGCTTTCTGCTTGAACACTGAACACATTCTCCATTTATGGCATACAGACCATGTCTATGGCCTGCTTCAGTAACATCTATGCACAGGCTTTACACATAATGTTGTATATCCAAATCTTGGCGAGCCCTGATGAGTGAAAGTGAGAATTTGTGGTCACTGGTCAATGTGAAAGTTGAGCTCTGTGATGAAATCTCTTCCTGTGCATGACTTCTACACTAAACAGGCCTCCAGTAATCCCTGGTGACAGGGGGTTGATGGTATCTTCACTAGGGTAAAAGAAACTAATTTAGGACAAAAGCGATTTTTCCACTTGTTACCTGATGAGCTGTGAGGTTCTGCTTCAGCCAAGGTGTGGTGTGAAATTATTACCTTTAAACTGCTGATTAGACTGAGCTCTGGTTTTTGCTACAGGCTCTGTGATAACAGAGAAAATGGACAATTGTTCTGGATTTGCTCTCAGGAGATGCTTGAAAAGCTGATGCCTGGTGATGTAGCACTCAGCTCCTTGCAGATAAGTAAGGGCTATCTCAGTCAAAGCTGGTTTTGTATTGACCTTAAAGCAGGGTCAGGACCTCGGATTTCTGTTAAGCTACTTTGCTTTGCTTTTAAACCGTTCAGATAAATAGTTCTGCACATTGATGCAGCTGTGTCATAATTGCTAAGATTTAAGTTTGTTGCAGTCTTGTGCTTGGTGTTACCTTTTGCCCCCCTCCTCGTTAATTAGCTCAGAGTTCAGTGATTTAGGAGCCTTCCTGCATTTCCTATCAGAGAGTTGATGCAGTCCTGGATTGTGATCATGCTTATTATACTTTGCTGTACTATATTCAAATGTGTTTAAATAATAGGTGGGGATTGCTAAGTAAATACTTAGAATGTGAATATATTGCATGACACCAGAGGAATATATATATATATATAATATTTATATAAAAAATTATATAAAATTTCTATATAAATATATAAAGGGAGTTTTTCTAGGCTGCTTATTTACAGCTTCAATGGATATATGAGTTGTTAATGCAGTGACTTGGATCAGCCATCAGAAGTTCAGTTGTATTCTCACTAACTACAGGATTGTTTCATTTAATTCCTTGCTTTTACTTTAAAGGTTTGCTTCTACATTGCATCTAATATTATGTAAATTTCAGCAGCTTTGATAAATGAGCTTAGTCCCATCTCACCACACCATCTCTGCCCTGCCACTAAAGAAAGGCTTTTTTTGGTTTGTTTTTGTTAGGTTTTTTTTCTTTTTAAATTCATGTGCTCCCACTCTTTTTATACATAGTGACAATGTGGCCTTAGAATCTGCATGTTTGGAAAGTTGGACTGGCAAAAACAACCCCAAAAAACCAAAAGAAAGAGCTCCAAACATTTATTCTCATCAGACCAGCTTGCTGAACCTATTTGCTTTCCAGGTATGTAGTTAATGCAATGGGTGAAAGAAGCGGGGCTGGGACCAGCTCTCACTGGGAATATATTTGAAGTGTATTTTTATATATATATATATATATATATATATATATATATATATATATATATATATATATATGTATGTATTTGAAGTAGGTGCAGCTCAGATTGCACTCCATTCTGCAGTTCACTCACAGTGAGATGTTTAGAAAGGATTGATTTATATTTCACTACTTTGCTAATAACAGTAAAAAGCATTAGTACAGTGCAGGGTTGGTAGTTTTTTGGTTTTTTGTTTGGTTTTTTTTTTGCTTTAAAAACCCAATTTTACTTTCTAAAGCTAGAATGTCTCTATTTTGTGTTCTTATTATGTGCTGAGCTCTTTTTGCTCTGGACACGTAAGTATGGTCACTTGTTGCTTTTACCTGAATGGAAATGTTGTGAGTTGTGGATCCAAAAGGCTGTTTGAAGGACAGAGGAGGTGTTTTGTATGGAACTGTCTGGCCAAAATTCTGGTGCCTCAGTTCATTCCTCCTGGCAGCTCTCTGGGCTGAGTACTTCCATGTCTGCTTTCTCTCCAGAATTTAGCTCAAAATGTTGTAGTTGTTGTTTTATAGGTTAGAACTAGTCTGTGTGTACAGGTCTTAGCCACCATTCAGAAAAAGGCCCAAGTATAATAAATTCAAGATGCTCACACGGCCAAAGTTACAAACAAATTTCAGTTGTGTGACTGTGCATATATTATTTATTGCTATGCATTACTAATGACCTTGTAACACACCAGTGACAGCAAATCAGAGCCAAAAGGGAATAAAAAAGGACATAAATAGTTGAAATAAATAATGTATCTGCTTTCAGGTCATGAGTCCATCATTTCAGCAATAGTGGGTTTCTTTGGTTTGTTTTTCTATCTTTGTAGTTCAGTTCTGGTTGTTTTTATTTGATCACTTGCCTTCTGCTACTAGATTAGTTGGAAAAGGCTGTGTGCTGCTTTTATAATTAGATGATGAATTCTTTCCTTTCCTTCTGGCTGTGTTTTTGATTTTGATTATTGGAATCACCTGGCTACTGATTTCAGTAATTCTTTAATTACTGAACCTGTGGTTCTCCTGTGACACACAAGCTGGGAGCATGAAGAGCCTTTTTTTTTTAAATTTTTTTTTTGGAGTTTGACACCTCTGAACTCTTACTGAAGAAAGCCTAGGAGACAGCTTGAGAAACCACTCCCCTCTTCTTCATGGGCACACCTTTTGCAAACACAGAAGAAGGGGACACACATTCACAACACTGACTGTATAGCCAGTGCTCACCCTTTAAAGAAACCAAATTTATTGTTTATACCAGCAAATAGAATCAAAGTCTGAAAAGTACATATTTGATTTTAAATCTTATGTTAGCTTTTAGGCGTTGATGTTAGGCAGGCAGGAGTGTTTCTCTGAGTGGGATGTGAGACTAGAGTTTCTGTTGGAAATAGGATCTTCCTGTGAGAAGGTCAGTCTTCTGCCCTTACATCTGAGTCCTTTCTGCCATGAGTTACGTAGGTGATTCTGAATTACTTTCTACAAGATTTTTTGCCCACTCTTGTCAAAGAGCTTCTGATAGTCCTGACTGGATGCAAGGGAGTGGAGCAAATAAACCTCAACATAGTGCAAGGGTCTCTGTGTTGGCTCATGCCTTGAACCAACTAGAAAGTTGGTTGTAACTGAAATAATAGTTTCACTTCATTTTATTATTAATAAGCAGTAAAAAACCCCCCTCAACTAATCACCAAAGCAGCCAAACAAAGCAAAACTGAGCCACAATAAGTCCAGAATTTGATCTGTTTGGCTGCTCCTTTTCTTGGAAGCACTTAGACATTGTCAAGGTAACTATATTCAAATTTAATTGAAAAGCCTTACAATAGCAGCAACTCTAGTGAGCAATCAGTACTACACAGAGCTGGTACTCACTGATTGTGGTGAGCACAGCAATGAAGCACATTTCTTTTCTTTCTTGTTTTTGGTGGAAGGCCACACTAGACCCACTAGACCTGGGGAAAAAGGTCTTTCCCACTTTAAAAACTGCTGGAAATTGCAGGAAGGGGTCAGCAGGCACTTGTGGATTTTCAAAGCAGTGCAAGGTCTCCATCTACAGCTCAGAACATCTCCTGAGATCGTTGTGCAGTACACTCCGAATCCTTTTCTTTAAAGTACCACGCTGCTAAAAACTCCCTTAGAGAGCCCACCATATGATTCTGACAGCCAGCTTCCAACAGAAAATTGTGTCACCTACTATAAGATCACTTTTTTTTTTAAAGAACCTGGCTGGTTTATTCAGTGAGAAAGGGATGGTGGCAGAGAGGAAAACTAAAAAAGCTGTAAAAGTTAAAGTCAAATGTTGGTGTGAGGGGAAAAGAGTGTGACATTGCTATTTGTAAGCTGAGCTGGGCAACAGGGTGATGATCTGCAACACTCACTGTGGTGAGGTTTGAACAGCTTCCCAGCAGTAGGGTGGGAGAGTGAAAACCCAACTCATTTCATGGGATTTGGATACATTTGGGAAGGAGATTCTGCAAAAGTGGCTGTGCTATCAAGGTACTGGCTTTGGGGGACTCAGGTGAGACCTTTCAAAGCAGTAGTCAGTGATGTTGGGACAAATAACCACAAGATTCAGGAGGGCAAAAGCAGCCACTCATTTATTTTTGAGACAATGATGTATGAAAGCAGAGCAGTGTGTTCTTACAGAGATCCGAACAGAGCAGCAGCAGCAGTGAGTTTTCCCAAAAAATCCCACAAATGCGGCTCCATTCAGAGTTAGAGCCATGTTCCTGGGGCAGGAGCAGGGCTGCTCACTGGCCTTGGTGGCTGCCAACAGAGATAAGGCCCTATTTCCCCAAGAGAGAAAAACACAACCTTGAAGACATCTTAAATACAATTCAATTCAAGGGCAAGTAGCAAAACATTTGGGAAAATGTTCCTAACTCATTAAGCTTTATTAGGTGAAGATGGAAAAATTGTTTTAATAAGAAGCAGGACACATAAAAAGCATCTGTGTGCTGTATGTAAAAATCTTTAAAATATCACCTATATTGGGATTTCTTTCATCAGTGTGGTGCAATAGATGTTTAGTAGTTGGTGTTTTATGATTTTTCTAAAGGGACAACTCAGTAGCTGGTATTTAAAAAGTCTGAAGAGATGTCTGGAGAAGCCACTGACTCAATGAAGTTAGTTTTTGATAAACTATGGAAGATAAGGCACGTGTTCCAGAGAAGCTCAGCAAGGAGCTACTTGTCCAAACATGAATTTGAAACCAGAGGAGAAGCTCCTGGGAGATCAGGGGTGCCTTGAGAGCTGAAATTACTCTTGAGGGTTTTTTACGGGACATAATTCTTGTCAAAGCAGTGTAACTTTGACAAGTTCTAGGTTTGGGGAAATAGCAACACTGAGTGTAGAAATAAACAGTTCAAAAAAAATCCTTGGTGCTCCAAAACAAAGTTACTGTATTGCTGGGGCACATGGTAAAAAGAATGAAAACCCAGTTAGCAAAAGTTTTAGTAGTAATATTTAGTGGGAATCCCTATCAAAAAGGTGTTTGAGAGTCTTCTCCCTTGCACTGTTATTTGGGGATTCCTGGAGGTCTGGAAGCAATTGTGGTGACAGCTGCTGAGCAGCAGTGAATCTCACACAGCAGCACCAGCTCCTGAGGCCTCTTCTGCAGAGGAACCACAGAAGCTTTTTGGTAATTTGGCAAGTTTGAGACTTCACATTTAGGAATATGAAACACAAAGACTTGCAGGAAATAGGGAGCTGTATTCCTGAGTCAACAAGGAGTTTTGGTAATCCTTGTGGACAAAGCAGTTCATAAGAAATTCTCAGTGGGTTGGGTGGAAGGATTCCAGGGAGCTTGATGGTATGAAAGACAAATACTTAGAGGATGAGAACGGATATACAGAAATACACATGCATATAAACATGTTTTCTTGGTGTAGTGTTGATGAAATTGAATGTATCCAGTTCTGGTGCCATTTTATTTATAAAAAACCCCCCAAATTAAAATACACTCAACCAAGCAAAGGAGAGAATATCAAGAAAACAGTCTAAAGGCTAAGGGAAATATTTTGATGTCTGGAAGTACCTACTGCATATTTATTGTACCAAATAAACACTGGGAGGGAAAAGGTTGGAGAATAAGAGTCTAAGAACTGAGACCAGCTCTTTCCAGCAGAGGAAGGAAATGTATGTGTAGTGGAAACTTTCCCCAGAAAAGGGGAAGCTGTGTGGTGGAAACTCCCCAGGGGGAAAAAAAAAAAAAAGCACTTTTACTGCTGAAAACTAATTTTAAGGAAACAAAGCAGGTTCTCTATTTTGTTGTATCTTTTAGGAGGAAGCCAAAAGCTGTACACAAGGTGATTCTGCTGAGCACAGGAAGAATGGTGAGAAATACAGCAGCCCTGGGTGAGAGCACTGAGCTGTGGCACTGGTGAGGCAGCTGAGAGGTCACAGCATGTCCTGGTCCTTCCTTCTCATCTCTGTGAGCTGGGAAAGGTCAAGCATTTCTTGGCTTTCTAAGTGGTGCTGTCAGGGAGTGCTTCACACACGAACACACACACACACCTTGCAGGCTCATCAGATCCTCTGCAAATCCACATCCCCCAGGCACAGCCAGGCAGGTTCTGAGTTTCCAGGGGTATTTCCAGGGGTATTTGTGCTCAAGTGTAGTAACACCAGTGAGAGGAGGAGAATGGCTGATCATGTTTCCTGTTGCCCAGGAGCAGGAGAGGACCCTGCTGTGCCATAATCAGGTGTATTGCAGAGTTCTTTGTTCCAGCTTTTCACACAGAAGAAATGCTGTTATCTTTCCTCATCCATCTCCAATTCCTAAAAAGGAACAAATTCAATCTATTCCAAGAATAAAGCAATCTTTTTTAGCAGTAGTCTTATTAAAGTCTAGGCAGCAATAAACCCTGGTAGTGAGAAGTGATTTTCCCAGTGTCCCAGTGAGGGAATGCTGCCCAATTCCCTGGGTTCCAAGGAGCAGCCAGCACACATGCAGAAAGAAAAGGGAGACTGGGGGGGAGGTCTTTATCTCCAAGTTAGTGAAGATCCACAGGTTAACTCAAAACAGATGGAGAGTATAATGCATAAGACATCCTCAGGACTGGGTAAATATGGTTATGTGGCAAAGAGGAGGTGGCTAGAGTAAATGGAGAGGAATTTCCTTGTGGGCAGCTTTGAATGTTGGGATATTTACACTGTCACTGTTAGCCAAGGTGGAAGCATGAAGTGTAAATCCAGTGTCACAATGAATCTCTCTGTGGTGACTTGCAGGGCTGCTCTGGGGGAGTGGCAGGGTTTGGGAAGGTCAGTTCCTTGTGCTTTATGTCCTGCTGGTCACTCTGAGTTGGGGATGGCAGGCTGGAGAGTCTTGGCTCCAGAGGGTGCAGGTTGAACTCCTGCCCTGAGGTGCATTTCTGCAGTGACTGCAAACCAGGCTGCACTTGTTGGACAGAGTAGGTGAAGATGTGTTCTGGACAGCTATAGCTGGTGAAACGTGTGGCAGAGGCACCGTGCAGCTGTGGAGAGGAATTCCAGGACTGATGAGGGCTGCTTCTGGTTCCCCTTTTGCAGGTTTGCAGTCTGGGCACCTTCACTCACCACCAAGGCTGACCTGGCAGGCTGGGCAGAGCCTGCAGAGAACTTCCAGCCAGAAAGGCCCTGTGTGGCCTGTATGGATAAAGGGGCTTCCCTTGTGCTGCAGACTGCAGGGGTTTGCTGGGGACAGCACTAAATGCAGCAGCCTGTGCTCTCCAGGCAGTGCTGGCTGGTTGTTAGCACAGCACAGAGCTGTCTGCAGGCAAGAAGCCCCCAGGGATGGGGCAGGAAAGGCTGTTGCACCCAGAGCACAGCTCAGAGTGCTGACATGTGCTCAGTGCTAAGCTCAGGGACAATTTTGTGTGCACAGGAACTGCCAGGTGTGCCTTGGATGGGCCAAACCAGCAATTTGGGAGCAGGATCCCTTCAGGCTTAGCACAGCATACATGGCAGACTGGCGTGGGGTATCCCTGTCCCTCTATCTCAGCCCTGGGGATAAGAGCAGCATAACTGCTGCTGTCTGACTCTGAAATGCATTTTAGTGACTTTTTATCTTGTTAAGTCAGTGCAAGTATTCATTTTCTTATATGGCCATATGGCTAAATGAAAGAGAAATCTTAAAGTCTTACTTCTTTGCAATATGCTTTTTAGTAAGGCAGTGAAATCTTCCTTTTAAAATAAAGTCCATGGAAATGGGCAGCAAGAGCAGCTTGTGGACAGGTGATTTGTTTACCTGTAGACAAAGTGCTGCCTGCCCTCATGTGGTTTTCTGTCTTCCCCAGAAAGAGCCTAAATGACACACAGCAAACCAGCAAGGAATGGGACAGTTTGCCCATCAAAGAAACCTGTTGTATTCAGGTTAATGCAACTTTTAAAAATTTTGTAAAAAAAAGATTCAAAACTACTTTTTGCATCCCTTCTCCCCTGTCAGAATTTTTCTGATTTCTGCAGCTCTTTGGGAGTGGACTGGGATCAGTTCTTCAGCATTAAGTATGTACAGTTACATGCTTAAATAGGTACTTCAAAAAGCAAAAGTGGGGGGAGTACAAAATCCTGTTGAGGTCACAGGCATACTGTGTGTATTTATTCTTTCTGGCTGCCTCCTTTTCCCCTTTTAGTTGTCTCCTAGGATTTGGTCTCATTTTCCAAACCTGAGCAAGTTCAAACAGTCAACTGTGAGAAGGTAAGTGCACGTCTCAGTAGCATTCCATTGGGCTCCCTGTGTCTAGCTGTCCACTTTTATAGCTCTTTATTAATGAAGATGCCCTGGTAAAGAAGTTTTGAGAGTCCCATAGGAGTTTGGAATTCATTCCCAGCTCTGAAAGAACTTCAGACACACCTCTGGACTTGGAAGCATTTCTGGAGGATCACTTTCCAAGTGCTTACTGTGAGGTATCAGTGTAAAAGCAAATCAAATGAAGAAATGACAGAAAGCTGACACAGAAACATTCTTCTTAAGTAGTAGTAGGTAGAGTTCCAAAAAAACAGACCTAAAACATAGATTTATATAAAATATTCCTATTGCTTAATGCAAGTGCCTCAGTTTAGGGGTTACTCAAATACCCTGATTAACAAGACTGGCTGGGAGGAGGAACTCCTCCTTTTCCCTTCTAGCTTTTCAACAGCATCCCAACACTTGCATATAAGAAGTGAAAAATATACTCCAAGGAACACTATTAAAAGCTCAGTTATCTGCCCCAAAGCAATTGACAGGAGAGACATGGGTAAAGAACAGCAGAGGTTTTATTATGTTGGATCTTATTGTTACCACTGTTTTGGGAAACTCACTGTGATCTCAGTAATATTCACTCAAGGGAACTCCCCATGCCTTGGGTCACTTGGGATCAGTGCCACACAGAATTATGGAATAGTCTTGAACAGATTACAGAAGATTTAGGTAAAACCAGATCATAATTTTAAAAATGTTTTGGTTCCTAAGACTGTTACTGGATATTTGCTGCTTTGTACATGTCTCTTTCATTTTCTTTATAACCCCATATAGCCAAATGAAAGAGAAATCTTAAAGTTTTGGGTTTTTGCTATTTGCTTTTTAGTAAGGCAGTGAAATCTTCCTTTTAAAATAAAAGTACAGGGCATTTCTCAAGTGTGAGCCCTCACCAAGAGGTCAAGCTGCTTGTAGCCAGAGATGGCAACAACATCATCACTTTACCCCAGGAAGTGGCTTTTCTAGTCTGAGGGATCCAAAACTACACTGTGACCTCTGCAATCCCCTTTTCCAATTATCATCAATCTTACAAGTTACAGGACCAGGCCATCAGTGCTGTGATCAGCAGCAGCTCGATTTCATTAAGCATCTCACTCCGAGATGCTTTCTAGATGGGGGTGACAAACTATTTGTCTTTCAAGGCCCCACTGAGCATCTAAGAGCAAACATATGCACAGATCAAAAAGAAGTGATTATTCTCTTTTTGATTGTTATTTTTGAGTGGAAGTAAATGGCAGCTTCTCAGGAAAAATGGGAATAGTTCACATTCAGAATCATCAGTACCATCTGCATTTTGTATTGTACTTGAGACCAGCTACAGGACTCTTATGGGTACTGCAAAGGTATGGAAGTACACAGTATGGCTCTGGTTTCTTTCTGTATCAATTGTGAACTAGATGACTTTTATTTCTTTATAAAAACTGAAGAGCATGGTGTCTGTTAGCTAGAGGTAACAAAGATCTCCTCCATAGCTAGATAGATCTTAAAATTTTTTAAAAAATAGTGTGGGTGTTCAGGTACATACATTAACAATCAGAATGAAGGAGCACAATGCAAAAAAGAAACTGTAATTGACATTTAATTTAGAAGTATTTTCTTATTCAACGAAGCATTGTAAATGTACTGAATTTAAGAGGTTGCTTTATTCTCAGTCTTGTGGCTCCTAATAAAATTTGGGGGGGGATAAAAGAAGCCAAATATGGCTCTAGATAGGAAAGGGCCTTTTTTCACAGAAAGCTGCTCTTGTTCTGAGGGCTTGAGCACATTCTTTCCCCATCCACCCCTGGAGGGAATGGTGGTGCACAGCTGCTGCCTGCTTCTTCCTGTGCCATTCCTTGTGCTCCAGCAAGGCTGAAGTGATTTGTAGCTGAGCACAGAAAGGGCAATCTTACCTGTGCTGTCTTAGCTGTTTAAAAGAGGCTAATTAACATAACATGTAATTCATTTGTTGGCAGTATATTGTTTTTTACACTAGAAGAAAGTCCTGCTACTGTAAGTCTGCTTATCCTTACGTGAAGCAGTTTTGACGGGAAGCATAAGGCACCTCACCCATAATTTCCAGAGCCACCAAACAGACTATCTGAAATTTAAACCCCACAAAGTGGGAAATACCTAAGCTGATAAAATCTGTAGGTTGCTCTTAATGTGTTTTTTTTAAGAGTTTGGGCCCTTCCTTCAGCTGGCTGGAGAAGAGCTGCTTCTTCTCTTAAGTCATGCTACTGAATAGTTTAAACACTACAACTGATGGCTTCTTTCAGATTCCTCCAAAACATGACAGGATTTATAACACAGCAATTCCAGAATAGTATCTTAAGTCAGGGTTATGATTGGGTTAAAAGTCATACAGCACAAAACATTTACCTGTATAAAAACACAGGAGGCACAAAAACCAAAAAAGTTTGGATTTCTCAAGCTGCATAGGTGACTGTATTTTGTATTAGAAATCTCCTTTTAGTTCTTACATTTCAACTCTCCAACTCCTCAGTGCTCCAGGGAGCAGACTTTTAACCCTACAGAATGAGGGAAACTGGGTTTAAGCATTTTCTTTAATTGGTATGTTCATAGTACAGAACTATGGCAGCAGCATCTTTAAAAATGAAGACATGAATATGAATGATAAAACTAGCCCGGGGTAATTAATGCTTGCAAGAAGAGACCTTCTTGTCTATGCACAGAATGGAAGCAAATGCAAGTGAAATATCCAGAAACCCCAAAATCAAATTGGTACTGTAATGTTTGCAAGGAAAAAGGGTGATCAAAGGACTAAGTGGGAACTAGAGCTTACGACCTAAGAACTCTGAAGTTTTTATTGATGTGACATCTCTGTTTGAAGAAAAATAAAGTTAATGAAATTTACATGATGATAAACTTCCAAGCTTCCACAGATTTTTCATAAATTAAAAAACATTCATGAATCAGTGAACCACAGCAAGAGTAAGGCCCTACCAGTTTCGCAGACTCATTTACACTTGCAGGAGCAGGAGGAAGGGAGGGCACTTTGATTCAAGTCATATAGGCTAGGATGAACTCAGCTGCCAAATTCTGTGTTCTGCTCACTTCAGGCATTTGGATGGGCATTTAAATAGATTGTGGTAACTTTACATTAAGTCAAACCATCAAAAGTTGGGCAATACATGAAGACAGGAAATAGAAAATCAAAATAATACAGGTTTTGTTACAAAGTCAAGGGCAGACTGAACAAATCCAAGAAGTATTTTCAATTGCCTGAAGGTGAAACAGTGTCCCAAATTCAAGGCATAATTTAGAACTTTATAATGTTACCTGGAAAAATTATGTCCATCAGATGAAATTAGGACGTATGTCTGCAATTCCCAGACTCTCAAGTTAGATCTGAGGCTAAACTGGAGCTTCATCAGTGGTGGAGGCAGCAACAGCTGAAAGAACAGGGTGTTCCACTCTTCTGGTGGATTGTGAAGCTTTGTTTCTGAAACACTAAATTCCATCATGGGGTCTTTCATCTCCACCACAGGTGCAAAACACCAGTAATGCTAATTCCAGCAATCCAGATCCTACTTCATATGCAGAAATTAACCCAAAGGCAAGTAATAGAAATGCATACATCATCTCATTCAATTATTCAGCAGTTTTGCAGACATACCAGAAAAAAACTAGCTTTTGATATAAAAATTGTCTATGAAAGAGTCTAACTTGAATTTTTCTCCATGGATCATAATTCCACATGTGCTGCTGGATCTGTAGAAGAAGAGAGAAAAATGAGCACTCAGTTTGAGCTGCCTCAATTGGCAGATTGGTTTGAAAATCAGTATAGCCTCCCAAGACTTGTTCTTTGCAAGGTACCAGTGACTGAAGAACAATTCTCACCCACAGTGTGTAGCAGCACTTCCTTAAGGGTTAAGATAAGGCCAAGCTCAGAAAATTGCAAAAACAGTGAGGGTCTTTTACAGAACTGGAACAAGTCTGTTCTCTGGCTTTCAGAATTAGGTTCAATTACACCAAACTTGCTCAGCAAGGCCCTTCCATCCCATTGCACTCCCTGATGATTTAATTCAGCCTTCATTCCCTCATTCAGCCCTGTGCATGGCACAAGCTCACAGTGAGGGAGGACAGAGCACAAGACCAACAGGCACAGAGAAAGTCACAGAAATACAAAGATTACCATGTGTGTGTTGTCCTGGCATCTTAGCTGGTGTTCCCATTTCTTTTTCCTTCTGGAAATTACTCTGGAGCAGTTTGATTTCTTGATCATAGTCCTGCCATTCTGGAACTATCCTCATGGCTGCCTGCAGCTTGGGCTCTTTGGTCATTGGGTTGTTACACTGCAAACAGAACAGAGAGGCTACAAAAGGCTTCTGTACTCAACAGAGGTATGCCTCCCCCTGCAGGGATCAATCTGCTGGTGCTGAACAACATGTGCCTTTATTTCAGCTAGAGAAGAGTGCCAAGTCTCTTTCCAAATTCATAATAATGCCACTGCTCCAGGTAAGAGAAATACAGAAGCTAATGGAAAAACCTCAAGCACTGAAAACGTGCAAGTAGCAATACGGGCTGAGGGAGGGAAGTGCCTCTAAAACTGGTTGTTGCATTTTAATGTGATGTAAGAGTGAGGGGATCATCGTGCACTTACCAGATCAATGGTTTTTGCTCTCTTTTTCGAGGAATCGTCACACCATGTTTCACACCACAGCCACTCCTGGGGGAGGGACTTAATTGGTACTTGGTGGATCATGTTGTTTGGCAAATCCTGTTGTGCAGAGTGAGAGTTAGTAGCTGTTTCCACAGAGTGCAGAATGGGAGGAGCAACCCTCCTCCCAAATCAACAGTATTGTGAAGGTTAACTTTTGTAGGAGTTTTCTTTTTTTCCCAATGCAAATATAAATCAACACTTCATCCCATTCCAAACAAAGTCCTTTGGAAAAAACCCGGTCCCAACTGGACACCATAGCCCAATAAAACAAAACAAACACAATAAAACACACCTGATCGAGGTTGGACAGACTGTTTGGATCCTGACTCAGACCCTGATACTGGCCTCTGAGTCGATCTCCAGCTGCTATCTTTCTGAACTTCTTCAGATCCACAACATACAGAGCACTACATGGATGATACAATTAGTAATGACATTTCATTGGGGGTAACACTGCAGCCCCACTAGACCCCTAAGACACAACACCCTAAAACAATCTCAGGGTGGCAGCACATCAGATGATCAATTACAAGGAAGGAAAGCAGCTCTAACAAGGTCATGGCAGATATTAGAAAGGATTTTCAACAAATCTATTGTAGCTTTGCTGTCTTGCAGTCCCTGTTCCAACATTTGTTATTAACAAAGGAAGATGTCAGTTTACACTTTATTCTTCATCTGTAAAAGTTGCAGCATACTGAAAATAACTGAATAACTGAAAATAACTTCAGTCCCTAGTGCTTCCAAGGAACCATAGGCCATGGAACCTTAAAGAGGCAACAGGAAGCAAAAAGTACCTCAGCTAGTTTTCTGCTAAGTCTAAGAAGCAACAAAAACTTTACCCCTCTATTTTGAAAAAAAAAAAAAAAAAAAAAAAAAAAAGAAAAGAAAAGAATTCTTTAGTACCTGATGTGGTATTTTCTTCCAGCTAAATGACTTGCCCAGTATCCTGATTTCCAGAACCTGTAGCCATCCATTTCCCTTCGGCTGTCACAGAATGGAGTATATCCATAAGGAGCACCATCTAGATTAAAATCCCTCAATTCTTTTAGATCTGTGCGCACAATCTGAAGGGAAAGGACATTTTATTTTGATTTCTAGAAGCCTGCCACGGGCTATTTGCAAATGCTGTACAGGATTTAATTTAAACTGAGCAAACAGAAAAAGGAAGAATTACCTGATGTAAGTGGCAGTCTCTTGTATTATGTGTATGTAGTACAAAAATACAGCACAAAAGGTGTTGCCTCTCCTGCCCTTAGAGCTGGAGCAAATAAAATAGAGCTTCAAATAAGCTGATGGGGGTTGGTTTGACAGCTGAAGTGCAAAACTATTCCTTAACAAGCAGCAAGAATTCTCACTATACATGAACTCTACTGTGATTCTTGGTACCCCTTCCTCTTCAGTGTTTGCAGACCCTTCAGGGATGAAAGCTTTTTAATGTCTTTTTGACACAGATGAGGCACTAGCACTACTTTAAAAATACCACTCTAATGGGAAAAGAATGCCTTAATATCTCTCACAAGCAGAGAAACAAACTGTCTAAAATGACGACTGGGTAGCTGGAAATCTCTCCTAACTGATCCTTCAGCTTAAGTTTGACCTGGCAAGGCATCATACTGTACACGCGCCAAAACCCCCAAGGCAGTTTACACTCACTTATTGATAATCTGTACTTCTCATTTAATGTATTTTTGAGAGTAGTTTTGGCAGCTCTCACTGTGAGAATTTCCTGCAATTTCCACCTGTTGAGGAGTGGGCACACACAAAGCCTTCCAGTCCTGTTTCCCTTGCAGCAGGACATGGCCTTGGGCACAAGGGATTTGCCTTCTCCTTTTCTCAAAGCCACTCAGATGTGGCCAAGTTAAAAGCAGGGGCCTGGGAGGGCAGGGTGGTTAAGAAAATACCGTCTGTGGTTAGTGATCTGAAGGCTGGGAGAACAGACTGAACTGGAAAAATGGAAGGGTGAAAGGAATCTATTTGGCAAACTAGCTGGAATCACAGTGAGTGAATGAGGAACCAGATAACAGTAAAAGACAGGCCAATAAAACCAGTCCTGTGGAAACAGGCATAAAACCCAGCCCCCAGTGAAGCATGCAATAATTACAGAATCAACCTCCAGTCATGCCTATGAAAGGCTCAAATTTGCAACCCTTCCAACCACATGGAATTCATAATCAAAAACTTATTATTTAAAAAAAAAAAGAAAGAAAGAAAAACCAAAAGATCAAATAACTTCAGCCTCTCTGTTACCTGATCAGCATCCACAAACAGGATTTTATCAACAGCTAATGGGAAGAGCACATCTAGAAAGAGGATTTTATAACCCCAGATGATGCGCTGTTTCTCTGTTTGTTGGTGCAGCCAGCGTGGCCATTTATACTGGACAAGTTCATACTGGAAATTGTACTTCTTGGCCATGTATGGGATGAACTCCTGCAGAGGGAGGGGAAAAAAGCAGCTTATCTCATTTCTTTGTTCCTCTGCAGGAAAAAGAAAAGCACATTACAAGAGACAGACTTCAGTCTAAGGCACAGAACATCAGGAAATTAAATACCACAAAGAAAATTAGTTTCATTGTTAATTCACACAAAACACTGAGCCCCAAGCTGAACAAGTAATACAGATTGTAGAGCCAACTATCCTAAGACAACTAAATATTTCAGCATTTTTGTCTTCACAGTGATCCACAGATGAGTTTAAAAGAATGCATTACTCAAATCATAAAAACTCACAGATGGGACAATTATTTAGGGGCGTACAAAGCAGTGTAAGTGGGAGCATGTAAAACGAGAAAAAAACATTGGAAGAATTTTTTTACTAGAAAAACTTGGCCCACTGCCACATCAGCTGACCTTCTCATCTGGGAGGCTTTCTCCAGCTTTGGGTGAGTACAGGTTTAGCCAAGTGATGCTGCAGCATTGGGAAGGGAGGAGGAAGCAGCTTGTGGCATCTTTCCCCACCACCAAATGAATTTCTAATTAGTAACAAACCTTGAATGTAGGTGATAAGTAGTTCTTCAGAAACCAAAACTTTAAAGGAGTCTTGGTGTGTTTCAGCACAGACAACATCATTATGCTATCAAGAGAAAAAAAAATAAAGCAGTTACAGGAACAAGTGGCACCCATGAAAGGTGACCTGTGTAATAAATTACAAACTGTTGGGCTACCTGATTAAACTATTTACAGTTAGGTGTCAGGTAACTGCATGCATAAAGAAAATGTGGGTAGCTTCAATCTATTGTAAATTGCTTAATTTTATCTTCAAAATTACTAAATCCCCAACATCTCTATATTTTAACTAGGCAGAGAATATACAACCTGTTGGCTTTCACAGTCCTTTGAGAATAACAGAAGCTCAGATTCTTTCCAAAGCAACTGCGACCTATTCTGTAACTCCTTAACAATACATTGGTTATATTGTAGTGACAAAATTTAGGACAGCAACACACCATCTATTAAACAAAGTTTATTTTTAACTCATGAATGCTATGCAGACAAAAGTTCCTATGACACAGCATATGCAGATTCTAGTGCACTTCTGAAGCATTGAAAAAGTAGGGGTTTTACACTCTTGCAAATTGTAACCTTTTTCCTTGTGCAAGGACACTACCATTTGGCACATTGGGATTATAAATTCTCAACTCACCGTAGGAATCTCTCATACAGGTGTCCTGAAGCCACAGAGAATATATTTAGTACATCATCTTTATCCTGTTTCACATCTTCATTCTTTTGTCCTCCTGTGAATCCCCTGAAAGGAAAAATATGGTTCTGTGAAGGGCAGGATAGGAAGGGCCAGCTCTATAGGAAAGGCTGCAGATACACAAAATGGCTACATTTTTGCTTTAATACAGTTGGTCTGTGGGCTTTTGGTGTCATTCCCTGCTGCCCAGGGCATCTTCCCCAAGGCAAAGCACTGTGCACATAGACAGGGAAGGTCGAGGAGCTCAGAGACATGAACACCTTTTGATTGAGAGAGCACTGGTTGTGGTGCAGCTCCTGGGAAGGACAATGTTTTCAGGCTTCCAAGTAGAGGGGGCCTAAGGGAAGGTAAAAGCAGGTGCAAAGCAGGAGCCCAGATCTCCAGAAACAGAAGTCTAATGAATGGCAGCCTTGAATTTAAGCAGTGTAATAGACAGCTGTGAAAATTCACAGACACCGTGGTATTGCTAAGTAGTCTTCCAGTTTCAAGAGACTTGCAGGTTATCATTGAGTTAGTTTTACCATTTGAGAGATTCCCAAAATCCAGATTCATTCTCATTGGTGCCATCACTTAGTAGATCTTCATTCATCATATCAAACTTTTTCTGAACCTGTGAAAGCATAACACATCTTTAGTGAGCTGGAACCACATATTGAGCAAATATTGTCAGGAATGTTATCCTGACACTGGTTCTGTTTTTACCAACTTGAATTGCACCCCATGAGCTCACAGGTAACCTAAGCTGTCTGGGAAAACAGCTCAATAATGAGGTGACTTTTCCCCAACAGATTCCAAAGGAGCTTTTAGACACCCAAGGGCATATTAGTCTAGATTGTTAAAATGGTTTTCTAAGAGATGTTTAGTGAGCAACCTTGATGATGGAGACTGGCAAAGAAAAACGTTCAAAGAAACCAACCCACCCCTCAAAAAACCCAAAAAATCAATTCCACCAATTCCACCATTCTCTAAGTGGTATAACTGGCCAATGAGACTCCAAAGCAGACACACAGACAAGACAGTGAATGGGGAGAACATCCCAAAATTAGTCCAGCACAAGTAAATGCTGTCAGGTGTGAACTTATCAGTTCACACTTGGCAGTTATCTCTTATCAGTTGTTCTCCTTGAACAGCTATGGCATTACCTGACAGGCAACTCTAAGGGACAGCAGATTAGTAATTTACCTTTTTTATTTTTTATTTTTTTTTTCAAATTCTCACCTAGCCTGTGTCAGAGTGACAGAAAATGTATTTCCTAATGAATACAATTTATCTGTGACAGATAAAATGCTGGCTCAATGGACATACTGAATGTTATTACTAGACATATATAGGACATACAAAACTGCTTTTTCTTGAAGTAATAAGCAGTCAGGAAATTGTATCTCAGGCACGTACACAAGGAACAGGACTTAGATGTCATTCTCTCCTGTATTAAAAACCCAAGTCTCCAGATGATGCTCTCCACTCCTGACACTGTGAGGTGAGCCTTGTGCAGACTGCCTCAAGTGTATGCTTGTGGGAAGAGAGCTTCAGGCCATAATCCAAGTTTCTCCACCACTGTTGGTCAAACAGACTTCTTTAAGAGCACTTCTGCTTTTTAAACTCACCTTCACTTTAATAATTTTGCTCTTGAAATTATTGAGAACAACAATAACTTCACTAGCTTCAGGTGGAGAGTCTGTGCCATCATGGCTGAAAACAGAGCAAGATACTTTTATTACAAAGCAGAAATATGTTCTTTATTTCCACGTATTAAGCCTCAGCACTGCAAAACAGGTTTGAGACAAAGAAACACAGAAATGTGACAAAGAAACAAATACATCTATTGGAACACACTTAATGGGGTTTAAAATTAATTAATTTCACTTTGTATAACTTATGTTCAGTATGAAATGTAATTTGCTGTTTAATTTGCTGTTCAGGTCACTACACTGGCAAGGGAACCACAACACTCACATATGACAATGCCTACCTACTTCAGAAGTATTACAAGAAAAAGACTGAATTATTTCTTATCCTGACCTACCTGTAGATCCTGTAAATATCTTCCGATCTGCCTTTTCTCAGTCTTAGAGTCCATGCACCAGGATTGGCTTTTAACTGGAAGTAGCCCTGTAAAGTGAAAAGAATATTTGGCAATTTCCAGAAAATGCAAATGCAGAAAAATTAGGCTTAAAGTTATGTGTTTTGACTCACTGTTTTATATCTAAAATGTTATTTGCAAGACCATTGATTAACATAACCTTAAGGCTTTAAACCTAGAGAACAGGAGAAAAGCCCCAGAAATTATCCCATTCAAAATTGTTGGGTTTTCCCAAAGAGACAGAAGCTTGAAAAAGTCTGGCATTTTTTGTTAGATCAATGTCTTCATTGTCCTGGTGGGAAAACCCAAAGTCTTTTCCTACAAAAGGTTGCCTTCATGAAGGAGTGAGGGAATTTCAAAACATTAATTTGTTAATTAATGTTAATTAATACAACAAAATCTGAAGGGATTCTGAAGCTCTACAGAGTGGTAATTCATGTACAGCAGAAGCAGTAACATAATTTACATATTACAAGGCATCTCTTCTACAGAACTTAAAAAATTACAATGTGAAATTCAAATATTGTGTTCAAGTCTTTTTAAGCTTCAGATTCCAGATCTGAATATTTTCCTCTGTGATTTAGATTACACCTACAGAAGATACATGCAACTGTAGAGATGCTTTTAGTGTCCCATTCAGTTTCATACTGTGGCTTCAAATGCTTGCAGTTCCTATGTGAGCCAGGCTGCTTTAAAAAGAAAATTTTAAAATATTTTTAAAAATTTTGGTATAGCTAATTAGAAAAAGGACACTTCTGAGTTTTACTGCCCAACATAAACACACCATGTGATGGCAGATAAATTAAGGGACATCTTTCTTTCTACAGTAAGAAATACTGCATTATTCTAGGATATACTCTGGCTAAGAAAAGGCACAAATTGAAAATTTACTAATTTTCAATTAGTAAGAGTTATAAAATAAATATTTAGCACCAGTGAATATTTTTCCTTGTTTTTAATTCATTTAAGTAAATATAATACCTTTACAAAATTTAAAGATTTTAAAAAAAAAGAGAAACTACAAAAAAACAACACAAGAGGCTATTTACTTCAGTTTTTTCACTAACACTACATATCAAGAAAACATTCCAGTAGCTAACTTCCTCTGCCATAATTTCAGTCCATTGCCTTTCTCCTGGCCCAGTGTGGACACTGAGGACAGACACATCCCTTATGCAGTGACATTACAAAAGCAGCAGCAGAGAGCAATCATACACTTGGATTTCCAGCACCTTTCCTCAACTGAAATAAGCAAATGCCATTCTTTCACACTTCCTTTATTTTCTACAATGTCAACTATTCTTGCTGACTCTCTCCATTTATGCCATAGATCTCCTGAAGAAATGGGTCCCAAAAACGAGACAGCCTGAGACTCACAGCACCAGAGTGGATGGCCTAAGGAGGACCCTGTCTCAGGAAAACAATTGTCTGAGCTTCCCTGGAAAAAGGCTGCTTAAGAACATTGGCAGCATTTAAAGATATTCCAGAATATCTCAGTCAGCTGAAGGGAAAGGAGAGCATCTTCAAAGAGGTGAGAGAGAGTGCAAGGCATCAGATATCAGTGTGAGGAATGACGTGGCTCTGTTGCGAGCAGCGGCGGAGTGCCAGTTCCACCACAAACCCACAGCCCCACGCTAGAAAACACTGTGTGGTTGATGGCAGTGGCTGTGCTGACTGGATGAACAGCAGCTGGCTGTTGCCAGCTTCCAGTAGGACACTTACCAAGTTGGCCATAACGATGGTATCAACGATGACAGGGCTGGTTGAAGTGCCCAGTGTAAACTGGAGACCCCGAGGGGGCTGCCCAGTTGTAATGTCATAGCAGTGTCCCTCCAGCAGCAGGTACTCCAGTTCATACTCTGCAGCTACAACACTGTCCACCTGAAAGGAGCAGATACTGCTGACTGCAGCTCTAAAGTGCCAGCTTTTAGTCATTCAGTTACTCTCTAGAATAGCCATAGTAATTAAAAAACTATTTTACCAGAGTAATTTTATTGTTAGGCAAATACCTAGAAAAACCTCAAAGAGCTCAGCTCCTTTAAGTGACAAACTTCACACAAATATTGTTAAGAGTGGCCTGGACCAAAAGAATTTGAATCTCAACATACGCTAGGATAAGAAAAGGGGAGGATTGTTGCTCTATTCCACAATTTATTTTTTTTTTAACATTTATTGGAGAATGGAGTTGGTATCTCATAAAAAGTATATGATGGAATCCAGAATTTTGACTGTAAATCTGTTTAAAGCTAGTCTCACCTAGTATTAGCCATCTGAAATAGACGTTTTGTTTTGTTCTGCATTACTCTTACAGTGTGCTAGGGTACTGTCAGAAAACAGCCGTTCCTTTTTTCCTACACTGAACAAAGGTCCCAAGGAAAGAGAAGAGAAAAAAAACCAAAACCCACACAACCCCAAAAGACTTGGGTCCCTACCAGGCCAAATTCAGATGTAGCCTGAGGACAGTACATAAGCAGAATCTTAGTCTAATCCCACAAAGCATCTCCTCTCATTGCACATCCAAAATGACAGTTTAATTGCTACAGCACCAACAGACTGCACATTGGGAACTGGAAATGGTGCACCTGCAAAAGTAAAGCTGCTGTTTATTTGGAAGCTCAGGAATGCACTTTGAATGCCTGATGCATTTAATCCCCCTCTCTCTCAGGTTTTCAATTAATCTAAGAGGCAGGCATGGAAATCAGAGGTTGATTCAAGATACTACTTGAAATGTAATATCAATGCTTCATTTATGGCTTTACAGTTAGGGTAAGAGATGAAAAGCAAGAAACTCCTAAACCAAAGCCATAAAACACACACCAAATTTGCTAGATTTCTGAACAACTAGTACAGGATTAGGAATACCAGATATACCACAATACCACATCATATTCCCAAACAATATCAGAGAGATGCAGAAGGGCTAATAATATAGTGATCAGTGAGAAGGGGACCCACATTTGTGATGTCCACAAGGCTGTAAAGACTCACTTTTCCAGAGATCTGTTTGTGCAGGCTTTGACAGTCTCCTTACACACACACGTGTAATACCTCTCCAATAAGGTAAATAAAAAAGGGGTTTTCCCTGTTTCTCCCTCTGTATGTGGGGCAGCACTGCCCAGATCCACAGTCCAACAGTCTGACTCAAGGTCTGCTCAAGCAGCAGCAAGCTCCTGAACCTACAGCAGCTGAGTGGATTTCTGCTGCATGGTTTTACTGCTGCATTGAGACTGCATGTCCTTCTGTGGACCACAGGAGTGTTTGCCAGTTAACAAGAATTGTGAAAATAAACAAGTAGCTAAAAACAGCTTGGTGGCTTCTAGGAGCAAGGGAAAGGACCTGCTTCAGGCCTATGGTAGTCTGAACATCTGGGTCAGGCATCCATGAGTAATTGAGAATAGCAGTCTTGCTGTCAGAGAGCTTATGCTTCCCCTCCTAGAAAACATTCAGAGGTCTGCAAATGCAGTTATATCCACAGCTCTATGTTTATTGGCATTTTAAAATTCTGGATTTCTTTCCCATAAAAAATAACAAGCCCTGGGAAAACACCACCATTTAAATGCAGCAGGAACATGATGATTTCTCTTACCTCCTCTAAGAAGATATTGTCAAGGTCATACGGGGTTCTGACAGACTCTACCATCCAACTCTCAGGAGTATTTAAATTTAGAGTGAACAGTGGAGACTGGGGCATATCTAAAAACTTGGCAATTGGTCCTGGAGCAAAGTTATTCTCTGCTGTAAAAGAAATCTCTGGCTCCAAAACATAGCGGTAAAAGCTGAAATTTCAGAAAGAAAATGTTAGAATGTCTATCTGCCAAAATTTGCTAATATTTCACTCTTGTTGAATTTGCAGGTGGCGTCAGCTTTCCCTGAACTCTAATGTCTCCAAGACTTTGTCCAAAGCAACACAGGTTGTGTTAACCTTAGGACAGGTCAGACCTTCTATCTTGAAGGACCAAAACAGACTGTCCAATACTCAAGCATTAAAACCAAGAAGTTATTTAATTTTATATAAATACAAAAAAAAAAAAAAAAAATTAAAAGCACCCAACTTGTAAAACAGAATAACTTCATGCCATCCACAAATTCCAAGATTCTCTGTGGAAGATGATGCTATTACACAAATGAGGTCAAAACAGTTATTGAGACTTCCTATGGGACAGCTGACCATGCTCTGTGCTAGCACAGTCCAACAGGTTTCTCTCTCTCTCTGCCCACCCCATGCCATGGAACTGCTTACCTTTTCAGTGGCATGTCAGAAAGCTTAGACTGGCAGTTCATAAACACTCTCAGGTTCATATTTATCAATTGGTTCAAAACCTAAAGTAATGAGAAAGAGACATTCCTTAGAATACTAATGAGGAGAGCTGACTGCTTTTTTGTAGACAGGACCTCAGGGTGGATGTTACCTGCCCATTCTCAATCCTCCCTCTTTGTGATTTGCTTTACCATCCCCCCATTTTTAACTGGTGGTTTTAAGCACAATTACCTGCTCCTCATATTTCAGGCATTCTTTTTGGCACGCTGAGACTTTCAAGAACAGAGTCACTGCAAACTAAGCTGTCAGAACAGTCAAACTAAAAGCTCTCTGAGCATGATCTCGTTAGTGTGTAGTGCAGCCTAATCAGCATTTCCACTGACAAATGCATTGTGAAACTCAGACACACTATTAGAAAGCCACTGGTCACCACACAGTCAAAGAGGAAGCAAACATTCCAAAATGATCAAATTTGAAGTTGCTCACAACCCTGCCAACATACCAAAAGTAACGGAGCGAGTCTTTGAGCATCTCTCGTCACAGGATCAACAATAGCCACAACATCAAAATATGTCTCCCCCTCTTTTGGTCTCAGTTTAACTGCACTAAACAGAAGAAAAACATCTTTAAAGTATCAAACATGTGGATAAACACTTGAAACACATTACAACCCACTGCTATCCATCTCATTCTGAACTGAAATTACTCCCTAAATGCTGTGCACCTTCAGAAACTAAACAGAGGAAAAAATAGGCACACACATGTATGTTTATACAAACAGGTAGGGAGATAAAATTAATTTCTGGGATCTCCTGAAAACTGCTGGGGACTTTCCTACTGCTGCTTAGATGATTTTTTTTTTAAAATTTTAATTAAATGCAACATAGAGCAATGGGAAAGTTAAAGGACACAGAAAAGAATTGTTCAGCAATTCTATACCTGTATCGTTCTTCAAAAAAATGATACTCAATCCTTGCCTCTCCTTTTGGCTGAGCAGAAAGAAGAGCATCCACTTTCATTACCAAGTCACTTGCCCTGAAAAGAGGGGAAAAAAAAAAGGCTTGCAGATATCCACAAAATGCCTGTACTGATCACATTTCTGCCAGGTAGCAGCAATGTGAGAAGGCAAACGTAATCCAGATACCCAAACACTTCTACTACCTCTCTACACAGGCTCTGAAGAAATAAACATATTTAAGGGGTTATCCACCAGTAATTTAAACTGCTGCCTTATTACTGAGTGTACCAAAGGATTTAACTCCAACATATATAGAACAGCTGCATTGTAGGGGGTCAGCCATGTTACAGTCACTGCATTCCTGATCTTCACCAACCATTCAGACCTGAAAGCCATTCAGATCAAGACCTTTTTTCAGTTTCTTCCCATTTTATACTGCAACTCCGAGCACTAGGAAGCAATCCTGTAAGTGGATAAACTTTTGAGAGGGGTCCTATCATAAAAGATAATTACTTTTGACTACTTCTTCCTTTTTAGTATTCCCACAAGTTTTCAGTCTAGTATTTTAAGAATATATTCAATCTTTCTTAAAGGTATAAAATCTCTTGAAAGTTCAATGAAAATTGATTTGTACATCACACCTTTTCCAAGAAGCCAAACTGTAACCAGGTGTGTCAGCTTTTCCTGAATTAACTGTATCAGAGATTTACAGTGACAGCTGTTTAAACTGTTCCTACCAAACTCAGAAGTCTGGTAAACTCCACTAAGTTCTACAGAATTTTCCAATGCAGCAGATAATTTTAAAAGTTTTTCACAAAAAACTTGGCATCATTCAAATAAAAAGAAGCCCCAAACCCATTGCTCTGTCCAGAACTAGCCTACTTTCAAAGTATGCCCTCTTCCACCACCCAATGGATGCAGAAGTGCTTGGGACACAGTTAAAACCTGTTCTGATGGGATTAGAATCACACGACATTTCTGCAGACCAGACCTCATGTTTAACTTGACCAGCCCTTAGCAGTCAAGCAGCATCACAGAAAAATGATGGAAAGTATAGTAGAAATTATTTCCACAGCTCCATGCTCCAACACAAACACGCACCTACGGGGGACTCCTGTTCTTCTGAACTTCAACATTACTTTCTATTGAGTAGTTCACCTCTGCTTTGTGCAGTAACTGTCTAGAACTATGAATTCCCTTTCATTATTTCTGTCTCTTTTCCTAGTGTTTCTCTTAGAAGTTAAAAGCAGTTTACAGGATTCCAGTACTACTGACAGGGAAATGTATTCACATAAAATAATTTTTATGTTGATAGGCCAAGCAGCGCATAAATGAGTTGCAAATCAGATTCAGAAAGTCACATTACCAGGAGGCTCCTTATGTTTACTTACAGATCTTCTTCAAATCCCAGCTGCTGAATCTGAGATTTGATTTTCTGTCCTGATGTTTTCAGTATGATGTTTTCAAGGAGATGGAAATCATCCTGATTGAACATCTCTCCATCCTCTAATGGGCCAATAATCTACAAAAAAATAAAAATAAAAAAAATTTACATTATTAGGTAAAGGCTACACTGAAACAAAATTCAGGGCTATTAAATAAATACTGCAGCCCAGTCTCAGTGAAAGCCAAGTGTTTAGGCTTGTATTAATGTCAGTGGCAGCAGAGTTTAACAGGTAAATCCAGCTAGAACCAAGAGTCCCATACCAAGGCATAAAATACACACTTAAAACTTTCACTGGGTCAGGCACATGAAATTATACATGAAATACCACATCTGGAAGGGGCAGCAAAATACCAGTCTAATTCTGATAGTCAGGCAAGACTCCAGCAAATCTCCCTCCTGTAGCGTCCAGAAGCCTAGAAGCTACCTAGACAAGTCGTGCTATTTTGCTAATGAGAAAAATAGGATACAACAACTCATCACCTGAGATTTTTAACCTATTCAAATATCCAGCAACCACTGGGACCTGCAGGGCTTTTTTTCCTGACTAAAAGCAGATGACAAAAGAAAACCCAATACTGTACAAAGCTGGGTTTCATAATTTGCAGTGAAATACCATTGTAACATCATTTACCTCATTTCAGATAAACTGTAATAAAAACAGATGGTAGAAGAGACCAAGGCACCTTGGTCAGGGCAAAATACGGCAGCATTTTGTTCATTAAACTGAAGTAGTATAATCTTGCAAATTTATCATCCCCTTCGCATCACCCCTGGACTCAATTCACTGGCAGCATGAAAGCAACTTTGTTATTGAAGGGACCTGTTTGTAGCAAATGCCAACTAAGTGCACACAGTAAATAGAAAAGGTCACACAGGTGTGAATAAATCAGACTGGAAACAGTGCTAAAGACTGTTGAAACCTAAAAAAGGCTGCTGCTCCTGTGTCTGATCCCCAGACTCTGCTGCTCAAACCTGCTTCCTCCTCATATGTGGAGTATCTCTTTCACTGTCTGTTGATATCTCACCCGTCCATTGCTGATCACAGCCCTCTGCCCCTTCTTCAGCTTTAGAACATCTCTGCAATAAACAGCATGGGACAGAACAAAATCCACCTTGGGAGATTCAAAGGCTTCTTTGAAAATATTGGTATCCATACCCTAAAAGAAAAGAATACTTGACATTGAAATAGGAAGAAAACTAGACATCTACACACTTTTTAAAAGACACCTTTTTGTTTCCATTCAAGAACATCTTCATACCTTGCTAAAACTGTTCTCTGGCCCCCTTTTCTTTGTGGTCATAAACCTAGTTCTTGCTTGTCACCTTCAAATACTATCCTAACTTCTGCTCTTATGGGCCACAGCTACTTAGACCAGTTCCAATCTTCCTGCCTAACTTTGTAAAATCCAGTTTGAGAAATACCCTTGTATATTTTTCCCAGCTTTTAAAAAAATATTATTCTCTTAACCACCCAAGAAACAGCTGACTCACTTAAGTAGATCCCTGCACCCATGTTCCTGTTGCCTTTTCCAAGTTACATAGCTTTGATGTGTATGAGGACTTACTTGATGTTTAGATGGATTGTTATATTTGGGTAATCCCTTCAAAGATTAAAAAAAAAAAAAAACTGGCAAATCTAACAGTGTTACTTGTCTCTGTTCCTTCTGCATATGAAGATACTACACTAAAAAATTAATTTGAGGAACAAGCAAAGCACCCTCCCCATGAAAACGCCAACAGACATGCCTACCCCAACAGCAAATTCCAAGATGTCAGCTCCTGCCTCCAGTGCCTTCACAGTTTCTTCTTTTGCCATCTTGGTGATGAAGTTCTTGGCATTATTTGAGGTTTGTGTCTGCAAAGCTGCCCATATGGCTTTAGCTACAATGGTATTCTGGCTGTTGGGTTCTTCACTAGGATTATTGATCATGCTAACTCGAACATTATTGCTGGATTTCTGTGTTTAACAGAACATGTAATGGGAAAGTTTAAAATTTCAGATATAATAAATATATAATAAACACTACACAGCAAAAGCTTTGCATTTTTTAACCAGAATACCAGGTTCCAAATTGGGTAAATAACAGCACAAGGTTAAAATGATTATTTAACTAATTTAACATCACGCATTTAGCTAACATATAGGCACCACTGTGACAGTAATATTCCAGATAACCCTGTACTACCTAAGAAATCCAGGACCATGGCCACCACTCAGTCTGGCAAACCAGTGATTTAGCTGTAAACTGTGCATTTTTATGTTTCAGTTTTCCTCCCAGAACCAATGGGACAGAGCAGAGAGCAATGCTTATGTTTATCTCCAAACAAAACCACAGATATTTCAGTTTAACACCACAGGTTTAAAGAACATGCATTGTACTCTGTTCTAGCTTAAGATCAGCAATGTTCAAGTCCCTACAAAAAAGATGAGGCTGGAAATTGGAGACCCTGCAGGGAGAACAAGTCTCTCCAGGTCATACAGAGGAAGATGCAAAACTTATGTTTAACAAACCTTTACCAAGTACTTTGTTAGCACTGCTAACCCATTCCAATGAAAACATTACCTACCTGATGTTTAATGGCATCATACAACAATTGCCTCCCTGAAGGTTTATCAAAATCGCCAACAATCCAAAAAGTAACTGGTCTAACAAAGGAATCATCTGCAATTATTACAAAAAGAAAGAAGAAAAAAAAAAAGGGTGAAAGGAAGGAAAGCTTCCTTCTTTCCTCATTTGGAGGTAAACTATGACACACATGCAAAGATTTCAAAAAAAGTAAAATTCCATAGAACAGCAATGGATGAACCTAAGCTATGAAGCCTGTCAAGACAAAATCAATAGCATTGGTATATTAGTCTTTATTAGGTCTTTCAGAAAATCCATGTGGGACAGCATGCATTGCTCTTTCTAAGCTGGATTCTTTTAGTATTTTTGTTTGTTTGCTACCTTTACAATTACAAATTATACAGAAGCATATAAATAACTTGCAGATTTCACCTGGGGTTGGAATCCAGCAGACATATCATTTCTTTGTATTGAAGCTGTTAGTTTACAAAATCAGTTTTGTATAAAGACAAAAGTGCTGGAGCATACATGCATTTCAACAGCTTCCTTCACTGCCTGCTGGTTCTAAAGCCAGTGTTATAAAGGAACCAGAAAATTCCAAGAACAATATAAGAAATGCCAAAGCATAAGTTACCATATATCTCCTTGGAAGACATTCCTGGTCAAAAGAGCAGAAAGGAAAGGAGAAAAGGAGAGACACATTAATAACTTAATGTAATCCCAAAGTGTATCAAGAAGCTGCAGCATAACTGAATCACTACATTCAGATCCAACAGCAACAAGTTTGTGCTAATTTTATTACAATAAGCTTTGACTTTTTCTTCCCCTCAAACAGATGGATGCTTGATTTTCATGCCACAGCATTAGTTATACTACATTTTACCAGTTTCATACTGTAGGGTGAAGACATCATTCTGAAGATTGTTTACAAACACTGCCATGCCATTGTGCTGTTATCCTCCCTCTTTAAAAACCAGCATGGCAATGCTGTATCAGTGCTGGTGCTGAGCCAGCAACACATGTAACTTCTCTATTTCTTTAGAAAATAAATGTGGTACAGTATTACTGTAATCAGATAGCAGTTATTAAACATCTTAAGTGGCAGAAGGGGCAGTAGCTAAAAAATGTCAAGGCACGGAATTGCAAATAATGCACTTTCCAACAAGCATGTCGAGGTGTGGATTTAATTAATGCTCTACACAAGAAACTTGTTCAAAGCCAAGTGACTAAACATGAATAAAGAGCAGGCATGAGACAGGAAGAGCAACAGGAACATTTCAGGTAGTGCACATGGATGGCAGTGACTGGAGATAGGACCATGGAAACTTGGGACAGTCTAGTAAAGACAGGAGGCAGGAACAGAAGGATTTGGGTCCAATGAAAGCAGCTTATTTCTGAAATATAATCAAAATGGATATAGGAAACACCTGATGATGTCTGATTAGACCCAATTAGAATCTGTGTTACGTCTGTGCATGCATTTCCTACACTTGAGAGGTACAGCCAAGTTTTAACACTTGTATGTGCAACTGTGACAATACTGCCATTGGAAAAGCAGTACATGCACTGGAGCAACAAAACCACTGACCACCTTATATAATGGCCATTATATAAAGGGCAGTTAGAATTTTCTTCTGAATCCATGTAACTTTTAGCAATTTTGAATTATGAGACAGAGAGCTAAAGCCCCTTCTATGTTTTTCTAGTCATTTGCTTACACTTCTGCATTTCTGGGGGCCACTTGCAGTACAGCAAGAGCAGTTTGGGTGAGACCTCATTATTCAGTAAGAGGTTGGACTGGGTTTAAAGAGGGGAACATTCCTGTTCCATGCAGATGTCGTGTCTTATTAAAAAAAAAAAGAAACCTTTAACAGACTATGTCATTACCCACAGGCCTGACAAGGCTCAGTGTGTGTGTGAAGAACTGCACATATGATGGGAAAGACACATAAAAGCAGATTTGGATTCAGAATCCACCACAGATGTTACCTTTCTTTGTTAAGTAGGTCATGCTGTTTGCAACAGCAGCTGTCTTATCTTTAGAATCCAATGTGGTAAATCGAGCAAAGTCATCCACAAAATGGTTATCTGAGGAAGAGAACAAGTATTAAATGCCAAAGCAACTATTCCATGTAAAATGAAATAACATCATTACTATTACCAGAACATTAAGAACACATCCCATTTTGCTCCTTGTGATACTGCTTATGTCTCATTTTCACTGTTAATAAATAGGCAGAGAAATGAATTTTGCACTATCAGAAGTTACATCAATAACTACATTGCATATTTGATAGGCAAAAGTCAGTTGAAAGAATTGCCCAAGTATCAATTAGTTGACACCAGTATATGTAAATAATATACATTGAAAAATCCACTGTGTCACTGTTTTTCAAGCAACTCAAAAAAGGCAGGTGTAATGTCACTGTACTGCAGTCACTGTATTGGGTGTTCTTTTAGCAAGGAAACATTTTGCTAAATCTGAAGAAATTCCAGAGATTACTGTCAACCCTGCTCAAAAGAAGGTCAGAACTAAGAAACAAACTGCTGCTATACGCATTATATAATTTCTCAGCTTCATGAGTCATATTCCCCCTTAAGGTCTGTATAAAAACAAAACAAATTCCCAGTCTGAAAATCAGTAGACATTTAATGTTGTACATAACATCTGCCCTGCACCAGGGCTGGGTCATCACTCTGGGTGTTGCTAATGCTTTGCCACTAGAGCTTTCCACTGGAACAGCAAGTCTTTTTCACTCAGACACTTCAAGTGTAAGACAATTAAAAGCATCCCTTACTCATTCCTGTCAGATCTAGGTACTCTCTGTCAGACCTTAGGATTCTTGAGTTAATTCTTGGAACAACATTAGGCTGGTTCATGATATATTCAATCACATCTTGGTCATTAGATAGTTCACCCTGAAGGAAAGAGGAAAGAAGCATTATTTGTTACTCCACGTATAAAATTGCCTTACATAACTTTAATTTTTTTTTTTAAAAAAAAAAAAAGCAATTATGAAAATTAAGTTGTCTTGTGTAATATGTAGCCAGGGACTTGTGAATCAGCTTTTCCAAATCTAGTTTCTCCCGAGCCACAGACAAGCTCAGCACCCACCAGGTATACAGCTCGCTGGAAGATGCTTGTGGTTTCCAGGATTTTGTGCATTGTCACAGTTTCCAGGTCATCAGGATCCAGCTGATCTTTTTGGAAAGGCATTCCATTGAACAGGACAACAGGGAGAGGGCCTACACCCGTTTGCTCATAATAAGCTTTTGCTGCCTAAAGACAGGAACAGAAGCAGCTTTAGCCCTTTGCCACAAAGGTTCCTAACAAGCCCTAAACATATCCACAAGTCTAAACACACCACAAGATCCTTACCATTTCTGTTAGGCACACAGAATGTATCTTTGAAACCTCTAAAGTTTCAAAGAGAAAAAAGTTGCTTCACAATACAGAAGTGCAAAATACTCCATTAAGTTATTTTTTTTAATTAATTTCAATGAGCACTTTCTGGTAGTGGCAAAAGATGCACAACAGGAAAAATGACTTTGCTTGTGGAAGCAAATGCAGCAAAAGGAGTGATAGCTGTAATGTAAGACAGGGTAGAGAATTTTTTATTGTTTTTAAGAATGTGTTTCTTAAACATGCAAGAAAGCAGTTACTTGTGAGGCAGGGAGTTATTCTGTCAAGACATATTTCCCTGTTTCCTGTAAGCACTGAAAAATGCACCAGCATTGACAGATACCCTGTTAGAAGTTGAAGTTGACTAGGTTCTGCTGATTAGAGTTTTTGGTTGAGACCTCTCCTCTCATACAAAAATGCCTGTCTTAATTTTATGTATTTTCATTTCCTAAAAATGTTTTTCTTTTCACTATCCTACATTGGAAGACCCATATGCATATGAGCCAATTTTCTGTAACCCTAACTGCACTCCTGACATTTACAGATGTAGGCAGCATCATGTGTGTTACAGAGCCATTGGTGACAGTATTTGCATTTGTTTTAAAACAACAAAAGATAAGAAACACCCCCTTATAAAACCTCTGGTTTTATAAAAATCAAATTTAAAAAAAAAATCTGGTTCATCTCACATACAACTGGTTCAGTAGTGATCCAGCCTCCTAATTTTCTCCGTACAGAAAAGTATCAGACCTAAACACCACTTCAAGAATTATTTGCAGAAATTTGTTGAATGTCTTGCTATAGAAAAGGCATTTTGAATTCATAATCATGGCTTTATCTCATAGTATTCAAATACTGATTCGGAAGCCCCACACTGATCCCTCACAACGTTAACCTCTTGTTTTTTTCAGGAACCATTCCTTGATTTTCTTGCAAACACTTTTAAACTCTATTGCAGTCTGCATTCCATAATGAAAGCATGACTTACAAGTCACAAGAAAGCTATCTTGGTTCTTTACATATATTTTTTAATTTTTTTAAGATTTTTAAAATATATATATTCCATTATATGCATTATGTATATTATATAAAGCTCATGCTGAACATAAAACAGTAAAGTATTACTAGAAGTCCCCCAATGTGGTAACAAAATAATAACCTGGCTGGTAAGAGAACTGGATCAAGAAGTTGCATATAATTATATTTTCAATAAAGGTCTATTTCATGAATTCTTACCTTTCTGTTTTGATCATAGGCAGAATCAATTCCCAGAATACTGCTAACTTCCACATAAGGATACTGTTTCTCAAGAACACTAACAACATGTTCCACTTTCAGCTGATCTCCTGTTTTCACTTTGTTATATATCTGAAAGGGGAACACAAGTTTACTGCTGCAACTGTAAAGCCTCTGCCCCTATCAAAGGTCACCTGTATTAAAGTATTTATAATAAGGCATTGACAGCCAGACTGCAAAACTTATATTCATATTTATCAGCTGCAACAGCTCCTAAGCACTTGTAGCCATTATAAGTATCTTTCTATACCTTGTAGTCATTCTAGTGAGATTGGAAGAAGGTAAATATATATTTCTTTAAATAATAACTTGCATCTTTAATTAGAAAAGGTATTTGAGGAGGGAAAATAGTTGTCTGGGGAAGAAAGCCTCAGATAAAGCATATCCAAGGAGCTACCTTTCCTTCAGAACTTGGGACGTGCTTATGAACAATACAACATCACATGTAAAGCTGATAACTCTTTCCCTCTTGAAGGCACAAGATTGTACTTTGAGCTACAAATACACACTCAAAAAGAATAAAATTAACTTTTAAATAACCAGCAGTTTAACATCACAGTGTGCCCCAGCTTGCCAATTTGTATAAGTATCAAATCACAAGTGAAACTTGTTTTTACCAGCACCTGTATTATCCTTTGATGTGGCATAGGTACCCAGCTGGAACCCTTCAAACCAAATTATAACATTGAAGGGATGGAGCAGTTCAGAACTCAAGAGACAGAATGAGCAAAGGGACAGGATCAGAAAAACACACATAAGTGTTAAGTGTCACAATGAAACCTAGCCTCACTTGTTGAAGTTAGGTCAGAAGCACATTACAAGGACACATTTGTATTCTGTGGTACCAGTATTTGGAGATATTCTGCACACTGACCAAGCCAAAGAACAATTCCTTCCATTATCTACATATTAGATAATAGATATTACACATCTTATGTACATGGAAAATATTAAAACATTAATTTCCCTTTCAAATTTATACTTACAGACATGACAGTCTGAAAAGCATAATTATTGTCCATTTCTTGTGCCACATAATTGTATGTCCTAAGGAGAGCAACACCAGGATCCTGAAGTCCATCAACATCCTCAGAGTCATTAACCACAAAGGCCAGTCCTATCCTGCAATCACACAAATCCCCAAGTCATCATTTTTATAAAGAATCATACAACTGCTGGCTGTGATCTTCATTTTAAACCCAAGATTCTTCTAGAATAACTTGGGAGCAGAGCAGCCAGGAATCAAACTTAGGACATATCATCTATAACAAGTCCATGAAAATCTTGCTTTTCACCTCTCTCCCATCCAAAACTTTAAATTTCCTTTGGACTGTTAAAAAACTGAACTCTGTTTGCTAACAGAGAAAGTTATATTCAAAAAATATACACATACCTCGACTATGAGGTATGTAACATTTCTGCAGTGTCCTAGCAATGAGAATTTTACAACTGCAAAAGTCACATGAATAAAACTGATGAAAAAAAATCCCCAGACATTAAAACAGTGATTACCTCAGCGGGATGTGGTTACTGAAGAACATTTCTGCCACATTCAGTAATTCTGCTGTGGTCTCATGAGTAGGATCTACTATCAGCACCTGTACAAAAAGAACAAGTGAAAAGTTTTCATGCCCTGGAGAGCCAATGCTGCCAAGATGTTCTCTGAAGTCCCAGCCCAGACAGAACTGGGCCATTCAGACTGCATGTAGGGCCCCTTCATTCATGCAATTGTTGTCTTAGAATTTAAAAATTTCTATGTTAAAAGTATTGAGCTCCGGAGAAAAAGGTAACACATCAAAGCTCCCACAGCTTCAGATGGTTCAGGTCCCTATTTTCCCCTAATCAGTTATTTTTGTGCATAGGGCCACTTTGTCACATGACAAGAGTTACAGTGCACAATTTGCAACTCTTCATCAGATATAAGTAATTTACCTAGAGACTAAAAGGACATCCATGACTAAGCTGAAGGCTGGTGATCATTTTTTAAGTCTTGGTGCATGGGTCCTTTCTAATGAATTTGGTCTTAACTCTGCTAAGAAGACAGTAGTTAACAAATCTGACGGATTTCATTAACCAACTTGAGGTATTATAACAAAGTTGAAACAGACCAAATTGTTATTTATCAGATGATAATTTTGTCCATGACAAAACAACTGGCATCTAACAGATGCCACAGAATCATGCTCAGTGATCTGAATCTCAGCCATAACTTACTAATACAACACCTTTTAGAAAAGCAACCTCTCTCTCAAGCTATTTAAGTGACAGGGAATCCAGGGTATATGCAAGGTAACCTGCAAAAGCTGATGTTTCTGCTCTTGACAAAACAAAACACACATTTCATCCAGTCAGATCATTACTCACAAAATTATGGAAGTTTTTTCTAATTTGCCTGATCACGCCGGGAAATGTGGGCCGCAGCAGTTCTTGCACACTGGAAGGCCAGGAATTGTACCGACTATCAACTTCAAGGTTGTTGATCCACTAAGAAAGAGGAAAGGCATTTAAATCATTAACAGTCCTCCTGCTCTGGTCTGAGACTGAAATATTTTCAAATCAGATGCTGTATTGAGGACTGTATAAGTAAGAAATTAAGCTTTTAAAAAGTGCTGATTATAACCTTATTATCTTTTTTGCTTCACTGCATTTTCAGAGCTGGTTGTGAGACAAGGACAAAAGCTGCCCTGACATCTTAAGAATGCTTTGCCCAACAGCAAATCAAGTATTTCTATCAAAACCCATACTCACTGAAATGGCAGGGCTTCTGATGTCCACAGCATAGTGAGAATCTGATGGCTGGGTGTTCAACTTCAGGACATTGTGTAAAGAAATTCCCTCAATTCCCAAGCTGTGCAGGCCCTCCATAACACGGGCTTCATTGCGGAGCACATCAATCAAGCTGCAAGGAAAAGCAAAATGGGGATGAATTTTAACCCCACAGCAAATAACCTGCTCTTACCCTCAGGGTTAACAGATGAAAGGTATAAACAAGTCTGCCATGTTTGTGCATTAGTTCTTATTTATCACCTATTTCTTACCATCCTAAAAAACTTGAGGTGACTTAAATCTATTAAATTAGTATTGTATAAATAAGAAAAGCAATGTTAAATCAGGATAACTAATCCATTATATATCTATATAAAATGGAAACACATCTTGACAAAACTAGGATGGTTTCTAGATGAAAAATTTACAGTGGTTTATCCTTTGAGAATTGGTCTGCTGTCTTCAGAATAAATCTGTATACTGACAGTCTGACAAGCCAACATCTCGCTAGCCACAGCACAGGTCAAAAGAACAGCACAAAGGTGACTTCCCATTCCAATCCTCAAGGGTATTCCACTTTTCACTTAGATGTTCTTAGATTCACTGTCCACATTAGATTTTTTTGTTGGAAATGCACTTTGAAGACAAGGAACCATGATTTGCTTTTTATAGTACTTATCAATTAAACATAGCTTAGATTATGAAGAAGGTTCAAAACTGTCTATCATTCATGCAGATTGCAAGATGCAAGTTTCTAAACAGAATGCAATTATTGTGAAAAATAAAACATTCCTACCTAAATATATCCTGAGTGTCTAAATCAATAAGTAGTCCATTGATGAATAGGGCAGAATCTCCTGGTTGCAATCCTAACGTTCCCTTGAAATACTGAAATGAAGTAGGAAAAGATTATACAAGTGCTCTGCACAGAAAATACTGTTAAAGAGTTTAATGTTGTTTTTTTCCAATAGGTCTTGTTTTGTAGTACCAGTCAAGAAGTTCTATTTAGAGGCATGATAAGCACTAAAGGAGAAACATTGTATTTGGATATTTTACAACACTACCATCAAGAATACTGTGAGCAAAGCAAACAGAGGAATAACAAAAGTACCATGTGAAGTTCCAAGAACAGGAAAGTAGCTTCTGATAAGAAAAAATTTACATTTCTTATTAAATAAATAAGGCTCCCAAAGAAAAACCGAGTGTTAAATTGTATCTTAATGTGGATAATTACATAGTGAACTCTAACATAACAGTAGCAGTGAACTTAACTAACAAATAATACCCACACAAAGTGAGCAGAGCAAAGAACAGCTATGAAGGGCAGGGTTAGATATAGCCTGGTCTGGATATAGTAGCCCAGGTATTCCCTGAATAAAAATGAATCCACAAAATCATGGGTTTACTTGTGGACCAGAGTCTGATCTAACACACCACAGAAAGGCCACCAGACAGCTTTAGCTTGGAGCTACATCCTATATTTTGTCCCTTCCAGAACCACATGGGACAAGAATGTCAAACCCCATCCCTTCTCCTCTGATTTTATCACTACTGAACAAGGCATTTCTCTCTCAGAACAGGAACCTCAAGGCACTTGTAAGTACCTTTGCATTTACTTCAAGACTCAGCAAATATCATTGATCAGATTTCTAAACAATTTATGTGTACTTAACATACATTGTCTTTTTTCTAATAATACCAAATAAGAGTGAAATGTGTGAATAGGGCAATGTAGCTCATCCAGCAAACACTGCCATTTGACTTTCTTTTTCATTACTATATTAAACTTTTATTTTGCACTCTGTCCAGCTCACACTGCCTGCCATATTTTAGTTGCACGAAGTTGTACAAAAGCCTTTACAAAATTCCAAGGTGGCTGTTGGTTTTTTCAGTGCTTTGCTAATGCCAAGTACACAGCTGAGCTGTCTGAAACACTTCTGCAAATACAGAGCCTACTCAGTGACCTCCAGAGGCCCCTCATGACCTGTGGGATTTTATGATTCTGCTTCAAAGCACATCTAGACTTAGCTGGTAAATTTTATCCCTTCACTAGTTTCATTCTCAAAGCACCAACACTGGAATCATTTCCTCCATACAGCATGAATCATTCTAAAGCCATGGCAGGTTTTGAATTTATTCTGTGACTTCCCAGTGATCAGTGATGTATACAGATCTCTAAACATCATCTCAAATTAGATAACAATAACTAATTTTCTTCTGCATTGTTAAAACTGTATGAAGATGCTTAATATAGCTGCTTTTCAAGCAATAAATTTCTAACAAAAGCAGTGTTTTCATATTTGAGCAAAGAAGCTTAATTATGTTCCTCAACCATGTTTGAAAACCCAACACTTTGTCATTTCCCAGATGCATACTACAAAGTTGTCTGTGAAAATACTGGGTCATTATCTTGAGCAACACATAAACACAAGTGCAAAGGCACTTTCTGGACAGGTTACCTTTTGGTTCTCTTCAATTTCTGCTCTGAGTTCTGAAGAAACAACTGTTTTTGTTATGGCTCTACAAAAAATAAAAACATCATGCTGTGAATCCTCTTTCTGTTTATCTACTGGATAGATATCTACTTATCCTACCTTTTGTACCTTACATATTATGAAAATTAACTTTCTAGTATAAAGAGATGCAGCAAGAAGCAGTTGCACTTGGTGACTGTGCATTAAATAGTAGGATGCAGCATTTCTCTTACACTGTATAATCCAGCAGCACAAAAATGTTAACCACATGCCAACTCTCAGTGTCTAATTTCACATTAACCATAATGAAAGTGTGCAGCTGCCAAAAACTTAAAGATGGAGGCTGACAAGAGAAAATAGGGGATTTCACTCCTCACAGTGGGTTCCCATTCCTTTCCTTACTTGGGATTTAGTGATTTCATCATCACAGAGTGGGTGAGTACAGCCCAAAGATCAGCCTGAAAACACACTGAGATGCAATGCCTGCCTTAAGAAGCTCTAAATAACACCTCAATATCAGGTAGTGGGAAACAAGACCAGAAGTCAGTTTCTTTTTACTCTCTTTGCAGGTGTATCTCCCACCAACCCAAAAAGGACAAGGTTCTATAATATCATCTTCACAATCCAGGCAATGGAATTCATCAAGAGAAATATATCTCTAGACTGGCTGGCCATGCCAGATCATTATTGAGTTTTTTGAAACAGATTTGAATTTGTTAAAGACAGTCACTGACGAAGTACAAAAACCAGTGGAATTGCACATTAGCCTCTGCAGTGAAACTGACTGGGTTGTTTGGCCAAGTTGATCCCAGAAGAAGAGTGGGACCTTGTGAGCAGATAAATGTTAAGACCATTAAACAGAAAACCCAGCCAATAAATTCCTGATGACTTCATGCAATAGGTTTAGATGCATTTCACAAAAAACCAGCACAGGCAATTCTAGCAAATTTTCTACCAGTCCACATCAGTTGCCATCCAAGAGAAGCACCATAAAATCCTCTTTGTAACTGTAGGCTGAAGAACTTCCCTGCATAAACATTCCCTAGTGTTTGCTTCCAGCTAAATGAAAGTCGGAATTAACCCAACCGATGCTGCTTTTCTCAGGTCTTGCTCAGGGAGAGTAATAAACTTTCTAGGAGTCAAAATTAAAGTTACCTGGCCTTTGTAGGAAAGTTCTGACTAAGATCTTTCATGACCATCAGAGCATCCACAGGGGGAGCAGTCAAAATGCGAGCAGCAGTTTGAAAACTCAAATCTTAGAAGTGAAAAAACAGAGGTTAAGAACTCAAAACTGAAAACAAGGCAATGCAGATATAACTTTATCTTTCAGCATTTTTCCCTGTTACCTAAGGAAATTCACTTTCTAACTGCACCTATAGATACTTCATCTCATCTTCTTTGTGTTCAACTTCTACGTGTTGCCCTGAAGCAAGTAACCCACTCCAGCTGAACCAGTGCATGCTGCCTACAGGTTGCTTCAGTGAGTCCAGACCAGCACTCTTTTTTCCCTTTGGCTGAGGTGGGAGGATCTGCCCTTCCACTGGATATTGGTAATTATTCCCTGTGGCTTCAACATACGTTCAGCCTTTTGAACCACTCTTTTTGAGAGGATGAAAAGCCTTTTCACAGGCTTTTATAGATGTTTTCCAGGGAATGAGGCCAGAGAAGCATGCAATTGACTCTGAAATACAGTTCTCTTGTGAGAAATCTCAAGACTTCACATCTAAAGTGTGATCATGGAAAGAAACTTTACATTCCTTTCTTTTCTGCATTCAGCAGACCACACAAGCAGTCAAAGAGCAAGTAGCTCACTGTACTCCACAACATAGAAAACAATCCTCGTGTCAGAAGTCCTGATAAACAATCCTAAAAGCTATTTCAACATGACTCTACAATAAAAGGCACTTTAAAAAAACAAGTATTTTCCAAGTGAGACTGAATGCAGGAATTTACAGTCAAACTCTGTCAACTGTACACAGCCCCTAACAACCTCCATAGTGTAGAACACCAGAAAACATATTTACATTGAGTTTTTGTAGACCATAATTGAAAGCTTTTATCCAGATTACCTTGTAGCTGCCATACTTTCAAAGGTGCCATTTCATTAGTACTTTCCACGAGGTGTTTTCTGAGCTCCTTCAGCTCTTCTGACAAGTCAGGATACAGCTGCCTAAAAGGATACAAGGGTCAAACAACTTCTGTAGTGTCCATAAAGAAAGTCTGCTGCTAATTTAAAGAAACTACCATATAAAAAAGTACGCTGCTATCACATACAGGAAACTCAGACATGTAAAAAACAGTAACAAAGCAAAAGACTGGCATTTCTGCAAAAAGTTTTTTGATATGACAAAGTCCAACTGAGTTTTACCTTAGTTTTCCAAATAGAAATCCTTGCACTTCATCAATGGGGTCATTTTCATCTATGACAGTAGCATTCACATCTGTGCCTATAAACACACAGAGAACAGCACTAGCACCAAGTTACTCACAAACAGAAAAAGAGGAAACTCTGGGTTTTGTATGTGTATGTGCACACGTGAAGAAAAAGTACACGTGAAGAAAAACTATCAAAATAGTTTTGGCAGATGCATGGGAGCCTGTAGAACAGAGATCAGTTCTCTATAAAAGCAGCAAAAGCAAAAAAAACCCATGCAGAATTCTGTCTCCCCAGAAAAAACAAACAAACAAACAAAACACCAGCCAGGGACAGGGAATACATTCTGCTCTGATGATGGCTAAGTTAAGGCAAATTAGAAAAATTTGCTTTACATCTGCAGAGTAGCTGGTAAAAATTAATTGCATTAGTGCCATGACTAAGATCTAGTCCTGGGCCATGACTCCAGGATTTGACAAATGCGGAAGTGCCATGGCAAAGATCTGTTTCATAAGGAACATGCTCCCAAAGGGGATTTCAGAGCTAAGGAAAGAAAAGTATCTGCAATTCAGACATTCATAGCAAAACAAGTACAAAATTACCTTGGTAAAATTAAAATGTTCACATTAAAATACTTCAAATAATAATTCACCTTTCACCTGGGTATCATCCTTGGCCTTATATTCTGTACTTTTAATAGCCAGTTCTACGCCATAGCCAGAGAGATAGACCTTTTCCTTGCTGGGGTTCTGGAAGAAAAAGCCAGCACTGTGATACTGACATCTTTGTTTGATCCAAGAAATAAAATACTACCACTTCCCAAAGCTAAGAAATCTCAATCTGGTATTCCAGACATAATGGGTACCAAGAAACAAACACCGTGGGACTCTGCAGTAACTCTAATAATTTTATTTCCTTCTGTTTTTCAACACACTTCTTGAAGTTCAGCAAGCAAGAATTATCTCTATGAACCAAAAAAACATCAAAATCCACAACGTAAAGAGGAGCACTAAACAATGTTTTCAGGATTCAGCATGTGAGCAAAGCAGAGTGTGACAGATTCCCATCATCAAATCAGAGGGTGGAAAGGAACTTCAGCTGTGAAGTCCAAAACTTAAACATTCACTGAAGAGTTACCACAGAGAATGACAAGAAATAAAATAATGACAAAAGACAGGTGCATAATTAGTTCTGCCTTTACTAAGAGAAACACGATCACTTTCTAAAAGTATTTTGAAGTGTATAGGAGCCACATAACAGTACCAAGATCTAAAGTGTAATACACTGAATTTTGAATGTAAGTAGTCCTCCCAACACTGATAAACAACTACTTTCTTTTATAAAAAGAAAGAGGTGTATGCAATGTATGACTTATCTTATTAAAAGTACAAGTAATATTAGAAGTGAACCAGCTGATGCCCTTTTTCTTTTATTTATTTTTTTTCTTTTCACATTCAAGCCTGAGTGCTACACTGCAGGTTTTGGCAATACTTAGTAATATTCAGGTAACAAATCAAAGAACTCTAGTTCTTCATACCTTCTGAAATGTAGTTTTAAATACTAATCCAGTGGCTATGTATGATTTAGTGGAGGAAGATGGAACCCAGGATAAATTGCACTAGGAGTGGTAAGTGGGTCTGCAAAAAAATTACTACAGAAACAATGTCTTTGTTTTGAAAATGGTATGTTAATGTTAATCCTTGCTTTTTATATCAAGTGACTACAGTAACTAAGTGGCCTGTGAAAGATCTGGCTATTTCCTATGCTCTAATATGGGTAGAGAAACACTTTTTTTTACACTAAAATCTCTAATTAATCTGGAATTTAAGTCTGGACTTGTGAAATCAAACTATCTTACTTAAATCAGGAGATTTAAAATATTCTCTATTACTCAGGTACATGCAATAAAAAAAAGTAAAACTTTGAGCACTCCAAATAAATGAGCAATGTCAATTTAAAGGGAGCAAAAAAGTAGGCAAATGTCAATTTAAAGGGAGCAAACTTGGGTCAGTTTTCTTTCTGAAAACCAAGGCCAGTTACTGAGTTTCAAATACCTCTGCTACAATGCACAAGTATACTTACAGCAATGTAGTGTCTGAGCACGTAAGTGATTTCTCCTGCCTCTGCCTTTGAAACAAGCCTCCTGTGGTGTCTGTAGAACTCCTCTGAGCCGAGCTCTGCATAAAGTATGACCACAGGACTTTCGGGGTTTGACACTGGGTATTTGTGGTCCCCCTTGAACAAAAATGGCTTTGGCCTAAGAGGAAAGAGTGAAGAAAGACAGTGTGAGTCACAGCATTTCCTCACTCAACACAAGATGCACATTTTTTCCCTGTTTAATTGTTTTGCACTGAATACATGTGTCAAGCTATGCCCACATATTATATCAAGGCTGGCAGCACTTGGTGCATGTTGATAAAAGCTTTGTGAAAAATGAACACATGAAAAGGAAACAAATGACTAAGAGTTATTTTGAAACTAATATGATCCCAATTTTAAAAACCAAACAATTTTCCTTTAATATCCAATTAACTCTCTCCCCATAGTGATTCATAAATTCTGTATGAAAAATTAAAAAGGCTAATAGAATAGCTGTGCCAAGGGCACAAATTCATTTCAACCTGGTCCTTGGCTTAGTATACAAACAAGAGAGTGAATGCGATAATGAAATTAATCCTCTAAATGTTGCTAACCACAAATACTGTATCATGTTCTTTGTTTACATTTTGTCTAAAGTGCAATGAAGTACTTAAAATATTCCCAGTTAGTTAGAAGAATAGGATGTGAGCTACAGATGCCATATGCTTGCACATAGACAAAAAACTCGTCATGCTTCCAAGAACCAAATTACCAAGATTACAAAAATCATACTGAAAACAAAAATGTTTTGATATTTTGAAAAAAAACTGAATGTAAGGATTTGGGTTGGTTTTGGTTTGTTATCTGGGTTGTTTTTTTTAAAAAAAATAAATATTGTATTTTATACCTTCCTTTTGTTAGCAGTTACAATCAAGTTCTGTCCTTGCAGAGAAATCTGAATTTCAAATATATTGTGTGGTAATGGTTTTCTTTGTCAAAGCTGAGAAAACTATACAGAGAAAAAAACACTGTGCATGCTTTCAGTCATTCATAAACAATTTGTTACATTAGCTCTCATTTGAATATGCAGCCCAGCTCCTTCTATTTTCCCTACATACTGAAGGTTTTACACACTCCTGAGAATTCCTACTGTCCTTCAACAGTTTCCACCTATTTCCAGAATTTGTTTCCAAATTTTCCTGTGCAAATTCCTCTTCCTAGTAGATCTTACCAAAGAGCAAGAGGTAAGAAAACAATCATTTCAATCTGAATTAATACCAAATAAGAGACTGCCACTCCTGTGCCAACAATGGACAGGAAAAATCAACACTGAAGAAACAACAGGTTTACAAACTCTTCACAGCAGTAATTCTAACAGGTTAAATCTTAAGAGCTAATCCAGTAATAGGAAATTAAGCAAATACCTGTCTGAAGCTGCCTGTAAAAGGTTTCCAAGAGAGTCAAATTCACATGTTTTCTCCCCGTGCACAACAAAAAACAGAGTACAGCCCTCTGGTGGAGACTCATCTGCTGCTATCTGTATAAAATAATTATAATAATGTAGGCTGAGTGTTTGCCCTTAGAACAAAGTGTAACAGTGTAGCTGTGCAGCAAACAGTATTATTTCCTACATTCCAAACTAGTACTACTTCCATGTTTATGACATAATTTAAATACAAGGTGAAATTGCAAGGTGGAGAGTTAAGCCTTCAGTTATTTCTCAGCCTGTTTCTATTAACTGAAAGGTTAGTTGCAGGTACAGAAAGCAAGGCTTGCAATTGTAGGGGTTTTGGTTGAAGGGTTTTTTTGTCTTAGACATCACAAACATCTGTATTTGTTAAATATCAAACAACAAAATGACTCCAGATGAACAAGGAAGATGTTTTACAGTATTATTTAATTATAGCACATCCTAATGTGAGACAATTTGCAACGAGTTACATGATAACCTGAGATTAAAAAAAAACAGAGAACACAATGAACTTTTATTTCTGGGTTCTATTCACTATACAACATACACACACATATATATGGATTACTACCTTCAAGTAAGTTCAGTTGAGCAACAGGAACAGCATCACAAATACCAATGGAGTCACAAAGATGGTCCTCACAAAAATCTTTGCACCAATTCTTAATGCAGAAGGCACAAAGATATGCAGACATGCCAAAATGATAATCCTTTACTCTACTCTAGACAAAAATTCAGCACCTCATGAAATTTGTATGTACATCCACTCTGTAGCTCAGGTATACAGAGCAGTTGATCAGTTTCTCAAATGTTTCCTTCCACAGCTCCCTCCTTCCTGAGCCTTGGTGAGACGCTCTGCACATCACCTCAGCATTTTCTGTACTAACCTGTTGGAAAGCTTGAACTGCTGCAGAGTAAGAGCGTAAAGACAGCGAAAATTTCAACAAATTCTGCTGCAAAGGTGACAGGGTCTGGCAGGCCACTTTCAGCATTTCCTGGTAAGAAGAATAATCACTACCTGCAAAATCAAAGTACAAGCAGTTATCTTTCTATCCCATAGGCTCATCGAAGAGGGGCTTCTCTTCTTAGATTTGTAGCAACAGAAGCAAATGACATTAATTCTGAGCATGCACATGACCATTCCTCCTCCAATTTCATTACAGCCAATCCTACAGGTGGATGAGAGTGAATTTCAACAGAGATCCATGAGAGTACACTTCAATACATTCTTGAGGATGTAAACATGTGCAGGGGAGAAGGGAAACAGTTAAGAGCTCCCATTTAACTTTGGCTGAGAAATAGTAGCACAGAGAAAAGGAACTTAAAGTATTTAATACTTCATGTTGAAAAAGAATCTGGCAAAAAAATGTTTTAGACTCATCCACTACAGCTTTTGTCAAATGGATATCCAAAAGACTTGAGCACATTACAACAAAAAACATTACTGAAATAAGTATTTTAAAAGTCAAATGAGAACTAACATAATGGAAGACAAAATACTGTGATATATTTTTCAAGTATCAGTCAGCATCAATAAAAATACTATTAAAACTTACCATCATGCTCAGCTGTCTTAATATTCTCACTGGCTTCAACAAAATTCCAGAATTTTTCTTGACCTTCTTCTGATAAAAATTCACTAAGTAAGATGAGAAGAGTGAGCTAGATCTACAAATTTTCTCTCAAGTTACAAATCTAACACCTTGTAATGCTTTACAGAAAGTTACCACCTACCACCTATACCAGAAAACTGTGTTACTAGGAAAAGCACTCCAGGAAAGCTAAAAACAAACAAATCCAAACAAATAATAGTTGCAGACCAGGACAAATACACAATACATGAAAGCAGCTTTTAAGGCACCTGCTGTTCCTTTAAATGCCATTAGCAGGCAGCAGTGTCCATCCATCCTGGTAGCCCTCCTCCCTAATGCATTTCTTCGCTATCTCTCTTTTATAAGAAACACACATTTTTGTTTATTTTGCTGAAACAAACTGCAGATTACTGTAATTACAAGCTTTGGTGGGTTTTGGTTTGAGGTTTTCTGTTTGCTTGTTCTTAAATAAGCAAAAGGAGAAGTCACAGCTTCAAATCATGTTACAATTCCCATATACTATGCATATAATTGGGTACCTATACAAGGTTATCCTCTAAGATAACCTTGTATAAGAGGAAATCCATCCTCTAAGCGTTGCTAACCACAAATACTGTATCATGTCCATCATGGAACATACTTGCTATGCTAAAGAATGCTACAACAGAACATCTGGGGCCCGCTCACTACCACAGTAACTTGTGTGTTCCAATCCAAGGGTAAGTGCTGCTTGAACACCTGGGTGACAAATTGCAGTGCTGGGCTAAGTGCAGTGACCAGCAGGAGTGATTTTACACTGCAGTGCTGCATCATGCTGCAGTTCATCCCAGGTGAACAATCCTTCCCTATCCAAAGTCTACGAATACAATGGATCGAGTCTTTGGCACATTATTTGGATTATTTGCTTACTGTTTCACACTCTCTTAGGTTACTGTTTCAAACTCTGTTGAGTTTTCCCCCAGCAGTGTCACACAGTCTCACAGTGTCAGGGTATCTAAATCCTGGCATTAACACCTGTGCTTTGCATTTTACTGCTTAAGGAGTTCCCAGTCTTCAGCTTCTCCAGAGAAGGTTACGGAAAAGTAATTTCCCCTAGGACACACGTGTCCTCTGAATGAAAGCCATGCTCCTGTGCATGAAACCCAGCAATGCTCAACTATTTTCATGTGAAACAAACTGCAGTAAAACAGAGAAAATTCCACATTTGGCAATACCCTTAAGTGATAAAAAATTAAGCCCACACAAACCTAAAATTCTAAAAGTCCTACTGATATCTACAAACTAAAACATGACAAAATTAAACAATGGGGGATTTCAAAAGTGCTAAGCAGACAGGCACTGAAAAGACAACATTTCCCTTTCTTTATACACAACATCTTTAAAAAAAAAAAACCATAGAAGAAATGTTCCCAGGGTGACTTGCACAATTCTTACCTCACATGAACAAAGTTAAACTCAAGCTTTAGCAAGCTAAATATACATGTGCCATAAACATGTATCAAACCTTCAACACTGAAGTAAAATATATTCAGCTATGGAATCTTACAAGATCCTGGTAAACTCTATCTAATGCTTTGAGTAAAACTTCATAAGGCAAAAAAATACCAATTATGTAATTGTTTATGGTTATTAATACTTGTTCTAATGAAAAATTAAACAATTTATCACACAGAAAACCTACTACTGTCTCCTCTAAAATACTCCTCCCATCTCCCCATGCACAGTAGTGATCACATTCCCATGTTATTACTGTTGTTTGTGACCAGAAACCAAGTGCCACATAACAAAGACAACACTTTATCCTCTTAAGCATATTCTGATTTGACAGTGAAAGAAATCCCAATGCCCTTACCTTGTTTCAAGGAGTAAAGGAGTTGAAGACCACTTTGTAGTTAGAGATGTTGTCACAGCCTTAGAATCTGCTTTTACAAGTGAAGAGCTGACCCAGATTCCAAGAATTGCAATAAGTATTCCCATTTTACAGAAGACTGAAAATGACGAAGGAAAAGAAAAAGTTTTGCATTGTCTCTTCTTATAGATACAGGATCTCAAATACATTGAGACATATGTTAAGATTTTAAAATTGCATTTAATGCAATACATTAATGAAATGATTATCCTCTCACCTGGGCTTACAAAATCAGAAACTTGAAGAGAGGCAAGGAATTTACAAACTTACTCCTGAATGCAATTAAACCTAAATGAATTCCAGCTGCCTCTGTCTTTATACTTTCAAATAAGCTTGCTTCTGGTTCTGGGACACCAACACCACATGCATCTTGCTTTAAGAGGTATTGCAAACTGCATTCATTTCAGACAATGGAAGATAAAATCACACCTTGTGTTAGCACAGATCCAGCAGCTGTGGACTAACCAGAGTCAGATGAGCCAGGCAAGGATGAGATTCCCCAGTCAGTCCTTTAGGTTTTTTGGGGAATGAAGAAACAAGTATTTCCTGGCTGCACTAAGCACCATGAAATTTTAAAGATAAAAAATAAATGAAATAATGCAAACAGACTCAAATTACACAACCTACCATGAGAAATGAGCCAAAAAAAAAAAAGAAAAAAAAAATTATGCCAGTTCTTTACTGTCCTTCATTTTGTGTATTTTCAAGCCTTTGTATTCTCTGGCCTACACACCAAAACAAATCAGAGTGGAATTTCCTTGCCCACAACTCCTAAGCTTATGGAACACCCGAATACTTGGCTTTAATTTTGTCATGTTGACTTTCCATTACAGTCTCCAAAACTTCAAGCTTTTTTTGTCCCTCTCTGACTATAGTATATTTATATTTACAACACCTCCAATATGCACCCAAGTACTCTTTAATTTCTTTATATTTTTCCTGGATAACTCATTTTTCCATGTCCCCCTTGCACCTGAAAAAACATCCTGCTGCAATTCTACATATATCACACCCAACAAGCTGCCAGGATCTAACTTCTGCCTGTTTTTTATTACAGTCTCAATAGGAAGAATAGGGTTATATATCTGTAGCTCTAAGCTACCTGTACAGACACATAGACAAACAAACCAAATCCTACTCTCTTTAAAAGCTTACACCCCTCCAGCCAAATGTTACCAGCAATAACTCAGACATGGTTCTTTCTCTGGGGATAAAACCAGAAATTCCTGCTGTGATCTCCAAAGAGCAGCTTGGTCAGCTGCTCACAACATTTGCTTTCTGCCACACCTGGGAAGCAGACAGATGGCATCACAGAATGGTCACAGCCATCACTCCCTGTGTGCAGAGGGGGAAGCTCAGCCAATATTTGTGGAGTGAAACATTGGCTTCTGCCAAGTGCAACAAAAAAAACACAGTTCACAGCTCCTCCCAGAGATGGGTCCTTTTTATTCTCTGCAAATCATACAGTGGAGTTTGGAATAGGTAAATTAATATACCAAACTGCACTCTCATGACTAAAGCTCCTATGCTACTGTCTTGTGCCTTCTTTCCCGCTCTGGAAAAGACTGAAATAAAAGCCTTTTCCTGCACAAAACAGGAAAAAAACCAAAGGACACATTTGTCACCTGACACAGTTTAGTCAACTGAAAACCTCCACATTAGGAATATCTACAAGCTCACAATAGCTGCCATAAAACAAAGGCATGACCGGTATCTCAAAGAAAAATACAGTATGGAAAAGGAGGCAAGAGGCACAGGAATGAACATTAGTGACACAAGGAGATCCGGCTCTAAGCAAGGTAACAAAGCAAAACCCAATCCAAATTATGACACCGCAAGGCATGTTCCCCATTCCTCGGCTGTAAAGATTTTCCCTCCTGATTTTTCTTCCAATTACTCCTGGAATACTCCTGGAAACTTGCACATCCAGCCTTGGGGAAAGGAATAAATCAGCTCACATTTACAGTCAGTGCCATGCCCTGCGAGGTCAGTCTGGTGGCAGGAGGGTGAAGGGCAAAGGAAAGCGAGCTGCTGCCGGGACAGGGGGACAAGTCCTGCTGAAGACACAGCGCTGAGCCCGGAACCGACACCGTGCACGGCAAAGATCCCCTACAACAGCTCCGGCTCAGCACGTCCTTTAAAGGGCTCCCGCTGCCGTGCCACGGATGCTGAAACTAAACGATGGCGATTAACCGGCTAGCCCACGACTAGAAATCGTGTCGCTGAAACGCTGAGCACGGCCCAGGGCTCAAAACACACACATTAAACCCGCGCCGTCAAGGCGCTAATGGTGCGAGGCATTAAACCCGAGCACAACCTCTGCCGCTCCCCGGTCCCGCTGATCGACCGACCCCCGCGGGGCGCCGAGGCCGCTCGAGGGACCCCGCCGGTGTCGGCCTCGCGGCGAGGCTTCTCTCCGCGGGGCTCTCCTCGGCTGCCCGCTGCCCCCCAGCCCGCCGGCATGAGCCCGGCCCGCGGCCGCTCCCTCAAGGCCCCGCCGGTAACCGCGGTACCGACCTGAGAGCGGCCGCGCGCCCGCCCGGCTCCCGCCGCCCGCGCCGCTTCCGCTTCCGCTGCGATGGAGCGGCGCAGGGCGCCGCGTTGTGACGGCCGAGCCCCGGCCCCGGGGAAGGGCCACGGTAACTGCGGCGGCTTTTCCCGGATTTCTGTGCAGTCCCAGTTTAAGGAGGTAACGGCCGAAGCAAAGGTGGAACCTGTGTTTTTATTCTGATATGAATTCGCCCGTGAGCAGTCGCCAGCCTGCCCTGCTCGAAGGAAGCCCAGTGCAAATACTGCTTCCTTCAGTTGCTCGTTTATTTACGGCGAGCGGAGCTGACAGCAGCAAACTACTGCTCGTGGCCAGAACTTTTCTCAGCAGCTGTTCACAACACAAACACTAAGGTTTGCGAGTCAGACCTAGGGGTTATTTACATGTGATCCTGAAATTTCAAAGGTTTTCTTCCTGGTTTAATTTTAAAACGTTATTAAAACTCTAAAAGTGGCAGGGGTTTGGCTGACTTCATCTCTGAGTCTCAAAACCTAAAAAAAAAAAAAAAAAAAAAACTCAAAAAAAAGAAAAATATCACGAAAAATGATGGTGTTTCTGATGTGGCTGTAACCAAACCTGAAGCCCTGCACTGGTGATCTCTCCGGGCTGTGATGTGCGTCGTCTCCAAGGTCTCTGGGTTGTTTTATTATTTTTTTTTTTTTTTTTTTTTTTTTCCCCCTCTATCCTAGTGATAGGGGAGGGTGGGGTGCCCCGTCCATATCCCCTTGTTCCTCCCCAGGATGGGAGCTGGGGACTTCGGGGAATGCCGGGTACTAAACCCCAGGGATCCCCAGTGCCCCTCCATGTCTTTGTGTGTCCCTTCCCAGGATTGTGGGGAAGCACTTTGGGGGGCCCCCACGGAGACTTTTGGGAGGGCTTGGGATGTTTTTGGGATACTGACGCCCTTCGTGCCCTCCCCAGGGAACCCCCAATGCCTTCCCGCCATGTCCTCTTGTCGCTTCCCAGTATGGGTGTAGGGGACTTTGCGGCAGGGGGGTGGTTGGCCGGCTGTGGAGAGCAAGGACGGGTTGCGGAGTTGGGGGCGGCGGCCGGAGCAGCTCCGGGGGGCGGCACGGCGCGGGGAGGCGGGCCCGGGAGTGGCCGCGGCCTATCCCGCCCATCCCGCGTCCCCTCAGAGACCGCGCGGCCAATGGCGCGCTCGGGCACGGCACCGCCCCTCCCGCGCCTCGCGAGATCTGTGCCCGCCACAACCCTAGCGTGGACTACATCTCCCGGCGGCCCCAAGGAGCGGGCTCGACAGCCAATGAAAGACGGGAATCCAGGGTGGGTGGGGCTGGCCGGGGCCAATCAGGTGCGGGCAGCGGAAGCGGCGGAAGCGGCGCTCGGCAGCGGCGGCTACGCGGGGCGACCGGGCTCAGGGACCGGCACACGGCACCGCCCCGGGCACAGGTACTGCCGCAGCCAGCGCACGGCATCACCCAGGTCTGCGGGCCGGGGGTGGCTCCGAGGAAGGGCTGCGGGTAGGGGGCGGCGGCCGCTGCTTCAGAGCGCGACCGCGGCAGGGGCGGGTAACGAGCCTCCGGCTGGCGGAAGCGCTGCGGAGCGGGTATCGCGAAGGGAAGGCAGCAGGGCAGGACAGGACAGAGTGGCGCGGCCGGGCCCGGCCCGAGGCGGTGGGGCCGTCGCGCTGCCGGGCACATCCGGGCCCTGCGCCTCATCGCGGCGGCGCGGCGGGGCGGGGCGCGCAGGGCGGGCTCTGATTGGCCGGCGCCGTCCCACCGCCATTGGCCGGGCGCCGCGCGAACCCGCCCGCGCGGGCGCGCCGGGGTGGGTGGGGCCGCGGGGCCGCGCCCGGAGAGCGGGAGGGAGGGAGGGAGAGAGAGAGGACGGGGACGGCGGCGCCTGGCCGAGCGAGTCGCGACATAACGGCCGCGCCGCCACCCCGCAGGTGACATGAGCTCGCAGCAGTTCCCCCGTTCGGGCGCGCCTCCCGCCTCCCTGGGACCAGCACCGCCGCCCATCCCCACCAGTGGCTCCGCCGGGATTATCGCCCCCGCCGCAGGTAAGCGCGATCCCGGCCCCGCGTCTGTCGGCTCCAGGGGCGGGGGGCGATCCCGGTCCATCACGCTTTATCGCCTCGGGCGGGAGGGGCGAGGCGGCCCCGGCGGCAGCAGAGCTGGGAGCTGCCGCGGTTCCGCGTGGGGAGAACCCCGGGGGAGTCGGGGCGGCTGGCGGCCCTGGTCAGCGCCGGCAGAACGGGGATGCGCCTTTGCATCCGAGTGTCCGTGCGCAGCTGTCTGTCCCGCTCAGCTCGGTTGCTCTGTGTTCTTAGCAGAAGTGGTCATAGGGATTTCCATCTCATGAAGCTGGAAATGGGGTGGGCACAGTGGGGCAGCTCCTGCTGTCCCTGCCACAGTGACAGGTTTTCAGAAGTGACTGGGGGAGCAGCTTCATTTTCAGGAGGGTTTATACTTGTTTTTCAGCTCGATATTCAGATACATATTGCATTAAATACAGAGTTTTTCATGCTGTTTGATGTGGGACTTAATGGCAATTACTTAGATAATTAAATATTTTTCACATGAAAGAAAAGTAAGTCAATCTTGTTTAAAGAAGCTATTTAGGTGGACTTCTCAGAGTTGACCCCGGGTTGCCCATGGCCATCAGTTCTGAGGGGAACAGACAGAGGCAGTGCCAGAGTTCCCAGTGTTTTCATTACTGGGATATGTTTACTTTTAAGAGTGAACTTATTTAATTTAGATATGACTGACATCTCATCTCTGACCTAGCGGGTGACTAAAGCGAACTTGTTAACACTTCTTACCTTTTATTTTTCACTAGTGAGCGAGGAATCTAGTCGTGAGTCAGAAGTTACTCCCAGAGAGCACATGGGCCCCAGTGGCTCCATCCAGCCTCGTGAGGAGAAGCAGGAGCCTGTGGTGGTTCGGCCGTACCCACAGGTCCAGATGCTGACACAGCACCACCCTGTCCAGTCTGGTGCCCCAGTGACAGTGACAGCACCACCAGCACATTTGACTCCAGCTGTGCCACTTTCTTTTTCAGATGGACTTATGAAGGTAATGAGTGGATTCATCAGGGAAAAAGTACAGTCTCTGTGAGTTGGTGTTGAGAAAAAGTAAATTACACCAAAAGCTTCCCTGCTTTTGTTCCTAAAGCTTTCCTTGCATACTTCTGCTAGCTGTGCAGTGCCTTGTGGGTTTGGGTGTTCCAGTTGATACACTGAGGACTTGCTAGTATTTCAGCATTATTTTTGAGGGGGGTGTATTTTGTTTATCTTTGAGGAGAACAGTGATTTCAAACAGTTTCTGAAGTCTTCCATTTATTCTGCAGGATATAAAATTAACTGTTAATATCTAGTGTATGCAGGACAATATCATAGCCCTGGCAGACTCCACTGATGACTCATGCTAGAATCTGCATATTTTCAGGACAAAATACACCCTTGCTTTGTTTGGAATAATCAAATGTTCAGTAGCTTTCCTCTCCAAATATTTAGCCATAGTTGCATAAACTTTATCCTCAGGCTTTGACCCCACAGAATGATTGCTGCTTCAACACTGAGCTCTCATCTGAAATTGCCAATGTTTCTGTTTTTCCATTTCTTGTAGCCTCCCTTGAAGCCCACCATGCCCAGCCGGCCCATTGCTCCTGCTCCACCCTCCACTCTCTCAGCTCCCACAAAGGTCCCTGGGCAAGTGACTGTGACCATGGAAAGCAACATACCACAGGCTCCAACAATTCCTGTGGCAACTATCAGTGGGCAACAGGTCTGTTTTTTTGGTAGCTTTTCTGTTTCATCTCACTGCATGATCAGATCAATACAAGTAGAGCTGAGGTGGGCTTTTGCTGCAGGAGGGAAGGTAAAGAGAGCAGGTTTCCTTATTCAGTGCTACTGGCTGTTGGATCAGTGCTGCTTGGACCATTAAACTTCAGGCTCAGTTATCACTACTTCTTTGCAAAGCTGCTGATTTGTTTGGAATCATCCAGCTGAGATGGCACAGCCAGGCTGGGGTGACAGAGCCATACCCAAAAGCTGGGTCTTTCCTTAAGGCTTCTGCTGTGTCAGTGTCACTTGGAGAATCTCTGCTGTAGAGAAACTGCTGGGATTCATTGTTACAGTGTTCTTCAACTTCCTTGGGAGGAGGAGATCAGAAGAGATTAATGAACAGTTCATGGGTTTGCACTGTGTTCTTATTGAACTAGGAGTGACAAAATTTGAGGGAGCCTGTGTAGATAATGCTTTTGAAATTTTTTTTCTCCTCTAACTTGACTGCAGAATCAGTACTGTTGACTTGAAAATAGTTTGTCAGAACACTCATTACTAAAACTCTCAGGGATTTGATAAAATGCCTTTAGATGGACTTGAGTTAGTCCGGCTAAAGATGTGCAGCAATTTTAGTGGATTTATCTTAAATTAATATTCCCAGGAAATCTAGAATTATTAAAAAAAAAATAGATTTTGTTCCAGCATTTGCCAGGTTTCCACCATTCTTTCAGCTTTATTGGAGAGGTGGTATGAAACTATCCCTTAATGTCATCAATGCTAGAAAGGCCAACTCTGTGGTTGTTTGTGGGTAGCTGCTGAGCAACTGTCACCCAAATACCAACCACAAAACAGACCAGTGAATCAGAGAAGTGTTTACATCAGGCTCTGTAACTTTATCCTGTACAAACACCTGCCTCTTTCTCCACTAAGCTTTTAATGCATGCAGCCTTAGTACACCACGTATTTCTCCAAAATCTCTTTTCTGTCTCTGAGACTGGGACATGTGCTTTTGTAAGCACAGCTGACTTGTTTTGTTCTTGAACTCTGCAGGGACATCCCAGTAACTTGCATCATATCATGGCCACCAACGTGCAGATGTCCATCATCAGGAGTAGTGCTCCTGGGCCTCCACTGCACATTGGAGCTTCTCATCTGCCCCGAGGTAAGGATCCAGCTGTGCTGTACCTGCCTTCTCTTCACAGTCTCCCACACCTCTAAAACTCTCCTCACTGCTAATGCAGCTATTTCTTCAGTTGTTAAAACTGCTAGCATGAGTGAGTGACTGCTGGCCTTTTATGAATTATGTTGCCTTCAGCCATTTAGGGGAAGGACCATGTGACAGTGTTTAAAACGCTGGCAGATACTGACACATCAGTTATTCTAATTCTTTGCTGTTAATATAGTAAATGCTTTCAACAAAAAAATATCCACTGGTAGAGACTCACCTGCCCTGCAAAATGTCATGTACATTCTGGGTAGCAAGTATTGCTCACCTGTGGCAGGGGCACGTGGGCAGTTGTGAGCCACATTCTTTTATCACAGGACCACTCATGCACTCTTACGCATGCTAGTACATCATATTGTGTGCATTTGCTTTTACCCCTGAGTTAAATGCTGGTGATAACTACAGGCTCTTGTTTCCCAGGATTTTGGATGCTACAGCTTGTAAAACAGGAGATCAGCCCCTCAATGCAGCCCTGTGCTCAGTACAGCCTGTCAGATTTCTGACTGCAGCTTTGCTTTAGAAGTCTTATGGGTTAGGTTTGCAGTTCAGCTTTAAATTAATTTGAATCCTAAGTACCATTTGATAGTTTTATTTCCTTTTATGCTCAGTGTTATTTGCTCAGTCAAGAAAAGGAAATTGGTGTGAGCAAAAACATAATCTTCTTTAGAGCAGGTGGAAGGACTGTGGAGGTTTAGCTGTAACTGCAGCAGTGTTGTTCACCTGTTTCTGAGGGGACAGCTGCCACAGACTCTCAGTATACATTTTCTTTTTTCCATGCTTTTTTTATCTGGGTTTGAATATTAACTTCTAAGGTAGTAATTTCAATGGAGGACATGTACAGAAGGTATGCAATCCAGTCCATCAACTCATTGCAAGGCTATTTGCCTGCTACTGTGATTTATTATGATCAGGAGTTAGCAGGTAGGAGACAAATTAATCAATTGCAGGTTTAAATGGAGTGGTTTTGGTCTTGTTTTTATGGGGAAGGCATAGCTGTTTGTTTTGTTTTGTGTGGTGCTTCCCTGTTCTTTTAGTTTCTTTCTTTTGCAAGTGTATTTTTCTTCTGAACTTCATCAGCTGCAGGGAGATCATTGCTGGTATCAGGTGACCTATTTACACATTGGCCCAGTAATCAAACTGAATTATTTCTACTGACTTCCATAGCTTGGAATAAGAAAACATGGGATTTGCAATACCAGGCTATTACAGGGGAATAAGAAATACCTCTAAAGCAAATTAATTTAAAATAAGACCTATCCCTCCACACTTGCTCTTGTAAACCTTATGCATATTTGTTGAAAGGCTCACTTTTACATCAACATCACATGAACTGACCTGAACATGAAATTCAGTTCAGTTAGAACTGAAACACCAGCTGATGTCAGGGTCTGTCTGTGGTTGTGATGGAGCTGTTGGGTGCACAGAATTTTAACACCCTTGCTTTCTTCCCCAGGTGCAGCAGCTGCTGCAGTGATGTCCAGTTCTAAAGTAACCACAGTCCTGAGGCCAGCCTCGCAGTTGCCAAACGCAGCCGCAGCCCAGCCAGCAGTTCAGCACATCATTCACCAGCCAATCCAGGCAGGTAGCAGGCAGGCAGCTCCAAATGCTTCCTGGCACTTAACCTGTAATGTATAACCTCTCAGTGCCTGTTCACTGGGCTCAAACTACTGTCAGCTGTCTTCCAGGTCTATTTTCTATATTTCCTTCATAGACTTGGTGGGTTTTAATCTGTCTCCAAAGTGCTTAGAAACTGACAGTTTTATTTGGACGCTCACGTTTTCTTCAAATCTGAAAAGTCCAGTATAATATGCTGGTGTTGATTTATTGTTCAATATATGAATTGATGTAGATTTTTTGAAATCTCACTATAATATGCTTCTGTATATCCTGGCTTTTGTATGTGTATAACGAGAAGATTGTAGATCTTGTCTGCCTAGCAGTGCTAGTGTTCAGCCCTAGGATAGAGGGTTAAACATCTTCACACTGTGCTTTCAGTTAGGATCCCAGTCACCTCTGACTTCATGTGTATTGGAATTTCTTTTCATTCTGAAGGGAACTGACCTTTGAGTTTTTTTCTAAAGACCTTCAAGAGATCCAGTCTTGTTAACTTTGTTTCTTACTGGTTCCAGTACTGTATATGTGTTGAAAACCAGGACAGTTCTTCTTAGGAGATTGCAAATCAGTTCAGAAAGATTGGAAATGTCTCAGAATGCCAAAACTTAGTGATGAGGTACAGGGAAGCCAGTGTTAATCAAGTCGTTCCTGTTCTCTAAACAGCATAATTTCCTTTCTGAATATTCTCTGTTTGATGTGGGGTTTTTTAGTTTGGTTTGGTTTTTTGGTTTTTTTTATAGTCTCGTCCTCCTGTGACAAGTTCAAGCACTATTCCTCCTGCAGTGGTGGCAACTGTCTCGGCCACGAGAGCTCAGTCCCCTGTCATAACCACAACAGCAGCACATGCCACAGAGTCAACCCTCAGGTAAAACCTACAGAAACTCTGTATTTGACAGAAATTGCAGCAAGGGGAAATGTTAATCAACCAGAGCTGATAATCCTCTGCTTGTGAGATGATATAAAACCAAAATAGTAATGCTTGCACAGTGCAAATCCTTGCAGTTCTGTGAATGAAAATGGGTATAAGCATGAACTACTGTTCTGTTTTATGAGAAGGAAAGACCTTAATGAATGACTTTTGAAGTCCTGCTCCCTGGACAGCAGAGTTTGTGTTGCAGGAACTTGTGGATATTTGGTCTATATTTTTTACAAAGACACGGTGAAAAGTGATGCATGAATGCTGAAATTAAGTTCCCTTTATGAACTGGTAAGAGCTATGATAAGACTGCCCACCTGGCTGGGTATATAGGGCAGATGAGAACAGAACAGTGTAGTTCAAATTCCTTATGTTGCTTTGCCACGTGATTGACAGCAGTGCTGCTGTCACTGGGGAGGAGACTGAGGCCTGATGTGTGTCCCTGTCTTTCATATTTGGTATCCACATGGTTATCTTGATGATTACTTTGCTTCCTCCCCAGTCGCCCCACGCTGTCCATCCAGCAGCACCCGCCTTCTGCCGCCATCAGCATCCAGCGGCCGGCGCAGCCGCGGGACACGGCCACGCGGATCACGCTGCCCTCACACCCAGCCATAGGCACACAGAAACCACAGCTCCACACCATGGCTCAGGTAACCTGCAAGCAGCAGAAAACCTTCTTGCTGCTTCTTGAGATCTCTTTTGTTTATAGCTTGCAGGATGATTAAATTTTGGAGAAGAGTTAGTATGAGTTAGAAATTAATGTTCTGTACGGTCAGTGCAAAATGATTCCAAGTGTAGATTTTAAGTGTAGTAGTCTTCTAACTTTGAGAATTTCTTTTCATAGAAAACCATTTTCAGTACTGGTACTCCAGTGGCAGCAGCAACGGTGGCACCTATTTTGGCAACGAATACCATTGCTTCAGCAACCACAGCTGGTGAGTATTCATAATGTTGTGTGAGCATCATTGTGAGGGGTGGGGTTTCTTGCTTTTTGTTGTCTTTCTTTTAATTTAGAAGCCAATAATTCTTGAGCAAGTATTTTTTCATTGTAAAGACTGCATTTGAAGGTCTGGCATGAGCCAGCTTCAGGAGAGAAATTACTGAGTTCTTCAGGGAGGTTGTCTGGTTTGGGGGTTTTGCCCTCTTTAGGATGTAGATAGCTGACATGGTAGCGCTCCAGAGAAGGATCTCCTGTTAAGTTTGTTTTTTTCCTTCAGGTTCTGTATCTCACACCCAAGCGCCTACAAGCACCATTGTTACCATGACAATGCCCTCACATTCTTCCCATGCTACAGCTGTCACGACCTCAAATATCCCAGTTGGTGAGTGATTTCAGTTCTCAGAAAAGTGTGTAACTGATGCTTCAATTTTCCTCTGTATGCTGGAAGTGTTTGTGTGTGTTAGCAAATTAAGGAGGGAAGAAAATCAGTTCAAGGTGGGAGAAACAAATTAACAGGTCTGCTGTTCTAAGTTTTTTTAATACCAGGAAGAAATAAATGTTCTAGGAGGACCAGGTCATAAAATGGCTAATTTACTTTCTCTGTTGAATTTTTATACAAACTTGGGCCTTTTGGCATTTCAAAACCTGCACTGGATACTCTACAAGTTTTAACTACTTGGTGATAGACTATGGCTTTCATAGTTGAGTTTCTAAGTTACTTCATGTGCTTCTTGAGGTATTAGGTGTAGCCTAGCTGGATTTGATTAGTGTGTTTACTTGAATGTAAAACACAAAGGCCTAAAGGTGGGAACTTTATTTGCCTGGATGTGGAATGTGCCTGAGATGTTTCCTACAGAGCTGCATAAGTTTCCTTTTGTTCATCTGTTTTTCTACTGACCTCCTTGTTCTTTGGTAATCTTGTAAGCTCTTCTCCAACCATAAATTTCCAAAGAGTGAAATTTTATCTTATACATCTGTGTTTCTTGTAAAGTTTTTGTATGTGTTTTCTTCCTTTTTGTGGCCTCTGTCCACAGACACTTGTCTGCCTTGGTCTCATTTCCCTTGATCTCTGCTTTCAAAACTCAGAAACTTGTTCTTGACATCAGAATGGTTTGGGCTGATCCTAAAAGAAATTAACTTAATCTGAGCACTGAAGTGACTTTGTTAGCAAGTATAATTTATATAAGTACTAAGAATATCCATCCATTCTGATATAAATTGATGAGAAATGCTTTTTCTCCTTTTACGTTTGGCTTATTGTGGATAGGAAATAATCTGTGGATGGGGTGGGTTGTTCTGGGTTGAGAGGGCAGGGAGTAGTGTTGGTTGTTTCATTTGACAAGGTCATTGATCTTGCCTTTGCAGTGTTTACTAGCCTTTCCTTTGACTGTCAAGTGATGACATGTTTGTCTTTGTGCAGCTAAAGTGGTTCCCCAGCAAATCACACACACTTCTCCCCGGATCCAATCTGATTACACAGCAGAGAGGAGTAATCTCATACCTCTGTCCAGCCACCGAGCATCTCCAAACCCAGTAGCCATGGAAACCAGAAATGACAACAGGTAGGCACAGAACTAATAGCTCTACCAATGAGACCGTGTGTGAGTAGGGTTTGAGTGCCCTGCTGCTTTTCTATGTTCTGCTGTGGTGGAAATAACATTGTAAAACCTGGGTGGGGGGAGAAAATGGGATTTGGTAGTTTTGAATCAATTATGATAGTTGAGGTAACTGATAGCTTATGACAGATGAGATTGGAAAGCACAGGGAGTGCTAAAGGGCAGGGGTTGAAGGTTACCTGTTGAATTTGTGTAACACTTGCTCTCTTTGATGCCTGTAGGCAGTCGGTGCCTGTCCAGTTCCAGTATTTCTTACCTACCTACCCCCCCTCTGCCTACCCTCTGACTGCCCACACCTACACCCCCATCACCAGCTCCGTGTCCACCATCCGCCAGTATCCAGGTAAGCCCAGCTTGGGGCAGGCAGCCTCGGCTGCTTTGTTGAGCTTTTAGCTTACAGATGTGCTTTAGTGATGGAAAGAACTAAAAGGATTTGCACTTGGCTCTGACAATTAGTCACAAAACGTTTTGTTGAAAGAGGGGAAAACTCATGGATAAGGGGTGCCGAACTACTTCAGAGCCACTAAATCCAGGTAATAGCATTTTTCTCAGGAGTTTCATGTTTGATATCCCACGGGTTGTGTGTCTATAAGTAAAAGTTTTGAGCCTACAAATCAAAACAGTTTGGCTCCTCCAAACCAAGCCAACTCTTAGATACATCTTCATTCCCTGGTGTTCTGATAAGCTCTTCTAATACCTTTTCATGTGAATGTACATTTTAAGAGAAAAACCTGAACCAAAAAGGGAAAAAACTAATTTGCATTGCACACTTCCATTAGTGCTCTGTTTAGAAAAATGGAGCAATTAATGTATTTGAAGAGTCACAGTAATTTGCAGTCAAAAAAATGATGCACAACCCAAACTTATCTCATTCTGTGACAAAATTTGGAACATTTTTACCTTACCAAGTCATTCAGGGCTGTTCTCTATAATGTGATAATTTCCTCTATCCAGACTGCAAGAACATGCATGATGTGGATTTTCATGGCATATCTGTGCTGGCAGCATGTTACCTGTGAGCAGTACATAGGAAATTCAGAAGGACTGTGAGGTGGCAAAGCCCATTTGTTGAACAGGGAAGCGTAGAATCATAGGGTTCTTTAGGTTGAGAAAGACCTTGAAGATCATCAAATCTAACCATTAATCCAGCACTCCTAAAGCCACCCCTAAACCATTTTCTCAAGCGACACATCCACACATTTTTTAAACGCTGCCAGGGACGGGAACTCCACCACTTCCCTGAGCAGCCTGTGCCAAGGCTTAACAACCCTTTATGTGAAGAATTTTTTCCTAATATCCAATCTAAACCTTCCCTGACAGAATTTAATTGCAGACAGTCAAGGGTTCCAGTTCTTGAGGCGTAGTGGGATGGTGATAGGCTAGCGGTCATTTGTTTAAATGCAGAGTTGCATTCTTTGTGGGGAGCTTATTGATAGAGACATTTTTTACTTGTTAAATTGACTTGAAGAATCCATGGAAGGTATTAATTATGGCAGCTGGTGGTGGCAACTTAAAGCAGAGCATTCAGGGTATGAGGAGGGAGGTACACCTATGCTGAGCACAGCTGGGTGAGGGTATACAGAGGACACACAGAGGAGACTTTTTAAAAGATTACTGAGATAAGCAGAGTTAATGCAGAATTTCAGAGGAAGAATGTTGGCTCCAAATGCTGGTTGTGTTTTACGTAGTATCCTAAAAGGATTTTGTTGGATAGAAAGTTTTGAAGCAACAGTGTTTTGAGAAAGAGAATAAATGTGCCACACTTGATACAGAGCCATTTTCAGGGACCTGGTTTTAGTTTTTGATGCCTGTTTTTAGTGTCTGGTCAGCACAAGAACTTGATGGAAATCCTGACAATGATAAAACCAGCTTGTTCTGCATTGTTAGCAAGCAAGGCCATTGTTGGCAAGTTCACACTTGCATTCTGTGTGTGGTTGCAGAAATCCTGGTGCAGCTCTGCAGAGCCTGGAAATCTGGAGATGCAGGGTCTGCAAGTGGTCCAACAGTATTAAGTGCTGCATGGGAGAACAATACATTGTATAGTGGATCTGAAAACATGGAATCAGTTGTTTAGAGCTGTGAATTGATTTAAATGAATTGAGCTACTTAGAGAAGGTGTATTGTTTGGAACAGTACTCTGCCACTAAAAGATAATTGTGTTCATTTGAGCTGTGGGATCCAGCCTATAACTGTGAGCTCTGTTCTGATGCCAAATAGGGTTGTGTTCAACTTCAGACTTGAGTCAGCTTCAGAGCACAATAAATTACTTAGGTTTCTGATTACTTTTAATCTATTTTTTAAGCAGTAAAAAATGCCAGGTGTTGGTACTTACAAGCACTGTAAAATACAATAGTGAGCAAAAATAGAGCATAGCATTCTGAGACTGAAATTTGAGTCAACCTAAAAGCAGGGTTAAACTGATCTTTTCTCTCTTACTGCAATTTGAAATAAAAAATGAAATTAAAATCAACAGTAATGTTTAATTCCTTTGGCAGACAATCTACTCTCATATTTACTACTGCAACAAGCAGACTGGCAAATTAATTTTTCAAAGCAAAAAAAAAGTCTTTGAAAAGTTAGTATTTGAGTAAGAGGTGGTAGGGGAAACTGAGGTTACCTGCTGGTGAGGTGTCTGTGTTGCTCCCAGTTTCAGCCCAGGCACCCAACTCGGCCATCACAGCTCAGACCGGTGTTGGAGTGGCCTCTACTGTGCACCTGAACCCCATGCAGCTGATGACAGTCGATGCATCTCACGCCCGGCACATCCAGGGCATCCAGCCCGCCCCCATCAGTGCCCAGGGCATCCAGCCCGCCCCCATCAGTGCCCAGGGCATCCAGCCAGCGCCCATTGGAACTCAAGGACTGCACCCTGCTGCACCCATGGGCACACAGGGGCTGCAGCCAGCACCCATCGGTGCCCAGCAGCCACCGGGTGACACCAAGACCTCAGGTAAGAGCAACCAGCCAAGCCCTCACTTCAGAGTGAGGCAGAGCAGCTGAGCTGCTGTCCTGCACATTCAGCTCTGACTGATGGTGTTGTTACAGTCCCTGCAGTCCAGAGGTGGACACTGAATACATGCATGCACATATTCTCCCAGCAAATATCTGTTGCCCATTTCTGAACTGATTTAGTTTTAAAGCGTTCTTGGTGGAGCGTATGAGTAGCCTTGGATGGGTTACTTCAGTGGAAAAGACTGGTGGTGTCTGACCTTAAACAAATGCCTTCAATAAGGCCTTGTAGGAGAAGTAATTTACGAGTGAGCAATATTTGCCAGCTGTGTATTAGATCCCAGGAGCAATTAGAATATAGCCAGGTACCTTCTGCTGTTGATAACCTGATCTTGAGCTGTGACAGAAACCATCTTTCAGTATAAATGATTGGTCTGTTGAAGCCACAACAACTTACTGGAGGAATGGGATCCAAGAGAATATGCTTGCATACTGCAAGTTGCATAGGTGGCAGGCACTGCACAGTGACTTCCTGGCTGTCCACATGCTCTGCATCCCTCATTTGGCCAAACAGGCTCTGGCAGAAGGTCAGAATGCAAACACAGCTGATGTAGCTTATGTACAACTGGCATGTGTTGCCACGTGGGCTCTACCACTAGTGCTGCTCTGTTGACCCAGTTGTGTTGGTGATCCTCCTTAGTGATTTCTGCCTTTTCTTTGCCTTCTGGATTATTTCCCTAGAAGCGGTTGTTAGGCAGGAAGTAGTTTCTGTATTCCCTGTGGAAGGTTCAGTGATCAGATTGCTTGAGGCAAAGGTACTGCTTACAAAAGAGTCTGGAATACTGGAGTTACAGACTGAGGGACTCAGAGAGTGAACAAAATATACTCTGCAGACACCTGCTTTGTCATCACATTCCATTAAGTAACTGCTGCTTTCCTGTCTCTTTTCAACTCTGCTGTGTCCATGTCCATCCTTCCCAGCAGTAGTCTTGGCAGATGGAGCCACTATTGTAGCTAATCCTATTAGCAACACATTCAACACTGCTTCTGCAGCAACTACAGTTGTGCAAACCCACAACCAGAGTGCCAGTGCCAGTGCTCCAGCCCAGGGCTCCTCCCCACGCCCGAGCATCCTTCGCAAGAAGCCAGCCACGGATGGGTGAGTAGAGCTGAAGGTGACACGTGGGTGACAATTCCGTGCAATCCAGCCCAGCCAAATGGAATCATTTCAGTGGAGATAAGGAAGACTCTAGCAGATTATATTCAGCAATGGTTGCAAGTAACCTGCTGATCAGTGAAACAGTTCTTCTCTTCCCCCAGGGTAGGATAAAGTTTTCTGCAATGTCAGTAATAAAATGAGAAGAAGGACAGTATGTCTTCTAGGTCTTGAAAGTGACCTTTTGAGGGAAAGTGGATCTGAGGCTTTTTTGCTTAGTGTGATAAGAAGAAAGAGTTCATAGTCTACTAAAATTAGAATTGGGTGCTTTGTCTTCATTGCTTTTCTTGGAAGAATATGTGGATGAGTGGAAATTAGTACCCTGCTGTGAAATCTGATTAGGAAAAAGGGAGGGAGTAACTTAAAATATTTTATGTTGCCTGTCTATTTTTAAATGCCTTAATAAAGAGTCAAGAGACAACTTCAGAGTTAACAGTGCATTTCCTCCCAACTAGCAACTGAAAACGTTTGGAACTAATGTGTCCTGTGAATTACAATTGCATCTTTTTTATGTGGGTGGAAACTTTCTTTAAGGCAGAGAAGCTGCAGGCTGTAAAACTGAAAGAGAAATTAAAGAGTCAGGTAGATCACTAAAGACTGTTTCCATTTGAGAGGCTGATTATTTTGGACAGCAGTTTGACTTTCAGTCATACAGGAAACTAAATAGTCTCTAAAGTACCTTAAATGGCCTTGTCATCCTAATATGCACACTCAGGCCTTGAGGTGCTGGAGTCAGGCTCTGGCAGTCGGGTCCAGCTAAAGGGAGCAGGTGCACATCTGAGTGCTGTTTAGTTCCAGATGATTTGCTCAGCCTTGAAGCCAGAGTGCTGGACAGCAGCATGGCCAGACATCTTTGTGCACTGCTGAATCCTGGCACTTACAGCAAAGTGTTCTCACTGATGAGATGAAAGTAACGCTGGCGTTCTTGGAGAAGCCCTAAATTGTGTGAGACTAGGCCAGAGCAACTAATCTTTTCTTTTAAAAGAAAATAAAATGCCTAATTTGAAAAGTAAAATGAGACTCTTTGTGTAGAAAATTGGTTACACTGAAGACAGAGAGCAGTGCTACAGCCATAACCCCTGTCCTGGTTTGTGTAAGAGAGCTGATTTCTTTGCCCTCAGCGGTGTCTGTCTTTGCACCAGGGAGGTGGGAATCCTAGATCTGTCTATCTCTTTCAGGCTGGCAGTCCGGAAAAGTTTAATTCCCCCCCAGCCACCTGAAGTGGCCAGCACACGTGTGGAGAGCACCATGCGAAGCACGTCTGGATCACCAAGGCCTGCTGGGTAAGACTTTAGGGAACAGCCAACTGCAGCATAATAGTTTTATTATATTAGTTTGAGTTCTGTTCTTTGGCTATTGGAGCATTTTTCCTTCTTTTGGGAAACAATTTATTTTGAATTTGTGACAAACAGCCTCAACAAGTTCTGCTGTTTGTGAAGCTGAGGAAATTACCTTTAAAAGCTGTGGTGATGAGCTTTCACAGAAACAAAAATCCTCTGCTATTGTAATGGGAGATAGGCCTCAAAACGTTTCTCTATAGTACTTGAAAATTGATGCTTAGGAAAGGTAAATGCAACTTCTGCCCTGCTTCTTGAACTTGAGTTCAGAGGCCTTACAATTTGTTGTTTTATTACTGTGAACCACAATGGGAGCTCCTGCAGAGGATGGGGCCAGTACAGTTTTGGGTAAAAGTTCCTTTTGGCTGCATTGTAAAACTGTTTGGATCCTTTTACAAGTATTTTGAAGTTACCTGGAATTAGTCATGAGATTTGTTTGTCACAGTGAATGGAAAAAAGTAGTATCTGTAATCAATACAAAGGATTAGAAAGGGAGAGAAGGAGGAAATATAACTGAGATTAAGCCTTCTCCTGTTCTTAAACACCTAACTGAGCCAGGTGGGTGTACAGGAAGAACTGGATAACCTGACTCCAGTTTGGCTCGTTCCTTTAGTGCTGGGTGCATACAACTGAGATACAGTTCCCCTCACTTTGCTTTGCTTTTATTTGTGCTGCAGTGGCAAGCCAAAGCCTGAAATCCACGTGTCCATGGCCACCCCAGTGCCTGTGTCTATGGAGGCAGTGTGTAACCAAGGTGGTGAGCAGCCAACCATCACAGTGCCCCCAACCTCCCAGCAGCCCCCCTCTGCCATTCCGACGATCATCGCGGCCGCCAGTCCCACCTCCCAGCCTGCAGCAGCACTGTCTGCCATTCCAGGAGCTGTTCCAGCTGCTCCACCAACTTCCACCACCATCGTGGCAGCACCTGCTCCTCCATCCACCATGAGTGGGGCCCTGTCAGCGGTGCTGGGCCCTGTAGTACCAGAGATCAAAATCAAAGAGGAAATGGAGCCCATGGACATCATGCGACCAGTATCTGGTAGGTGGCTGGGAATCATCAGGTTGCTTTTTTAGTTTTTTAGACAGCAGAGGAATTAAGAGGATTTCAACGTTTTCATCTTGAAAATGAAAGGACATCTATTCTATGGTAGCACAGAGTACCAGAGTTCCTATATGCTTCATAAAGATCTTTTTTGCTTTTTCCTAATCTGCCATGAAATCACTAGTTATTGTGGCTGCTTTGTACATGTTCAAATGATCCAACTCCAAAGAGTCTGTGTGAATTTCTTGCCTAAAATGTCCATTTTCAGCAGTGGTACCAACATGCTGTGGAACAGCTCAGTTAAATTTAATTTGTTTACACATCCTACTGTCCAGTGGCCTTTCTTGTATGTGAGGAACTTCTGGCCAAAGTAGGACTTCCTAGGGCCCTCATGTGATTCATGCATATTTTTCTCTAGAACTTTCCAAAATGTTCATTATATTGCCTTACTTATCCAGCTTGGCCACAGTTGCTATCAAATGGCATGGTCAGTAAATTCAGATCCTTACAGATCTTATTGGGCACTATATAGCGGCAAAGTGATAGGAATTCATCCCATGTTCATGGGTTTCAGAGTTCATGTTTAGCTGTTGGTTTTATCACTCTCCTTGAAGCTGTGTGTTGTCCTCTGAGAAAGCAACTCCTTGCTGCAGATGTGTATGAAGCATGGGCAGATAGCATTAAGCTCTTTGGGGTATTTCCATCTCTTCCTGGTATTTGTGGCAAATTTGTCAAGAGATCCCATCCCAGAAATGTTGTGCTGCAGCCTTGGTCATGGCTGATTGTCCCTCCAAGTTCAGGGAGTGTTCCCTCAGACTGCCTGCCACACTGCTGCCAGCTGCACAGGTGTGCTGGTTTGTGCAGTGACCTGCTGAGCAGTGCTGAGGGCTTGGCAGTACAAGCAGACTCTTGCAAGAAGTGTCCTGCAGTCCTGCTTTGATTCCATCTGACTCTGCTATCAGGAGAGAGTAGGGATTTGCTTACTGTGACAGTGGCCTGTGCTGGTGTACATACAGAGGGGTTGTTTTACAGTAACACAGATGTTAGCATGACGTTTTTGTAACATTAAACTAACATAAGCTTCAAATATGAAGCAACTAAGGGACAATTGGCTCTGCTCTCATTTTTCATGTATATAAGACACTAAAGACTTTTGCCTACAGGCTTGTGCTAATAATTACTGCTGGCTTAATATCTGGGCTGTTGGTACATGCCACACTCCTCACAGAAACAGAAGCTACTGTTGGAGGTGTAGTGTTCAATCAATATGTTATCTTCCCACTGCTGATGGTGTGGGTTCTTCTCTTTCCTTCCTCTCAGCAGTCCCTCCTCTGACTACAAGTACTGTGTCTCCATCTTTGGCACTGCTGGCCAACAATCTTTCCATGCCTCCAAGCGATTTGCCACCTGGTGCCTCACCCAGAAAGAAGCCCCGTAAGCAGCAGCATGTCATCTCCACAGAGGAAGGGGACATGATGGAAGCAAACAGCACTGATGATGAGAAATCCACTGCCAAAAGTTTGCTGGTGAAGGCAGAGAAGCGAAAGTCCCCTCCAAAGGAGTATATAGGTAATGACATCTCTGATGTCTTTTATCTTATTCAGGGGGTCTGTATTTTCTCTTCTGTTTGTTTCTCAGAGAAGGTGCCCTGTCACATTCCTACTTCCTAAATATGAGTAATAGAGAATCCAAGTATCTGTTCCTCACCACTTTATGTATAGGGCTGGGAAAATGTCAGGGAAAATGAATTTTCTCAACACACATTTTGTATGAGGTGGCACTTACTGATCTGCTTCTGGAGTTCTTGTGGGTGCCAACCTGGTTTTACTCCTCAATAACAATGTGGTTCTGGATCCTTTTGTAGATGAGGAAGGTGTAAGATACGTCCCTGTGCGTCCCAGGCCGCCGATCACGCTGCTCCGTCATTACCGCAACCCCTGGAAAGCTGCGTACCACCACTTCCAGAGATACAGTGACGTCCGCGTCAAAGGTCAGTCTCTGCATGGAGCAGAAGGAGGCTACACAGAATCAGCTGTAGTTTTGTAAATGAAAAAATGGAGTGGTTGTTGATAGATCTGCTTATGTGCAGTGATAGAAACTTGCTCACAAAAGGTATCCTCATAAAAGTGATGTGCTGTGGTGATGGGCTCCAGCTGAGTTTGCTCATTTGCCACGTAACACTTGCCAGTTTAATCACAAACATTCTGTATTTAGTGTAACTAGTCTTGTCAAGTAACAAATGAGCTTTTAAAGCAGACTTTTTTACCTAACACAAGGAAAACAGAGATCACATACTGTCTTCCAGACATTTAGCGAGCATTTTAGAATTTTTAAGCAGACTGGGTTTTCACAACTGTGGAAGTACACCTAAGAGAGAGTAGAAGTAGTACAAGATGGACCACTTACTTGTTTGTGGCAGGTGTTGGAAACATTGAGCACTAAGTTCTTTAAATGAGAAAAGAATGGGTTATGATGTAATTTTTCTGAAAGTACAGATAACCTGTTAAACAGAGCAGCAGTCAGGTACATGGCAGATGGGAAGTCACTTTCCTGTATGAATCAAAATGTTGCTCATTTTAATTTATTAGGATGTACGTTGAGCAGAACTTGGGTTGTTCTTTGAGAGGAGAGGCATAGCCAACTCCTGAAATTTGAATACTGTATTCTTGTGTTTCCTGGTGACAGAAGAGAAGAAGGCCATGCTGCAAGAGATTGCCAATCAGAAGGGTGTGTCCTGTCGTGCACAAGGGTGGAAGGTCCATCTCTGTGCAGCGCAGCTACTACAGCTGGTAGGTGCATGGGGCTTGGAGCTTCCTGCAACATGGGGTTACATGAAGCTGTGTAAGACAGGAAGACGTTCTTACAAACTCAGTACATTGGGATACCCTAAAGGAGATGGTTTGTAGAGCCCAAAGGGAGTGGGACGTGCTTTCCCCTTTCTCAGGAACGTGGCATAAGTGGCTTGGAAACTTGGAGTGTTGGTTTTGATCCAGACATAAGAGCTGATGTATTTTGTACAGATGATCAAAACTGGCAACTCCCTCCTGCTGATGCACAGGTCTGAAGAAGCGTCTGTTTGGGATGGTGCGGCTGATCTGAGGAGGCAGCACTGATCCACATTCCTGGATGCTTCTGTTTCAGGTTGGGGGTGAGGTAGGTGCTCTGCATTTTAGCACCAAACTCCCCAAAACCTCTGCATTCCTGGAATAGTATTGTGAGCAGTAGGGGAAGCAGTTGTGGTAGGATCCATGTTTCTTCAGAAGAGGAGCAATCCCACAAATAGGATGTTAAAAGGAATGATAGTGCCACATTTTGTCAGAGGCTCCATCTTCTGAATCAATGACAAGAACAGCTGAGAGGGGACTGGATTATCACTGTTTCTGTTTAACTTTAACATGGGCAAGTGTTTGCCAGCTTGGCAGTGACCCTTCTCATGAAGGGCTAATGTCTTTTAGACAAACCTGGAGCACGATGTGTATGAGAGACTGACTGCCCTGCAGGAGGGACTCATTCCTAAGAAAAAGGCAGCAACCGATGATGACTTGCATCGAATCAATGAACTGATACAGGTGGGTCCTGTGGCCTCCCAACCCAAAACCACACCCTTAGTTACAACACATCCTACTGCTGTTAGTAAAAGCTAAAGCTGACCTAAAAAACCCCATGTGGGTTCTCTTCCTGTGTCATCACTTACAAGGGGCACAGGAGGGAAATGGAAATGCACTGCTTAGAGCAGGCATCCAGCAGTTAATGACAAGTGTTTCCTTTCAGGGTAATATGCAGAGGTGTAAACTCGTGATGGATCAAATCAATGAGGCTCGAGACTCCATGCTAAAGGTCTTGGATCACAAGGATCGTGTTTTGAAGCTTCTAAACAAGAATGGAACTGTCAAGAAAGTGTCCAAATTGAAGCGAAAGGAGAAGGTTTGAACGCAGATTAATGACTTTGGAAATGGAGAACATGTACAGAACGGAACTGAACCTTTTTGTAGTTTGGGTTTATTTTTAAGCAGAGCATCGGAATAAAAAAGGATGAGTTTAGGGAACAGATGGACACGTGAAGCCTAGTGACCTGAAGGGATTGTCCTTGATCTTGTCATAATGAACAAAGATTTCTCTCAGGCTCATCCCTTTTTAAAGTCTTTCCAGTCCCACTGTTTAACTCCTGATGTGTCAGGTATGGACCCAGCTGTAAGGGAGGAGGTTGTGCAGGGGACTCCAGGAGGCTGACATAACAGCTATGGACCCAGACAGCAGCCAAGCTTCCAGCAGTGGAAATGGCACCTCTTTCAGTTACCCCATTCAGTTCTCATTCTGACCTTCCAGTGTCTAAAGCAGCCTTCTTACACCAGTGCCACCGCACTAGGGGATCTGCCACAAAGAATCTCCAACAGCTCAGAAGTCCTAGCTGTCAAAATTAAAAAAAAAAAAAAAGGAAAAAAAAAAAAAAAGGAAAAAAATAAAAGGGGGGAGGGGGGAAATAATTTCGAAGTGATACTGTAGTGTCTGTGTTTGTGTTGGTGCTCTGGGATACTTGTGTCCAGGTACCTCTCGCAACAGAGGTGCCTATAGCTGGTGTAATGTTAATTGTACGTACCACATACATCCTAAAAACATGAATAAAGGAATTGGAGGGTTTTGTATGTGAGAAGTTTGCATACCTTTGTACCAGCGAAACTCTTCGAGCTATAAACTTGAAAATGAAGCTTTGGAAGAAGCCTGAGGGGAGAAGAAAGAGCATGTTGGGAACTAGCCAGTGCCCTGTGCTGTGGAGGGTGAGTAATGGCAGTTCCTAGTTCAGGTCCTAAAGATGAAATGTGGATTATCTCCCATGCACTAGTGCATTTAACCTTAATATTTTAGAAAAATTTCTAAATCAGTTCATTTTTGGTCTCCTCAGCCAGGAACTTAAGTGTCATGAACTAACTGTTAAGAATATATTCTTTTCCTCATCCAGTTGTAGTGCTATTATCTTGCCTTTATTCAGAACTGAGCTCTTTCAGAACTTAAATTTAAAATACAGTATTTAATTCTTATTTTCTGATTTTTATAGTTAGAGAAGTAAGTAGAATATCCATATTTGCACGGTTTCTGTGTTTTTCATTCAAACCAAGTTTATTTCAGCTTTGGATGGTAATCTTTCATATTAGCTTGATTTTGCTTTTTCAAATGAAACCACTTCCATTGTAAGATACAATTCTAATAGAATAATATTGTAGCTTCGATATTAGGAAAGTTACAGTAGTTGTGTGTATATGTTGAAATTAAAAGCAGAGGTAAGATCAGAAAATGAGGGAATTAAATTGCTGCTGTCACCTCACATTTCTTGTGCTTCAGGAACAGAAGAACATGCACAACTGGTCAAGTATTTGATGTTGTCAGGGTAATAAATCATCTTGTGAACACTCCCAGATTCCTAAGGACTCTACGAGAAGCTCTCTGGTGGTTATGAAGTGGACTTTTGTAGGGTTGGGAACTATTTCATATCTTGGCAAAGGTGTTTTAGGTGCAATCCAAGGCATTACCAACAAGGAGTGAGGTATGTGGCAGGGTGGGGGTGAAGAAGGGAGGGAATGATTATTGTAAACACTGCAAAAGTTAGGAACTCGCTCTTGATTTGTTCTGATTCTTTGTAACCTTAGTTTTCATAAGCATTCAAGGCTGCCATCTAGACTTAAAAGGATGATGCTGTTCCATAACGTGAGAACGGTAGTAATTACAGTGCTGCTCTTGTGCTGTGGAAACCACGTAGATTCTGTAATGTTGAAGGCCAAGAGCAAACTGTAGCAGGTATCCCAGCCTGTGGCAGGGCGTGGAAAAAAACAAGCTTGAATGTCCTTTCCTACCTAAACCATTCTGTGATTCTGTTCTATAGGATACAGTAAGGTCCACAGACATTCAACCAGATTTTTCCAGCTCATATTTTTATGCCTCTTATTTATTTCTTAAGCTTCAATCAGAAATGGCATAAATTCCATTTTGCAGTCTTGAAAGGGTTTAGCCAGTTGGTCTCTTGGGGTTGAATGTGCAGTGCGGGTACTGTGGCCTATGCAAAGTTCGCTCTTCATTTTGCCCGTGTGTTTCACCGGTGTTGTCAGAAGGGAAATAGGAATGAGCTCTGTGGTTTTCTCTAGCCCATCCCTAATGTACACCAAACCCACCTCGTACAGCCACAGCAACTCTTGTCCTCTGCAGTGGATGACTCCAAACCGCCCGCTGCCAGAGAATTCTCTCAGGGTGGAATACACAGCCTCTATTTCTACAAGATGTCCTAAACCCCTTGACGAAGTCACTAAATTTCTGCTTTGTTTTTTATGGTGCTGTGAAGAAGGGTGGAGGGAAGATTTGGAAGTTGGAAATACTAAACAAGTAATTTCTGCGTTGGTTCCCTTGCGCTATCGATGGCTCCTGCTACAAATTCCTTACACGGGGCTGTAACTGAAGCCGTCCTCACACTCTCCGAACCGCTCTCCCCTCACACCCGCAGGGCCGCACCAACGCTCCGGGCACCCGGGGGGAGAGGAGGGAATAAAGGCGGCGGAGACTCCCCCGGTTTGAGCCGCGCAATGGACGCTCCCCGCCTCGCGTCCCTCCCCCTAATGTCGTCATCGCTTCCGCTGACCAATGGCAGTGCGGAGCTGCTGCCGAGTGATGTCCCCGTCCCCGGAACTGTTTGTTCCCGCACGTGCGGTGCTCACGTGACGGGGAGGGCGCGGAAGCGCGCGTCTCTATGGTTTCCGCGTGGGGCAGAGCGCCCGCCCTGGGGCCTTGGTTGTGTTGGCGCCGCCGGGAGGCTGGCGGACTATGAGTGTCCGTCCCTCATTACCTCACGGCCGGGAGGAGGAGGAGGAGGAGGAGGCTGCCGGGATAGCGGCGGACCTGCCCGCGGCCTCGCTCCGGTCCTCCGGCCGCCCCGGGAAGCCCCGGCTACGGCGGGCCCTGCCCGCTCCCCCGCCCGCCGGGCCCGCTTCTCCGGGGAGCCTCGCCCAGGCCCATGGCCCCATGAGGCGGCAGAAGGCTGCGGGGCAGCAGCGGCGGCGGCGGGGCTGAGGCGGAGGAGAAGCCGGGACGGGTGCAGGAGGTGGGTGACCCTCCCCCGGGGCTGTGAGGGAGGCAGGGGTGGCGGGGGCCTCGTTGTCCGCTCGCCCGCCCCGGGCTGGGGGAGGCCGCAGGGGGGTCCCGCTCCGCGGCGCCCCCTGGCGGCCCCGGTGCTGCTCGGGGGGGCTCGGGCCGGGGGCACCGGGAGTCCCCGGGGTCTCCCCGGGCTGGACCTGGCGGGGCTGCGGGAACCCCCGCCAACACCCCGCAAAGTTTGTGAGCAGGAACCCGGGGCTCGTCCCGCCGCCGCGGTGCCCCGGTGTGCCCTCTGGCCGCCCGCGGGGAGCTCTCGGGAAGCGGGGCTGGAGCCGAGCGGCCGCCTTTGTTAGGCCCCTGCTGCAGAAGAGGGGGAAGCTCCCCCCTGCCACGTCTCCGATCTTGAATCAAGTGTTGTGCTTCCAAATAAATAAATAAATAATGATTTATCCTCCCCAATGCGGCTGAGCCGTCAGTGGTATCTGGGGAAGGCTCCATAGAGCCAGAGCGGGTTACTTTTAATAGGCACTGAAGAATTTCCATGGTCCCTTTGTCAAAGTTACGCTTTTCTCTTGCCTGTTTGGTTTCTTTTTTTTTTTTTTTTTTCTTTTTTTTTCTTTTTTTTTAGATTTTATTATTATTGCAAAATAGAGATCAAAGGAAAAATTATCATTTTCCTTAGGTCTTGTAAATTTTTCCTTTTGGTCTTTCTAAAACCTCGAGGAGAGGATTCCTAAGCAGAGCAAGCACTGCGGGCATGCAAGGCGCACCTCTCAGCACCCCTTACACCAGTACTGGTTCAGTTGAGAGTCCTGTGACTCCTGCTGTGACCGATGAAACTTCACAAATAAAGTTTACTGTCTTTGCACGTGCAGTGAAAGGAGGGAGTTGTCATAACCTGAATTTCAGTGCGAATCATCCCTCACCCCCAGTACTGGGTTTGTGCTCTCAGCTTGGGAGGGTTGGAGGGCTGCTCTGGTGGTCACGGTAGTTCCCTGGTACTCCTGAGAGCTGAGTGTGGTTTCAGTCTCCCGTGGTGGTCTCTGTGACTCATGTGCCTGTGCTTTGAGTCCCATTTGACAGTGGTTTTCTCTCCCCTGGTGTATTCAGATCTCATGGTGATGTTGGTGTTTAAGTTCCTGCCACTGACCTGTAATCCTTGCCTATCGTGCTTGTTCATCTCTGTCCTGCACAGCCTTTCTTCCCTGTGTTTGTTCTGCCCCTTCTTGTTGTGCATGAGCTAATATTCTCGTCTTTGCAGGCAAAACACTTTCCTGGGTTGTTGGATTTTTTCTACCATGCTTGTTTCCTGCTATTATCACTTTCATCTGTTCAGCCCATGCTGGCTTCAGCTCTTCCTGTCGTGCACATCTTGTCTGTACCCCCTGCATGTTTATTTGGGAGCTGTATTCATTCACCCAGTCCCAGAAAGTAAATGCAGATTCCAGTTTGTGGTCTGGAAAATAGTCTGTAGTTTAGAAAATGGTGGTTTCGTGCTTTTAGCTCCTCTTTGATCCTGCCGGTGCTAAATCGAGGGCAACACCTCTGGGAGTCCAACCCCAAAGGTGCCATTTTGGACTGCTGTCATTCAGCACTCAGGAATGGGGAAGTGAAATGCACTTTTTTGCCTACTAGGGCAGGCATTGACTGAGGAGGAATGGGTGAGCAGGAAAAGTAGTGGATAGGGTGTATCTGTAGTCGCAAGTCTTTTTTTCTTCTATTTTCCCACAGTTCTGTTCTTTTTATGGGAAGTCGGGTTCCGGTTTTATGTGATGAGCCACCTATTAAAGTGCTCAATATCTTGGAAAGTGTGATTGCATGCCTCTTGTGTCCATACTATTCTAATTTATGTGTAAGAACATCCATTCTGCTGAACTGGCTTTAGAGCTGTATCTGGTCATGTGGTTTGGAGGGTTTCCTTCCTCTGTTTGTAGCAGAAGCAAGGAAGCAGCTGTTGGTTTTTCACCTATAACTCTTTGTGTAATACTTCTCCCCCCTCCCCACCCCTCTGCCAGGGTTCTGCAGTGCTCCAGGCAGCGAGTTTTGAAGCAGGATGGGAAAAAGACGCTGTGTTCCTCCACTTGAGCCCAAGCTGGCAGCTGGCTGTTGTGGGGTGAAGAAGCCCAAATTGTCTGGGAGTGGAACGCACAGTCATGGGAATCAGACCACAACTGTACCAAGCTCCAGTTCAGGTCCTCTTCAGAACCACCAGCATACAGATGGGAATAATGGAAGGGAGAATGTATCTGACTTGACTTTGGGCCCAGGAAATTCCCCAATTACTCGAATGAATCCCACTTCAGGAGCTCTGAGCCCACTTACTCGGCCCAATGGAACTGCCAACAGCACCAAGAACCTGGTGGTGACAGCAGAGATGTGCTGCTACTGCTTTGATGTACTCTACTGTCATCTCTATGGGTTCCCTCAGCCACGGCTTCCTCGATTTACCAATGACCCCTAGTGAGTATACCCTTCTGTGGGGGCAAAGCTGGGAAACGGCTTCCAGAGTTGTGGTTTGGTTGGGGGAGGGTGAAGGGTTTCCTCTGGGGAGTGGGAAGAGTGGTGTGCAGGGAGGAAGGGGGGTATTCTGCTCCTTATCTGTCTTCTGACAACAACAGGATGCACTGTAATTGCACAAAAGATTAAAGTGTTGTTTGTTGATGGAGGTGAGTGAGCTTGGAGAGAGAAAATTAGCTCTTCAGAAAGAGACCTAGGCCAAGTGTGAAGAGGTGTGGTGCTTGTTCAGCTCACAGTCTGGTGTGTTCCATGAGGCACTGTGTTCTTCATGGAGGAGTGCAAACCCACTTCATGATAATGTTCTGGTAAAGTTTGCCCCCTTCTTTGTAAGTAGATTCCTCTGCAAAAAATTAACTGAGCAGTGCCACCTACAAAATTGTACTAAAAAACCAGTTAAATAACATCATTAATTTGAAGAAGCTCCAGCTTCTAATGTGAGACACTGACTTGGAGAAGGGAAGAGACTTCCTTCTACAAAGTGAATGGAAAGGGAATAAAGTAAGCAGTTGAACTTGGAACAAGTTTCCAGTTTATCCTGAAACAAATGCCAGGCTGGTGAGGATTGGACAATCCGAATCCAAACTTCCAAAATGGTTTTCAGCTGTCCAAGTGAATGGTTTTAGCAGGGAGGGGAATCTAAAAATTACCAGTTACAGAAGATGTGGTAGGGAGATAGCGCTAGCTGGGCAATGTGGGGAAATACCATAGAATCATTTAGGTTGGAGATAGCTTTGAGTCCAGCCATGAACCCAGCACTGCTAGGAGAGTTAACTTTCAAGGGCGATACCAAGGTTAGCAGGAAAGGAGTTGTCTATGAGCAGAAGTGAGGAGAAGGATTTATGAAGCTGTTTTGCTTTGGTGAGATTTAGCTAATGTTTATCTGAAGGTTGACTGCGTAGATGTGGAAATGTTAATGTTGTTAAAATGTTTGTTAGAAGAATTTTATGGGAAAGAGCAATGACAGATGGACCTTCTGACACTCCTCCGGGGCCTCCTCCAGAACAATAGATAAAATAAAAAGTTGCTGACATCTTTAATTTAAGCTAATGAATTTTAAATTGATGTAAGGAATAATGGCTTAAACAGGTCAAGGACTTTCTTTCTGTGTATTCAGTGTCTGCCCACCTTTCTGCTGTCAGGGTGGATGAAGGTTGTGCTTCCATGCAGTTATTATTCCAGCTGGATTATGGATACATGTTCTGAATGCTGCCGCAGAGTAAGCTGGTTAATACTGTAAATACAAATGAATAGAGAAATGCTCTGGACTATGATATCAAATAGTTCCAGGACTGTGCAGGCTGAAACATTTCTGGTATTCATTCCTGTGCTAAGTGGGCTCCCTTTAGAACATTTGATGTCAGTCTGCTTATTATTTTGTCACTAGGAGTGCAAAGGGTTATTTGCTGCTGTTCTGTTAAGCCAGTAAGAGAGATGGTTTTATAGAGCTGCATTCTTTTGGTGTCAGAGGAGATTTCTGGCTGGATTTTGTTGCTTTTTCTGTTGACTAGTTTCAAAAAGGATGTCCTTTGGAGAATAGCAGCTGGTTGAATTTTATGCCCAGATTTGAAAACTTAAAAATTGTTAACTGGTTATTTCTGTGCTCATAATTACAAGTGTTTTAGATCAGCATACCAACAAAGCATAACCAGCCCTTCCTTTCTCTTCCCCTGTCAGCAAATGCTTACCTGGGTTTTCTTCTGTTTCAGCATTTATGCTGTTGCTCCTAGGAAGTAGTTGGATGTACCCCAGGGAAAAGCATGGGGCTTGTTCTCTTGGAGAGCAGCACACAGGAGCAGGAAGTACTGCCCCACTTGAGACAGTCTTGTAATGAACTTAAAACCAAATGTAATCAAATACAAGAGTAAGCAGAGTGAAAATACAGAAATAATGTGCATTGTGGCCTTTTGTGACATGATTAATGTCAGTGATCTTTGGACAAAACAAAGGTTTATACCAGAAGTCTCTCTGGACAGACAGGAAGAGACTGTTGATTGAATAGCAAGAGGCATAGCCTGTTCTTAAACTGGTTTTTAAACTGGTGCTGAACTTTAAAGATAAAAGCAGGTGTGAAGGTCAGGATTTGGCATAAACAGTGTAACAACATGCAAGTTACAGGGCTGTGGATTGAAAACCACCATGAATTTCAGTCACCAGCCTGAGGGTACATGCACATGGACAACACTCCTGATGGGAATTACGGAGCTGGTAGATACCTATGAAGTTCCCTTACTCCAGTGTTAGCAGGGATGATGACAGATCAATAGAGAGATGGTGGCATTGCAGGACTTGTAGTTCTGTCTGAATTAACTTGGCAAAGGAAGGAAATATCCGCTTTACTGTTCCAGTTACTGCAAGTAATTACAATTTAGAACCTATGCAAGTAGTTAATTGGTTACTTTTTCCACTTTTGTACTTCAGTCTGATTTTTTCATGGTAGGTATTACAAACTGGTGCTAAAACTATACCATAAATGTTTCTAGTTGCCATGCAAGATAAATAATATTTGCATCATAAGACCTGTTTTGTAACAGGTTTTTTCCCCTTTTGGTACAAGCTAAACCCTGCTTCAAACAAACTGTATTTTTCTACTTCAAAATTCCGTTTGTAGTTGCAATTGACGAAGCTAATTTTTAGTTGCTGAAATTCCCTTCTCAGCCTAAAAACCCTCATCAAACACATATAAAGTGGGATGTTGTGGCTGGGGAAGAAACAGTTGACATAATCTGCTGAGGATATGGCTGCAAAGTACCAGTAAATGCTCTTGGGTGAACATGGACAAAAGATTGTTGTGACTTTTCTCAGTACATCTGGGAAATAACACTTTTCAAGGAGGGGCTCTGGAACAATGGGCTTTTTGTCAGCTGCACCTGCAATTTGCTGAGTGCATTTATTCATCAGAGACAGAAGCATCATCTTCTCTGCACTCAAAATAGTGAAATTTTATCTATGTGTAGAGAATCATATCTCTTTATGCCTCGGTTCTCCTGACCACAATGAAAAATGGTTTTAAATGTGCTTTAAGGTGTATTTTAAAATATTCAGTGTTCTGAATGCAATTATCCTCTCCCCACTAATAATATCTCTTCTATTAGGGATGTATAAAGCTGTGTTGTAGCTCAGTGGAAAGATGTGTTGTGGGATTTATTTCCCTTTGGAAGGGGAAAGAGGTAAATTGAAAATGTGAACCTGCAATTTGAATTGAAGGGAAATTTACTTAGATTCATAGTCTATGGTTTTTATGTTCTCTCTTGCCTTTTCTTTGGGGTGAGTGTCACATGGACTGAGCTGTGCTTTCAAAATTTTTATTAGATTAAGGTAAATTTCCACTGAACTTATGACAGTAGTGTTTCTCAGAGATCTCCTGTGTAAGTTTAGTAATTTTTTTAATACATTTTCTAATGTATTTTCTGTTTTTTCTTTCAACATATGATAGATACATAGACAGATGAAAATGTAGAGAAATTATATCCTGAAAATGCTTTGAAGTGTTACTGGAAAACTAGGACAGTAAATCCCCTGTCTTGATCAAGCCAACCAGAAGGTTGTTGTTGGGTGTGGAAGGATGTTTCCACTTCCTCTGTGGGCGAAGTCCTTCACAATTATCACTCAAGGACTAATTGCTCTTTTGGGCAGTACTTTTGCCATTGGTCACAGCTGGTAACTAGATCCTGAATAATGCATTTATGCTGTGATGGGTTTAATTCTGTTGTTGCTCTGAGGAACATCACCAGGCATTGATTTATTGCTACAGTTTAAATTATGTTCTCACTACTTAGACATAAGAAGTTCTCTTGCTGTGCTTGAGAAATCATCCACACTCTGTGCTGTTTTTGTTGTCTGAACAGAACATCTTAGTATTTCTGTAAGGTTTGCTGCAGAGGTACATTGCTTGCAAGAGCTTCAAGGGTTTGACGAAAGTGTCTGACCTATGTTGTCAAATCAGTCTTGATGGTTCAAAACTCCTGTTAATGTTTTCTTAATCTCAGAAAACCATATTCTGTCATATTACTTAAAGTTCAATAGAAATCCACAGACTGATACCTTGCATTCAGTACTTTGTACTCTGAACAAGTCGCAGAATCACTGATCCTGTTTTTATAATTAGGTCAGCATTATCAGTTGCCTTACAGAATTTTGCAGATGTTCGGACATTCTTGTAGAGCTGCAACCACCACTGTCCTTTTAATGTTTCTCTCTATAGAGAGAATTTGCAATTTCACTCACTTCTGCAGAAGTGGGGTTTTTTTTGCATTTAATTTCACGGTCATCTTTACCTGTTTATCTCTTCATAGAGCTCTATTATTCTGAACTTGTTATTCTTTAAGGCCAAGTCATGAGTTGTAGTTTAACAGTGTGAAATGAGTCTGCTGAGTGTGAGAATCTTCTGTTATGCCTGTAATTCATGATGGTAGACAGGAAAGTGGAAATCCAGGTGATGTTTGTGTAGGAACGTAAGTGCTTTAGGTATGTATTCAACAGGAAAAAAATATGTGTAAATACAAATCAAATTTAAGGTAAGCAAAAGATGTGGACATAAACTGCTTGAGCCTTAGGGATGGACCCAGAAGTCAGATCCTCATGGAAACAACAGTTAGAAAAAGTATTCTGTATTTCTTTTCATTCCTTAAAAAGAAAAAAATAAAAGCTTTTATTGTAAATCTGATTTATAGAAATGGTAGTATAAAGAACTAACTTGCATCGTCTATATTAATTTTTATATGACCTATGCTGGAAACTAGTGGATGCTACAAAGTAAGACCAATGCTGACAGGTAATCAGTGGGATCAAGTAACCATTTCACTCATTAGAAGACAGCAGAGTCTGGCCAGGAAGGTGTTCATGGAGGACTTCCAGAGTACTGCTGGAGAGAAGGAAGTGTGCAGAAAAGGTGGAGGGAAGTGTTGGGGCTTGCATGTGGGGGGTGTAGAGATGAAGTTTTGTTCTTGCTAGATAGCAGGTGAGCAAACCTGCCTGCTGGGGTTTACTGGAGGGAGAGAAAGCAAAGGTATGGGGCTCTTTCATACCCTGGTTGTCTCCCCTTAGTAACCAAATATCTGTAGAGGTTCGAGGGTTTCTTTCTTTTTTGGTTTTTTTTTTTTTCCTTTTCAGTCCACTCTTTGTGACGTGGAAGACGGGGCGAGACAAGCGGCTGCGTGGCTGCATCGGGACCTTCTCAGCCATGAATCTTCACTCAGGACTCAGGGAATACACATTAACCAGGTAACTGTCAAAAATGAAAGAAATAGCTGCTGTCAAATCTGTCTTACATACTAACAGTTCTGACATCTGCAGCACGTAATTTCTCTCAGCCTGCAGTAGGCATTAGACAGCATCAGGAAGCTTGCCACTGGTATTACAGTTCATTAGATTAGGGAGAGATGCAAATCACTTTCTTTGCAGTAGCAGAGAAACATGTTTCATGCAGGCATAATCAAAAGGAGAATAATTGAGCATCTGACACTTTATTTTGGTGCTTGTTTTGGGTGATATATCTTCTCTTCCCTTTAGTGCACTTAAGGACAGCCGATTTCCCCCCCTGACCCGCGAGGAGCTGCCCAAACTCTTCTGCTCTGTCTCCCTCCTCACTAACTTTGAGGATGCCAGTGACTACCTGGACTGGGAGGTGAGAACAGGTGCATTTGGAACTCTGCATCACTGTCTCGTTCCATTCGGGTTCGGGTTAGTACATGGTGATGTATCTCCTTCATTACAGGGGTGTATGGGGAATAGAAGAGACTGGGAATAGAAGAAATGGGGCTGGAAAACTAGAAGGAAGGAAGAGGATGGCCTAGAAGTATGCTTTTGGCTGGGCGGGAATGAAAGAAACATGAAAGTGGTTCATGGACTTGGCCCAGTAGAAAATGGATGTAAATACATGTGTCAAAACCTGGGAAGTAATTTTGATGGTGTGAATGGACACTGGAAATAAAAAGTAGTTAAGATCAAAGGTATTAATGTTTTTTAGGACCTTATACATGGAAGTGTATTTCGTTCAAGAAGAATATATATATGGACTTTATAGTTGGGAATTATAGGCATCATTCTTGTGTGCAGAGATTTTGTCTCTCTTGCATGACACAAGAGATGGAAAACTGGTAAGACTTAGCTCAGGAGAAGTGGCTGGGACACTGGTGAGGCTTGTGTGGGAAGGGTGAATAAGAGAGCATCTTGTGAGACCTGCCTGGTAAGGGCAGAGAGTGGGGAAGGGAATGACCTTACCCAAGCAAACACCAAACTGTCCAGAGAGAGAGAGATGCACAGTGTTATGGGACTGGCAGCTCAGTCATGGACTCGGTGTTAGCAAACACCTCTTATCTGGCTGTTCATTTCCATCTATAGGTTGGAATCCATGGGATCAGAATAGAGTTCATCAATGAGAAAGGTGTCAAACGCACAGCCACGTATTTACCTGAGGTTGCTAAGGAACAAGGTGGGTTTGAGATGGCATCCAAACATGTCAATACACCATGTCACAGAATTGGGTAACTTAAATGTGTTAATTTGGGGCTTGGAATACAATGCTGTCCTCATGTCCTCCTCATGGAACCACCAGGCTTAATCTTGACAACTGACACCTGATACAGTTGCTGCTGGGTTTTCATCTGGCCTGTCTCTCATCCCATATCTTTGCACAGCTGTATTTTAGTGCCAGAATGTTTTAGGGCTGAAGAAATAGAGGATCTCAAAGTATGGATCTTCCAGCCTCATTCAGCATTGCATCTTTCCTCTTCTGTGTTTCTCCCACCAACTAGGATAACTGCACACTGCACAGCACCAGCAGGAGAGTCACTTTCCTCCTCATTCTTGCTAAAGTAGCATCCTCCAGAGCAGGGCTAGAAACACAGCCCCTCTGGAGCACACTTCCCACTCAAATAGAGTAGTGGTCACCATGGTAACTGCTCAAAATATTGCCTCCTCCTTTCCTCCACCTAGCAGAGTGGAGTGGTCGCATCCTCCTGGCTCTGGGGCAAAAGATTCAGGTAGGAATTTTAACTCTGATCTCTCACATAGCAGTGGACTGTGCTATCACTAGAGCATCAATCCGATGTGTCTATGTAAAGAGCTAAGTATTATCTTATTTTCAAGGGAGCTAAGTGGCACATGATGAAAAAATTTGGGGTTCCTGCAACAGTAGCAAGGCACTTTATAAGAAGACATGGAATGGAAAATGGAATTGCTCTTTTATAGACCAGCTCCAATATGGGTTTCAAGGGGTAGGCATGTGCAGATAGTGTGCATGCATCAGGCCATATATGTCCCATTCAACACTAGGATTTCTAAAGCTCAGAGTTTCCTGTTTAGATGATTGTTTTTCTAGAGTCCTTTTAATGCATCTCTTTTGTTTTTGAAACATTTTTTAAATTGAAAAATTTGCCTTGCTTCTATTTTTCAATAGACTGGGATCAGATCCAGACCATAGACTCCTTACTCAGGAAAGGTGGCTTTAAGGCTCCCATTACCAATGATTTTAGGAAAACAATTAAACTTACCAGGTAAGTAGATGTATTTGTTGTCTCTTAATTTTACTTGATAGCGTTTTCTGGGTGATTTAAGATATTTGTGCTTGATGTAAGTCTTTTTGCCTCTTCCAAAGGATACCCAGTGTGAAAGACCAAATCACAAATGCCACATGTTCGGCATATAATGGACATGGAATTAAGCACAATATGTTTGGTCCATACAGGATCAAAGTTAGCATTTTTCTAAGAGAAGTGTCACTGGTTTTAATATCACCATATATGTGAAAGATCAGAAGCAGAACCTTTGAGAGTTAAAAAGGTTGGGTATTTTGGGTTTTTTTTTTTGTTTCTCTTCAGTGAAAAGAAACTTTCTTTTCTCAGTGTTCTTGTCTGTGAATGTTGTAGCTATTTGTAGGTGACAGCTATCTTAAAACTAAACAACACTCAAATTTGTCTGGTTTTCAGGATTTACTTGCTTTTATATACCCCCAGCTGTCCTATTGGTTTCTGCCCCCTTTATGTTATGTAAAAATTGGGACTCTCTGGTTTTGTATAGAAATACTAATTTATCAGGTCATTCTTTACCTCTAGGTAGAAATGAGGTGAGTGTGCAGGGTTTTCTTTAACAGGAGATGACAGGAGGAAAGTTTTCATTAAAGTATCACTTAATGTGGTCTTAGTGCAACTGAGAACCACTTTGTAGCATGTTTACCATGCTTTAGAAGAACTCAGAAAATTCCAGTCTCTCCAAAGGAACTTCACATTTTGTGAATTCTAATTGTTCAACATGGACTAAGTCATTTATGTGCCACAGTAAACCTCTCTTTAGCCACCTCTTCATTTCTTTCACTACCTTTTCAAATGTGGAGATAACCATAAAAGTAAACAACAGTGAAATACTGATTATTTAATCACTGTAGTTGAATAGTTCCAGCATACTTTTCGTGCCATTTTTGTCAATTTTGTGTAGAAAAAAAATACAAATCAATCATTTATTTCCTGTGTGTTACTTCAGGCATCCCTTTAATTATCATCACCTCGATTAGGACTCATCTTTCAAGACATTGGAGCTAATTCAAGCTCACATAGGTTATTCATAGAAGTGGGTTCTTCTTGGTCATCTCTGTCTGTGAGCTAAAAGGGAGTCTGGGGTGAATGTTTCATGTCGAGTCCCTCCCTGTTGCGTGGTCTAACATTATTTTTCCACCTGTTCCCATAGGTACCGCAGTGAGAAGGTGACAATCAGTTATGCAGAGTACATGGCCTCCCGCCAGCATTGTTTCCAGAACGGCACCCTTCATGCCCCACCCCTCTACAATCATTACTCCTGACACACGGCTGCATGACCAGTCCCACTCCCCAGTTGCTGCCAACGGCTATGACATCATCGGGGCAGACGCCTCCTCTTCCTGGTCCAGTTACTTCTATTACTGCACCATTTTATGATGCTAGCTTCCGTTGCCAAGTCTGCCTTCCCACTGACCTGGGGGGAGGATGAGAGTGTGACAGGACTTCAGGGGCCCAAGCCTTATCTCAGTCTTCCCTCCGAGCGGGGGTTCAGTTGGATTGGGGCTCCATGCCTACGAACTGTCGTGAGGTGCAGAAGACCTTTAGGAGTGAAAGTGCTGCTTCGGACTGATCTGTTCCTGGGTGTTACTGATGCTCTGGAAACTTGAGTTGTTTGTTATGGAAGCCCCCCAGATCAAGTAGGAGCATTCCCCTGGCAGCCTGGGCAACGGAGTCCAACAAAACATTTTTTAGGTTCTTTTTAATTTTTTTTTAACCTCTGGTATCTGTTGTGTACTGAGAGCTGATTGCAGTCCCCATGCATCACAGGCGGACATCATGATATTGGGGAGGGTTGAACACCTGGATAGCACCCCATCCTCATGGACAGAAAACATGTGAAAAATTAATCCATTATTTAAATAAACCCTTGAAGGCTTTAAGGCTCAGATCCTTGGTAGGTTGGATTCTTGGGGATGAAGCCTGCTGTGAAATATAATGCTGTTTTGCCTGTGAGCAACATGGCACGTGCTGTGCACTCAGAGAAGATCCTCGAGTGTGCCTGGACAGTCTCTGTTACAGCCAAACTTTGTTTCCAAATATTTGCAAGAGATAGGATTAGGGCTGAGGAGGCCCCTAGGGTGTGCAGAGCACTGACCGTAGTCATACAAGTGAGACCAGTGACTGAAATTTGTTTTAATTGAAGCTAACGGTCTTGGGGACCTTCATTTTGACAGAACAGCCACTTTTGCTGGTATGACTACTGATCTTAGGGACTGTGAGTGTTCCAGTTTATTCCAGGCCTGTGGAATGATGCTGTTCAGTTTTGCTGGTAGGATTTATCTTACTCAGCTTAGTCATTGCCCAGGCAGTGAGTGGGGAAATCTGTATTACCCAAACTGCATGAAACTCATGTGTATTCTGTATTTCTTCTCCTGTGGCTGACGATCACAAGGAATACTCTTCTCTGAAAGAAAGTTACAAGTTGTTATTCTGCAGCATCATTGAGGGATGTCATAAACTCTGAATTATGACACTCTTTCAATTAGATAACTGGACTTCAGAATACAATTTGGGGTGGGTTTGGTTGGTTTTCCAAGCTTCTGGAGGGTCATTAATGGTCGGGGGAGAACATACAAGTGCATAGCAGAGTCATGGCTGTTTGGCTGCACACATCTTTAGAGCCTGCTTGTGTGTAGTAATTGGCTGGTGTTTGAAGCCTGAAATTATGCTTGTGGTATGGCAGGGAATAGGGCTAATAGGAAGCTGAGAACTGCAGGATGCTGCTCCTGGTCCTAAGAAGCGAGGCACAGCTTGTGCCATTTTGCTTCGTGTTCATGTAAGTTCTGCTGGAGGAGAGAGATGTGAGGGAGATTCCTCTGGATAACAGTGCAATATTGACCCAGCTTTCCTTCCATATTGGGTCTTTCCTACAAATTGCCACTTTTCCCTTGTGATGTTGTTGAAAAGCAATTGAAGATGAAAGGATTGTTTCATGACTTCCTGCTGCTGAGAATAAATGAGTCTCGTTAAAAGCCACTCCAGTTTCTAATTGCTCCCCCAGGTGCCGTGTAGTGATGGGGGAGGATGGGGTCAGCTCCAGGCATACCACTCACCTTTCAGCTGTCAAACAGTATGTTACATAGGGCTACGCTCATTACTGTTCAAGTGTTCTATGTTAGAATTTAATTTCTAAAAGGTTTAAAAAAAGGCAAAAAAATGGTGCTAAAACTTCACCCCTGAGCACGCTCGGTGAGACTGGTCATGCAGGCATACAGTGCCAGGCTTTTCAACTATACTGTTTCTTTTTCAGGTGTTTGCCCTGTTCTGTGTCTTCAACAGTGTATAGTGTTTTCCTGATTTCAGTTTCTTTGACTAGGGGATGACTAAAGGGTGGGGTGGGGAGGGTTAGTTGTCATTTTTTTAAAGAACAGAATTTTAGGATTGAGTAACTTGGTTGGTTTGAGCCTGAAGTGGGACAGATGGTTTGGGACTGGGGAAAAGTCTTATCCTCTCCCACTTCTATTTCCCCACTCAGTCTGTTTAAAAAAACAAACAAAACATAAATGCCTCTAAATATGTACTGTGTTCTTGTATTGTTTCAGTGAGAAGAGAAGCTGGCAGATCAGAAACACTGGTCTGCTGCCTAAGGAACAGGCCCTCTCAGTGTTAGTCCCATAAAGGGTCCAGCTATAAAATCAATTGAAAACTGTGTCAATAGCTAAGTCAGCTCAGAGAAATGTATGACAAAGACAGGTGGTCTCAGGAAATAATCCCGTTTCTAGATCATTACATGGCAGCTATGCATAAGGATGGAAGAGGTGAACTAGGCACAAACTGTAGTTTGAATTGCCTCAAGATGGAGACAACCAAAATCAGTGCCCAATTGATCTGAGATTTTCCCCATGGTTGCTTGGCTGGGACAGCTGGTTAGAACTATTCAAAGCAACTGTTACCTGGTGTGATCTGGATTAACTCATCCTTAAAAGCAAGTGCCTTTTGGTCTAGAAGGGCTTATTCTCATGACAACCACAACTGATAAATAATCTCACTGCAATGATGAATTGTCTTTGTTTTACAGTAACTACAGGAGAATGTCTTTGATCACTGGAGTCTGTCAGTGTTGAAATGTTTCCACTGTGAGGTTCTTAATTTTTTTATTATTTTTTTTCATGTTGTTCAATAGTCAATCTCAACTGAAGCCATTTCAGTTTGGGTATGTTGTATGGTCAAAATATCACATATCTACAATTTATCAGAACAAAAAAAAAATCTGTAAGGAAATCTAAGAGTTCATTTTAACCTTTGCACAGATTAATTTGTTTTCATAGTACATTAACAAACCTCTGCAGTCTTCACTGACTATTAGTGCTGTTTTCTGTTTGTATCCAGAAACTACATGTTGTTTTGTTGGGTTTTTTTTTTATTTATTTCCTTAAAGCAGGAGACCTCTTTTGACCTACAGTGCAGAGACGTTAGACCAATTCTTTATATTACACTTGGTTGCCTCCTACCTATATAATAATTTCTGAGTGTAAATAATTGAACTCTATCCTCTAATGAAGTATTGTAGAGAATAAATCATAATGGATAAAGATTATTTGTACTGTCCTCTTTATATGAGTTCTCACAGCCTTTATGGGGAATAAGATGAAATTGTTCTCATCTAGAAAGACAATATATTATAGGTATGAATAGCAAACCTGCAAACGACACCACATATTCAAAACCAGGGAGGTTGCCAGAGTGGGGGGAGAGCTGTCTGGAAATACACCAATAATCAAACAGGCTCACTACAAGAAAGCAAGGAAAAATAGTAGGAAAATTAAAACTAAATATTAAATATATTTCATTAATAATGGCATAGTAGCATCTTTGTATCCTGAAATAATGTTTGCTTGACAGTAACTTTCTATTGATGCCTTGAGAGGCTGACTTAGAAGAGAGGCTAGACACAGTTAAAGTAGGTATTTACTAAAAGGCCTTAAAGGACACTCCTTGGGCAGCACAAGAGCCTGGCCAGAAATTTCTACACCCAAGAAATGATCTAGGAACGGTCACAAAATGGACAACCTGCCATGAGGTCTCACATTTTTATAAATTTTGGTCAATTTGCATATTGGAGTTAATTGTCCAATTACAGCTTCAGGTTATGAACTTCTGTCCTTCTTGTTTTCTCTTCAGCCCACCATTGTTTCTGCTTTTGGCCTGAAACTTGTAATGGTTGTCCATGGTCTCAAGCTGGAAAAGGAATTGTTTTGTCTGCCTACCCTGTGAAGAGAGCTCACTGACACATACTATGAAGCTCAGAGCTACACACCTAGGCAGCACAGAATCTGAAAAATATGAAAGCTAAAACTTAAAGCATCACTATCAGTTGTGAAATGATATCATGCTATCATGATGGTGAAATGTGTAAAGTACATACATACATAGTACTGTACATCTTTCTGAAACTCAGAATTGTTCTTTTGGGGTTTTGTGTTCTAAAATGAACTGAGAACAAACTGTCTATATTTTAGAGCTATAGTCTTCTGGTGATCTAAAAACCTTATTTCAGAGGTAAAAAACACATCTTTCTAGATTCTTACTATTTTAATGTTTTCTTTGAGACAGAATTAACTGAATTGTAGAATAGTTTTGAATTGGAACTCTGGCTTACATGTTTTTTTCCATACATTTTCAGATAATTGTTAACTTTTTATCTATGGGAGCTATATAGTTAGAGACACAACATTTTCTGCTTGTAGGTCTTGGGAAGGGCAGCCCTGGATGTCAATAAACAGTCATAAAACCCCAAAATAACCACCAGTCAAACCAAGGGGGAGAGTAGCTTTGACTTAAATATGCCTGAGAAGCTCATTTATCTCAGTACAACCACAAAGTAAAAAACCTACTTTCAGAAGCTGGTACTAGGAAGGCTAGAAAGTCAATCCCTAAGGCAATGTGAGACAGATACTGTGACTAATGAGATTTCCAGGTGAATTCCAGCTGAATTTCTTTGTAAATTCTGAAGTTATCCATATCCCTATCACCCACTGCTCTCATGTGTCTCATGGAGTTACCAAGTATATTCTCTCTGCTTTGTTTGCAGAAATACAGTGGCTTAATTTGTGTATTTTAGTGTCATACTTTTCCTACCTGATTTTTTTTATTTCCTATTGAACCAGACATAAAAATCTCTATGTGCTGTCTCTCATCAGAGGTTCTTCCATGCACGTTGCATTCTGTGACTGCAGGAACACTCAGCAGCTCACAGGGAAGATGAGGCCAGGTAGACGGGTGTGCATATAACTGCAGGCTGAAATAGGTCAATCCAGGCTAAATATAAACCAGGATAATTGTCCTGGAAACAGTTTCTTCTGTTGTTACTTCTGTTTGAAATAAGAAACAAAACAAATTAGTCATTCCACAAATTTGATAGATGAGCAGAAACTTCTAGAGGATACTTCAAAGGAAGAATACTAGCTTTTTTTTAAAAAAAACACAGAAAATAAATTTGTTTTATCTGTGATGGAGAAATGCCACTTTTATCTTGAAGATAAAAATGAAAATCAGAAGTCTTACGTATACAACTCAATAAATTAATATGTACACTGACAGTACGTGGAGCAGTAGGATAGGAAAGTTCCTGAAATGGGTTTGCCACGGTCTGGAAAAAGATGACTTGTGAATATGTTTGATGATCACGCTCAAAACACAGCAAGCACAGGAGAGTATTGTTACCATGTTCTTTAAAGCAAGTATATAATTCTACAAATTGAATATCCAGATTATTGAACCATATTTTTTTCTATGATCAGCTATGTTCAGCTATTTTTTTCTATGTTCTATAAGAGCTAGACTGCTCTTATAATCAGGTTAATTCTGACATTAATTATGTATTATACAACCAGTTGATAATGTCATATATGTGTTTAAAAACTTACAGATCATGCAGTTTTGCATTCAGAGTTGTGAAAAACGAAGTTCACCTGATAAATTTCAAAAGGTTTAATATAAACAAAAAGACAATAGGAGACAGATAAAGAAAAGGGTTGAAATGGCTGGGTGCTTGGCTCTCTGCCTAGAGCACACCTGGTGCTTCATGAATACCCTTTATATACCGTTTCTACAGCATGGACTTCATGCATATTCAAACTTTTCCAGGAACTGTTTTGCATGGCCACTCCTTGCCTTTTTAGAGCGCACACATTTCTTGGCTTTGTGGCTTTAATTCCTTTCTTATCTTTTGATTTGGGCCTTGGCTCCTTCTTCCACAGGCAGTGAGGGTTGATTAGCAGCCTGGGCCCCATCATCTGTTCACTGGAGGTTATCCTGCCAGTTCAGGCAGGACTTGAACCTAATGTCTAAATTCTTGCTAATAGCAGGAGAAAAAGAAAATGACTACATTCACACAGCAAAAGCTATTCTAACATTATACATATAACATTCATCTTAATACTTGTGGAAAGCCAACATCACAATATGTATTTATAACAGAGTCTTAGTATGACTTTATTACTGGATATTAATATAACTTTACTTTGCTCATACATGTTCATTCATTATGGTTTTGGATATATAATTTTAAATGGAGTAAAAATAAAGGTAAAATGGACCTAAACCTGAAGAGTTATACTCTAAGAACACAGATGAAAACCACTCATGTCTTGTGCAATCCTGGCTGCTGTGGCACATGGTGCTCTCAGTGGGTGGTTATCTCCACGAGGATCTACTCCTATCACACTGGCACAACATAGAAAAGACATAATTACTGTTAAAAAGCTTAAAAATCACATAGAAAAATCACATTTCTTCTGCTGATGAATTAGAAGGAAAACATATTACAAAACAGGTTTAAACTAGTAATAGGATATCCTTGTTGTTAGTTGTTCCTACATTTGATTGCATAGAAATATTTAGCTGAGCATTTTGTGAGGCCATTGTGTGTAGATGCATTTAGTTGTTCATGGACCTGTGTTTAAACTGTGGCAACACAGGAACTACCATGATAGGTCTTTCTAACAATCTCCTACTCAGTACTATGTCTCCAACAAGAATCAAAGCTTTTTACCTTGGAATATGGAATATTAGAGACTTTGTTCATGAAAATTTACATTTGGCCAAGTATTCTTTTTTTTCAAGAGGTTTATTTTAGGATGTTACCAGCAAAGCTTCTTGAAAGTTCTTTTAGCTTACTTTTCTATGCAAATTTTGTTAATAAATGCCAAAATAGTCATTATTAGTGAGGAAGATGCCAGTGCATTTTAAAAATAACAAAAGGTACTCTACCACATTTGGTTTGTTGCAGCAGCTGAAAAATATTTACTATGGGGTTTATAAGCTTATTTTTTAAATTCTTAAAAAAAAATAAAAATAAAATGGAGGAAAACAGCTTCCATTCAGAAACATTTTTATTTTGTTCCCAAGACCTTAACAAACACATCAGGGATAATAAACTTAATCTTTCATGATAGCCTCTTTAACTGTACCTGTAAAATCTTGGTTTTGTATACTTAAGTAGAATGGATCCTTGGGGGAAAACAAAAAGGGAAATTAATAACTTAAACTACTGTGAGCTACCTGCTGCTCTGAGAATCACAATGTTCTGAGCTGACGGGTTATTTGAGAAGCCATCAGGATTCCAAGCGATTTTAAATGCTTCTTTCCTCAATCTGGCATGGATTTCCTTGTTTTCTTGTAAACCTAACTGGAATTCTTTAATTTGCCAGATGTTCCCCGAGATATTTCCATTCCATCTTCCTGAATGTCTTTCTGCTTGTATCACTTAGCAAATTACTTTCCAATCAGTTTCTCTGCTATGCTCATTATCCAGATAAAAAAATCTATTATTTGGTCTCCTCATATTCTTCTAATTTATTATTAATTCTTTCCTTTTCCCAGCATGCAGAAAATCATTCACCTAGGCCCAGATACAAGTTTATGAGAACAGGAGTGGCTTCATCATAAATCCTTCAACAGTCTATTTTTGTCTTTCTTTAAGGGCACAGGATGACATAGTAATAAGTAGTAAGGGCTGATAAGATGATTACTTTAAGAGTCTTAGGCTGGTTAGGCACTTACGTGTGAGCTCTCTAAGGAAAACACTGCTTTGTAAGTTATTTTGCTGGCAGTGTTGGGAGAACTATCTTCATTTTCAGCCTGCCTATGACTTTTAGGGGTCTGTAGATTGCTTCTGGATAGTCTGAAAATTAACCTTCCTTATGAATTGTGTTATTTATGATGTCAATACTCGCTCCTTGCAGTCTGAGGTCTATTAATCACAGTGAGATAGGCGGAAATTCTGGCACAGTCACAGTTTTCCTGAGGCTGGGGTTTGCTGTCCAGCTGGAAGATGTTCCAGTAGTGAAATGGGGTTGGTTGTAGCAGCCTGATCCACTGGTGTGAAGATGCAACTGATGCCTCAGCGCCCTCAGGTGCTCCTAGGTAGACAGATGCTGCTGTGAAGTCTGGTGAGAGGCACCAACACAATTTTAAGCTCTTTGGCTATTTCTTAAAGGAGAGAGCAGAAGAAGAGTTTGCTCATGTGAAGGACGAGTACTGTTTCCCTCAGCGTTCCCACACTCCTGCTCTCGGGCCCTGGTTTGTGCCATGCAAGACTTTGGGTTCGTGATCACAGAATTGATTATGTTGGAAAAACCCTCTGAGATCATCGAGTCCAATCTTTGAGTGAAAACCACCATGTCAACCAGACCATGGCACTAAGTGCCACCTCCAATCTTTCCTTAAATACCTCCAGGGACAATGACTCCACCACCTCCCTGGGCAGCACACTCCAATGTGTAATCACTCCTTCTGTGAAGAAATTCTTCGTGATATTCAATCTAAGCCTCCTCTGCCGCATCTTAATACCGTTTACTCTCGTCCTGTGAGAAGAGGCTGATCCCTACCCGGCTATACCCTCCTGTTAGAGACTTGCAAAAAGTCTTGGTCTGTCGCAGCTATTTGCCCTCTGTTCATACGCACAACATTCAGCATCCACTGCTTTCCTTCTCTAAAAGAAGCTAATTACTAAGCGAGCTTAAACAAACCTCTGAAGGCTGTTTTGTTGGGAGAGCACTCAGCCTCCCGGCTCCTGCCGTCTCCCCTCAGTGCCCTACACCGGCAACCGCGCCCTTTCACCCTCAGCAGAGCCCACGGTAGAACCGGCCCCCGCCCTCAGAGAGGGGAAGCAGCCGCGCCCTCAACCCTCACCCGGGGTAGAGCCCTCACACGGGTAGAGTCCTGAGCCCTCAGCCGGGCAGAGCCGTTTCCGCCCCTCACACGGGCAGAGCCCTCAGCCGGGCAGAGCCATTCCCGCCACTCACACGGGCAGAGTCCGGAGCCCTCAGCCGGGCAGAGCCACTCTAGCCCATCACACGGGCAGAGTCCGGAGCCCTCAGCCGGGCAGAGCCGCCCCCGCCCAGAGAACCGCCCGCCCGGCTGTGAGGATGGGCCGCCCTTTCCGCCGCGCCTTTCCGGTGATGGCGGCGGGCGGCAGCGACCCGCGGGCGGCAGATGTGGAGGAGGACGCCTCGCAGCTTGTCTTCCCCAAAGGTGCGAGCGGGGTCGGCAAGGGGCGGGGGTCGGGTGGTGGTTGGGGGCCGGCGGCCGGCAGCGGCCGCCTGTGAGGGTACGAGCTTGGCCGAGCCGCTCCATGGACCGGAGCGCTGCTCAACGCCTCAGCGCCTCCAGCAGCTGCTAAGTCCTGACTGATAAAAATCAGGAGAATAAATGATTTGTATATATTTAAGTATCTCGTGATTGCTAGGATATGGAGATTCTTAGGTGGGCCGCTACGTGTGTGTACGGTATTTTTAAAAAAGAACCCAAAAAAGACCTGTTAGGTTATAGTGAAAAGGTTATTAGTTTCTGATATGAGCTTTTTTCAGTGGTGTGTTTTGACACAGGAGTTGTTCCCTATGAGGGTGGTGAGGCCCTGGCACAGATGCCCAAAGAAGCTGTGGCTGCCCCATCCCTGGAAGTGTTCAAAGCCAGGCTGGACAGGGCTTGGAGCAACCTGGGATAGTGGAAGGTGTCCCTGCACATGGCAGGGGTGGGACTGGGCTTAGAGGTCCCTTCCAATCTAAGCCCTTCTGGAACTCTGTGAATACTGCTGGACGTTTACTATCTGTGTATTTTTCACAAAAATTAATTCAGTATAAATTCTAGAAATGTGTTTACACCCCGAAAAGAAAAAGGGGGGGGTGTTTGGAATGGACACTGCTGCAGTGCTACATTGTTGAGTTATGAAAAATAGGTAAGTTCTGAAAGTCTGTTTTCCGTGCTTTTTTATGCTAAAATCTCATGTTTAGCCCAAGCTGACTTAATGCTCGATACAAAATAACAAAAGTTGCTAGACCCTGTATCTGTATAAAACAGTGCTGTCAGGCACTCTGGGATGCAGCCTCTGACCCTGTTGCTTTGAACAGCTCAAACTGCTGATGTTGAAAGATATTCTTGTTATTGGAATACATAGAGTGGTTATGGTGATAATGAATAAATTCAAAGGTGGTTAAAGGGGGGGATTTTTAAGATAGTTAAAATTATTTTCTTTTCTGATAATAAAATTTCAGTAGGTAAATTAACTTTTTAAGTAAATGAAGCTTTTTTAAAACATTCAATGGCATTCATATTTATTTCATGAGTTCAGAGACTTCTGAAGACCGTGGCATCAATTCTGATTTTTGTAGAGTTTTACAGTTCTGAATATTTTTTTCTGTATCAAGTCATGCATTACTTCTGCCAAAATTGGGTGAAGAAAACATACTGCACGCATATGAAAAAATCTGAATGTTAGGGCTACAAGTGTAAAATATATGGTCAAAAAGACTAACACCTTGGACTATCCCTTGAAGTGTAATTTTTATCAGCATTTTAAGCATGAAATGCTGTCTAGTCATTGGTGAAAGGGCTCACACAACTGCCACATTTTCACCTCTTTATTACCCAGAGCTAAATTACATACAAAACCTGTGCAATTCCCCCTTTTCAAACACGTTCCACCTTTTTTCATGCTGACATTCTCTCACTTGGCTGCAGAATTTGAAACTGCGGAAACTCTCCTGAACTCTGAGGTGCACATGCTGCTCGAGCATCGCAAGCAGCAGAACGAGAGCGCGGAGGATGAGCAGGAGCTGTCAGAAGTCTTCATGAAAACCTTGAACTACACAGCACGCTTCAGCCGCTTCAAAAATCGTGAAACCATTGCCAGCGTGCGCAGGTGAGTGGGAAAGCCAGGGTGTACCAAACACTGTATTAGAGAATTGGATCCCTAATATTGGTCCTGCTTTATGAAAGCACATTTTAGTGGTGTTGCATGACTTGTTCTTTAGTTCTGAGTCTTTTGTCTTCCTAATGAGGCAAGAAGTTCTTGATGAAGGGTTATACTTTGTCCAGGTCAAGCCTTCTGAACTGCTTTGTTTTCAGTAGTTCATTGACAGCTGACTGCATTAAATGAGAGGATTTTCTAGACTTTGCAGAATAATTCAGGGGAATTGGAGTTAGCAGATAGGATTTTGTTTTTCCCTCTATGCATTTATATAATGAGTCTTTTCTCCTGAAAAAAAATACTTCAGTGCCAAAAGCAGTGTGCAAAAACATTTGTCACTGATGTTGGAGACAAAACACACTGAGGGTCATGAGCAAGAGCTGACTTTTATTGAGTGATGCTCTCCTTGTATAGATTTGAGGGTCTGCATGGTTAATCCTGATTGGTTGAACCAGTTGCCACCCAGCCAACCTGCCCATAGCTGCCTGTGTCCTCAGCTGTCCATATGAGTTATGTAACTGAGGTACTTATATAATTAGTTATATTTCAGTTTTAAGATTTATTTAAGTTTTCAGTTGGGATTATGTATAACTCTGAGGCCCTTCAGACCAGCTGTTAGCCACCACAAACATTCGCTTCAGTTTAAGCCCCTTTCTATTTCTGTCTCGTAACTTCATCAAATTGTTGTCTTCCCTTACAGCTTACTCCTCCAGAAGAAGCTCCATAAGTTTGAATTGGCATGTTTGGCTAACTTGTGTCCTGAGACAGCTGAGGAAGCAAAAGCTCTGATTCCTAGGTAAGCACTTACATATTGTACAGACTGCTGTATAGTTCCCTGTCATCTAAAGCAGCTGTGCCCTGGTAGCCTCTATTCAATCCAACTCCCTTGGTAGAAGAACATTTGGTCTTGGTCTTTTTTCCGCTGCCCACTGATCTGACAGCAACACACTTTGTACACATCCCTAATGTGTTTGTGGGAGCTTTTACTGGATGAAGTGTACACCTCCTAAATTGGGGTTGTTAGCTGGCTGCGTTTATGTTCTTCGGAGTTTTTTTCCATTGAAGCAAATGAACTGTTTTGTGGATAATGTAGGGGGGAGCAGTATCTTCTTCCTGTCTCATGGCCTGAGATAGAGGAGGGAATGAAACATTCATCTGAATTACAGTTTCTTCCTTATTTGTCCTTATATAAAAGAGAAGGCTTTGGGATAACCTATTTGTGGGCTCCCAGTACCTGGAAAGAGCCTACAAGAAAGATGGAAAGAGACTTTTTACAAGAATAGTGACAGGACGAGGGAATGACTTCAAACTGAGAGTAGATTTAGATTAGATACTAGGGAGAAATTCTTCCCTGTGAGGGAGTTGAGGTCCTGGCACATGTTGCCCAGAGAACCTGTGGCTGCCCCATCCCTGGAGTGTTCCAGGCCAGGCTGGGTGGGGCTCTGAGCAACCTGGGATAGTGCAAAGTGTCCCTATCCATGGCAGGGGGTTGGAATGAGATGATCTTCAAGGTCCCTTCCAACCCAAACCATTCCATGATTTTATGTTAAGATTTCATAGCAAGAATGGACTGGCTTATGAGCATGCAGCTTCATGGACTTCATTTAGAGGTCTACTTACACCTGCTTTGCCTTTTTTGAAAAGACCTTTTGAAGTTACTCAGCAGAAGGTTCTGGGAAGAATGGAGTTTTGTCATGTAGAGAAGAAGCACTCTCTAGGGATTAGAGCACTCTTTGTACAGTGATGTTAGAGGTGGTTACACTGGTGGGTGATGGTGTGTTGAGACTGACAGGAGAGAGTTAAAACTGAAAAGAATCAATGGGGAGAGATTATTTCTGAAACCTTTAATGTTTCCTTATTGCTCTTACCTTGCAGCCTGGAGGGCCGGTTTGAAGATGAAGAATTACAACAGATTCTCGATGACATTCAAACTAAGCGCAGCTTCCAGTATTAAGGTTAACCCTCAGCTCCTTTATCTGAGCAGAAAAACCTGAGGATTTGGGCTGTTTCTCAGCCCTCTGGATCAGTCCAGCTCCTGGCTGAGCGAGGGTAGTTGTGGATGCAGGGTACTCCAGTGATGTATTACCACAGGTGCATTCAGACTGGAGATCAGCATTGTCCTTTTGGTTTGTCCCATGTGTATGTTGGCCGGCCCTGTATTGTGAGAGAAAAGAACCTGAAAGGCCTTTTCCCAGTGGCTCAAGTATTTGTTTCTTCCCTAACCCCTCTCCCCAGTTTGTAAATGTTCAACGTTTTTGGATTATATAGATGTTATGAAATATAGATGTTATTTTGTGTTTTTCAGGATGTTCTAAAGGATGTGGAAACTTGTTCTTGGTTCTCAAAAGGTTCAGTGATGGGCAGCATCAATTTCTGTGGTGTTTTTTGTTTGATTGTATTATTGTTTGATCGGAACAGTGAATTTTTACAGCTGCAATATTTTTCTATTATTGTTTAGTGTAAATTAAAAGATATAAAGTTGTGTATTTTATAAACATTAGGTATGTATTATGATTTTGTTAATGAGGACCTTTTTAATAAATAGATCCTGGAGATCTGGGGACTCCAAGTACTGCTTAGGACAGATCACAGGTGTTCCTGTGATCACAGTGAGAAAGCATTGGGGCAGCATTTCCCTCTCTGCTCCCCTGTTCTGTGCTAAGTGATTGCAGGCACCCAATCTGTATCCTGCTATAGAAAGAAAAAAAATAAGTAATTTTGATGTTAACACAACCAGGTATCCACCCCTGGAGGGATGGACTCCTTAACAAGGTTGCAAATTTTCCTAATTCTGAGATGAAACCAAACCATAAATAATGTGACACAGTGAAGGGCTGGCTCCTGGTGCAGCCTGTGGGAACTGCGCACCCAGTGTTATCAGAGCTCAGCTGCTGGGAGATTGACAAATTGTTAGCTTTTAGTTGAAAGGAATATTCTTTTGTTTAGGATAAATTTTTTAAACCAGCCCTTTCAAGTCTTATAATTTTACCACCATGCCTGGAAGAAGAAAAGTTTTGCGTGAAAGAACTTTGGGACAAAGAGGCAGATAAATGTGTTAAGACACTATTTTTGATGATCAGCAATAGTCTCACTGACCTTGCAAAAAGGAGAGAAATAAAATATTTTTTTAGGTGTTACTGGAAATGTGATGTTGCTGCTGTGCTGAGAGTCTGTACTGGTGTGTGACAACTATTTGGGCTCACCTCACCTGGAGCACATTACCTCAAATAGATTTGTGTATGAGCTGGGTGGCAGTGCCTCCTGCAAGCCTATAAACCACACATGCATCTGTAACCGACCACAGGAGCTTTAACAGGGTCAGAATAATTATAGCTAAAGAAGAAAAACCAAGGCAGCAAATCTTTATTTTGTAAATGTGTCTCCTTTTGATACAGCATATGCTTCCCAGTAGCTGCTTCTCCTGAACCAGGTTTGCTCCGTAAAATGTTTCTGTACAAGCATTTGAACAGACATTTAAGACATTAAGACATTTTCATTGAAACACACAAACTCTTAGGTCTTAATCACAACTAATTAGAGGAAAAAGCCATTCTGCACCTCTTCATCTACACTCCCACATTACTATTTGATGATGCCTTTGTAATCTTATGGACTCTTGGGACTACCAAGGAGAAGTGTAATGGACCTAGTGATCTGTAAATTATCTCGGGAGTTTCCACTATCCGACACAAATAGATTATTATGAGCCTTGAGACTGGTAGGTTTTGCTTGTGTTTTGAAGCCCGGCAACGGGGACAGAGGAGAACAGAATGACGGAATCAATTAGGTTTGGAAAATCGAGTTCAACCTCTGAGCAAACACCACCGTGTTAACTAGACCACGACACTGATTGCCACCTCCAGTCTTTCCTTAAACCTCCAGAGACGGTCACTCCACCAGCTCCCTGGGCGGCCCGCTCGGAAGGTATTTCTGGGGGCCACACAAGGCGGACTGTGTTGTAGCGCCAGGGCGTTCGGTGAACGTGAGAACACGAAGCAGCGAAGAACACGGCTGTGCCCGGAAGCAGTTATCGCTCTGGCCGCCGGCAGTGCCCCTTCTGGCAATCTAGAGCCGGCCAGCCCGGGGCTTCCGCGAGTGTCCGGACGCGGGTCCCGGCCCGTGGGTCCCGGCGCGGCGGCTCTGAGGAACCCCCAGCGCCCCCTCCACACGCGGGACGGCCCTCGGCCGGGACTTCTGCGCATGCGCGCAACTCAGCGCGCCTCCGCACTGTAATTTGTGCGCCGGCCGGGCTGGTTCGCGGAAGCGGCGCGCGCCCCGCCCCACCGCAAGGGCGCACGCGCGTTGCCGCCGCGGCCCTTCAGGCGAGGCGCCTCCGCCCTCGTGCCCTGACGTAGTGCGCGTGCGCACCGGCGTGGGGCGCGTGCGCTGCTGGCGGGGGAGGCGGAGGGAAGATGGCGGGTGGCCGTGGTTCGTGAGGCGGCGGCGGCGGCGGAACCTGCCGGGGCCAGGAGGACGAGACGGGCAGCGAGGTGTTGGTGGGGCGCGGAGTCCTGATACGAGAGGCTGGCTGGGCGGTGAGTGCGGCTCAGTGTTGGGCGGGGCGGGTGAGCAGCCAGGGAAGCCTGGCCGCCTCCGCCATCTTTAGGCCGCGGCCCTGGAGCGGTGTGGCCGGGGCAGGGCGGGGGCCGCCGACGAGAACAGCGGGTCGCCGCCCCTGGGGAGCGGCGAGAGCCGAGCTAGGGCCCAGCGTCGCGGCCGGGTCCCGTGGTGGGGTGTGCTCTAGGGCCGGGCCAGGAAGCGGAGAGCAGGGCCCCTGTTCTCTTTACTTCACAGGTGTCTGTTGATGGCTTCGCCCGAGTCTCTCAATCTCGGCTTTCTCTACTTCTTTTAATTTTATTATTTTTTAGTGTTATTTTTTCCTCCGCCTTGCTTCCGAGTGGAGATCGGGTTGTGGCTGCTTTGAAGATGGGGATGGGGAGCTTTGGCCATTACGGACCTTGTTAAATGCTTCGATTTTTTTACCTATGTAGTCTTTCACAAGGGTAATCCTCCGTGTATTAACGAGAGAGAAGAAAAAGTCACAGACGTAGTATTTAAGGATAGTATTTAATTTAAGCTTGTCCGATGCCAGGTGAGATACCTGCGTTTGCTAGTAAAGAAAGGTCTTAGTTCTGTAGGACTATATGAACTTTGGTAGAAGGATGATAAACCATTGTTTTCAGTTTTCTTATGGATCCCGAGAGGGCTGTTGCTCGCGTTTTGTATTGTATAGTGCTGTAGAACAACACTGTTGTTGGAGTATGTTCCCTGCAGTGTAATAACACAGTGTGCAGCAGTCACTTGCTTGTGCTGGCATGGTGGAGGGGCTGATGATCATGTGGTATCACATTCCACTGACTGAGACTCATCAGCCTGTGCATGGGTAGCAAACCTAGGGGACGTGTTCAACTTGAAAAAAGTAGCTCAGCTTTTTTTCCTTGAAGAGAACTCATTAAACTTCCTGCCTTCTTAGGGGTCTGTGTTATTTCTCTCGTGTTAACTGTTACGAGCTTCTTTGTTAGGAGTAAATAGTTGTATAGTCTCGAACACAGTATTTTTTAATACTAGCAGTTGTATGAACACATCTGTCTGACAGAATTGTTATAGGTTAGTTCTGTGCTCTACAAATCTTGTACCTCATTATAGCCTTGCTTGCATTTTGTGGATATTTGGGAATCTGTTTTTCTATGTAGGCAGTAGTCCCTCATCCTTGCAGTATATTTTTATTCTTTTATGCATAACTCAGTGCCTAACTTTTATGTTTAACTTATGCTCTATCCTTCCTTCAGGAGTGTCAATATTGCTGTCAAAGAGTTTATAGTATGCAAAAAGTATTGTGCCAAAATACTTCAGTGTTCCCTGCTCCTAAGTTCTTTTTCAAATAAACTGACATTTACTTTTCAGTGATTTGCTGCAGTATTCTCCCATCATCTTACTCTAAGAATATATAGTTATTAAACATGTTTTAAAAATCTGATTATTAATATATTGTTAAGTTGTGTTGTAATAGTTCTAATGAGAAGATCTGAAAATGTAGATACTAAAAATAGATGAAAGTATTGAAAGACTGGGGAGAGAAAAAATACCTTAGAGCTGCAGAGAATGTTAGGTGTAACTACTCGTTGAGCTGCTGAAATCTTTTGACTTAAATATCAGTCACTGCAAACAGTGAGAGCTGTTCCCTGTTGCCCAAAGTGTTGGTCCTCCACTGAACCCTTGGAGCAGTATGTATTACACTGTTTGGACTGTTACTTCCAGCACAGGAAGTAAAAGCTCAATAATCCTGAATTGCCTGGGCTAGAAGTACTAGGAATGACTTCTTTTGGTGGAGCAGAGACCTTGATCTGAGGAAGGGACAAGAAGTCTCCTGTTTTGTTTCCATTCCTAGCAGAGAAGTCTTCTGACTCACCTGAAAAAGCAGTCATGGAGAAAACAGGCTGAGTAGCCATATGGAAGTTATGTAGTTAAAATTTGTACTGGGTTGATTCCATGCAAAATACTTCATTTTGTGCATCTGCTAGCCAGGTGTCTAGGGAATTTCAAGAGTTGGGTCAGTAACACTGGAAATTAAAATTATTTTGGCCTTGCTAAGATAGAGGTTGTAATTTAGAAAACTACTTGTGAAGACAAGCCAGAAGCTATCTGCAGTATTTTTATGAATTTTACAAAATTTGTTCTTTATTTGCCATGTTTACATTCCTGATACTGGGTTGTTCTGTTATTGAAAGTAAACAAACAGGTATGCGGGCCTGGTTGGTGTAGTTAATACAGAAACTGAACATTGTTAGAGCTTGGTGGTGGGAAGGAGATGTGCTAAGGGTCTTTCAAAGGATTAAAACCTTAAGATAACCTTGGGGTTTGTTACTTATCATAGAAAATATCTGAAGATAAGAGCAGAGAAATAGAGGTTTTGATAGCTAACTGGTTTTTATTTGTGTTTTGCTAGTAATTTTACTTCAGTTTAGCGCATCCATGGTCCCCTATTTTCCAAATGGTGCTAAACTTCCCAGCAATCTGTTCTTGCTCACTATTATTTTAAAAAGCTACTCAGCATTTCATAATGTCACTTCTGATCCAACCTGCTCTCCACACTCAGGCTGGGTATACCAGTCACAACCATGCTGTTGTGAAACCTGAAATGGGGATAGAAGTGTTTATTTTTCAGGAAAGCAGCAAGCTGGTTCCTCTGGTGTGGTAATAGTACTTTTGCTACACACTTGCTGTCAAGGCAGTGAGTTTGCAGTGATTCCACGTCCTGCTTAGGGCTGTGCAGTGCTCAGGGGGCTCAATCTGCACAGCGCACTCTGTGTGTGAGGGGGACTGGAGACCAAGTTACTCAGTGCTGTGTAACTCAATTAACTGATCTCTGCACCAAAGCTGGGGTTCTGTTCTAAGCACTTATATGCTTATATATATGTTCTAAGCCACTAACTGTGGCTTAAATCACATTTTCTCTCACTAGTAGAAGGAAAGACTCTCTACAGTATTGAACGTCACTGTTGTCTAACCCTGATAAAGTTTGTGTTGTTTCAAACAGTTACATATAAGTGTTCTTACATGTATAGATGGAATATTAAAAAGTATGTCCAATTTTTCACATTGTTTAGATACAAATGAAAACATGTCTTCCTGTCTTATATATTGCATCAGATAACCCTGGGACATTTTTTTCTATCAGTAAAAGAGTTAAACATTATCTTCAACTTCATTTTTCCTTTAAATAGGATTTTTTTCCATACAGTGTTGTTAAATCTGAACTCTTCCAAGTTTCTGTTCACTTTGTTAATTGATTTTGATGCAAAGAACAATAATAGGCTATATGGGCTCTTTGATGCTATTTAATTAGTCTTCAGTATAATGAAGTATATTGGTTCAAAAAAATAAATTCTATTAACTTCTAAAGTTTTGAAAAGATTATCAATGTAGTTTCAAATTTTATTTAACCTAGAATTTTAGTCCTTTTAAATAATTCAAATTATAGTATGCTTCTGCCTGTCCAGAAGTTGCTGTAGTGGTGCAGGTGGCTGTACAGGGGGACCCTTTGTGGGAGCAGAAATAGGAAGTTTATGTTTGGTTTGGCACACTTTTCTATTTAGGCCTGGATGTTAGACACGGGTTCTGGAACCAGTGAGGTGGGAAAGAGGAGGTGATGGCAAATCCCTGTCTTTGCCATAGCACTGACCTGGGGTACACTGGGTGATGGTGAGCGTGTTGATTGGCAGCATGCACTGCTCTCATCTGACAGATCAGCTCTTCTCAAAATACATCCCCAAAATTATGGTCATGTCTACAGTACCAAGTTTTAATCCAAAGCTTGGAATTAAGGTGGATCTTAGTTGCTCACCTGTGACTTTACCCAAAAGTGAGTGCCATTAAGTTCAGCAGTCTGGCAGGATAGGCCAAAAGCAGTTTTGCCTCTAGAACCATAGACTTGTTGGCACTGATCAGTTCTTTATAATAATGTTTTATATAATTCTGTATGAGCACAGGGGTATGTGAATTAATCCATGTTTCTGCAGTTTAAGCATTTGAGGATTCCTTTAAATCATTATCCCAAATCCAAAAGAAACACTATACAAAAGAATACGTTGTGTCTATTTCTGAAAGAGGCCAGAGACTGGATAAGGAGGAGTCTTTAGTAGTTTATGGGTTTGGTATAGTTTTGTGTTCATGGTACGGTTTTGGCAGCACAGGGACTCGTATTTTATTTACTGTGGGTATAGGAGTATTCATCTGCAGTTTTGGATTTGATAGGAGCTGCACTTTGAGCTGGTTAAGCAGCACTACAGCTCCAGCTAATGGAAGTGCTGGATTTGCAGCCTGAAGGCAGTGGATCTGTGCAACAGTCTGGCATGTCATTGCTAAGTGGTAACTTCCCCTGCTTCTGATCCTTTGCTTTTCCTCCTGGGTCAATGGAGTCATTGCCTGAAATTCTCAATAGTCAGTTGCCTGACAGGCTGCTCTAAGTTTTGACCAATGTTAGCTAAAATGGTCTCATAACACTGAGTAGGTTTTTAGGTGCATGTCCAGTGTGCACATCAGGTGTTCATGTTGACTTGAAGGAGGGGTCATGGGAGTGAACACACAGTTGGGGTCAAGCCAGGGCTGCTTTGGTTTTGGTCTCAGCAGTTTTAGTTTGGATTTGGGTCATCTTAGCAATTCAGCGCTAAAGTTCCCTCCGTAGCTATTGCTGCACTTAAATTGTGTGGTCACAAGAAGTAGCTATGACTATACCCTTGTCCTCCTTCCCCCATCCCAGTAAAAATCACCACTTACCTTTGAAAATTTCTCCCTATTGGGCCATGTTTATAAGCAAACCATTGCACCTCTTTGCAGAGACTGGTGAAATGTTATAATTCTACCGCCAAAAAAAAAATAAATTGGGGATTGTGCAGAGTTGCAGGGAAGAGGAGTGTAGGCTGAACGAGTATGTTTATTCTGCAGTGTTTGCACTGTTTCTCCGTTACAGAATTTGGAGTTAAAGTCATACTGGAATCAGTCATTGAAGTATTTTGCAATTTTTCTCTATGGATGGATGCAAATATTTTGGTTTCCTTAGCAAATATAAACCTAATAAATGAAGTAGCTATTTCTAGTAATAACTTTGTAGACTCGTGACTAACAAAAGCCACAGCTGCCAAGCTTTCTGTGTAGTAAGATGAAAATACTGACATATAACTGGTGATAAAAATGCTGCTTTTGACAAGAAAACTTGCCAATATTCTCAAGGCAGGAGATATGAAGTAGGAAAGAAATGCCAAGGGATTTTAGACTTTTGGAGAACTCCAGCTTTTAAAACTGAAGCACTCTGGTGATGTGTCATTCTACTGAGTTGTCATTCTCATGGGGAGATTGATGACTCTTGTATTTAGGGAGAATCTGACACTGAACCCTTTTTCCTTGAAAGGCTTTGTGTGAGCTTGACTTTACTGAGAAATGTATTGATACAGAGGATGATCACATACTTTTATTAAACTCTACTAAATGGCAAAAGCAAAGGCTGTTTACTAAAGAATTTAAATACTTTTTTAGCAGTGTATATATATATATCTACCTGTATCTTTATCTATCTATATCTATATATATGCGTATATATTCATAACCATATATAGGCATTTGCATGCCTCATAATCCACAAGCAAAGATCAGAAAGCATATTCCTGGAAAAAACTGTCTCTGTGATTCTCGTTAAAAGAAAGTGTATTTCTAATTAATTTTCAGTTGTATAAGATGTTTATACATCACCCATCAGTTTAGTTTCTTGTCATAGAAGAAATATCTAGGTTGGTTATGTTTGAAAACAGGTGAAAATTTCCCACAAAACTTAGGACTGCTCAGGTGATGTCTATAATTTTATACACTGGGAGTTTGAAACTACAATAAACAGCACTGTTTATTTTTTGTTTCTTGTAAGCTTGTTCCTAATGGGATTGAATGGTTTCCAGCCTAACCACCAGCAAACAGGGGTTTATGCATTAATCTTCCACATCAAACTGTGACAAAAGAATAGTTTGCATATATGCTAGACTTTCAAATCTTAACTGAAGTAGATAGTGAGAAGCTACAGGTCTGAAGATCTTCACATAAATAATTTGCAGTCAACACTTTATTTGATCAAAATAGAAGTGCTGTTTCTTTGACTGTTTCTTTAATTTAGCAGGTGTTTGGTCAGATTTGTTGTTCGCTTTTTTTGTTTTTAACTCTTTGGCTTCCACAGTAAGATGAAAATAGGGAGCATTGATAATTAGCAGGGTTCATCAGGCTTGTTTAGCAGCATTGTGTGATTCAATAATGTTTGAATTGTTTGCTGCAGTTCCACTACTTTTACTTAACGATGTCTCTTCCTTAGCTAAGTCTAGGCATAAGAACTGTAGGTATTAATTTGCATATTTTGCTATAAACACAGTTGCTAATTTAGCTACTCTGTGATGAGGCAGATAACAAATTTCTGTCTTGGATAAGTATGTGTGCGTCTGCTACATCTTTTTTATGAAAAGAGAATAAAAAAAATCCATTAAAAAAACTCTTGGATATTGTGAAGAAAATACTGTAGGGTAGTATGTTCTAGACATTTATTCTGCAGGGTACATGTACAGTTGTTTAGTCTCTTCTTTTCTTACATTGAATACATGAGCTCTGTAAATAACCTTGAGGTGCTCAGAAGATGAGGGTTCTATTGCACAGTCTCCACCTCTAGATGCAGGTTAGGGTATGAACATCGGTGATGAATGGATTTTACGATTAAAATATGCAGTGAAATAAAAATTTCTTTTACTTTTGGGTTTCTACTGAAGTATAAAATCTCTTTTTGGAGAGAGAAGTAGAAAAAGGATCTTTGAAATACAGTTAATAACTGCTGAAAAACATTGCTTTTAGCTGTTTTGGGGGGCTTTTTAAACTTTCTTACACGTCTCATATATAAAGGCACATTTTTTCACATGATCATACATGATTGTACTATCATCCTGCCCTCTGTTACTCCTTCCAGACTTCAGTTGTGTAATTATAGAAACTTAAGACACTCTTTTCCCTTTATTTGGCCCAGAAACTGGTATGGCAAACGGCATTACTTTGTCAGAAGATGGACCTGAGTAACATTAAAGGGGATGAGAGGCAGGAAGCATTCCTGGGGTCATGAAGTAAAGATTTTCTTAATTCTTTTGATTTTTGCAGCTTCTCTTTTATGCAAAAGCAAATGATGCAAGACTTCTGGATATGCTTGTTAATCATTTAACAGATAAACAGATAAAGATTGTGAAGGGTAAATCTTTGTAACAACTCTTACTAATTCCCAAATTTTACTGAAAAGGCTTTGGTGTTTTGTCAGCATTGAATTTGCAGCTCTCAGGGTCTCAGATACTCAAATGTGTTTAGTATATTAAAATGTATGTTTCAGTTCCATAGTGTGAATGAGGAGAATGAAACTGTTGCTAGATTATATGAACTTTGTTTACTTTATCATCAGAATTTCAGGAGGTTGTTTCTTAAGCAAAGACACTTTGCTGTGTTTCCCTACTTAAGTTTTGCCCTACAAATTGCCACAGTCCTTCTAGTCCTTTTCCCTGCTGCTGATAAGAAAGTCCTCTGAAGAATTTTTTTGGAGAATTTCTTGTCACTCTTTCTCTTCCTCTCTTGTCTGTCCCTATCCATTCCATTACGTACCTAACAGTAGTATTTGAGTCAAGAGGGACTTGAAGAATGGAACACTTGGAAATCAGCAAGGATCTTGGAGACCTGCAGAGTTCTCCATGGGCAGGCAGAGCCTCCTGGATTTGTTGGATGTGCAGAATGACTGGCTGCTCAGCAGGCTCACAGAAGAGACCCAGAGAGCTTCAGTCAGTGCCAAATGAATAGGAAACAGCCATGCTCTCCTCACAAGGAAGGCCAACTTCATATTGAATGGAACTGGGAGGAACATCTTGCACAGATTCAGCTGTCTTTTTTGTTCACTAAGTTTTGGTATTATAACCAGCTGAAGAGTGTCTTTATATTTAGGATTAGCAAAGATGACAGGCTTTTTTTTTTTTTCTTTTAAACTACTTTTCATACGTCATTTTTTTAGTATTTATCATGGCATGTTTATGTGCTTTAAACATCAGTCCTAAAGTTTTGTTTCCTGACAAAGTAGCGACTTCAAGGTAAGGCAGCATCAGTGATCACTTCAGCATGAAAACCAAGCTGTGAGTCTTCAGCTAGTTAAGCTGAACTGCTGTTATCGTAGGGACTCATGATAAATAAGACAGTTTATGTTATAATGCAGGTCTTGATAAGTAGTAAGCAGCAGGTGAAATAAAGGGATATTTGGGAAGTGTAGAGGGAGGAAGAATGTTTTATTAAAATAAAATATTGTGAGTAAACTTTAAGGTAAAACTAAGGTCTCCAACTGATAATAGTAAAATCATGGCAGGACACCAAATACTGTCTGTCTTCTAGCTGAGGTGCCATCTGTCTCAGGTCCTCGTGCTGCATGTGCTTGCTTCCATGTTGGTTTTGAAGTACAGCTCAAGAAACTAGCTTACAGAAGTTCTTCTGTGAGGTGCAGAAAGGCAATGATTCTAGGCTGTTCCACTCAGAAACCAGTTTACTGTAGCCAGAGAGATAAAGCGGGAGCTGTCTGAGTCCTAGGAACTGAAGTATTTTGAGGATTTTTTTATGTGTTAGCACATGATCTCCTGTAAATATGTCTGCTTTGTAATCAGTCAGGGGTTCAGCTTGAGCATAAAATAAGGAACATTTGTGATTTGATTATGAGGTATTTGTTGAGTACTAGGAATGCAAAATTTGAAGGAAGTTTTTAAAGAAGGTGTTAAAGGGTGTGTAACTTACATGGAGCTAAGCAGGCTCAACTGTTGAAGCTTGTCCCCAGGCTGTAACCGAGACTTCCAGACTGGCTGTTTGTAGGTGTTCTCCTTTGGGGATTTAGGTAGCTCCATTTGTCTGTAAGTTTGCTCTCCTGTTTCAGAACTTCTTGAGCACTGTGTGTTTTTGTATGGAACTTAAAGGTGTATGACTTTCTTGTCAATCAAATATCAGCGCTCCTTTTCCTGCAGGGAATAAATCTGTTAAATCCAAAACTGCATCAACATAATCCCATTTTGCCATGCTGTGTGTTCTCTCCTTTTAGACACCATACAGTGTGTGCATATGATCAGGTTCTGTTGAAAAGCCAAAGGTTTGAACTTCGTGGTGAAACTGGGCATTGTGAAAGTACAGAACTGAAGTTAAAGGGGGAAAAAAAAGTGCTTCTGCATTTTAGGTTTTTGATCATGCCAGTGTAGTAGATTTTGGACTGTGCATAAAACAAAAAGCTGTGGAGTATTTCCAAAAAAGAACAGATCTGTGAGCCTTTTGGGCACAGTACTTTATTGCGACTTAGACAATTATTAGTCAAAATATGTTTCTGCAATTTTAATGAAAAATGAGGTTTTTATTTTATTTTTACATTTTCTGTTGGAACACAATGACTGGAAAGGGGAAGGCTGCTAAATTCTTTCCCTCGATTTGCATGGTCAGAATTTAAACCCCATTTCTAGGAAAGCTTGGTTGACAAACAGAATACAATAGAGAGTGGTTGCAGATGTGTGTTGGGAGCAGAGCAGTAGAGCCCAAATGTGCTTGCTGCAGAGAATAGAGATGTTGCATAATAGCAGTGTTGTATAACACAGGACTGTGTTTGAGCCTTGAGTTTGTTTATTTGCAGCATTATGGACCTCCAGCACCTGTAGATAATCAAGGACTCTCAAATTGCAAGAATGATTTTGGTTTTAAGTTTAAACTTCTGTGCTCACCTTATAGAAAATCTTTTGAGATATGCATATAAAAACGCACAAAATTGCATGCTGCAGTGCCTTTACATAATTTAGAAGTGGCAATAATATTTTTAAATATTCAGAGTCAAGAACCTTACACAGTTTTTTTACTGTTGCAGGTCTGCTTTTGACTAAAAAGTTGGGCAACTTTGTACTTCCTTATTGATTCTGGTTCTTTAATTTTATAATCCTGCTTAATACACCAATTCACTTTCATAATCAGTGGAAAAGATACCATTATATTCTAATGAAACAGCTTAATCTGTCTCAAATCTGTTCTGAAATAAAAATAATACAACTACATTAAATAAGAAAAGTACTCAAAATTACTTGAGATTTTTGATTTTTTTTGTCACACAAAGATGTAGAATTTTCAGACATTGGGTAATCTTGCTTTGTGATTCCGATTAAATGTTTTTCCAATGCAGTAGGAAATTGAAACACAAAGCAATTTGGGGAATGGGTAGATTAATCTGTTTTCACTACATCTGCAACGTGGCATAGTAGGGGGTATTTTCATATTTTTGACAGTGTTCTTTGAGTGGATTTACCTTATGTGCAGTGAAGGAAATGTAAGATTAATCTTTTCTTTATAAAAGTGATGGCATCTGAATGGAGCAGAAACCAAATATCATCTGCTGTGAGAGATTAATTCATTGACAGACATGCAAATTAGTTTTGGCAGATTTCAAGTGTATTTTCAGGAAAATGTGATAGAAGCCTGGTGCTGCTGCTAGTGCTGGTTTTACAGTGGCTTTGGTAATGTGCTTTCCTGATGCTTTTGCAGGTTTTAAGCATATCTCCAGCTCTCGTCCTCCATTCCCATCAGTGAGTGAAGCAAGGGTGATGTAGAAACCCTGACTGAAAAACTGAAAACAAATCTTTTGCTCATGTTCATTTTCTGTTTAAAAGAGAAATTATTTTGGGTCTATCTCAGTTTAAAATATTTGGAAGACAGTTTACTTAAATGGTTTGCAGAAATGAAGAATCTTTTTTTTTTTTTTTTTTTTTTTCAAATGTGTAACCCCCAGCCTGGAAATTTAATGAATTTGAGAACTTGTCTGTTACTCTTCCCAGTCTTTAATCAGTAGGGCTGACTCTGTTTCTGTGAAATAGCAAAATGGTGCATACGTGCATGTTTATTTCCCTTTTTTTTTCTTTTATTTTCTAAAACATGGTTGCTGAAGATGGCAAAAATTTTAACATTTATGTCAGGAATATATCTTTTCACATAATTCTTTTGCACTGGGAAGAGGTGGGATTCCCAGGAAAGGAAAGAGGCTGGATGAAGAGACCAAGAAAGAGCTTTCCTCAGGAAGGGAAAGCAATGGAAGGATCCACTCCAGAGTAGAGATGCACATTCTCCCAAAAGACAAAAGAAAGGCAGATCTCTGGGAATGCAGATATTAAGTGTTGATACTCTGTCAAAGAGGGAAAAAAATAACATTAAATTGTATTTGATATAATTGTTTTTCACAACAAATATGTTTATTCAGGTGCACTTACTGATTCTTAATACACAAATTAAAAAATGCAGAGATGTTTTCTCAGAGGTGAATATTGTCAGTAAGAGTTTTTAATTTTTAAAAGGAATTTAATTATCTATATATTGTAGATGTAAAAGTGCTTTGCTAATCAAAGAAAGATGTATTGAATAATAATCTTGGTGAGGTGCCTTTGTATTGTGGCATTCTTATCTTCTTAGGCCTCAGGATGCTGAGATGATTCTTCTCCAACCCTGTGTCTTTCACTGAGTTTCCTAAACCATGTTCTCAACTCCCATGAGCTGTTGCAGTGCAAATAACTACTATCAATTCTCACTGTTTCTGTCACTATGTAAAAGTGTTGTTTTAGAGTCTGTGTGTACTTTACAGTAGAACTAATAATACATTAAGTAAGTATTAATAATACATTTAAAGAAGTATTATATAGATACTGTCAGGAAATTTTTAGCACTCATTTTCCTTTGCTTTAGCTTTTTTTTAGCTTCCATTTTCCTTTAGCCATTGCAGGCAATGTTTTTTAAGCTTCGACATGTTGTGTTTAGTGAGCAGTGTAGGGTTTGCAAAGAAGCTCCTGCTTGTGCTCTGCAGCATAACCTTTGCTGCCATTTGAAGCCATACTTCCCTTTTGACATACTCAAGTTTATAAGTTACTGTATTCCGCCCAAGTTTCTTTACCTTCAATTAAAAATACCTACTAAATAGGCAAGGATGTTTTAGTAACCAGTTACTGCATTTCATTGATGATGAGCTTTATTTTTTGCATAAACTATATGAAATATGTCAAGATAATACATAATTAATTTTTTTTCTTATACTATTGAGGTACCTATAAGTAGTGATATATATAATATAAACGGACTATTTTTCTCCAAGCTTTACCAGTTTGGTGGTTTTAGTTTGGTTTGAATAGCCTAATTTGTTTTGTTTTGATTTAGTGAAGTTATGTGTGAAATGCTTTGGTTGCATGATTGAAGTCACAGTCTGTCAGTTTTCAAAACTTAATGCAAGGTTCATTTTTACATAAAAAGAACAACCATATACAAATAAGATGATAAAGTAATAACACTACTACATTAAATGCCAGTATTACCTTTGTAGCCTTATATGGGTACATTAATTCAGTGGTAACCATTTTCTGTAAATGACTAATACTAGATGTGACTTTTTTCTCATTTTTAAAAGAAAAGAAACTGCCCAAATCCATCTGCCTTTACTCCATGTTGTTCTGGATATGAGATTTTTGAGAGTTTTTTAAATTTTTAGTTCTATTCTCCAGTAACATCCCTCTGATCGCCTGCTTACATTAATAGACCTGTCATCCTTATGGCACTTCTCCTGAGGGATGGAAGGCTTGCTCTATAGGTTCTGTATCCCCAAGTAGATTTATGTCTCAAAATGTGTGAAGCTTTGAAAGGGGTATTCATGGGGACAGGAAGTGGAAAACTGATGAAGATGCATGGAAAAATGGAATACAAAAATAGAGTTAGTTCATTACTCTAAGGGTATCATGAACTAGAAGAAAAAGCAATTGGTTGGTAACTTTACTGTGCAGAAGCAATAAAATAAGAGGTGACTTATTCTGGATATTGGAAACAAATCTTGCTCTTGCTTCTAATTGTGTGAATAAAGGAAAATACAGTTTCTTCCATTTAAACTCCTGTTGATGGACTCTAAAATAAAGAAAAAGTTTGGTGCTTAGCTTGAAATAGGAAATTGGATGTTACTACACTGGATTGCGCAGTGTCTTCTAATATTTGTTTGCATGTTTCTGCTCACACTGCCGATACAAAAGGAGCTTTACCTAATAGACATGCTGAATTCTGACTTTGTGGTGGATAAAAAAGATGTTAAGGAGAGCCTGCTGAGGCTTTGGTTTGTCCCAACAAAAGACCAAGTAGGATACTGATAAATATTAAATGGATATATTTTTCTGACTTGAATGGAGGTCTTTGGAAAAAAATACTCTGGTTTCATGTGATAATTATGTGCCAAAACCATTTATTTCTAAAGCTGCTTTGTTTGGAAGCTTCACTTGGTGTGTATATGCACTAATGTGTGTGTGTGTGTGTGTACACATTTTTTTATGTATTTCGTCATAGGTTATGGACTGGTCACATGCACAAATGATGGTGCTGAGGATATTATGTAGATAAAACACAATATTTGAAGCAATTTTTAGAAGAAAATAGTTCTAAGCAGCTGGATAAACAATACTTTTCTCAGAGTAAATGCAGGCAGAAGGCTTTTCATGGTAAGAGGCAGTGATCTCAGAAGTTGAAGAAACAGAATATAAATGCTTCATTTTTCTGGTCCTGTGTCATCTCCCTGGTTGTGTTGTTTTAGTCATGGTGTCGCTTATTGCCTTGTCAGGATCATGACTGTGGAAGGATCTGTAGGCATGAAGAGGTATAATTAACATGTTTATGCCTTTGGTCCTACCTTTTGCTGATCTGGATTGCACTTTAAGTGAAGGTTGTTTATGCTAATTTAAGCTAGACACTGGTTGGACTCACCTACAACTATTGCAATCTAAATTGACCCATATCACACTTAATGCTATATTTACCAATGAGAGTAATGCAGAAAATTTATTTGGCAGATTTTTTTTTTTCTTGAAACATGAAAATAAAGTATTAACTTGCTGCTTTGCAGTGTTTCCCTAAAAAGGGATTTTGGGGATGTAATGTTTTCTTGCAAATGTAGCTGATCAAATTTTATTTTGAAGCCCCAGCTTAGATCTTTGTCCACATTCTTGGTCTCAGTTCTTGACATTTATTTTTTCATTGTCTGTTAGAGAGTATAGGTTTTGAAAAAATATCTTCTTCCCTCTGGTACAAAGCACTGATTGATATAAGGGAGGGTCAAACTTCAGATCTGAGAAAGAGTAGGACTGGAAATTTCATCTGGGTTTCTGGAGCTTCTTGTGGTGTGTTGTTCGTCTTTGTGGGGTTTTTTTGATGGTTTTTATTGGGTTTTTTCCTCTGACTTTTGAATAACTACATTTAGGAGACTTAATGGACTTGTATGTTTAATACCAGCTTGTTCTGCTACTTTCTCTTAAACACCTAACAATAAAATTTTACCTTTGATATTTAACACTTGACACCTTCTTTAGAAGTTTGATATGTCCTGCCAAGTTTTAAGAGAATTTGAGACAGCGTTAGGGGAACTTTGAAGTCATTCCTGTGTGAGAAAGTTTGGCTACCTTGTTTCAGACAACTCCAATGTTGGAGTAGCTGTGTATTCCGAGGTGGTCTGGAGTGGGAGTGTTTGGAGACAATCAGTGGGGTCTGATTAGACCACCTGGATGCCTGGAATGGGACAGCTTTCAGGCAAATGAGCCTTCCAGCCACCAGGTGAAGGCTTGGTTTGTGGAAAATGTTCTGTCTTTCCCCACCTCATTCCAGTTACCAAGTTTGTTTAGTAAGACGCTACACCTGCCAAAGGTGTTAAATTTCCTTACCCCATTAAAGGAAAAGTGCTGATTCAGTTTGAATCCTGAATGCAGAATAGTTTGGTGGCTTTAGGGTGAGAGTTGTTTGTGTATGGAGGAGCTGGGTGCTGTAGGTAGCTTCTTTTATAGCTGGCTGTCACACTTTGTTAACATGAAAGGGAGAGTGTAAGTCCTGAGTTTGCAGAGCTGTTCATTGCTCTGTGCCAGCAAACTGCCTGATACTTAAAGGGCAACCTGCTCCTAGTGATTAGAAAGGACCTCTTAAAAAGAATCAAACTCTGCACTGCTTTTAAACAGTCTCTTATATCTGACATTTCTATCTCAGCTTTATTTTGCTCCTTAAACAGGGAAATGTTTTTGAACTATTTGGATCAAAAAAGGCGAGAACATTTTAAAATTGGCAGTGAAATGACTTTTCAGCTCTTTCAGATTGAGGATGAAAGTATTTTTGACTACTTAGGAAAGTGCATTCATGAATTTGCAAGCAGATTATGTAGTTTTGTTTTTTTTTAAGAAATCTGCTATTTCTTTTTTTATTATTATTACACACACTTTGTTTCTGTGTAAACACTTAACCCTTTGTGCAAAGGAGAGTTTCTAGGTGTTTCTGAATTCCCTTGATGACAGTGCTAGTTTCTTTTGGTTAAAATGTTTTCCAAAGTGAGTTTAGGATGTGGAGGAGAGCATGGTTCAAAATGAAGTTTGAGCTTTCATCAGTTCAGTATGTGTCAGTGCTTAGTCCAGAGTTAGTATATACTTTAAAGATTGTATATATTGTAGGTTTCATCTCTGAAGAAGTTGCTATGATCTCACCATTTAAGGATTTCTTAGACTGAAGAATGAAGTTTTACACTCATTTCCCTCTATATCTGATACTGATTTTTTAAAAATAATATTGAAATAATATTGAAATTTTCTTCTTCCCCTCCCATTTTCTTAATATTCTCAATGAGTCCTAGTTATATTTACCATGGTAAATGTGTAATTCATTTATTTTGCAGTCACAGAATTCAAAATATACCTACAGGTAGAATGTGATCTGTGGACCATTTACAAGAAGTTGTATGAAAGACACAAAGTGTAATTTTATTTTTAGGGCATAGAATAAGGTGTTGAGTCAACATTTGAAAACTTTTCTAATAGCTAAATTAATTTTGATTCATGTGGTGTTTACTGGTTTTTATACTGAATCTGAAATATCCTCTGTTGAAGGTTCTTGCCATTTCTTACACTGAGGACATTCTTTTCTTGCACTGTTTTAGTTTAGGGATTGTAATGCTAACTTATTAGTGATGTATTTCAATACAGAATTCCTCCTGATAGAGAACAAAAGTATTTACCTGCTTTGATGTTGGTGCTGTGTGGTATGGGGGGAAAAATAATAATTATTCAGAGGAATCTGCAATTTTTTTTTTTTGCCTAGAAGCAGTAACTTCTGAAGCTGTTACTCATCCTTGTACACTTAAATTTAGGGGGGAAATGCTGACATGGGATTTTAGTCATTACTGTGTGATAAGGCAGTGTTTCACTCTCTGCAGCCTTTCAGCAGGACGCAGCCATGGCCACAGAAATCGGCTCCCCGCCCCGGTTCTTCCACATGCCGCGGTTCCAGCACCAGGCGCCGCGGCAGCTCTTCTACAAAAGGCCTGACTTCGCCCAGCAGCAGGCCATGCAGCAGCTCACCTTCGATGGGAAGCGCATGAGAAAAGCTGTCAACAGAAAGACCATAGACTACAATCCTTCTGTAATCAAATATTTGGAGGTCAGTAAATGAATTTTATGGTTTTGTTTAGAATCCTTTTATTTTTATTTTTTTTTTTCTTCCTGATATTTGGAATTGTGCTTTTCAGTTTCTGGAATACTGAAGGTCTACTGCTGCGTTTTCAACCAAAATTACAAATGTTTGTGAATTCGGTGTATTGTGAATAAAAAGGGGAGGTTGAGCATTGGCAATAAAACTGCTTGTGTTGTGTATTTTATGTAAATACCAACTTTTATGTTTTGTCTTGTAATTCCAAGTTGACGTGCAGTTCAATATCTTGTGTAATGTTCTGACTTTTGATTAAAAAAGTGATTATAAATAATGCAGTCATTTTTGTTTTGAAATATAAATTTCCCAAAATGAAAGATGAACCATTACCCCTTCCCCTCCAAAATCAGGGCACTAAAAATGTTTTCTCATCATTTTACTAAAGAGCTCTTCAACTTGCAGAGTGGCCTCTGAAAGTAATTTCCATACAGTTAAGAAATAGAGAAAAACTTAACATTGAAGTTGTATTGAAGAAATGTTTCTATAAAAATGCTTATTTAGTTTCCCTGATAGGATGGCATTACTTAAGAAATACTATTTTCTCATCCAAGATTTTCTCTACTAGTACTGGATGTTCCCCTGGACGAAATAGAATGAAATCTAAATAGTGACATTGTTGCAGCTGCAGGAGCAAGATTGCAAAATGTGATGAAATTGTTTCCATCTGCTATGACCAGTGCATGGGTATGGCTTGTAGGTGTTAACAGTTAGAAGGTTTACTTAAAAACTAATCCATTATCTTCTAAGATCTTTTCAAACATCAAAAATTTTAGACACATTCTTATGTTTTAGGAATGCCCCAGAAGAAATTCTGTTAGTAGTGGACTATTCTAAAAAATAATTTTCGAAGTCCAGGACCTTTTTACTATGACAGGAACAAGCACCCTCAAAATTCTGTTTATTAAAACAGTAACAACATGCAAAAAAAAAAAATCAGATCTACATCTGCTGGCTTCAGTACTACTGATTTAATTTAATGTGGTTCTAGAAAAAAAAAACTAACCAAGAAAAGATGTAATTTTCTCTTAGCTTAAGAAGTTGTAGCAAACTGCAGTGATGCATGCTGGGAATGTTTTACCTAGAATTGTAGCTTGTTTCCCATATGTGCACAGATCCAGTTTCTTAGGGTCTATGGCACAGAGCCAAAAGAAGTAATTTAATTCCAAATGCATGAAAAATGTTTTTGAAAAGGTTTTGTTTGACAACTCACAAAATTTAACTAATTGGAGGCATTGTTATCCCTTGGTCCTGTAAGCTTCAGCCATTTGAAAGCGTTGTCTTTATGTTGTCACTGCTGAAGGTCCTTTTGTAGCTCGTGCTGCTGTGTGGATTTCAAGGGGAGTTCATCAGCACAGGTGCTAATGGTATAAATTCTTGTCCTGAGTATAAAGCTGTGACACTGGGCAGCAGAGTACCACCATAATGCTCCTTGTTGCACAGGACTGCTGCTTTCCTGGAGTTGCTTCAATCTGATGAAATTAACACTTTAAACATTCCTGACTCTTTTTCTTACATAGTCTAAATTCCACATGTTCCTTTTCCTGAGTCCAGAGCCTTAATACAATTCATTCTAAAATCCTTGGAGCACTTTAGAATTTCCCAAACAGGATCTCCATGTGTTTCTTATTTTCTGTTATTTAACAGTGAAGTACACTATTGGAAACTAGGAGTTGTTTTCTTCTTTCCAGAATAGAGTATGGCAGAGAGACCAACGAGATATGCGAGCGATCCAGCCCGATGCAGGATATTATAATGATGTAAGTAAAATTTTTCTATTCATTGATTAAGCTGTGCAAACAAAATTTGTCCAGAAAATAGGAAGGATTCTGCATGTCAGCTGAGGTTATTTTTTTATCTGCAAAAAGGCTTAAAGCTTTTAAGGGTATCTTTATGTTACTTTTGTTTTGTTGGAATCCATGGCCATGAAGGGATCTTAAGGTTGGACAAGCTTTTAAATTATGTGCTTAAGAGCTTTCATAATGTGTTGAGGTTGCAAAGCTGCTGTTGAAGATGCTGTTCCTGAATGTTTGAGTTGTTAAGTCATGCAGGCTTTGAAACACTTCTACCAGCTTCTTCTGGTAATATCCCTGCAAATTACAACCTTGCTTTTCCAAAAATGGATTTTTAGAATGTGTTCTTTTCTTGAGGTTTTTGAATTAGATGTCATTAGTAAATTATTTTTTTTTCTTCTTTTACAGTTGGTCCCTCCTATAGGAATGCTGAACAACCCTATGAATGCTGTGACAACAAAATTTGTTCGGACATCTACTAATAAAGTAAAATGCCCAGTGTTTGTTGTCAGGGTGAGTAGAGTGTTGGAATTGCTTTGTTGTGTTGTCTTAATTTAAGTTAGGCTGGTTCTTAGCTGAATGAGATGGCAATTAAAGCATCTTTAAATAAAAAGAGCATGTGCAGTGTATGGACTACTTCTGTGTCCAGTCTTTCTATGGTGAGCTTGAGGAAAATAAATGGTACGGTCTGAGTACACAAGAATTCTTCCTCTCAGAGTTTGGGGTGCAATTCGACCAAAGAAAGGAAATCTGGTCTCTGTGCTGTTTGAGTCTCATAGCAGCTTTTAACAACTTTTCCATGATGCCACAAGTATTGTTTAGTACGGATATTGTGTGCTAGAAATGCACTGCCAATAAGCTGCTTCTTCTTTACAACTGGAATTTTCAATTGTTTTTACAGTGGGCTTTGTCCTGTTGTTACAAAAGTCCCCTGGCACAGTTAGGCATTTTTGCCTTCTTGCATCCTCTAGAAAGTCACTTAGTCGCTTCCATTTCCAGAGAGTCCCTGAAGAAGCTCATTATTTATTTGGAGAATACTGAAGAAATTTTTGAATGTTACATTTGCACAGTTTAGTTAAATGTTTCTTTTGCAGTGGACTCCTGAGGGGAGACGCTTGGTCACTGGTGCATCTAGTGGGGAGTTCACTTTATGGAATGGACTGACTTTCAATTTTGAAACAATATTGCAGGTAAAGTAATCTGTCAAGATTCCTTTGTGTTCCCTTGAGGTCTTGGAGCATGTTTTAGGAACACATCTTCACCCTGTTCATCACGGGTATGTGGCCTGAGTGGTGATGGGAGCCTTAGAGGTCTTTTATTCTGCTCTGATCCCATGTCAGGCCATGGCTACAGGCAATTAATTCACTTAATGCTTCTCATTCCACCTCCATCTGCTATATTAGCTGTTCTCAGGAATGTACTATGAGTATTTGTAATAAAGAAACACTTTGGAAACAAAGCAAAGAGCAAATACTCTTATATTTAGAAGACCATTGTATACAGAGTAAGGGGTTTTTCCCTCCTAGCATCTTGAATGTAATTAGATCATCATTGTTCTCATTTCCTCATTGCAGCTGTTAAGTCAGAACTTTAGTAACTTCAGTGTTTGTGTGGATCAGACAGTATTTGAATGTGTTTGCTAGAAGTTCTGTTTCTGAATTTGCAGGCTCACGACAGCCCTGTAAGGGCTATGACTTGGTCACACAATGATATGTGGATGCTGACAGCAGACCACGGGGGATATGTGAAATACTGGCAGTCCAACATGAACAACGTCAAGATGTTCCAGGCACATAAGGAGGCGATTAGAGAGGCCAGGTTTATACACAATATACCATTTTCTGTAGTACCTATTGCCATGATTAGACTGTTCTCTAAGTGTATTCTGGGTGCAGAAATGCATGGGTTCTGTCAGATTCTGGGAAACTTCCTGCACCACATAAACACAGTATTTCCTTTTGTTTCCACATTCTCACCGTTTTGCTGGCACCTTTCTGAATTAGTATTGTCCCAGTATCCGCCTCTGCAATATGTTAGAGATGTATTTGTCTGCCGCATTTTGCACTGGTATTCTTTTCATTTTTATATGGTGACAATGTGTATCAGTTATTCCTTTTTATACGCACTGTGTAAGACAACAATTTCATTCCAAATAAAGAATTCAGTCTTTAATAATCTAACTGAATAAAATATAAAGCCTTCAGAAATAAAACACCTGCATAGTTCTCACAAAATAATAAAACACTAAATAAAGTGAAGAACTGCTTGGCTTGGTGAAGCCAAGACTTCCAGTAATACTAAATACCCACGCAGACTGCCACATACAGAAGTCTAATGTTAATACTGAATGGGTTCTTCAAGCTTGAAACTGTAAGAAAGCCATTGAAAAGAAGATTGTAGGATATTCTCTTGGTTCAGTGTTGATGCCTCAGTTGTGCAAATGTCTTTATAAAAATCAAATCTAAAGTGATACTTATCAGTAAGATGTAAGTGAAGGGTGTTTCTAGAGCAAACCTGCATATAATTTTTAGTAAATGTTTTTAAGCCTGAAGAGAAGCTGCAGATCCCAAATGGCGCTAAAACAGTGTTTCTTTGGGTTCAGGTGCTGGCCCTTGGTGATAAACGTTCACTGCCACAAACTCACTTTCCACTAAAGTCACCATTATTCTTGGTAGGGTGCAGCATTTTCTGCCAGAGTTTGTAAAAGAAGTGCTTACTTTGGATTCAGTTACTGTCTGACTATCATGGCCATGCACTGAATTTCTCTACTGCTTTAGGCCCTTTCTTGATCATAAAGATCTAGGATTTCACAAGGGCACTCCCTCGTGGTCTTTCACTGCACCAGAAAGAAAGTTGAGTGCCTATCAGTTGTTGGTGTTCTGGCCCTATTCACATGGTTAAATAACTCCTTGCTTTTCCAGTGACTTTCATCAACCAATGATAACTGCTGAATCTGGAAGCTGCTTATGTGTCTGAAGGATTCTTTTCATGTTGTTAGTGGGGTGTAATAGGAGGGAATGTTTCCAAATTGCTCTTATTAGTGGTATGTTTATTTTATATAGGTTTTTTTTTTTTCCAACAGTTAAACCAAATAGAATTTTCCTGTAACCAGCTTTCCCTTATTTTTTGCTTCTCTGCTGCAACGCACCTGTGGCTGAAGAGGAGTTTTTTCCTAAGACCTGTTCTCCTGTGCTTCTATGTGGTGTCACTTTCTTGTGGTATTACCAAACATAAAAATCTAGGGTGACCGTTACCAAACCATTTGATGTTGCTTCTCATCCTGCAGAGAAGGCACTACTCTGTGCAGTCACAGATAGGAAGGTGCTAAGAATAAATGACAGATTTTTTTTTTCTTCATTTGACAGGGGACTGCAATGCAGTAGTAATCCTATGGTAAATTCATGTCTTGTGGTGAAGTGCCATTTGGCAGGCGCTGTATTCACTTAGAAGTGCCTATGTTCAAATGCCTCCTTCAGTGTATAATACATTACAGTATAATTTTGCCCTGTCTGAGAAGCATAGATAATCTGTTAAATGCTGACTTCTTTCCCCTGCTGTGTGTCTTCATGTAACAGTTTCTCACCCACGGATAATAAATTTGCTACATGCTCTGACGACGGCACTGTTAGAATCTGGGACTTTCTACGTTGCCATGAGGAGAGAATTCTTCGAGGTATGTGTACCAAAAGTACTGATTGGGGTATTTCAAGAGGGGGAAAACTTTTTTTTTTTTTTTTTTTTACTAGTGGTTCACAATACAGAAGTATCAGCTTGTCTACAATTTTTGTCTTAATGCTCCAAACAAGTTTTTGTTTGGCTGCTGCTGTAGGTGCCTTATTTTTAGAGAGGCTGCACTTCACAATGGCATTACACTGTTACTCTCCACTTGAGCTTAAACAATGGAGGTGGATAGAAGGACATTTTACTGCTCCTAATTAGGTAGAAACAGCTGTTTCTGGATCAGGAATACATTTATCCTTCTCCAAAGCTTAATTTGTGACCACTGTTATTTCAGAACATGCATCTTCATGCAGAGGATTCCATTCTTTTCACAGGCATACCTTTCATTCTGATTTCTTCAGAGGCAAGGTGGTTATTTCTCATTCCTTAAGAGGAAGAGAGTATTTAAGTAGAGAAAAGGTAAATTCTGATCACATCATTTATAGCACAGGGAAATAATCCTAGCTATGGTTAAAGTTTCTGTCCAACATCTATGTATACTAAATTCTGGTGCCTTTCCACTGGCTTTCTTGAGCCTTTCTCCTTCTTTTGTTGCAATCCTGATGAGCAGTAACAGTAGCTTCTGACAGCTATTCCTTATTTACAGAGCTGCCCAAGGTACATAATGTAATAAGAGAATATATATTAAAAGGCTGCTAGGAGACAGAGGGCTGTAGATTTGCAGATAATCTGCAAAGAATGTATAAAATAAAAACATGGACTTTCAGTTATAGGTGTGTGAGCTTGTTCAGTGCTTTCCTAAATTAAGCAATTTTTTTTTTAAAGTCATGCCTCCAACTTGGACCTGCATTCCATATTTTATGAAGTAGATCTCTCCCTGTTTCTTTTGACTCTTAAGGCCTCCTCTTGTTGCACAAGCATGTTACTTTTAAACACCACTACTTTGCAAAGACATTAAGCTTCAGTATTACTGCAGTGGTGGTATTGTAACGGCATGTGTCCATAGACATTATGGTAGGTGTGTTCTTTTCAGGACTTGGCAAACAAATTTCTAGGTTATATAATTTACACCTGTTACTCTGGAAGGCCTCAAACAGATTTGGGACTGTTTTGCTTGATGCTTCACAAAATCATTCTGCCCTAAACATATTCTGTACCCTCCTCCATGTATGTACTAACTATGTGGAGGAAATAGGGGCTGCCTCCATGCGGAGTTGTCAAGGTCATAAAAATTCCTCCACTTCTACATTCTTCCAGTGTTCAAAGTAGGAGAAGAGCATGTAATGTAGGCTATAGAGAACAGAACTTGCACTACATTTTCTTCTCTTACCTCGTGTATATTAACATTTGGTTGTGAGTAGACTTCAGAATTATCCTATAGTTTCTTAGCTTATACATCTCAGTATTCAATTTTTAGTTTGCACATAATTCTATAAAGAATACATTTGCTTCTACTTTTGTCATCTAACCACAATACACTTCACCTTTCATTTAAGTTTGAAAGTGGTTAGAAAACATTAACATCTTGGGATAAAATTGAACAGGGCAGATTATTCCTTGTTTCTCCTGTAAGATAAGCAAAAAACCACCAAACCCCAACCTAAACCCAAAGAACACCAGCAAAAAAATCCCTCATACCAAAGCAAAATAATACCCAAACCCCTGACTGTTGGGAGGATGTCTCTGAATGTACAAGTTTGATTTGGCTTTGGTCTCTAGGACTGGTTTTAAATATGGTCAGAAGAATTATTTGAAAGAGCTGATGGGTAACATAATTTTATTGGTAGAAAATCCAAGCTTTCACACTTTTATTTGGAGATTAGTGCTTATGGCTTTAGGATATGAATCTTCAGCTTTTGGCTTCTCCATGTGCATTCTGCTTTTCCATAGTTACAAGTGTGACCTGTAAAACTTTGCTGAGTACAACCTTCCAATTGTTCAAATACTCATGCCATTGCCATCCAGTTAGTGATCTGTAAATTAAAATCTTGGTGCCACTATGTCAGAAGGATTTTATGTACATTGTTTAGATCAAATACAATGCTGAGAAATTATTTTTATTTCCTACTTTCACACATCATACAGCTATTCTGGATAATATTGGTGTTGTGAAGTTGAGGGACTTCTACAGTGTCCTTTAGGTCCAGAGTTTCACTTCATGTGTTGAGGTCTTCTTCAAGTTGTCACACAGAATTATAAAAATCAAATGTAACTGTCAGTTTACAGTCAGATGTATAAAAAGATCAGCACTCAGGGATAATATGTCAATATATTGTTGTTCTTAATGATTTTTCAACAAAAAATTAAGGAACATATTTTAAAAAACACATTGGAAGATTCTAATGGTAAGGAATGCTTTTAAAGCAATTCTGTAGAGAGCATTAAAGTTACGGGGATAAGCTTTGCTGATACATAAAAAAAACCAACAGAATTCCATAGGCTTATTGCAGGTGCTTTTCCTTGCACGCGAGCAAACAAATATCTATTGCTGTTGCTTACTGAAATGGTCCATTAAAAGTGGCCTGAAACAACAATTCTAGACTTACCTTCTGAAGAGTATTGGAAAAACAGTGGAAGTGGTAAATTGCGTAAGATAAATTCTTAAGGTTTTCCTGCAGTTTTTTCAGCTGTCTGGAGCAGGCTACACATTTTTCCCGTAGTTTAACCTGTAAGTACGTGAGCTGCGTGAGATACACTTATTAACTGTATCCACTTTCCTTTAATTCCTCAAAGTGAAGATAAACAGAAGACCCTCCAGGGTTCTTCATACCTTGTGCCAGAGGTTCTGAGTCTCATTTCTTCAATCTCCAAGTCCCTTTTTGCTGGACAGTTTTTCACTGCTTAATTTTGTTTTGGCTATTGTTTCTACCACCATGGCTTCCCAGGGTACAGGAGGGGGAGTTTGGGCATTTTGGTAGCAGTACATGAAGATTTATCAAGCTTCTTTTTAATACCCTAAATAAATATATAGGATTAAAATCTGGTTTTCTTGGGGAACCATTTTAAATAATTCAAGTGAATTATCTTGAAAGAACTTGCAGGTGGAGGAAATAGCACTGAGTGTCACTGCTTCTCCATGGCCCAGGTACTGCCTGGGTTTTCTCTTGAGGTAGAGCTGCTGTGACCCTGATTTTACACCAGTTGCTTTTGCCTGTGTGTATTTCTGTCATTTCACTATCTTTATGATGGTAAACAAGTGCAATTGAATGCACTTACTAAAATACAGTAGGAACTTTACAGATGTTAGAAAAAAAGTTCTTTTAAAAATAAGACACGGAAAATAGGCTATAGTATAGCAATATTTTATTTTCATGGCAATAATCTGTTCCTCTGAAAGGCATTTCCAATAAAGCACTCTCAGATCTTTTGTCTAAACTGTTGCAGTGAAGTTAATGCTGGGAACATTTCTGTAAGAACATACACATAGATGGCTTTTAATAATGCTAAAAATATCTAGTGAAAAACTATGCAGTACAACATTCATGTCCCTTTATTTATATGAGAAATTAATGTTATTGCTGATTTTTACTGGTGGCAGTGACGTTCTGGGTAGTGTGTCTGTGCTGATGCATCCCCAGGAATATTTTTGGGTAGGTCATTAATAAACACATGATTCCTTAATTATTCCCAGCATGACATCATGGGCTAGGAGGCTACAAATAGATTTTGGATTTCTCAGTTCCCCCGTCCTTCCTTCTTTCTTTCACAGTCACCCAGAATCCCATCGAAATAAATGCTGGGGAAGAGTGTAATGCTTTCATTCTCCAGTGTAGATGAGCTCTGTATTCCCAGGATTTCAAAGGTTACCTGCCTTAAATATGTCTTTTGGGGAGGATGACTCCACCCAGCTCTCTGAAGGATGCTATAACCCATGCTTTTTAAAACACTTTGTAGATATATTTTTCTGTTTTCTGTCTCTAAAGTAGGGTGATAGATTAAATGGTGTTTCAGCCAGTGTGGTAGACTTGACAAAAGATTTGTCTTAGCCTAATTCAAACAATTAAAGGCAATCACGATTTCATTGCATTCTGCCTGGATTTGAAATGTGCAGTCTGTAACAGCATCTCATTTTTGACGCTATCAGCTACAAAATATCATGTGCATTTGTGCCTGCAGAAGTCACAGCAATCATGGTAAACAGACTTTTACTCTGCTCACAGGTTCTGAAAAAGTGTTTCCACGTGGAAACTCTGTTCATACTGAAATAATTGAGGGATTTTTTCCTTCCTTCTCTTCCATGTCTCAATCTTTATTAACAAATAATGTACCATGAAGCTCCTTAAGCTTGAATCTATTTTATGGTTTGTGTCCTCTGCACTTTCCACCTGAAAGGGAAGGATCTCTTCAGATTTTAATTCCTCAGTCAAATAGCAAATCCTGTTCTTACGGATGCCTATGACTTCCATGGGTAAAAGGAACCTGAGGACCAGAACTACATCTTCAGCTTGGCCCTTCACTTTTAAACATTATTAGCCAACTCTTAGCCTTGAAGCAAGTAACTTCTAAAACTGTTTCCTTTTCTTGGAGTATAATTGAACTCTACATTGGATAATTTAAAAGAAAAAATCTTAACACTTCTCTTTCCAACTTTGTTACCCTTATATGAGGTTTTTTTCTTTTTTTTCCCCTGTCTCAGCAAAGAGAAAACAGCAAATTCCGGAAATACTTTCATGTCAATACCATTTTTCTTGTAAGGAGACCTATTTTTAAAACTTTCAAGAGTTTTTTGTGGGGGTTGCTTCTTTAGACTGTTGGGATTTCAGGTATATTTGAAACGTCTTCTAGCCTACTGATGCATTCCTGCATGCATATTAGAAGGTTTTTACTCAGAACAGAAGCTCGGGATGAGATGAGACCTGGCTGACAGTGGCATGCCAATCAATCTAGAGAAGGCAAGTCCTTGAATTTTTGAACTTAAAAAGATGATCTGTTTTGGAGTGCTGGTATTGGACCAGCTCAGTCTTCTCTTTGTTGGTGGGCTTTTTCTTTGCCAGCTGGTGTTGCAGGTCTTTGGTCTTTGTTGCCAAAGCTGAGCTGGGGCTGGGGGAGAGAGGTGCTGCAGCTAAATCAGTCAAGGAACAGCAAATGGCTGTGTTTTTCATGTGCAGTAGGCACAAGAAATGTTCAGGAATTTATGTTAATAGTGAATCTGTGAGATTTTTTTTCTGCACAGTTGGGATCACTTGCACAATCTGCGATGCAAGAGCCCCATTGTCCTGCTGTTCATGTTATGCCAGTGATCCTGCTGCTGCTTCTTTGATTTTTTTGCATGGTGGGCTCTTCATTGCCTTATGCACTTTTCTCCTCTCATAAGGAAATGTCTCTGCCTTTTGAGATTAAAAGTTACAAATATTGTATACAATTTCCTGCTTCATAAATGGAAGGTATCACACAACATAAATTTCCCTAGCATCTTTCTCTACACTTTGTTCAGAGTTAAGTAGCAGCAGGGATCTGGAGTGAGTTCTTATACCCTTTCCTGAGCTTGTAGCTAATCTCAGTTACTGCTGCTTGTTAGGATGGTGGGTATAATCTACATAAGATGGGAAGAATCCCATTTCTTGCTTGAGTCTACTGTAAAGTGTTCAGGTGTCATCTGGTAACTCAGCATATCCCTGATAATGACTTCCAGTACTAAAATGCATTGGTTTTCTCTGCATAGGAAGCTTTATTACAGATAGGCTTTATTGAAATATCCACTTCTGTACATTTTAGAAGTAAAAATCCATCTGAGAGTTGAGAAACTACCCTGCTGTATTGACTTATATCAGCTTTCTATTTGTGAAGTATCTAGATAGAACAAAAATTTGGGGTTGTTTCACTGAATTGAGGTGCTTGGTTTCTGTGATTAAAAGATGATGATGATAAGGTGGTAGGTTCAGGCTTCTGTTCTGCTTCCTAAAACAATTCCAGGAGAATTAGAGGGTATTGGAGACTGCTCTTGGAGCTGATTGCACGTGATATGCCAAAAAATTGTAGTTCATTTTTGAGTAGCATACAGCATACTAAGTTTTAGAGTTCTGATTCTTACCTACACCAAGTGTTTTGACAATCCTGAAAAATTAATAGGAAATAAATAGAATTCTCAAGGAACGGGTACAAGAGATCACAAGACGTGAAACACAGCACTGTGCTGTAAGGAAGTTATGCTGCACACATCAGTCAAGGCTTTCCATGAGACAAGAATGAAAAGACACTGTACATGAAAGAGATTATTTCAGGTGCAACTTTGAAATATTTTCATCCCTTAAAATTGTCCTGAAGCTGAAAGTTTTACAATCACTCACATTGAGTCCAAGGGCAAATTTTGCACTAATAATCCATCTATTCTCTTAAGCATGGAGGAATAATGAGAAACCTCAGTGTTTCCCGGAGCAGCCAGTTCTCAATGCTGCTGAAATACAGGATGGTTCCATAAGAACTTCTCTGCATTGTTAGGGTTTTTTGCCTCTGCTTCCTTTTGTGTGTTTGATGATTGCAAGCGGTAGATAAATACTGAACTAGGTGAAACCATTTTTTACAGGTTGTTAGTTATAAATACTGGAGTGATGAGAACTTCATCAGTTGTGACTTCACATGGAACTGAAAATAATTGTGCACAATACTCTGTGTGTGGGTCAGGATCCACTTGCAGTGAGAGCCTCTGGTGCACCTGTGAGCTTTGGCCTTCAGCCCTGCTCATGGTTATGGAGGAAGAAAAACACTATCTAAGCATTGATAGTAATGATAAAATCCTAAATTACAGGGACCGTTGAATGCTGATGCTAAGGTGTTACCAGTCTTTCTTTCTCAGCACAATTGAGGATGGTGGCCTCTGGGTATCTACTCACCAGTATTTGTCACAGCAAAAGTTCTTAACAAAAAAAATTAGCTGGAATTAGCCTTAAGCCATTTATGTTAGTAACTCATCTCTGATGAAGTCTTACTTGGATAAATACTCAGAATTGGACACTTCATTAATTAGATTTTTAATGGACTCTTTTTTTCTGGCATACCATTTCCTCAGGGAGCACAAATAAAATGAAGCTCTTTTAAAATGAATGGTGGAATCTTCAGAAAACAGGAATACACAATTCTTTGCTGAAAACAATCCATCTCAGTCCTTAGGAACTTTTCTTGCAGGCTTCTTGATGCCACTTGCATGAGTTGAACAAAACACTTTTTTATTTATTTAACTTTTATATTTTCATCTCCTTCAGTTACTGTACTAAAATCTTTTGTGCATCTAGGTAAGCATAAACTTTGCAAAGCATTTGATGTTTTCTTTGCATCATTTCTATTCTACATACTTAATTATTTTGTGTTATTTTTACGTTCAGATCTGAATTCTATTCTAGGTTTAGTAGTGAGACACACTTAGCATTTTATCATATGAATGGTATCATAATCTGATATTTGAGATTACATGTTCCTAGGGACAGCCAGGCCCTGGCAGATGGGGAGAGAGCTTGCAAATGTTTTCCCTAAAATACAGTAGCATTTTTTTTCATGTCTTTCATAACTGCCCGCCATTAACTTCCTCATGAGAATGCTGATCCTGCTTGTGATACATTGCATTTTTAGGAGGACATAGTCAAGATTTAAACTGGGAATTTGCTTAAATGGGATTGTATAGCAGATCAGGAGAAAAGGGATTAATAAGAATCCTGAATGAATCTGTGTGAAAGGTGGCTGGAAATAAGAACAGGAAATGTGAGGAAAGTGTGGAGGCTGTGTCAATATGAAAAAACTAACAACAGCTCGTGTAAGGATTGAGAAAAGTTGGTGGCAGTGTGAACATGGAGATGAGAATGAGGTGTGGTGGTACTCAGCAAATCACACTCTAGGCATTTTGTGAATAATTTGGGGCAACCTCAGTCATTGGATCAGCCACTGGGCAGGCAGGGGTTTTATGGTTGAGGGATATATGTGGAGACAAGTAGACAGCGTAGGGTGTGCCAAGAGTGTGTATATATGCTTATCTGTGTGATAGTAGTACCCCTAGTATCTCTTAAATTTTGTGTTCTGTGTCGTGGCTTATAGACACTCAAGCTGATGAGTTGGAGTAGTTAGGAACATGCTCTGTATTTGTTCCAAAGATGAACAAAGGAGACCTCCCCGCAAGAATCATGCAGTCCAACTCTTTAGTTCTGGTCATCCCCAAGATTCACACCGTTTGCCCACAAGTATTATACAAACCCTTCTTGAGCTCTGTCAGGCTTTGTGCTGTGGCCACTTCCTGGGGATTCTGTTCCAGTGCTCAACCATCCTGTGGGTGAAAAACTTTTCCTGGTATCCAACATAAACCTCTCCTGACTCAGCTCTAGCTGTTCCCCTGGGTCCTGTCACTGGTCTCGAGAGTGAAGAGATTCAGTGTATGCTCCTCCACTTCCCCTCACAAGGAAGTTGTAGGCTGAAATGTGGTCTCCTCAGTCTCTTCCAGGCTGAACAGATCAAATTACCTCAGCTGCTCCCCATATAATTTCCCCTCCAGACTTTTCACAATCCTCATGGCCTCCTTTGAACTCTGTCTAAAACTCAATGTCTTTCTCACCTTGTGGTGCCCACACCTGCCCCCAGCACTTGAGGTGAAGCTGCCCCAGGTCAGAGCAGAGTGGGGCAATCCCCTGCCTTGCCTGGCTCCCTGGGGCACGGCTGGCCCTCCTGGCTGCCAGGACAGCACTGGCTCATGTTCAGCTTGCCATCCATCAGGACCCCCAGTCTCTCATTCCATACACATGGCCAGGGTGGCCCTGTCTCAAGTGCAAAAGCCAGCACTTGCCCTTGTTAAAGCTGCTGTGGCTGGGGATTGTCCAGCTTGGTGGTGGTTTAGTGAGGGAGGGATGCCATCATTCTCACTGCAAAAGCTATCTCTACCACCTGATGAAAATCCATTATCTTGTTTAGTAATCCCTGTGAAGCAACGTGGACTTATTTTCTTCTTTGCAGTTTTATCAGTTTATAGCTGTAAAAGTATCTAAAGTGGCTCCTCAGATCTGAGGTTAGCTCTGGTTCACTTCAGCTGGGGGTATGACCAAGTAAACATGACAAAGAAGCATATGTATGCTTCAGCAGAAAGTAGTTGAGTAGATTAAGCATGCAAGTGTGTATTCAAGACTTATTTTCAAAGTTCAGTGCCAGAGTTTTCCACGGGACTGGTCTTTACATCACAGTGAAAATACAAATTGTTGCTTAATTTTGCTACTCACAGATAAGGCTTTTTGTTGAAAAGAAAACACTTCTTGTGGGAAGACATTTTGATTATTGCTGTTGAAAGTATAAATGTGTCTTGCAGGTAAAGTAACTATCAAGAAATTTTTATGTATTCGTACGTTCATTTATAAAGAGAAGGTTTTTAGGGGAGGTATTTTTTTTATAATTCAAAAGTATAGGGCTATTAAGTGTCTTAGCTTCAAAGAAGCACACCTGTAAGTATGGCAAGTATAGCTATACAAGAGAAATCTAAAACTTCTCAAAATATATTTATCTTACAAAAAGTTTCACAGATGAAGTTTGACAATTCTTCTATCCCAGTTTCTATTACTACCTGTAATTGTTAACTTAGTGGAAGCATCTGATATTCTAGTTCTGCAAAGCATTATTTTGATACATTACACAAGCTATCCAGTTCAATGCATCATATAGTTATTGTTTTATATACAATATTTTCTTAATAATTGTCATATTGTGTATGCATTGATTTTGCCCCACTGGAGGTATGTAGCAAGAGCTATTCCAGATGTAACTACAGCCACATGCAGAAGCAGTTGTATAATTTCACTTTAATTTGCTGGTGTAGACAAGAACTGCAAGTGTTATATAGTCATTGAATATAGAAGATGATCTTCATCTGGTTTTGACCATTTATAGAAATTTTGTGTGAAACTTTTTGCTCACCAAAATTAGTTTTTAAAGGGAACTCACCATATATAAATATGAGACTGACCTGAAAAACTGGAAAGTTAACTATAACAGGACTGAAACAGGTGCTTCTTCCAAATCACTAAGATCTTGGGGGGTAAACTTCAACTTTTAGTTCAGAAAAGCTGAGAAATGTGTTACCATAGCTGCTTAATATTGGGAAGAAAAAGAACCTTTTAGTGAAAAAATAAACCCAGCTTTCTGTGTGTGCTGGCAGATGCATATTTACTACCTAGGTCTTTTTCTCTGCCTGTTGATTTAGAATCATCGAGAGCATGAAAATACTGTAGATATTGTATTAAAATCTTATATTTTAAACTTCACTTTAAAAAAAATCCTCTAAAGAGAGTCATGATAACCTTATAAATAAGTAGCTGTAATACTGCTGAAATAACTGTAACTATTCCAGTTCTCAAAGGGAAAAATGAATCTATGAAAAAATGGAGCTGAGAATCCTGTCTATTATTAACAGCATATTGTTACATTCTGGGGAAATCAAGTCTAACTAATTAATACAGTATTTTTACACTTGAACTTCTCTTTATAGCTGACTTGCTTCTCTCCAGGATAGCCTTATTCAGCTTTATTTTTTTCTCAGTGTTAAGATTTAAGGAAGGAGTAGGTCTGATACACATTTACAATCCTCAGAATCTGAATAGAAAGACCTTAACATTCTTTCTTACTTAACACAAAGCCTAGTGTTCCTTGGGATATATTTTTCATCAGAGGTTGAAGTTCTTTCTGGCTTTATAAATAGTCACTACCCTTATGTATTAAAAAATATGAGTGTCATTTTTGGATTCAGTGAAGAGCTGATATTCCACATCACCTTCTAACCTTCTGTGGGAGGCACTTGTCCCAGTATGGTTGATAGGCTAAAACATTCTCCTTTGAAAAGGAAATTTTCACCATTTTTTAATATTTGGAGATAGGTAGCACAAATTGAGATGGTAGAGGTGGTATTTGTATGCAATTTCCCACTTAAGTACAAGTTCAGTGGGAATCCCCAGAAGTTTAAATGAGTTCAAACTCATTGATGTTCCAGATATGTTGCCATTATAAAAATAAATATTATAGCGAAGTTAAAAGTTTTAAAAAATAGTTTATCCCCTTTTCTCATCCAGTGGAAAGCACATTTAAAAGGCCATTTTTACTGCAGAGATGATCTCATGTTCAGCATCTTTTTTTTTCACCTGTTCTCTTAGTAGGGCAGTAAAAGAGTGTGAGAGCTTTGCTTAATTCTGGGGCCTGTGCAGTCTCTGTCCTTGGAGGTTTTCAGACTGAATCTGGATTAATCCCTAAATAACCCAGTCTGAATTCATAGCTTTGAGCAGCAGATTGAACAAGAGACTTCTGAGATTTCTTCCAGCCTGATTTACCCTGTGGTCATGGGATACTGAAATATACTGAATTCCCCTGTTTTGCCAAAGCTAGTAAAAATCCTGATGTAGGATTCAGCTGTTCACCAGCACGTATGACATAAGGACCTGATCTGGAAAAGAAAATGAAATATATATATAAATATAATTATTATTTGTTTGGTTTTTTTATTTTTTCTGGCAGCTTTTAACATGCTTCAGGAAATGCACACTATTTGGATTGGAAAGGTTTTATATTTAGTGGGTCTTTTTTTTAGAGATGATAAATGTTTGATCATTCCCTAGTAACTAATAGTATATTAGATGTAGTCATCACTGAAGTTTCAGAACTTCCTGTGTCCTACAAGCATTAAAACTTTTATGTAAATAAGATGCTTTGGTGTAAATAAGATGCTTTGGTCATGTGATGTCAGCATCTTTGAAGCTCCTGCTGATTATATAGTGAGGTAAACCAATACCTACAGATATATATATATATATATATATACACATATATGCAAATATAATAATTATATATATATAAATTTTTATATAAACATCTATAATGGTGCCAGTGGCACATTTTATCATCTTAATCCTCGTTTGATGCTCTCTTTTATGTTTCAAAATGATGCAGTTTTGAAAAAGACTCTGCAGTTTGTGTTGTAAAGCTCTAAAGCCCATGCACATTAAATTTAAAGTGTTTGCTTTAAATAAAAAATAAAAATAAAAAAAGCGATTTAGGTAGGTGCTTTACTCCTTGGACTAGGGCAGCCTAGGTTTGTCTGTGTGCATCAGTGTTCCTCTAGATCACATTCCCAGCTTCTCCAAAGACTCTGTAAGTAGACCTGCTGTATTCACAAAAATAAACCTTTACATCCAGGTGAAATGGGTGTTAAACAATCTTTTTTCTTCTTTTTCTTTCAAGTAAGAGCTGGTCTACAGAGTATATTTCATTGTTCATTCCCACACCTGTTCCAGGTCTTGACTGTAATGTCTAAACTAAAATTAATTTCTGAGTTTAAGCATTCTAACAGAAGAATGCATATTACTAAATATTATTTTGAGACTGCAGTTATCGCAAAAAATACTATTTTTTTACTAAAAAAAAATAAATTTTAAATTTTAGAAGTTTTTTGTCTTAAAACGTGAGAAGTGCAGGCCAGATTTGTCCTGGTGTAAACTCTAAACTGAGTTTAGAAAGAAGTAACTACACATTTCAAAACTTGTAGACAAAATTCTCCCATTTGAATTGTAATTAATCAAGAACAAGGTGTAGTTGCACATTGAAAAAACAATCTGGACAGCTCTGAAGCATATTTCTGTATAGCATAGGTGCTTCTAATTGTTAGCCAGATACTCTGTTTTCTAAGGATTAACTGAGTCTGCAGCTTGATAGAGTGCTGGGTGTTACTGCTTGCTGTTTATTCCTGGTCAAGAAGCATCCTGCCTTTTTTCGTCTGACTTCTGTTCTTTCTTACCCATGCATAATTCATACGCAGAAATAGTGTTTTTAATTAGACCAGCTGATACAGTGAGAGAAAAGAGTAGGGTTTTGTTGTTTGGTTTTGGGTTTTTTTTTAAAGGCTAAATTAGCCCTTCTTTAAGGATGCAGAAACTTGCTTATTTTAGTTCACTTGATGTAGTTAGATAATAAGATGCCTTTTCCCTGCAGATCGTGCTTTATGCCCTTAAATCTTCAAGCAGCAACAACTCTTTGTTGCTTCCCGAGCAGGAACTCGCCTACTTAAAATGACTGTAAGAGGTTTTTTTCTCTTCAGCTATACATACATTCTCAAAAGCATTATTCTCTTGGCTGCTTTGCTAAATTTAGCCCGTAGGAATATTGATAATATTGATGAATATGGATTACTCTTGTTTACCACTCTCCTTTTGGAAGTCCCTCTTCTCCAGAGAGTTACAAATGAGCACACGGTGTTACAGTTATGAATGCAAAAAGCTAAGTTCAATGAGACAATTCTTTTATTACATTTAATTATACTGCAGTTATTCTTTGGAGTTCTTTGGGCAAAGGTAGGTTCTTTGTTTCACACTACTCCTAGTTTGTCAGGAATATCCCTTGCTTCTAAAGGAATGTAGGAATAAAAGATCTTTCCAATCACCTATGCAAGAATGTTGGAGGTGTCATTTCTGTATTGCATATTGCATTTGCTGGCAGTTTTAAACAGGACTTTTCTAAAAATGCAGCCAGGAATTTTTGAGCTTGCATTAATTTAGAATTCCTGTGGTCACATAAAACTGGAGCAGTGGAGGCTTTAAATAGCAGGTGCACTCCTGCCAGCCGTGTTTGGAGGGATGCAGTCACCCCTTCCTGGCTGGAAAACACATCCTGCTTGCTCACAGGCTTTGCACACGCTGCCTGATGCTCTCTCACTGCCATTTTCTTTTCTCTGCATCATGGAGTTCTTCAAGGACTATCCAGGCTTTGTCCATAAGAGCATTGAGTGTGTGTGTTTCAGTCTGCAATTTCACCACAAGGTTGTCTGTTCCTAGTAAACTTGGTTAGAAACACTGGCAGTTAATCAGTGTTTTGCACAATGGTTGAAGCTGCATTATTTCTTGCACAGCTCTGTCATCTCGGGTATCATCGCTTCCACAGGTGTAGTAATTCACTGAAATTCAAAGAAGGTTCTAAGTCATATGGGTTTATTCCACTAAAGTAATTTACTAGCTATTGCACAAGTTATTTTTAACACATTGCACAGTATTTATTTACCAAATTAATGACTTGTTCCAACAGAATGTTGGTATTTGAATAAGTTTTTTTTTTTAACTTTTTGTAAGATGGAATAATTTACTTGGTAAGTAAGTTTACTTCAACTTACTTTGCAAGTAAAGGAATAGGCATGAGACAATTTCTCTGAGAAATACTTAGCAGCAGCAATTATCACAAGTATCTAACAAGCATCATTCATTATTGGTATATGAAAGGGAACAGTGTGGGGAATTTAAATTAGAATTGAATTTGACATAAAGTGCCATATTAAAAATCTTAGAAATTGATGTTGCATTTATTAGACATGAAGGGTATCAGAATATTTTTCCTGATAGATCTACTTCTTGCAGTCCTTGCACAAAAAGGACTCAAGCTTAGGAGTGAGGAGGTAATTAATTTTCCAGTTTGTTACAGTCCATGGCTCTTGGATGCCAGTCACTGTGGACTGAACATCTGCAGGGCTGGGAATGGTCACCCAGATGGTTAAGATGATGTGTTCTGCTCACCAGATGTTTTGTCCTAATTCTAGTTCCAGTCAGCCTGAACAAATTACTTGCTAGTGAAAAATGATAAATTGCACTAATAATTCTGAAAATCTATCCACATCCAAAAAAAAAAAAAAAAAGTTTAATTCACACAGGAACAGAAAAGGTTTTACTCATTTCTACATAATAGCAGGAATATTTACTGCTTCTTTGCCATGTGTGTCATGCAGACTGCAGAACTAAATCCCCAGTGGTTTCTGTGAGGGGGCAGTGATCCAAAGGCACAGGCTCTGGGGCTGTCTTGAGATCAGGGCACTGCTGCTGGGGTGATCCACGCCCCGTGGCCAGCAGGTGAAGCTCCTGTTCCTAGAGCCAGGTGTTCCCCAGCCTGCTGTACCTCTCCCCAGTGTAGTGCTTCTTGCAACTGGTCACATTCATGGCACATTGACTCTTGTAAAACTGCATCTTGCTAGCAGCAGATAATTCACATGGGAGTGGGTATTTCAAAAACAGACCAGCCTAATGAAGGTGTATTTTGTGTACTAAAACAGTAACTGTATTTTATTTGCACTGAAAATAAACTGTTGACATGGGATTATACCTGTTAAAGCTTCTTTTTTATTTTTTTTTGTTAACTTTTTAAGGTTAAAAAAGCACTTTATTCCCCAATACAGAGTTGCTGTGTTAAGAGAAATATTAAAAGAATCAAAATGTAAATTTGGTAGTACTGTTAACTTGCAGCATTTTGCAAACAAATACATTTGGTTTTTTTTCAGTTTCCTCAGTGGATTACTTCAGTAGCAATGACATGCTCTTACCTAGTCTTTCTTAAACAGAAATTATACCATGTTCTCTCATGAGAGTCATCTTTCTTTGGTCTGTGCTTTGAGACTGTGTTTGGAAATTTATCTGTGCAAGTGAAGAGGTGACTCTTTTTTCTGCCTCCCTCACAGCACTGATTCACTTAATCAGTAATTTTATTTTACAGAAGTTTTCTAAAGTCCAGCTTCCTAGAAGATAAATCCTGTATTTTCTCATTCCTCAGCTTAGCTCTGGACATCACTCACAGCACTGTGAAAAGTGTTTTATTTGAAGAGCACATATCAGTACCACTCCAGGTCAGGAGAGCAGCCTCATACTGGCCGTGACCTCCCCCTCACTATTTTTGTGCTTAACCTACTTCCTTCTGCCTGTTATTTTCCAAACATGTGCCCTCTTCCCAAGAACATTTGCTTTTTAGCAGCTTCATCTATGGACCCAGTTCATTGTGGTTATGGAAATTGGTTTGTCTGTTTCTGAGACTGGAAAGATATTTTTTATTTTCCTCCTTTTGCTGTGTGTAAGATAAAAAATTTTAAAAGCTGCTACAGAAAGCACTGAGAGAAATCAAAAGAATCCTTAGGAAAAAACTTCTTCCGGAATCACATGGTCACAGTAAACACTTGTTCTCTTTTGCCTTTAATTTTAAATTGATAATATAGTTGGTGTTTTCTTTTGGTGGTTTGAGCCACATTTTTCACACAGCTGTAGATAATTTGAAGTTTAGCAAGTATCTTTTGTGGTGCTTTTTTTATATAACAAATACTCCAAAATCCAGGTCAATAAAGCCCCATAGATAACTTGTTAATATTTCCAACTTTTATTTCCAGAATGGTGGTAATTAAAATCTCTGGTACTAATATTCCTCTTGTGCTCATCCCATATCAAAGAAGACCGAGTTAAAATTCTGCAGGCAAGATCATTGTTTCAGAAAAACCAAAAAGTTTCTTTTTTCTTAGTCTTGATGAAGAGATAGTCAGACTTCTTTTTCTTTCTGTGTGCACTTACAGATAGATGGACATTCTGTGTCTTGGATTCTTTTGTCCATGTCATTTGACTTTTTATGTATTCTGTAGAATTTTGGCTCTATGTCTTGTCTAGAATTTTTTTATAAAATTTCAGGGTTTTTTAAAGCTCTATAATAGATTTAGTTCAAAAAGTACTTCAGACTAACTCAGTTTTTCTCTGAGTGTAAGATTTTTGACTAGCAAAGTTTCTGTTTATGTAATTGAAAAATTTTAATTTTGAAATATTAGACAATGCATCTGGTGCTAACATGGAGGGGTGTGCAATAACAGCCAGAAGCTGTTGTTATAGCATTGGAATTGAGTATTTTTCTGTTTCTGAGGAGTAATTTTCCTGTACTAATCAACATTTTTTCTTGTGGAAGTTTGGATTACTTCATGAGAACATAACACTGCAGTTACAGTTGCAGTAGGCTTTTTTCCTGTCAAATTCTGCATAATTTCTTTATCTTATTTTGGGAATTTGTAACATTCTGCTGGGTACATGTCCCTATAGATTCAAATACAAATTCGGTTATAGCATGAATCACTGAGAGGAACAATATTCATGTCTTGGCTGACATTTTTACTCCTTTGAGGCTGGCAGTGAAACAAAACTAACTGGTAGTGACTTCCAGAAGCAGAGGGTTGGAAGAATTATTTAGTCTATCCGTAGCCTGATGTGGAGGGATGTGTTTGATTCCTGTATCCTCTGTTCTGGTCTTGAAAGAACAGTCTTTTATTATATTGTCATAGGAAACCTGTGTCACACCTATTTTTTTTTTTTTTTACATTAAGTGGTAGCAGCAATTTTTTTTTTTCCCTTGCACAAATGCGGATTTAAAATGTGCATGCAAAATGTGATTTAAAAATCACATCTCTCCTGTTTTGTTCACATCTGCTTGTGAAATCGGTAAATGAATCTGAGGACAGGATTTCCCACAAATTGTTGCCGGCACTTTTGTTTGGAAACCCACTTAAACTGGTGATACCCCCTTTGCCTTTCTTCTCATGCCCATATACATCATCTTTACATGTTCTCCATACTTCTTCCCCCTGGTTTTGATAGATCTGGATTGCTTAAGTGTTATTTGGATTGTTTTATCCCATTTCTTCCTGTTGACAACTCTCCCTTTCTTTGTTAGTTATTTTGCACAAAACCCCTGGTAAATTTTGAACACCGTATTTTTCCCTGTCTCTTTGTTCAGTCATATTTGAAGAGCTTTATTTTAGATCTGTTCATGTGCTTGTAGAATTTAAAATGATACACGGGGACACATGGATTTTAGAGAGCTTCATAGTTATCCATGCTGCAAAACAGTTGTTTCATAAAGGACCTCTTTTTAGAATTGAAAGAGAAATAAAAAAAATTGCATTTCTTTACTTAATTAGGAGCTGCAGTGTTGTTTTTAAATCTGAAAGAGGAAAAGGTGTTCTTAAATTTCAGAATTATTAGACAGCAAGAAAGGGAGGACTGAGAGTGTGGTGGCAATACAGGAAAGTCAGGAGAAGAAGAGGAAATAAGAGCACTAATGGTGCAGAAGTTTGAATTAAGACTGAAAATGTTCTTTTTTTCTGTCTCTCACCTGACCTCATCTCTGCTGCTTAAAATTTCAACCAAAATTTTAGTTTTCTGTAACATTATTCAGATCATTGTTTGTCTCCTGCATTTCAATTACACTTTTTCACTGAGATTGGTTTTTTGTTTTGTTTTTTTTTTTGCTGTGTTTTTTCTCATTAGCCCCAAGATCACAGCTAAATTAGACAGGACTGTGTAAGAGTGTGATATTACATGTGGTAATTACATGCCAGATTTTTTTCTGTTTCAGTTCTTGCTATCCTGTTCATTGGGATGGGTTTCCATCCCCATAGTCTTTCAGCCCTTTTGTATTTCAGTTACTTGAAAATTGGCCCTTTCTGCTTGAGATGAGAATTCTGTCTGCTCAGAGAGAGCAGTGCTTTGTAACTCAGTGCTGTGCTTTCTGCCAGCAGTTTATTTCAGTAGACCTGCTGCTTCCCACTTTGCTCAGCCTTGGTGGCATTGCAAAATGCAAAGAGCAAATTTACTGACCTCTATCTTCATATCCCTTCTTGGATCTTTTACACTTGCTAATTGGATTATTGACTGACACAGATATTTTCCTACAGTCGTTATAAAGTTTGATAATCTTTCTGTCAGCCCCCTCACCTCACCCCAGGCTTGCTGCTGTTCATGTACTACTGGGAGTATTGTCAGCCATCCAGTTTTTGCCCTACAACCAAAGAAAACAGTTTCCCCAGCTTCTGTGTACCTAAACTCAGTATGTCTTTGCTTGAGATTATAGCGGGCTCATAATTATGAGATGTTTTGTAATGGTAAACCGGGTGTCAGAAGTACTTACATGTATTTTTTGGCTAGAAAGAAGAAAAATAGCTTTCCTGCAAAAGTGCTGTCCCTTAACGTGAGCACCTGGCTGGACAAGTGTTCACCTGGGTCTGGCCAGATGATCATGACTGTCTTTAAAAGTAATTTACTTTACTGACAGTTTATGGTGCTTCTCTCAAAGGGATGTTAAAAAGATAGGAGGTTGCCCTGTCGTCTTAACCATGAAAACACATTGAAAGCTATTCTTCCAGTTAAAGAATATCAAGTTGAGTGAAAGATCTTGGTAGTTCTTCTGTGCTTCTGGGTGTTTTTATTAAAAGATTCTGTGTTCATTTGGGAGTAAGGGTATATCAAGTTATATAAAAGACTTCTTGTAACTTCTTTTACTGAAATCCACAAATACTTTTCTTAGTTTTTTGTAGCTTGCTGAGAGAATTCTCTGGTCATGTGGCTACACAGGGGTTTGAAACTTGAATTAACCTCTAAACTAGATATTTGGGCTGTTCTTTTCTCATGCAACAGCCATAATCAGCAGCAAAAATCAAGTGAGCATCCAGTTAAAGGAAATAATTACTGGAAATTATTACTAATGGCTACTCTTAGGTCTTCTGGAAGTCTTTGTTCTCTTCATGGAGCTGGGAGCTAAGTATTCTGATTTTTCCACTTAGAACCTTGACCAAAATTTTGGTCAAAGCAGAAAGCTAGAAGCAAGGAGGTACTAAACCCTACAGTGTCTGCCCTGATTCCCTTCCTTTCCCCTCTGTTAACTAACTTGCGAGGCTGAATTTTAGGATGCACCACAGTTTCTTCATTAGCTTCAATTTCAAAATACATCTAAATTGATACTGTGGTTTTGACATTCCTTCTTAGCATTAATTACTGTAGTTTCAATAAAACTATCAAACTTTGCTTAATGATGTTACACAGGTGTAACAGGCAAAGGCTTGGCAAAAGTGTGCGGGTGGAAAGGCTGGGGGGTTTTGACTCCTTATTGGCAGGAAGTAACCCCACCAAATCACCATTTTCAGGAATTAGCAACCAGAACTAGATTCTTAGTATGTGTTTAGGAAACCCAGTTGAAGCTACTCTAGGTTCAGTTCATCTCAAAATCCCATCAGGTCCTGGAAGCTTGGCTTCAGGCATCAGATTTTAACTCAGACCTCACTTTGTTCTTGATTCATAAAATACAAGTGTATGTTCTGACTGTAGTTACTTTGACATGAACTATCACTGTGAGGCTTCAAATTATTTGGTATTCTAATCAAATTCTTTTATTCTGGTTTGGCTTTTTTTAAGTTGATGGTACAGGCTATAAGCAGACTCCAAAACACTTTTTGGCTCATGTTTTTGGCTCATGTTTAGAGGACTTGAATGGGAACGTTTCATGTGAAAAATATTTTGGTCTGTTTTTACAAAATAATATGCTGCCCAGCAATTTGACTGTACTCAGATATAAAGCCACAAAGCTCTGGAAGCTACAGACTCATGACTGACAAAATAATTTAATTTCTTATCTCTTAAGTTCATGCTTTTTTTGGCATGGAAGGAGCAGGCGTTGTTCTGCTCTTGGGCACAGCTGTACTTGTCCCTGCTGTATTTTCCCCTGTTCTGTGCCATGCTGTGTTAAATGAGCTTCATCCTGTCTGGTGGCTCCATACAGGCAACATTCCTTAGAGGCAGTGCCAGCTTTGTCAGATCCAGTGACTAGTGCCAGGGACTTTAAAGAAGGTGCCAGAAAACAAGCAGTATAAACTGTGGGACACTCTTACTGAGGGAGTGGGGGTTTGACTCCTGTCAGATGTTGATGTTAATGAAGCATGAGAGATTTTCTTACAATTGCTGTTCATTTTTAATGTTTCTTGTACGATATTTTTCTTATCATTAAATGTAAATGCCCTTGTAAATAAATATTTTCTGTCAATGAAAAGCAAGTGTGTTGCTGCTTTCAAAGTAGGCTGGCTAATTTTTTAACAGAAAAGAACATCTAGTCCCAGCTAGATGCTTTACAGGTAATGTAACCAGCAAAAAAAATAAAATAAAATTGTTCCACCTTTTCAAATTAAAGAAACTCCCTTTTAATTCTCTGATAAGTACATGCAAAGAAATAATAAAAAGTATGCAATGAGAATTTTAATAGATAACTGTGCCTGAGTGCAAAGTAGAATCCAGTCTATGATTCATAAATAATTTAAGTGTGAGGAAAACCTGTCTTGGTCCTTGAATTCAGCTGCATTACTGCTAAGCACTCTCATTTCTATTTGAAATAAGAAGGTGTTGGATGTTTTAAAGTGTTCTATCTTCCCTTTTGACACTTTCTGCCCTTTTCCCCTGTCATTTCTCCTGAGCTAGCTCTGAGCTTTCTAATGGCTTTCTTTTGAAGATCAGTAGTGACTTTTTAAGTAGAAATAATGACTGCATCTAAATATCTAATAATATATAAATCTAAAGCATCATCACATAGGTGATCTCCATGACAGAGCTGCTCTTAATGATACAAATAGGGGGATTAATTACATAAAATCAGTGGTAAGTTAAAATATCTGGATGCTGGTTAAGCAAAAATAGTGACATTTTAGAAATATTACATACTAAAATAACTTAGTGTTGATAATTATCTGTGGTCAGTCTAGATATGACTTAATTGTGCCTTATGATTAGAAATTGTGAAACATGCATATTTGATTATTTTTTTGGGGGTTCTCACAAAGAGAATGTTGAACAGCTCTTGACATGTTGCAGATGCTGGTCTCAGACTTGTTTTGTCCCAATATGTTTTATAGCATAAATAGCCTGATTAGGTGTAAGGATAAGGCTCAAAAATAAATCCAGGAATTAGAAAAAAGAAAACATGTCTAAAAGGAATGGTATTTTTAGAGTGTTTGTAAATTCTAGCATGAACATACTCAGTAATTAAAAAACACGGACCTGACACCATCTAAACTAGCAGCATCTTCAGCTGTGTGATTTTTGGTTCTGTTCCAAGCAATTCATTTCAGCTTTGAGAGCTGCTCATCTTCACTGAATTGAAGAATTTGAACAATCCCTCTAAGTTTAACATGTGCATACCTAAAATCTTAACCCTTCATGACCATTGCCCAGGTACAATGGAACTCAGCTGTTTTTCTTCTTCCCCTTGCTGTAAGCAAGCCCTTACAGAAGATACTGACAATGAATTTCCACAGGTGTAAATAATTCAGATCACTATTTGCCTTTACTGTAATTACATGTAATATAACAACTTCTATTCATTATTCTGTGCAGTGCATCCAAGCTGTGCAAACACACAATTAGCATTAAATTTCAATTTTTTTGCCAGTTCATTAGGTTTTTGTAGAATCGAAACTGGTCACTGATTGGTATAAGTTTGGCATGAGCACATATAAATTCTAAACTAATTTATGGAAACGCTGATTACCTGTTCTGGGTAATCTTGGACAAAGTAATTTGTTTACCTACACGTGTTTCATTAGTGTTTAGTGATTATTACTGTTTCTTAACCTCCTGATTTCACAGATGATAAACTGTCCTGTTACAAGAGCTTTTGTCTGGGAAGAAATTATGATTATAGAAGTATAAAAAACCAATTATTTGTAAATTTTTAAACAAAGATGAATGATGTCCCTTTCTGTTGCTGAATTAGTGAAATACTGAGGATCTAGAAGATATCCCCTGTAGGTAGATTAAAACCAGCAGTCTCTCTGCTGTTGCTCTAGATAACAAGTTTAATAAACTAGAAGAGAGCTAGACTGAGCAAACAAAGGACAGTAAAACTTGTGTTTGTGGTACAGAAGTCTGAAAATATGGTGGGAGGCATTTTTCTTAATCCAGTGAAGACTGAAAGGAGCTTTTCCCTTAATTTATTATGTACCAACCTCCCACATTATGCTAAAAAGCACAAGCTGGCTGTGTATCTGTAGGGGGAGGGTTTATGTGTTATTCATTCTTGGAGGGGAGAAGAAGTACAAGAGCTCCTAGGACACCTCTTAGATGAGGACAGTACACATAACTGGATAGGGCAAAGGACACTAAATTACTGGAATTAAATATAAACCTACCCTTGCTGCTGATCAGTGGGACCAAAACAACCCAGGTTCTTTTAGGTGTGAGGTATTCAGTTCCTAAGTGAGCTGTACATGGAAGCAGGGAATTTCTGGGGAGTGGGTAACTGCCAGGTGACATTTTCAAAGCCTTTCATAAAAATGGAACAGGCAGAATAATCCAATTTGCTCAATAGGCTGGAAGCAAATAGTAAATTATGATGGAATTATGTAGACAACTTAGAATTCCTTTTTGTTAACGTGTCCATTATCTTTGACTTGCAGGTCTCTTCTGTCCCTTCTTCTTTGCCCTCTCTTTTTTGGGGGGTGGAGAACCTTAGCTTGGTTGTTATTAAGACCTAATGCTTCTTCACAGATCCCTTGGAAATAATCCTGTGGAAAGGCCCTGCTCTTGAAGAGGTGTGATGGAGTTATGGGGACACAGAGTACAGGAAGGTGAATGTCAGTGTGTGGTGACAAAAAGGCTTTGATCTGACCAGGCCAGTTGGGGGATACACAGTTCTGTTTACTTCCCACTTAGAAGAGCATTAAAAAAAAATCCAAACAAATAGAATTCTAAATTATAAAGTCTCATTGCAGTTAAATGAATGCTAATTGTTTAAAATATAAATAGTTATAAATACCCATTTGCTTTGGAACATGGGTGTTAAAATGTCAAGATGCCTTGCAACTGGCATCTTAATATGTGTGTATACATCCACAGAATCCTGAGAAGGATCTAGAAATTTTCCGGTATCATCTATAAAATTCTCTTTGAATTTATGTGCATTCAAAATGGGGCACATCCCATGGGGAGAGAATATAAAACAGAAGAGCTAAGCTACAGCAATAAACCTGATATATCTATAATTGCTAAACAGAGTTGCATTATGAAATATATGGATATTTTATAGACTGTAATATAGATACAGTGATTCAAACCAACTTTTTTACACTGTAAGCTATATTCAGGAAGTCATAAGTGCAGAAATCAGTGTGAGAACGGGGAAAAAAAATCATATCCTTAATTTATGTGTACTTTTCAGACCTCTAACACACTTGATTTGATCAAATACCATTACACATAATCTTATTATGTCTTATATGTCTTTCACTAGCCCAAATTTCTGTTCAGTGTCTTTTAAAGAACAACTCTTCAATGCAATTGACTAGAAGTACTAACAATCAATTTTTTAATTAAGAGGATTGTGACAAGGGGCAATCAAAACTTTTATTATGCATGTAAAGGGTAATAGTAGGGAACTACTTTTGTATCTGAGGTTTTTAAAGGTACTACGTGTGCCTTTGTTTTTCTGCAATTTTTTTAAATGGTTAGAAAAAGTTGTAGTAAGTTAAACCAACAAGTGTTAAAATATAGGTTTATGCTTAGACATTCACTCATGCTTTTAAATGAGTTGAATTTCTCAAAAATCTTTGCCTTCAAAGACTTTCATTTGGGTTGGTTTATGGGCCTTCCATTGCCACAACTCCTACACAATTCACACATTTCAATTCATTTATCCAGAAAGCATCCCTATATATAAGACAAGGGGTTGATAAAAAGGTCTGTGCAAAGGAGCAGTTGTTTAGAGAGGAATTCTCACCCTGGAGCTCTGAGCAGAGAGGCAGATATGTGTGTGTGACTTGAAATTACTGAGCAAAATCTGTTGTCAGCAAAGAGGGAATGTAAACAGCGGAGATTTGCATGAATTAAGGTTTTCTGAGCTTGGCATTTGGGGACAAGTGGGTTTTGTACCAGAGGAGAGGCTGATTCCCAGCACTAAGAACTGAGAACAACTGTGAAATAAAATCTGTGAGGTGGCTTTTTCTCTGGAATGTTATTTTAAATGTATTTTCTGCATCATGTGTCTCATTACAGATAATAGTGTGTGCATCTCCCAGCAGAAAGAAGGAAAAGCAATATACAACGTAAATTGTTTCAATTTTAAAAGAAATTAAGAAAGGTCTGATTCGATAATGCTATTCAGTTATTTTGGTTATGTAAATGTTCTGAGTTAGTAAACCCTTGTGAATAGTTTATTTAAAGTGTAGTTGTAGGGAAAAATTTATTTTCTCTTGAGAAAGTTTCATTGCATTACGAACCTAAAGCTAAGTGTATGATGGTTCCGTATCTGCAGAGCTGTGGCTGAGGTGGCTCTGTTGAGGGCAGGATACATCACTGGTTAGTTTACAAAGGAGGGTCCCAGTTTTCCCCTCTGCTGCTGATCCAGAGTACATTGGTTGAAAGAATGCTCTCTGCAGGAAATGCCAGTTAACTGTTTATCCATACAAACATTGTAACAATTATATTTTTAAATATTACAAGTTTCTTCTGATCCCTGTGAACAGTATTAATGTACTGATAGCCAATAGCCTTTTGATAAACATCCAGTGGTTTATCTGCTCTGGTTACAAGTTCTGAGTGTCCTGGCATCTTCTCCTGTCTCTCAGCTCTGTGTTCTGGGCCCCTCTCAGAAGCCAGTCAGCCCAGTGCTGTCTGTCACTGCTTCTCCCTTCTGAAGACTTTGAAAGGGCTTTCAATTGCTCTAAGATTGACCATTCTAAGCCTAATTTTATTAATGGTACAAATTTGTGTTTGGGTTGGCTTAATTCAGTAAGAGCCTAAACCAGGGCCCTTCAGAGGATGAGCTGTCACCCAGAGATGGCCATGACCTTTCACCAGCATCACTTGTTTTCTGGATGCAATCTTTTCCATCAGGCATAGTTAGCCCTATGTCTCCCTGTGCTTTTCCATTGCTAATTGTCTTTATTTCAGGAGCAGCAATGCCAGTGTCACTCCAGTCCATGCAGGCAGCAGATTTTTATGTTTTTTCTGGGCATTGTTGATTTTATATCTATGATGGTACACAAACATTCTAGTCTGAACATATTTTCATATGGTTCAACCAAGTATTATCTTTATTGGAGTGTATTTCTGTAAGGGCCTTGAATTAAAATCTCTTTTCTTTCCCTGGAGACTGCATGATAGCAACTGCCTGCAGAATATCCTCAGCTGGAAATCTGGAGGCATGGATTCCCCTCCCCTGTGGCGGAGTAGCATTTACTCCCTTACTCCTGGGTGAATTATTACTTCCAAATAAACACTGGGAAGCTAGATTTGTTCAGCATGCAGCTTCATGTTTTAATTGAGAGATTTAGTCACAGCAAATGCAGACAGACAGTGCCTGTCACTTCCTTCTGCATTAGAAAAGCCAGAGAAAAAGGAAAAGACCACATCTCAGAGACTCTCTGTTGGTGCCCAGATCACCAGAGCACATTGATGGTCTTGGCAACTTGAGGATCTTTCTCTTCCCTGAAACCCTACGTACTCCAAAACCAATTCTGCCTGCTGTGGCTGGGGAGGAGTTGGGTTCCTTCATCTCTACTGTCTGTCAGTTCTTAGAGTTGTTCCCATATGCTTGCCAAGGCTGGATTAATTTCTTCTTTGGCCAAGAACCTCTGCCCTGTTTGTCCTTTCCTCCATAGAGGAGGAAAGTTGCACTCACTTGAGACTGTGCTCTGTGTGTTACCAATTTGCTTCTATTTTAAGATACAAGTATATTCCTTATTCTGAAGCAGAAAATTTTTGCTTTTTTTATATGTATTTCATATATTTGTAGCTCTGCAGACTCTCATTGTATAGTTACATAGTTTCTTAGCTAGCATTCAGTACTTTTGCAGTAGTTTGTTGACAGACACATTTCTGGAATCCCATTCTACTCCCATTTCTTCAGTGAACCAAGGCCATTCTTCTGCTTGCCCATGTACGTAGACATAAACAATGTGCGTCTAGGAGAAAGGGGGGAGGCTTCAGTAGGAGGCAAACCAAGGGGGGAATTACTTCATTAACTGTATTTTTGTTGGGGATTCTTGTCAATTATGCTCATCTGCTAAACTTATAAAAGTGCCCTAGCCCTATATCCATGTGCATTCTGCTGTGCTTTCTGCCATAAGTGCACTTGAAGGATCCTTCAATAAACAGTAGCCACTTTTATCCTTTTAATCTTTGGTTTGTGATTTCAGAGCTCAGAAAGGCATCAATTCTAATGGGATTTTTCTGTGGCCTCAGGAAAATTTCAACTACTACTTATTTTTAATGTCTTGTCAAAGTGAGATCTCTGTTAAGACAGCTTGTAGTGCTTAAACTTACGTTCCACTGTGTGGGAGCTGTCTGAATTGATGGGAATCCTTAGTCTCTCCTGGTGTATGCTCCCATTCTTCCACGCCATTTATAACTTCAGTGCCTTCATGTTGCAGGCAGACCCTCCTTTCTCAAATTGTTTTTTTCTTCAGTTACTGCATGCTGCCTCATTTTCTGGGATGGACTATACTGTTGGCCCTCCCATGAAGTGGGCTGGTGTAGAGAGATTGGGAAAAGAAATTATAGTTTGTTATTTCTTCTCTGAATTCCTGTAGTTAACCTCAGAAATCTCATTTTCTCAGGCAGCAGGAACAGGCTTTTTTTATTTGTTTTTTTGGATGGATTTTAGCTCTTCTGAACAGCACTGATTTTCCCTCAAGGTCAATCAATTTAAAAGGAAATTATATCACAAAGGGGTTTTTTTGCTAACTCTTTAGCATTGGAAAAACCTGAATGAATCCCTGTAAACTGGTAAGAGATCTCATCTCATAAGGTTTCTTTACATCATAAACTAATTTAGTTTTCAGATCCATTATTTAATTTCTTTGCTTATTTTCTGACAGGACAGCAAAAGGATAGTACTGATACGATAGGAACAAATAGGTATTTGCTTTATCTTTCTACAGCTTTTCACTGAAAGTGAAGTGTCACAGAATCATTTTACCTCACCACCTCCATATAAATGCTTCATCAGTGCTACATTTAAAATACTGTGAAGTTGTATAAGGCCAAAGCCTAAAAAAAAGTACCAATTTAAACATAAACTTCTTATATAATTTTTCCAGAGAGCTTCATTTGAGGCCATAATCTGAGAAGAAAATGCTTCCATTAATTAGTGGGAAGGAAGGCAAGATAAATAACTTGGAAGAGATTTTATTTAGTTCATATTTTGTAACCTGTGCTCTGTGACGTTTTTCATTTGGTTTTACATTAGTTATAAGGTGTGCACCCTGTAATTTCTCAGTGTCTGTGAAATCTCAGAATGGACAATTTTTATCTTCTTAACAGGCCATGGAGCAGATGTGAAATGTGTTGACTGGCATCCAACAAAGGGCTTAGTTGTTTCAGGAAGTAAAGATAGCCAACAGCCCATCAAGTTCTGGGATCCAAAGACTGGCCAGAGTCTTGCCACACTGTAAGTTCTTACTCATAGACTTTTGATTTACTCAAATATAAGCTAACTTTATAAAATAATTTTTCTTAATTCCCTCCTTAGCTCTTTTCCTCACTTTTCAGCCATACATAGGTACTTCATACATGAAGCTAGTGCTTTAAGCTATGCCAGAAAATCCAGAGGATAGATGAAGACAAGTCTGTACTTAGAAAATTGAGATTTTAATATTCATTATTTAAATTTACTATGTTCTTCTTCACAGACAATCTAGTCACACAGTTCTCATTCAGACTCAGGGAAATACAAATGAAATGTTTCATCTGGCTGATAAAACTTCCTTATGCTGCAGTACAAACATGCACAGTAACTGGATACTGTCTCAGTGAGTGCTACCAGTTGCTTTGCAGACAGAAGACCAGGATCAAAGCATAGGGCCTCTGCACAGAAAGCCCCAGTGTTCTGCGTTAGTAGCCTGAACTGCCTCATTATTGACCTGAATTTTTGTGACTGGCAAATGACACATTTTTATCTGTGTCTGAGAAATCAGTTTCAGGACAAACAATCAGTTTCTGTTTCCCTCTGCTTGCAGACATGCTCACAAAAACACAGTGATGGAGGTGAAACTGAATCTCAATGGCAACTGGCTGCTGACAGCTTCTCGTGACCACCTCTGTAAGCTCTTTGACATCCGGAACCTGAAAGAAGAACTTCAGGTCTTCAGGGGTCATAAGAAGGAAGCCACAGGTCAGATATTTTTTTTTTTTTTTTAATTATGTAGATTGTTATTATTAAGCTTAGATTAAAAATTAAAATTCTTGCTATTCATTAGAAATCTTAGTATTATACCTTCTGATCATGGCTTACTGTATGTTTCAGCTGTGGCCTGGCATCCTGTTCACGAAGGGCTGTTTGCCAGTGGAGGGTCTGATGGGTCCTTGTTGTTCTGGCATGTTGGGTATGTGGCATTTTCATCAGCATGTTTGAAAGATGTTGGTCAGCTGTGCAAGCTGTTAGACAAAATACAAAATGCCTCTTTTCCTCCCCTTCGGTTCCATATTTAACCTGCACATTTATGATAATAGTTTTTCTCTGTGCCTGAGGAATTTGATATTATGCTTCATTTATGAAGTTTTCCTGTAGAAATGTGCTTTAAAGGATACAATTGCATGCACAAAACCAGCCATGTATTGAGATGGTGAGGAATAGTTGAAGCTCCTAGTTTCTTAAAGTATTCTGAGGTGCTGAAATTATGTTGGTTTTAAATGTACAATTAAAAATCCCTACGTTACTGAACTGCTTATTAAAACCTCAGGGAATAATCAGTTCACCAAGTAGAAAAATGACAGAGGCTTAAATATGACAAAATAGAGGATGAACAACAACTGAATAGCAGACATTTTCTATTGTAGCTGTAGAAAATATTCAGCTGTATGATTAATTTCTATTTGTTTTTTTATGCATCAGGGTTGAGAAGGAGGTTGGTGGAATGGAAATGGCCCATGAAGGAATGATCTGGAGTCTAGCATGGCATCCCCTCGGACACATTCTATGTTCAGGCTCAAATGATCACACCAGGTAATTTCAAGTATTTAAAGAGAAGGTCTAAGGGACTGTATTTACTATTTCAGAAACTAGAACAGTATTTGGCATCATTTGTGACTGATACGCAACCAGTGGCCAAAGCAGAGACACAACTTATGTCAATAGGAAGCACTAGGTGGCACTGACATTTCATATTGTAAGGTAGAGTCTGACCTCTTGTAACAAATAGTACAGTTTTGATTGGTGGGAGCTTTTGAAATCTATTGAAGAAATGTTTAAAGAAATAATTCTTGTAGTTTCTTGCTGAAGAAATACTCCTGTGTCCGCAGCAATTTTTCCTGCAGATCATTTGCTGGTCATGTCTTTTCACACACGTTCAGAGGCTGTAGTTCATGTTTTTAGGTTGAGCATGCTACAAACATAGTGTATTTTATAAATGCAGTAAATTTTTTGTGGGAGCATGTGTATATTTAGTGTATATGAAGAATATACTTGAGCAAGAAGGTTTTGGAATGGACTAGAATTTTTTTTTTTTTCAAGATCTGGTGGTGATGCCTTGTGCTTAAAATCCATTACACTTTGAAGTATCTTCTAACTTGTAACTATAATTCATTACAGTACTTTTTGGATTTTTTATTTTTGGCTTGAAGCTCATACCCTGTGTTCAGATCTAGAGCTGAACTTGATTTACTAAGAGTTGAATCCTTATATAATCAATACTATACTAAAAATCAAATAACTAATTAGATTAAAAGTTGTTAAGTCTTGACCCTTTAATGAGATCATATAACTTGCTTTTGACAGCAAGTTTTGGACTAGAAATCGGCCTGGAGATAAAATGCGAGATCGTTACAACTTGAACCTGCTGCCTGGGATGTCAGAGGATGGTGTGGAATATGGTAAGGCATTTTTCCTCAATATGGAAGGAAGAGGATTGGGGTCAGGAACAGGCCTAGGTCATTAGTTTACACTTTTGGGTAAGGTGAGGAAGCAGAATTATAGCATTGGGGACCACTTGGGCAAAAAGACCTTTTTCTAAGGATGATTTTACTCCCCGTGTTATCAGTGATCATCATTCCAACAGTGGGTTTTTTTCTCTTCCCACAGCTCCAGGAGGTAAGACCTGCTCGGTCAATCACAGGAAGGAGGTTTGGCTGTCCCTCTGGCAATATCTCCAGTTTACTTTTCTTCCTGAAAACTTCATCTGGCTTCAAGGCTTCCCACAGTCCTGAACTGCAACAGGAAAAGCAATAAGAATTCTACTAAAACTTTTAAACTTTACTCCACTCTTAAGGATTTATCTCAATAATTTTAGGCTGCTCAGGATTGCCCAGCTCACTGGTGTGCCTCAGCCACCTGTAGTTGCATCTATTTCTTCAGATTTTTAATTATTTGCTTTTGGGAGGTGATTAAAATGCAGCACTTTAATACAACTTAAATTTTAAAATATATAGACTTGTTATAACAAAAATGGGACTGGTTATAGGTTATTATTTCTTTTTCTCAGTTGCTACCCTAAATGTAACCTTCCTGAAAGGACACAGTTTCAGACCTTTTGGGGTATATTTATGAATCTGAACTTGCAGTTCTTTTAATATCCTCTACTTCATGTATAAAACTAAATTGTGACCTATGAGTTGTAAAATATCTATTTATTATTGGAATGTGATACTGTGAGAAACAAAGCACACTCTTTAAATTTTATTAAAAAGTGTAATAATGGATCAAAGGGACAGTATCCAGTGCTGGGGTACCTGGCAAACTGCCAGAAGCACACAGTTAACTATAAAAACTCTTCTTATATACTTTGTCATTGCATTGCTCAAATGCATATTAATGAAGATTATACATATTTAAACATTTCTTTGAGTTTATATGTTCAGGGAATTCTTTATTAGTTCAACCTCTGACCTCATCTTCTTAGAGCAGGTGCCACAATGCAGGTGTGATTTTGAGAGTCTTGTATTTTGTTTCCTCACGAGGCCCCCTGGTCTGTGGTTTGACAGTTACTGAGAGCCAAAGGGGCAGTGGTGGATTCTTCTTTGCTCTTTCAGTGTTATTTTCCCAGTTTTTCTAATACAGACATTCTAGTCATTTTTACCAGTACTTTCAGTCAACATTAGCTATTTCACTTTTGTCAGTTAGTTACAAAAATAAAGGCATTAGTTGCTATTTCACAGCTACAGTTACTTGGGCAAAAGTTAATGTTATAATACACAGGACATAGCCTCTATTTTAATATTTTGCAAAACCCTAAACTATAATATATATTTATCACACTAAGATACACAGTTTACACAGGGATTTGGGTATTAACCATAAAAGGTTGACAAATTATACTATATCAAAAGCAGCTAAAAAGAGATTATAAACTGTACTATATCAAAATAATTTACAAAAGCCAACAACAGTGAAAGACAATAACTACATAATTATTTATAACAATACTAATGGTAAAAGCATATGAGAATCCAAAGGGATGAAACAGTAATATAAAGAAAAATTTTCCAAGTATATTTTTTTTTTTTCTCTAGATGATCTGGAGCCCAACAGTCTGGCAGTTATTCCTGGGATGGGAATACCTGAACAGTTGAAAATAGCCATGGAGCAGGAGCAGATGGGTAAGTAATAGCTATGGGGAAGCATTCTCCTGAGCAATCCAGATACGGTGTGACTTCCTTTTCATTCTTTTCATATTCTTTGGGAACACAGGAGCTCTTTTCTAAAGTTCTGTGTTGTGCATGTTTGTCATGTAAAGAAGGATGAGCTGAAAACCTCTGTGGAAAAAAAAAAAAGGATCTTTCTGTAAGCTTGCATTGCTCTGACTGTTTGTTTCCCTGGTGCCAAAGGGAAAGATGAGTCCAATGACATTGAAATGACAATCCCAGGACTGGACTGGGGAATGGAGGAAGTAATGCAAAAGGACCAAAAGAAAGTGCCACAGAAAAAAGTTCCCTATGCAAAACCAATACCAGCACAGTTTCAGCAGGTAAGTAAGTACCTGATACACAGTGAACAGAACAAACTGTTCTTTTCCCAACTTCAAAAAGTGTGTGTCTTCTGAAGTGTTTTGGATTTTCAGTATCAGCTCTCCTGTATAAATACCCAGTGCAATTTACCACAGTAGCTAGTTTAATTACTATTTAAACATGAAATATTTGGTTAAATACCTTCTATCTTGTATCTGTACCTGGGAAGAAAACCAATTCAGCATTGTTTTTACTTTCAAGTATTCATACTACAGAATGTTTCAGCATATCCTTTCTCATTGCAGCAATGTGTTGCACACATGTTGTTCTACAGAATTAATCTTGTGTTTCCTAATCTTTATAGGCATGGATGCAAAATAAAGTTCCTTTGCCTCCCCCACCTGAGCCATTGAATGATAGAAAGGAGGATATTAAACTGGAGGAGAAAAAGAAATCACAGGCAGAGATTGAGCAAGAAATGGCAGCACTTCAGTACACAAACCCACAACTCCTGGAGGTATGTGTGGAAACACGGGGATTAACAAGTTTGCTTTAGTCCTTTCTGTGACAGATTTGGACTTCAGCACTAAAGTGAGCAGCTTCCTGCAGCAGTTTCACCAGTTTACCTTTTTACAAAAAGACATCTAATTGAACAGGATATTGCACTTAATGTGTGATGATGTGAGGCCCATACATCTCAGTTTACCAGTGGGTCTCTTCAGTTAGTGATTTCTTAATTACAAGAAAAGCATTCTTAAATTCCTATGAAATGGGATGACTGCTTCTGGTTTTTAGTTGTAACATACTTCTGTGCTTGGTTGATTTTCTGTGTCTCTTTTTTGGACAGCAACTGAAGATTGAGAGACTCGCACAAAAGCAAGCTGAGCAAGTACAGCCACCGCCCCCAGGAGGATCTCTTCATGGACCTCAGCCTTTCCCAGGGCAAGGCCCAATGTCACAGATGCCTCAAGGGTTTCAGCAGCCCCTTCCACCTCAGCAGATGCCAATGAATATGCCACAGATGGGACCTCCTGGTCCACAAGGACAGTTCAGACCTCCAGGACCCCAAGGACAAATAGGACCTCAAGGTCCATTACACCAAGGAGCTGGAGGTCCACAAGGGTTCATGGGACCACAAGGACCTCCAGGCCCCCAAGGGCCTCCACAAGGAATGCCACGGCCTCAGGATTTACACGGACATCAAGGAATGCAGAGACATCCGGGACCTCATGGGCCAATGGGGCCCCCAGGTCCACAGGGTAATGCTGGCCCACAGGGACACCTGGGACCACAGGGCCTGCCTGGGTCTCAGACTCATTTAGGACCACAGGGCCCACCTGGCCCACAAGGTCACTTGGGTCCTCAGGGTCCCCCTGGAGGTCAAGGAATGCAGGGGCCACCTGGTCCACGTGGAATGCAAGGACCTCTTCCCCACGGCATGCAAGGAGCTCCGGGATCTCAAGGGATGCAGGGCCCTATATCCCAAGGGCCTTTGATGGGACTTAATCCTAGAGGAATGCAGGGTCCACCAGGACCCAGAGATAACCAGGGACCTAATCCACAGGGGATGATGATGGGTCATCCACAAGAAATGAGAGGTCCTCATATACAAAGTGGTTTACTAGGACATGGTCCCCAGGAGATGCGGGGCCTTCAGGGACCCCCACCTCAAGGTTCAATGCTGGGACCGCCACAAGAAATGCGTGGGCCACCTGGTCCCCAGGGCCAGCAGGGACCTCCACAAGGCTCTTTGGTGGGGCCTCAAGGAAACATGCAAGGACCTCAGGGACAGCCGAACCCTTCGAGAGGGCCACACCCTTCCCAGGGCCCTCTGCCCTTCCAGCAGCAGAAAACACCTCTGTTGGGTGGTGGGCCTCGTCCCCCATTCAATCAGGTACGTGGTGGTCTTTGGAACAAGGGAACTTTTCAGAATGTGGGAATTAAAACTGTGCAATAGAAATGCACAGCAGGAGCTGAGAGAATGGAGGTTGGGTATCCCTTGCAGGACTGAGGCCTCAGGAAAATTGAAGTGATAATAAGAAGGGTTCTGTAGGTTGGAAACTGCAGAAGGTGTCCCTGCCCATGGCAGGGAGGTTGGAAATAATTGATCTTTAAGGTCACTTCCAACCCAAACTGTTCATGATTCAGGTAACTGTGGAAAAGGGATTATTTGGAACAGTAGTACAGAAACCAGTCTGCCATGAGTCTTAAGAGAAACTCCTTTTTTTTCCTTTTTTTTTTTAAAGACGTTGAACTGTCTTAAGTGGGGTATTTCCTGGGAAAACAAACAAGCACTAATAAAAGTCAAATTTAAAGAAACTGAACATAAGAAAAGTCATATGTATTAATTAAAACAAGGTATTGCCAACTCTCAGTTGTCCAGAGTAGTTAATCTGAACTACAGGATGAGTTGACCATAGATGTTGACACACACCTGGAATCAGCTTAGGTCTGGTTGCACTTAACACTTGATTTTTAAGTGCAGAGGGATACAGTAGGACACAGCACTTTGCATTTTCTGCTCTACTACACATCACACAGAGCTCTCTGTGGTTATTGCATCTCGTAAGTTTCTCTCTGGATAGTACCAGTTCTGTACTTTGTCTCAACTGTCTTCAGTTCTAGGTGAATTTTGAATGGAAAGTTTAGGAAAAAAAATCTACTTAATTGAAAAAAAAGAGAAGTGTGGTGTTTTTAAACCAGAATTGTCTCTTATAGACCTGCATTCAATAGTTTCAGTCAAAGCTTAGAGTACTTAGTGTGTAGTCCAGTACCAGTCACAGTGAGGAACTGAATATTCAAATGAGCTTTATCTCAGGGATTCCTTTTTAGATTGAAGCAGAGTAGCCCACAAGTTGTGGGTTAATTTGAATATTTTTTCCTTCCAAATCAATAATTCCCTCCAGAAGTTAATGTGCCACTGTTGCTGAGATCTCAAAAGTATCCATTTTACACAAACAAGTATTGGTTCCCCAGCGGTATAACTTAAACCAGCAGAATTGCTTCTTATTGCTATCCCAGGGAGACAAATTTTGCTTTGAGAATAATTACCATGTTTGTGGAGGCTGCCCTTGCACACTGTTTGGAATTCAGTAGGGTGTTTTTGACAGGTGGCTGGTTGGGTTTTTTTTGAATACTGCTATCTTAAAGGCTTTTACAGATACTAAAAATATGGCATAGTGAGGTGTTTTAGACCATTCTTCCTTCCTTGTGCACCTTTAGTGTGGTAATGGCTTTTAAAAATAAACATATTTGAAAATTCATGTCAGGTTTTGTTCCATTTTGCTTCTTTGTAATATGAATACAGCAGTAGTTCCTGTTTAAAAAGGCCCCATCTGTGATTTTTTTTAAAACAATAGACTTTAGTTTGTTTTGTGTTCTGGATTTGGCTTTCTTTTTCTGTAAGCTTGTACAAATCACTTCTCTTCCTTTTCAGTAGCAGAAGTGTGTGAATATCTGCTTTATCAAGGGCTTGTGACATTAATACAGAACAATTATAGATAATTTTAAGGGTTAATTCCCATGCTGCACTGGCTGTACACTGGAAGCAGAGATTTGCTGGGATGCACACGACTATTTTCAGCGTTTAGTAAAGTGCCTTTCTAAACTGCATATTTTCCAGTTCAAGCCCAGTTTAAGGCCTGGAATGAATTTTGAAATAAAAATCCCATGAAAATGCAGAGTTAGGGCTCTGCGTTCCCAGCTTGGCAAAGCACGGTTTGTTTGTTATCGAGGTTTCTGCTAAAGGAGAGTTATTTACTGAGTGCTAAAAACTGCTACTTTGGTTAAATACTTCCATAAATGGAAGAAATTCCATAAAAATTATTTTAAGTAAGCATCTGCTAAATATATGGGAAATCCAGGAATTCCAGCAAGGTTTTGGTCAGGAACAGCAGAATCACTGTGATAGCTGGCTCAGTCAGAGGATGGATTTGTTCTGGACTCAAGTCAACATTCCATCACTAGGAAGGTATTTTTGGGGATTTTGTTTTTTGGGGTTTTTTTATGGACATTAAGCCAGATCTTTTATTTTGCTTATTTTCCCAACATTCTTACAAAATTACTCAGTGCAAATATGAAGTTTGTAGTACATATATATTTGTGTGCTTTCTTGTGTTTATCACCTATATTGCAGTTGAATATAAATTTTTAATTTAAAACTATATTTCAAGATATGACAGGGTAAATGCACAAATGAAATTTTTGCTTCTCTGCAACCAGAAACAAAAAGGTAGTGTTTCTCCAAAATAAATTTAGAGCATTAAAACTATTTAACTTTGATTCATGGAGAAGTTAAGCTGTGTAATTATGACCCAGTGGTGTGCTGGAGTACAGATCTGTAAGTATTTCCAATCTGCAGTCTGGAAGGGTTTTAACAAGTCAGTGCAAAGGCTAAGTCTAAATCTTGCATTCTTACAGAATATTCATACTCAGAAAGAATATGGGCTTTTATCATCTTTGGCTGTAACAGGTAAAATGTGAATACTTGAAATGCTGTTTCCTATAAAAGGGTGTGTTTCTCAGTGACTGAAGCATTACTGATGTGAATGTCTGAAAACTGAGGCTGAAACCATTGGAACATGAGTTGTTTATGTTGTACAACCTATGCAGATGCAGACTTTATGGAAAGAAAATTGTTTTGCACTCTTAGAAAATTTTTTAATTACTCACACGTGGCAATTCACGTGGCTTTTCTTCTTACATGCTCACAGGATGGACAGAACCCAGGTCCTCCTCCGCTGATACCTGGCCTGGGACAGCAAGGAGGACAAGGTCGTCTGGGCCCTCACAACCAAGGACCTGGTCTTAATAAAGGTAATTAAACATAGTTTGTTTTCCTGTGAATCAGTCTCCTCAAAGAGGGGCTGTCCCAGTGCTGTGCATCCAGGGAGGAATGGCTGGAGCACAGTGCAGGGACTTGGCTGAGAGAAAAGCTTCCATAGGTGCGGGCTGGGATATACAGGAAAAATTTTCCCAGAAATATTGTTTAATGTGAAATGTATCCCATATGCTTTCTAGAACTGTGTGAACTAGAGCATACTGAATTTATTTAGAAATTATTACAGAAGCCTGCTGTGGTGGTTTTTTGTCCCTCAAGGTGATGCCCGTGGGCCACCCAACCATCACCTGGGCCCGCTGTCAGACAGACGGCACGAGCAGAACAGCAGCGGCCCCGAGCACGGGCCGGAGAGGGGCCTGTTCCGCGGGGGCCAGGACTGGAGTGATGGCAGGGACAGACGGGGACCTCACCCCGATTTCCACGATGACTTTGATCGACCAGACGACTTCCGTGATGATTTCCACCCAGATAAGAGATTCGGCCATCGATTACGAGAGTTCGAGGGGAGAGGAGGCCCACCATTGCAAGATGAGAAATGGAGACGAGGTGGACCTGGGCCTCCCTTTCCTCCTGATCACAGGGAATTTGAAGGAGGTGGTTCCAACCGTGGGCCTCCTGGTGCTTGGGAAGGACGGAGACCTTCAGATGACAGATATCCACGGGATCCGGAGGATCCTCGCTTCCGAGGAAGGCGAGATGAGAGGTAAGAATAAATCTGTTTCTCTTTCTTGGGTTAAAGGGTAAATGGAGGGAACTCTTTTATTCCTGGTTTCCTTTTCATTAAGGAGTCTATCTGTTTCAGATTTATAAACTGGAAACCAATAAGGAAATGAAAACTAATATACCTGAGTATAGAGTCCATAAAAATCATTCAGTAATAGAAGAAAACTTGAAAAATGGTCATTGTACACAGCAGCTTCCGTGTCTTTAAACAGTAAGTAAAGAGAAGGGGGAAAGTTTGTAGAGAAGATCCAGTGACACAGGATGAAGATCTGAGACCGTTTTGAAAATTGAGAGGAGACTTAAAGGTTAAAGTGACAAACTTTTGAACACTAGAAGTGGATTTTGAGATTCTGTCTCCAGTCACAAACTACAGCATGACTGTAGAGACTGTAGGATGAGATGCAATGCCCTTGTAAGGAGCTGGAACAGTGATCTGACTGCCAGATAAAGGGACAGAGTTACAGCATCTGTTGGACTGTTGAGACTATTTTTTCATGCATTTGCTTGTAGAAATTTTATTTCTGTTTCTGACTTATTTCTTAATGCCAAGTGAAGAACTCAAAAATAATCTGATTTACAGCAATGTCCTTGTCATTGCTCACAATCTCCAAATAGATCACAAAGGGATAAATTTGCTTTTAGTTACCAATGTAAATATGGAGGAATTAATGCTGTCTCTGAGATTAACTATCAGCAAAATTGCTCCACATTTATGTTAGTTTAATTGAATGAAATTTGGCCTCCAAGGTCTAAGTGTCTCACTGACCACCAACTCTCTATGTATAAGAACATGTGCTTGTACAAATATGCTGTGGTCTCCACATAATGTGAATTTTGTGTGTTTTAGTTGCCTTTTTAATAATTTTCTTACATTCCTTTTACTTTGCATCTATACAGCTCTTCTTTTAGCTATTTTCTACCTAGCTCTGTAAGATGTAACTTCCTTTTGTGTGAAGAGTATGAAAAGAAATGAACAGTAACTAAAAGAAGGTAACAATTAAAGCCATTTTTAAAAAGTAAAGCCAGATAAAATCCAGTTGGATGGTCCAGTGGTCCAATGGTCTGCATCACAGAACTCTAAAAGACACAGCAGACAAGACTTTTAGAAGCTCAGCAGAGATTTTTCAGATCTTACATTGAAAATGCTTAGGGACTGGAAAGTATTTTATTATGGTCCTGATTTTTAAAAAGTTTCAGGAAGGGAAACAAGAACCCTGTGACCTGTAAATCTGACTTTTGAACTAAGAGTATTCTATTTATCAGATTACAAGTGTTTGCCCAGAGAGTTTGAAATGAAATGGCACAGGGCTCTAAAAGGCTCTCACTGTGCTTGTAAATTTGATGATTTTCCTGGAATGAAAGTGAACTAGGTGCCATTTACTGCAGATGCTGTGGTGGACTTAATCCCAACCACTCCTTTAGCTGACTTGGTTTGAAATTGAGATCGTAACTGGTTTGATCAAGCATGAGAGGCAAATGTGTGTATGTGTGTTTCTCTCTAATTTCCCATCCTTCTCATCCCTGTCCTGTTCTTACTCTACTTGTGCATATCAATATGATGCTTCTACTGCAGAGACCTGCCTCTTCCTGCCTGCTAATCTGCACAGTGTGTAGTTGTGTACAGTAAGGTCCTAGGCCTCGGGGAAGAAGATGTGAGAGCAGTCAAACAGGAACTGAACCCGATGCAAGGCAGGGTTTTATGTGTGACTGATATGAAAAGGCAAATAAGGATATCCATAACACAATATTAGGAGCTGTGGCTGTGTCAGGCATAGGTATCGTAGATTTCAAAACTCAGCTGTATCCATGAGTTGCCTGAAATAGGAAAGGGCCTATTCCTGCAGCCCTGGGGCCTCGTGTTGAAAATCTTGGTCATTTCCAAGCTAAGTCAAATCACACCACATCAGTATTAAAGTGGGAGGCCCTCTAAGAAACCTCTAGAGGACTGTGCTGTTTCAAGGCTAAAAAATATTGCTCTGTGATTATTTGAACCATTTGTACCTGAAACTGTTGAGTTTGTTTTCCCAAACCATCCAGGTTAATGTAAATGGTTCATGGTCCATACAAAGCACTCCTCCATCCACTGTTGTACCTGTACAGGCACAGCAGCCTCCTCTCTGTATTGTGTTTGTTTTCTGGGAGGTGGAGACAGACCTATTGTTTTTTATTAAAAACAATGTAAAAGTTTAAAAATATTGTATTGTGTTATGACTACTGTTAAAATATTTAAATTTGTAATTAAAAGGTTAATGTTGTTAAAATTCTAAATAAAAGTATCTAAAGTTTTGCTTGTAATAGGATGCACTGTGTCGTTAATGAGCTGGGGAAGGGGATGCTGCACACAGCCAACACCATGGGAATACTGCGGTGCTTCCAGTTCATCCAGTGTGGAACTGGGAACAGTGGGGAGGTGGGAGGCATCTGTGACTGGGCAGGGAGTGCTCCACACCGTGTGCTGTCACTGAGGGTGGGCAGAGTAGCGTGGGGTGGCACGGTGGGGACACCGGAGTGCCCACACCACCCGAACACCTCAGCCGGGCTGTGCCTGCGTCCTCTGCAGCGCAGTCCTCACAGAGCAGGGCTGTGCTTTGCAAACACTCCAGGTGTTTGAACAGCTTCTGTCAGGAACAGAACTACTAGTTATTCACACAGCCAGCTGCAGGCTTACCTGACATGGCACTGACAGCTCAGGAAGAGCCATTCTCCTCTCTGAAGAGCTCTCAGAGTCCCCCACTGCAGTGCTGGAGGAGCTGTACTCAGTTAAGATACAGTGCAGAACCCAATCGTAGCAAATTCCATTGGTACTTACAGACAGCAGTTATCAACTTCAGGGTCATAATTACATTTTGCAACACAAAATTCATTACTGCAGTTGGATAAAGTACTCTTCAGGTTGCAGAATGCCACTGTGCACTGTTCAGCCACCTCTGTGCCTACAGATCCAAGGGCAGCCTAGATGCTTTTGCTAAAATTGTAAACTTCAAAGAATGGAATGAAAAGGAAAATTGTCTGGCAAAAGAATCATAGAATTAATAGGAATGAGATCCTGTACTGTTTTGTTATAGCCACGACTCTCATTGCTTCTATGTTTTGTTTGTTTTATGATGGAAATGGAAAGGGAAGGGGAATGTAAGACCATCAGAATTAAGTGGAATTCACTTATACTTTTCCTTGCCTTACCTCACCTTGTATCTATCATCGCTCATTGATTGTTTTTCCCACCTTTTCATTAAATTAATGCAGTATGTTTAATAATATTTTTCTTGTATGAAAAGCCAACATAATCAGTGGAAGGAAATATGAAAGGAAGATTACAGAGCTTACTATCAAAGTGCTCAAAGGCAGAAATGAGCACTTTCCCACCTACAAATTCTGTTCTAGTAACTGTATGTGCTGTAGCATTAAGTGAAAACAGTTCAGAAATTAGTTGATAATTAAACTGAAGCTGACTCAGTGATGCCTAAAAACAACATTTGTATCATGTTCTTTCTTGTAGCTTCCGAAGAGGAGGACCCTCAAGACATGAGGGCCGGGGACCCAGGGGCAGAGATGGCTTTCCTGGCCCTGAAGATTTTGGGCCAGATGATGCTTTTGACTCTCCAGATGAAAACTCTAGAGGAAGGGATCACGGTGCTCGGGGGCGAGGTCGAGGTGCTCTGAGAGGTAAGGGGAATGTTCTTCATGCAGAAAGGCAAGGGTGAGGAAGGAAAGGCATTTTCTTGGGCAGACATCATTATTTTCATGAATACAATGTCTCTTCTCACTCCTGTCCCCTGCTTCTCTCACTGCTCAGGAGCTCGGAAGGGTTTGCTTCCTACTCCAGATGAATTCCCACGCTTTGAAGGAGGGCGGAAGGAATCCTGGGATGGAAACAGAGAACCAGGTAAAAATTTGGTGAAGTTTGTAGACTTCTACAATATAATAACTTAAACAAGAAATTTTTAAAATCATGTCTTGTACCTCATATGTTTGTTACCAGCATTTTACCATGAGATAAACCAAATGCAGTTCTTTGGTCTTTTAAATTTAGGAAAAAAGAACTATACAGAATTTAACTGAATATGGCTGTCTTACTGAAAAAAAAGTGACTGTGGCCTCAAAGCCTTGATTTTCAGTTGTGTTCTTGTACAGTCCACAACTGCCTGGGCACTTGTCACCTCTGGATGATTGAATCACATGTCAGAGGGGTTTTTTTAAAATATGTATATGAATGCCAACAGTAATCTTTCTCTGGGTTGGTATCATTTCAGCTGCAATGTCTGACAGCTTATATCTGCAGTTGTGTTACTAAAGGCAATCCCATTTGGGGCAAGACAGAGCTGTAGAATGTCAGGGAAAACAAAGCACAAATGAAACATGAATAAATGAAGATGTGATTGTCTCTAAAATATATGGAATAGTATTTTATACTGGAAAGAACACTACATCTGCCACACTTTTCTTTCCCATCATCTTTAAAATCTGTTTTACCTTTAGCTTTTTTACTGAAAAATGTGAGGGAGGAGAAATTTTACATAATTTTAATTTCAAATTGTGTGCCAAACAGTGTGGGTAGTTTGTAAATTTATGTGGCTGCCTTCAAAAAGAAGGAATAATGATCCAATGAACATTACTTATCCTGTGTTTTCATGCACAGGTCCTCGTCCAGATCACCCTCCTCATGATGGGCACTCTCCAGCCAACAGAGAACGTTCCTCTTCACTCCAGGGCATGGACATGGCCTCACTGCCACCACGAAAACGTCCCTGGCATGATGGACCAGGAACCTCTGACCACAGAGACATGGATGCTCCAGGTGGACCTCCAGAGGAGAGGGGCAAAGGTAAAAAGCCCCTTTGACTGAAACCCTTAAGTAACACTGGCATGTGTTTTCAGCATTACGTTTATCCAGAACTTCTCTGTTCAGAGGGGATAAAGCTGAGCTGGTAAATATCTGATTTTACCAGCTGGGAAGCTAAGGACCAGTCTTACAGGAATATAACAACAGAGGAATTTTCAAACATCAAATCCAAATCTTGTCTCCAGCATCACAGAATCCCCTTCTTTATTGCCCTGTTCAAAAGTAGTTGGTTTTTGGTTCCTTGTTACTCCAGCTGGAAATCTCATTAAGAGCATTTTTCCCCTCATTTTTAGAACAGTTGTTTATTAATATTAATGCTTGTGATCTTATCCTTTAACTCAAATATAGGAACAGTGAGCCTGGAGTGATGTGTCCCTAATGTGCTCTCTAAACCTCTGAAGATCTGACTTACTAAAATATTATTTTTATATTTAATGGCTGTCTAGTTACCTTTTGTAACTCTCTAATTGCTTTAAGAATGGTACAAACTTATGATATACACAACATCCACGGACAGACCTCTAAAAATTAATTGCAGTAGAGTATGCTTAAACAAAAAAAGGAGGCCAAATGTTTTTCCCTTGATCTATGCTTATCATTCACTAATTTCATTTGATGTCTTGTGTTGTAATTAAGTTGAATGCTGGTTCCTGTAAGACTGAATGCCACCTCTGATTGCACTGAACTCCACCAGTTCCAGCATGAACCAGCTGTTCTCCAAGTCAGAGCTCTGACTCCAAGTCAGAGTTCTTTCTAGAATCTGTATCTTCACTATCCTTGTTACTGTGTATGTGTTATTTTGAGTTTTAAATTATCATTTTTTAAATTTAATGAGGTAACTAGGAAATGCACACACTATTTAAGATGTGGTGTAACCATAGGTTTCTACAGTTCTCTTGGATTTGTTCCACTTTCTCCATTCTTTTCTAATAGTTGGTATTGTAGTTCCCTCTAAGTGTGCACATACTACTGTAACCCACATAACACATTCTTTTGGAGTCAGTCCTATTAGCATCACACCAGTTCTTGATCCTATTTCTTACAGAACTCAGGACTTCTGTTCTCTTGTGTAAATATTGTCTTTCTTTAATGTCCTCACATTGACTACCCACTGTCAGGAAGTGATCAGTGACAAACATCCATCTCATTTGCTTCCAGATGCTGAGCTGGCAGCCTGCAGCTGAATTTGTTGTTGTTAGACTGCACAGCTTTGTCTCTGATGCCACTGAACACTGAACCCCATCCCACTTCTCTCACCATTGTCCCAAAGCTCATTCAGTTTTAACTGCATGTCACTCCTCTGCATGGACTTCACTCCCAGCATAGCATTAACAGTAGGTTTTATCATTCCTTCAGAGATACTTTGAATAAAACTGCTGATAAATTTCTCTACCAGTATTTTTCCATCCATATCCATGTGCTGTAGTTCTCAATTTAGCCAGCATCTATCAAATCTGTAAAGATTCCTTTCCCAGTTTCAGTAGTGCTTACTGAGAAGAGTAGTGATAACTCTATCAGATTCCATTTAAGTCAAAACAATTGTGCAGGCACAAGTGAGGTAATTAACTCACAATGTGCTAAAGGAAGTTTAGAATGATGGCAGAAAGCATGATAAACAAACCATGAACAATACACTTTCATATGTGGGCTATGTCACCTTCAATTGTATTGGTAAAATCATTTTAAGATTAAATCTTCATGAATATTTCTGTGAAACAATTTGGTGACTGTTTTACATGGAACCAACCACAATCAACCAAAATCACTCTTGCTAAAGTGCAGCAAAAATACCTGAATTTAGCTGTAGTATGTGTCCTTAAATCAAGGTTATCACTGACTTTGTTTTCTCAAAATACTGCTTCTTATTTTAGGCTAATGAATTGGGTAGGGTTTTTTTTAATGTTCATATCAAATGTGTCAAAACCAAAAAGGTATGTGAGAGCTGGAAAATTCTATTCCTGGCAGTAAGAGCTTGAGTAGTTTTTGTTCCTGGTTAGTAGTAAAATAAAACATTTTTTCATTAGTTTTAGCAAAACATGGAACAAAACAGTAATGTTACTCGTGATCTTCACCATCAGCCTCAACTGTCTCAATTTGTCAACAATGCAATGTCTTTGTTTAGGATTAAAAAAAAAAAAAAGTATTTTGCAATAAAAACATAGAACCACAGGTAGTGTTGAAACACAAGAACTGGCAGTTTGGAGAAAAAGCTGTCACTATTCTGACTTCATTTCAGTGACTGCTGACAGTAAAAATATAAGCTCCTTTAATTCCCAAGGAATTGCTTGATTGTTGTCTGTTTTCTGAACTGTAATGGAGGCACTAAATCTGTATAAGAAGATTGCACTGAGGGAGGAGACATAAAATTGCAGGTCTCAGCTACAGCTGCTTTATGAATGATGACACCACAGTAGAAGCAGCTCAATATATGGCATGTCTAAGAAGGGACTCAGCTCAAACTCACACCAGTAACTGGTTGTGCTTCCTTTGCAGGACGAGGAAATTCAGGACCTTCACAGAGAGCTCCAAAATCTGGGAGGGCCAGTTCTCTAGATGGAGACCACCACGACGCATTCCACAGGGATGAAGCCTTTGGCGGAGGCCCCGGGGGAGTCAGTAACGCTCCTCGAGGAGGAAGGAGTGGCAGCAATTGGGGAAGAGGAAATAACATGAACTCTGGCCAGTCCCGGAGAGGAGGATCTCGGGGCGGACGGGGCCGATAGAAGAGGCTTTGACTGGGTCATGCCCAGTCCTTGTGGGACAATATTTAAATGGACTGCTACTCTGGACTCAGTCACATGCAATGCCACGAACCTGGATTCTTGTCACCTGCAATGCCACGAGCCTGGATTCTTAACTGGGATAACTGAATGTGCATTAGTTCCTAAAAAGGGTCTTTCTTTTCCCAAATCAGTCACTTGCCTCTAGCTGCAATACTGTAGCTAGCTTTGTTTCTTTCCACTCCCATTCCCCTCACTTTCTTGTTTTGTCAAGAGCTGGAATTTCTTTTAAGTGTTGTGGAACATGGAGCATCTCCATAGATTTCAGTTCACTTCCAGACAGAAACTTGTTTCTATATGTACAGTTTGTCAAAGAGTTACGTTGGTTTTGTATGAATACAGAATGTAATTTGCGCAAAAATTAACCAAAAAACCAACAGTGTGTGATTCTTTACTCACCTATTACTACAGAGGGTTGTATTTAGGCAAACTTGTATTTCAGATGGGGCAACAGTACTACCTCCTGCAATCTCAGCCATTTAAAATACTGAGAGCCGATTCCTAGTTTTTAGATTTATCATGTGTAGAGAAGTTTCATTTTCACCTTTAGCCACAGCTGTCTACAGGTTACAATGGTGCTGATGTTAAAATTCCAAAATGCAGGCAATCACCACTGCTTGCTAGTCTGCCAACCTGAAACAGAAAAGAGTGGAATAGTGTTTAGAACAAGTTGTCAAAGACAGCGTGAGTTACATAACCTGGATCGCAAGACAGACATCACAGCAAAGACTGGCATTCTACACTTCAGCTAGGTGAGCCACAGATTTTTGTTCAAAACAGCATCCGTTTATAGAAATTGAGAAAGAAAGCTTAGCATCTTGATTGGCATGTTTTACAGCAGCTGTGTGACACATTGTTTAAAGCTATGGGTGTTCAGCAGAGTCTAGTGCATTAATTGCTGAAGTGCAATTCATCATTTCCATAATAAGTTTTTTAAGTGTCTTTGTCTTTAGGATATTGTTACCAGATTTTACTAAAGGAGGGAAATGAGGAGGAGGGGTTATTCCCATTTCCCACATTTCATAATAAAGCTGTTTACCAACCATGAATTTGTTTTCCCCATAAATCATTATTAATCATCTCTAGCCACCAGGTTATCGAAAGACTCCTTTAATACCTAAAGTATTAAACAGAGAAAATGTCATCACATAAGTAATTGTTCTAGAGATACTCCTCAGGAAGGTCCTATATTAAAAGTAGAGCACATAATGAAAAATCACTACCAGGTTTCCCTCTCTCCTGCCTTGCATTTCAGGTTATAATCAGGCTGAGACTTAGTTCTAGAGGCTGCTGCGACCCAGTAACATGGCAGCTGGTGCATCTTCTCATAGGCAGGTTTACTAAGGACTGGCTCAAGTCCTGATGTCCCATCTTACTTAAAGACATCAAAGCACAGATGCTTAACTGTTGTTCTTTTGGTTCAGTCAATCACAAGTACCTTTTTTACTTGGTTTTTAATTTGTGGTGTATAAAAATACATTTGAAAATTGTAACTGATCATGAGCCTATAAAATCCTTGTCATGGGGCTTAGAAGAGACAGAATGACCTTAAAGGAATGAACAAGAAACAGCTGAGATGCATCTGATGTGACACAGTTTGTCTTTTGAGAAAAAATGCTTTTTAGTTCTATCTGAAGGACTTCAGGCACTTTGGGTATATGTCTGGCAGTCAGGACTAGTTTTCATGCCTAATGATTTAATCATTGGCGAAGAGGAAATCTTGCCCTCTTTATTTAGCAAGTCCTATATATGTTTAAGGGGCTAAAAGACGTCTAATACTTGGAATATATGAGTTAGAGGATGAGCTTTAGGCTTTAATTAAACCACAGTCCTCTACCAAAATAAGTTTAAGTGTACCTAACACTAAGAGAAAACCCAGCTTTATCTACACAACTGTATTTCCACTGATGATTGGTTAATTCCTTAACTATTATGGTAGTGTTTAGTAATATCCTTCAAGGGGCAGCTTTTAAATTGAGTTTTGAAGTATTTCACAATCATATGCTCAAAAAGTCCTAAGAAAATTTGATAATTAGATCTATTTTCTACAAAATCTTAAAAGGTAACAGCATAGCAGAAGAGACAGAAACAGCTTCCCAGTCTGTGATACCATGAGCCACTATTGCTGGGAAATGGGCACAGTTATTTAATGGGAATATACTTCTGTATTCCTCAGGTCATGTTCTTTTACCAGTGCTGAGACAGACTCTTATGCTCTACCTGTTAGTTCAGAGGTTGCCTCAGATTTAATTTCACACTGCTGTTAGGAATAAAATTTTAAAACCAGAGAGCTAATTTAATGCTATTCTGATAGCTCTGATCTACATTCTTAATGGAAAAAAGTGACCATTAGTGAAATGTCTATACTGACAACTGGACACAAATAGTTTTATTAAAGCAATCTATGTACACTTAAGTACCGCCTTTAACAATTTCAGTTTGATGCAGAAAAATATTTGGTGAATATGTTAAAACTAATAGTGATAGCAGGTAAGTATTGCAGTGGCTTTATTTTCTCCAAAAGGCACAAATGCTCAGTGAGATACTCACTGGTGGCTCTGTGCAGGTGAGGGCCCGTTGTCCCATTTCCTTGCAGCAGTCCAGTCAGTACACAGCCCAAACTGGAGCACCCAGCTCTGTCAGCCTGAACTCAGCACCCTCCTAAGGCAGGCTCGGTTTCTGCACTGAAGCAGAGCTCCAGTTACTGGCAAATCTATTTTTGAAGGTCATGCTGTGACAAGTAAGCAAGTCCTGCCCAAGTTCAGAGAGCAATACATATACACAAAAGTAAAGTTCTGAGAGCTGAAGCTCCTCTTTTAAAGCCCAGTTTGGTCCCTTAAGAGCCGCTGTAAGGCAGCAGTGCCTGCCAATGCTCTTAGCCAACATTAGCTCTTTGCATCCTCTCATCATCATGCAGGAACACCCCCTCCCCTTACAATTATGGGCAGTGTTTGTGATCCACAACCCGAGGAAAGTTTTTTTCACTTACTGGATGGTTATTTTAAAGCTGCTTTTTAGAAAGAAATGCAGTTCAGTGGCCACAGTCTTCATATTCACCACTGGTCTGAGGTGACAGCAAAAACAGTATGTGTTCATAGTGTAGGGGTCAGCACAAAATGAGGTAATACCAGTTAATTTTTCAATGTTCTCCCCCAGACTCGATCGCATTTTGCTAAATCATCTTCGTGTACTAGCATCCGTCAGCTTCGCGCTCCTCAGCTGCTCCTCAGTCACGGGCAAGTCCATAATGACACCGCATCGGCTCCGATCTCGGTCTGCAGCAGCCGCTGCAGCAGCCGCAGGGTCCCACGCTGGAGGTAGAAGCGAGATGCTGTCAGCTCCCCACCCAGAGGTGGAGCGATGCCAAGGCACGGCTGTGGAGCCGACAGCGCTGTAAGGCAAATAACGAGCTCGGGGGCGGCTCGGCAGGCTGACCCCGCACACAGCACCTACAGCTAAGCATCACCGGGGCCGCTCCGGGCCGCCAGCCCTGCTGCTGCTTCTCGGGCGCTGGCGAGGAAAACGTGTCAGGACGTGGAGGAGGCGAAGAGAAGCGGCGTCCCCCGTCCCGGAGCCGGCTCACGGTCCGTGTGCGAGGGACTCCAGCGGGGACACGGCCGCTCCTCCTCCGGTGCGGCCGCACAGCCGAGCTCACCGCGGCGCCCGGGCCGGTCTCACAGAGGCAGCGCCTTGCCTCGGCCGCACACCGCGGCGCGGAGCAGCCCGCTGAGGCGGCGCAGGCCGGCGGCACCGCCGGGTAGCGCGGCCAGGAGCGCGGCGGCTGCGGTGCCGAGCTGCGCGGCGGCGCCCAGCACGGTAAGCGCGGTGCTGCGCAGCACCAGCGCGGCGTACAGCGTCCCGAGCAGCGTCCCGAGGTACAGCAGCGCCCCGCGGCCGGGCTCTCGCAGCAGCCGGGCGGGCCCGCGTAGCAGCGCGGCGGCGCCCAGCGCACAGAGCGAGCCGAGCGACCAGAGCAGCGCGAACTTGCGGGCGCGCAGCAGCAGCAGCGGCACGCACAGCCCGGCCAGCCCGAAGCACAGCGCGGCTAGAAGCACGCACAGCCCGCTGCCCGCCAGCCGCTGCCAGCGCGACAGCCCCGGCAGCCACGGGTCCTCCTCTCCCGTCCAAGGCCACACCGTGGCGCCCGGGGGAGCGCCCGACGGGAACGGGTTCAGCGCCCCCAGCCAGGCCCGCAGTCCGCCGCCGTCCCCCGCTTCCTCCTGCGAGCCGCCGGCGGTCAGCGGTGCGGGGACCGCGCTGGGGCCGGTGGCGGCGGTAGCAGCCTTGGATTGCGCGAGGTACTCGTGCAGCTGCCGGCCCAGGTCCGCCATGGCGGGGACGGCACCGGGCGCTAGAACGCTGCCTCCGCCCTCCCCGGCGCTGCCATTTTCCCAAGCAGGGGCCACATCCGGGGCACGGCAGAACGGGCGGCCACGGGCCGCACAGAGAGGCGCGCATGCGCTGCGGAGCGTGAGGCGCGAAGAACGCGCGCGGGGAGCGTGAGGGCTGCGCTGGCTGAGGAGGGATGAGGCAGTGCGGGCGTTGTACGGAGCTTCTGGGGGCTGAGAGGTCTGGCAAAACTGAGAGGGCTATGGGGACAAGGAGATCTCTGAAGTCTGTGAGGATTGGGAAGGCTGTGAGTGGTATGGTGGCTGTAAGGGCTGTCTGGGGCTACGGGATCTCTGAGGGCTGTGTGGGTTGTGAAGGGCTATAAGCCTATCAGTGATTGACAGGCAGGACTAAAAGTGATTGACAGGTGGGATCAGCCCAGGAGATGGATTGACAGGGGGTACTTAGAGTGATTAAGATGTGGAGTGATCCGCTCAGACTGACTGATAGGGCCAAGAATGATGAGGGGCGGGTCAGCCTCGCAGTGATTACAGGCAGGGCCATGGGAATGCCTCTCACCTGTGGGGCTCCAGACTTTCCTTCCTGTGGAAAAGAGTTATCCTTTGTAGCTAGCTTCCATGGCTGAAATTGAGATTCTGCCTCCCAAAACTGTGCACATCTGAGGAATATTCCCAGACAAAAGCTGCCAGACTGATGGGTCTCCCTGGTCGTGACTTCCCAGGGATGGCCTCAGCTGCCCCTAGAGACACTGGGACAAAGACTTTTCTTCTTGTGGAACAGAGCTGTCCTGCCTGGCCAGGCAGCTGGGGCCAAACTGGGATTCCACCTCCTAAAACTGCCAACATCCAGGGATTGCTCCCAAATGCAAGCTGCCAGGAGAGACCTGGCTGGCCTCCCAGAGGCCACCATTCAGCTGTTCCCAAGGCACTGGGGCACTGGGCTGTCCTTCCTGTGGAAAAGTGCCATCCTTTGCAGCCAGGTACCTGTAGCCAAAATTGGGATTCTGGCCTTCTAAAACTCAGAACTTCCTTGGATTGCTCCCAGGTGAAAGCTGCCAGGACTGTCAGCTCTGAATGGCCTTGTGGGGCTGACTCTCAGCTGCCCCACAGACACTGCCAGGCTTTCCTTCCTGTGGAAAAGGGCAGTCCTTTACATCCAGGCATCCAGGGCTGAAGGTGGGATTCAACTCCCATATCAGCGCATCTTGCCGCATGTAAGAGCTTCTCTGTTGCTTGTTAACTGGTCAGATGAACAGGACAAGCTTGTACCATGTACCAAGTCTTGTACCATGGGGTTAAGACTGGTCTGACATCTGGAAGATAAAGCTGGATTTCTGACTGACAGACACCTCACTTTATAAAAGCTACATCAAAGTTTGACAAAGCAGAAAATTTTCATACTTTTCTTGGAAATGTGTAGAGTTTCTCCCATGAGCAGGGCTGCCTGCTTCACAGTTACTTCCCTGAAGGTTAAGTGAAAGGAATCTGTGTACATTATTATCATTTCAGTGGTCAGTTACATTTGACTCAATCAATACTATTTCTTTTGCTAGGTTTAATATAGGTACCTTGATATCCTGCACTGTTTTGTGTTATGCTGTAATCTACTAGTACTACTTTAGAGTACCAAAAATTGCTCCCAGACAAAAGTTGCCAGGACATATGAGTCCCACTTCCCGTGAGCTGCCTGTCATCTGCATCTGAAAATCTGGGGCTGTGAGATTTCCTTCCCATGGAGAAAAGTATTCTTTTTTTTTTTTTTTTTTTTTTTTTTATTCTTCCAGGAGACCATTGCCAAAATTTGGATTGCACCTCCAAAATTCAGTATATATCCAAGAATTATTCCCAGATGAAACTTCCCAGGACAGACGAGTCTGGCTGGCATTGGCCTCCCTTTGGCCACCTCTAAAGTACACCTGACACACTGGGGCTGTAAGCTTTCCTTACTATGGAAATGCGCTGTCATTCTCATCTAGGAGTCCATGGTAGAAATTCTGAATCCTCCTGTACATCCAAGGATTTCTCCCAGACAAAAGCTGCTGGGACAGATGAGTCTCCCTGGGCTTTTCCTCCCCTGGGCCACTTCTGACCTGCACATAAAGTGCAGGTGTGCTTATGTGCTTTCCTTCCTATGGAAATTAACTGTAATTCCCATCCAGGATTCCGTGCTGGAAATTTGATTTTCACCTCCAGAAGTGCAGTGTGCTGGACTGCTTCTGTGCTGATACATTGTTCTGTACCACAGCAAATTGGCATTTCAGACTCCAGGAGACTGCAAGCGTGTGATGCTACATAAGGCTGCGAATTAACCTGCAGAACACCATGGTTGTGTGCCAAGTTTAAAGGCTGTAAGAGGAGAGTGACTGCCACATGATTGCCTTCCAAATTCCAGTTACCAGTCGGAAGGGGAAGGTCAGCGAACACTATCTGTGCTGGCACATGTTCCCATTCCAGACTTATGCTGAAACAATTCTGTTTAACTTTAGATTCTGAGACTCAGCAAATATTACGGTAGAAAGCACTGAGAAGAAAAGTGCAATATTGCACCGGTGTGTTTGGTGTGGCTTACATGATGCAAGAGGAAGATGCAGAGCAGCACTGGTTCAGCAAGCTGTTGCTGTCTCAACATTTAATTTACATCCTGTGAAAAACAACCACACCCTGGAGTCATGAATTTTCCTGCTCAGATGCATGTATCATCACATTCACTCTCCAAAACCCAGCTTCAAAACTAAACATGTCCAGCATGTAACTTTATTAATCTGTTTCTTTCTCTCTTTGATTCTGCTGTGCTTCTTCTCACACGTGGATTTCCCGGTCTCCTCTGAGCTGGGCTCCTTCGGGATACTCCTTCAACGGGGAGTTTTGTTTATCTCAGTCCTCTGGGTCAGGACACAAACTCCAAAGCTCGTTAGGATCTTGTTTCTCCTGTTTATTAGGATGTTATCACAAAACTTGGCAGGTCTCTCCAGACTTTCTGCACAAGTTTAATTCACTGCAGTCTGGCACATTTTGGCTCTGATGGCACAAAATGGCCCTGAACTGTGCAGCCTTTTTATCTTTATACTTATTCTTATCCAATTAACAGTAGACACGTATATTATTTTTCTTAATGACCCAATGACCCATCACCTGTGTGCTGCATTGCAGCATTTTCTATCCAATCACTACTACCAAAAAACCTCTAGAAGAAGAACATGAAGAAGAAAGAAGGAAAAGAGACAACACCCTAAATCCTCCACTTTGTCTTCAGCTTTCTATACTAGCTTAAACTCTAAACTTTAACTTTTTCACCCAGTGACTTAAGAAAACTCTCTAATCTACACGCTCACACTTTTAGCTTTTCTAACTTTAACAGTTGTTTTCATGTAACACCATGAAAAAATTCCCATGAATTTCATGTTATATGAAATTCAGTGTTCTCCTGGATCTCAGATCTAGGCATCAGAGACAAGGGCACACACTCTGTGTCTCAGACTCCAACGCAGCAGTGGTTCTCCTGCTGTAGCTTCTAAAACAAAAAATAAGCACAAGCCTTCCTTTTCCCGTTGCAGTCTCTCAGAGTCCAGTTACAGAACTAAGAACGTTCAGCAGTTGGTCCCCCTGAAAAGGTTCTAGAGAAGAAAGAGGCCATGCTGGAATTCGCTTTCTTTTTGCAGCTTATAAACTGCCCAGCCAACAGTGAGAAGATTCATTTTCCTTCCCAGTTATATGCAGGATCACATTCTTTCAGTCCCGAAGATTCAGGATCCACAACGGAACCCCTACACCAACTGCTCCCACACTAATAGTGCCAGGACAGAAAGGGCGTGACTTTCACCTGGGCACTGTGAGGGCTCACAAAACACACCACACGATGGCGGTGTGCACTTGCAAAAGAAGGAAATGCACCTTGAGTAGCTCTAAACCGCTCAAAATGCAGATCCGAGTTCAAAACGTCACTGCTGTCAAATAAACTGTCAGGACAGAAAGGTTTTATTGACCTTCTCTTTCCAAGAACAAACTCCTATTTGCACCACACTCAAAACGAACTCCTCTGCGCTAATCTATTTTTTCTCTCTCACAGAGTCTGGCTAAACTTGAAAACCACCAGCAAAAGTGTAGCTCACAAAAATGCCAGCTGAGAAAGCTGTTGCTGGCCAGAACTGCCACGGCACCCATCGAGCTGCACCCACATACCCTGCTGTCAGCACTTTTCTTCTCAGCTCTGTGTACCATCAGAATCCTTCAGTCTCTCAGAGTCAGAAGCCAAACCTCAATTGCAGTGCTGATTGCTCACAGACTAAAGCTACCGAGACAAAAGGCTCAACACCTTGGCTTTTGCATTCTCACTGTAACACTTCAGCAGCTCTAACCCATGGAACTGGAAAGTAGGAAACACAAATTCACCAAGATCACCCAAAGAAGGGAGAAAAGGCACCACAAGGTAAGGGAGGGGTAGGTAAGTCATGGCAGCAGCACGGTATGTAAGGTAAGGCAAGAGAGCCATAGAAAGGGAAGGAAACCAGCAAGGCCTTGTGTTTCAGGTGCACATGATGGGCTACTGAGTAAACACCAGCTTTCTGTTCTGACACCTCTGGTGTAGAAAATCCAAGTATCATGTGAAAAGGTGAGGCATCCTTGACTCTTAGTGTTTAATTTCTGTCAACTTCCCAGGAAGGCTCTAAAAACTACGTTATCCCACTACGGACTAAGTACAACCAAAATACAATTAGTACAGGTTTTATCCACTTTCTTAAGCCCCATGTTGGGCACCAAAATATTTGTCATGGTTTGAGACAAATTTGGGAGTAAACTTCCCAAAGGGTCTCCTCTAAAAAAGCAGATTCTAGCAGCCCCTGCCCCAATGAATTCGGGAGAAAATCTTGGAGAAAATGGGGAAGAAAAAAAAAAAAAGTTTATTTAGCAAGCAAAGTATTCACAAGCATGAAAAGATAAATAATATTAACCTATAAAACCTCTCATTATTCTGAAGAGCTGGCAAATTCAAAGAGTCCTGTTGTTCAGAGAGTCCTCTGTGGGTGTTGTTCAGTCTCAGTGTCTCTGGGGTTCGGGCCACAGTGCAGCTTGGGTGGCTCCCAGGTGATTGTCCCAGACCAGAGAAAAGCTGAACAGTTCCAGAAAATAAAAACACCATCACAGGAAAAACTTTCTTGACTCAGCTCATAGACATGAAAGTATCTTTAAAAAAAAGCAGAGGAAAGCTGTCTTCCCTCTATCCATGCTGCAGACAGCACACTGAGAGAAAGGAATCCCAGGGGAGGAAACAGAGCTTTCAGAAAAAACATTCTGTTGTTTCTCCCCCTTGTTCACTCTTAAAGGCACAAAACTTATATCTGGACCAAAAAGACAGATGATGGGGATACCAGACCATACAGTCACCCCAGGACAATGTTCCATCACACACTTTCAGTCTCACAATGCCTAAACTGTCAATAGATGTCCCACACAGAAAAAATGTGGCAGGACAAAAACAGTTGTTGGATTAGCCTTGCAACCTTTCCAGAACACACCACACATTGACGCTATGGACCTTCCTTCTCAGCTCTGTGTCCTGTTGTACTGTCACATTTTTTTCACTCTTGCAAATCATAGATTGCAAATTTTAAAAGTCCAGGAGCTGATCCCATACGGAAGGTCTTAAAGCAAAAAGCTGTTCTTTTCTCCTTCCCTTACAACCAGTGAACTACTTCAAACACACCTCTGCATTGCACTTTTCAACTATTTTCACCATCACAAACTCTCAGTCTCATAGTCTAAATAGAAACCAAAGTCTCCAAGTGCAGCTTGTACAGATAATTATGTGTGCCATGAGAGAAAGATTTTGGTGACCTAACCTTATAACTGCACCCCTCCCTGTGCCTCTTTGTTCCTCCACATTAAGCCCTGGCATCTCATCCAGTCTCCCCTGCCCCAGGGTGGCCCTTGTCCCTGCTTCTCTGTGCCTCTGTCCCTGTGTCCCCTGCTCAGTGCCTCTTCATTCCTCCTGTCTTCCCACTGTCACATCTCTGGTCTCACCTCATCCTGTCCCACATCACCCCATCATTCCTCAGGCAAATATCAAACATTTGTGCTTTTATTGTGGTTCTTCCCCATATGTTTGGATTTTAAAAGGGACAAATTCTCTGTTTTCTGAGGGGGTTTACTCCAAGTGCGGAAATGAGCAGGTCCAGAAGATAGGAAATGCTTTGGAAATTACCACAGAAGGCACGAGCAGATACACTTGGCTGAGAAAATAAAATGGACTTGGGTCTTATAAAACACCAGGGTACGAATATTAAATACATACATGTATGTAATTGTGGTACGTGTGTGTAAGCTGATGTGTGAAGAAGCAAAGCAGCAGCTTGGTCACTCCCTGCAATTATTGATAACCCCAAATTTTGTGGTTTCTCTGAGTTTTCTATTCACTTCGAAGGCTAGGGACTGCTGCTCCTTTCAGAATGCTAACACCAGTTTTGTGTCCTAGCGTTGCTGAAGGTTCAGCTGTCTCTGTGGGACATTTATTATGTATTTTTTAAAACACTTGTGCTTTGATGTAATTATGTGTATATGGACACTGAGAAGGTGGGGCTGGGGGAAGAAACACTCAAAACAGCAAAAGATGAAATGGAGATGAACTGAACAGAAACCCCTTGAATTTGGAAATCAGAATAAATAAAGGTCAAGAGCAGCCCTCCAAAGAGCTTCAAGCAGGTATGTGAGGAGGGTGAGCAGAACAAAATTGCTTATTAAAGACTTTCCAGTTGTTTATTCCCCTAATTTGCCCATAGGCATCCAATATTTACAACTCTTCTCCTGCTTCCAAACCTAAAACATTCTGCTTTGCACCATATCACTTATAATTGCTGTTCCCTGTTCAGCAGTTAGTTAATGGAAAACTGGCATGTTGTGACTGTGGGGATATTAAATTCCGTTTTTGTGCCATCAGGATTGCAAAGAACCTGCTGTAAAGATCAGGAGAACATTGAGGTTCTTGCCACATCTCACTGTGCCTTGACTGACTGATGGATTTTTACTGGTTTTGATTTTCCCTTTTCCTGTTGTACTGTCCCTCCCCATCCCAGAGAGTGCTGGAACAGGGAATGCTGGAGGTTTTAATAAGGCTGATTCCATCAGTATTCATCTCCTTGTCTGGGATAAACATGGAGCAGTAGCTACTCAGTCAGCAGCCTTGGGATGCTTTTCAAAGCAGAGCTGGAACATTTTACCTTTGGATATTTGCCCTGAAGCTACCCTGAGACTGCATTTAGGAACAAAAAAGAGTCAAGGGCACAACGGCCACCTGACAGCAATGGGGATTTCACCACAGGAAAATTTCACTGCCATCCAGGACCATCTGAAACCCAAAGGTTTATTGATTGTTCTGCAGCTGAATGGAGAGCAGGGGGTGTTTGGGATGAGAAGAGGCAGAAAAGACTCAACTGAGGCATTAGATGTCCTGCTCTGTTTCCTGTGGGATGCTCTTGTCACGAACGAGGCTATCCTAAGGGGCAGGAGAGATGCTGAAGCAGGTTAAAAAAAAACACACCCAAGTCCTAAAAACAAGGGTTCAAATGAAAGTTAAAAGCTTGCAGATTTTTTAAAATAAATACAATACTTGCTTAAAATATAGACTAAAAATTAAGAATCACAACATAACATTTAGGTGGTTATCTGGTGTTAGGATATTGGGGGATGGGGAGGAAGAGGATGTGAACACAGACAATAAAAGTGATGAGAAAACGTTGATGCTACCAGCAAAACCCAGAGGTTGCCTGGGGGCAAACGGGATGTCTAGCTCTTGGGACCTGGTGTTCAGGAATCCTCATGACCAGTCTGACAAGTGACTTGAAGATCTGAATTTGAAGCAAAGGAGAAGGAATTGGTAATGCTGAAGTTTTGGCTGCCAGCTCTGTTTTTCTCCATGACAGAAGGGTGCCTCACTTCACTCCTTGAATTTTGCACTCACTAAGCTGCTGCCTGATCCTTGGCAGTGAAGAAAGAGGAGAAGACAGAGCTTAAACTTGTCATCACCCCAGCCAGCTTTTGGTCAGTGGGGTTCCCAAAGTCTAGGTATGCTTCCCGGCTTTCCTATTCCTCTGATCCATGGAAAACAAGGAGAGGGGAATCCTACCAAATGCTTGTTAACAAACTTATTTACATGACATGCTCTTTAACATATTTATGTGAAAAAATGTAATATTTTAAGGCCAATGGGAATTCTGTCCCAAAGCTACGTACATGAAAACAGGCTTTATAAAAAGAGGAAAAAAGGAGCACTTCAGGTGTACTAAGGAAGAATAGCACTCCAGGCTGTCACAGAGTGTGAGATATGGTGCAATGTGGAAAATTCTCCTGAATTTTACCAAGGAGCTCATCTTCAAAGCAAGTTCCACCTAATTTGAGGTGGTTCAGGCGAGGCAACACTTGCAACAAAGCAATAACAGTACCAAGGGAGACCAAATCATAGAGGTCAAGGCACAGGGTCTCCAGGTACTCCAGTGTCACAATAGCAACCAGCCCCTTGTTTGTCAGAAAGTAGGCATTGCTGATTTCCAGGTAGCGGAGCTGCTTCATGTGGCGTCCGATGAATACCATGGCAGCATCACCAATGATGCAGTGCCGTAGAATCAGGCGTTCAAGCTCTTCCAGGTGGGGAGCTGCTGCTTGGATCCCCTTATCAGTGATGCGGTAGGTGCCACAAAGGCTCAGTGTCTTCAAGTGGTTCTGTGAGGAAACGTCAAGAAGATGATGGTCAGAAAAGGTGGGAATGCTGTGGATAGCGAGGTGTTGTACCTGTGGTGGTGGCAGCGAAGGGGAGACGCAGAACCAGGCATCGGGGATGTCGCAGAGGCTCAGCTCCAGCGTGGTGACAGAAACGGGCATGCTCTCGTACGGGACGTGGCGGAGGTCGGTCTCGGTCAGGCACAGCCGATGGAGCTGGGGACAGCGCTTCCGAAGGGCAGCCAGCAGCGGCGGGGAGAGGAGCCGCTGCTTGCGGCCGGAGCGAGGCACGCCCCGCATCCGCAGGGTGCGCAGGCTGTCGGGGAGGCGGTGGCGCACCAGGTGCCACAGCGTGCGGCGGGTGATCTGCGGGTGGAAGGGCCTAGTTCCAGGGGATGGCTCGGGAAGGGCACCCCTGTCGCAGTGGGGCGCTTCCTCCCCGCTTCCCCTCAGCTTCTGCCCGCAGCAGGGTGATCTGACCCTCCCCCAGTCTCAGTCTCTGTTCACAGCGCGGTGATCTCGCCTCCCCCCGTCCCTCCTGCCCACAGCGGACTCCGTCCGTCCCCCGCCCCGCGGTGCGGACAGGCGGCCCGTACCCGGTGAGGGCTCAAATCCACATGTGTCCAGACCGCTCGGTCCTGCGCCAGCTGCTGCCACCGCCGGCAGACCCTGCGGGGAGGCGATGGGCCGTCAGCGCCGGGGCGGGGAAGCGGCAGGCGGCCGATCCCGCCCGGGATGACCTTACCTGGCCGCTCGCAGGCGGTCCCGCAGCGGCAGCAGCGCCAAGACCTGCAGCAGCACCGAGTCGGGCAGCGGCGGCCGCGCCGCCATCGCGGCCGTTACAACAACACAGCCGGGCCGCGGCCCTGGAGACGCCGCAGCACCGGGGCCGCCCCGAGCGGCCGCGACCCCGGCAACCACCGGTAAACTCCGGGAGCTCCGCTGGCCTCGGGACCTCCCTATTTAACCCCCTTCCTTACCGACAGCTCCCTCCCGGTGCCTCTTCGTTCCTCCGCGTTGAGCCCCGGCGGCTCATCCGGTCTCGCCCATTCCATCGGTGCCTCTTATCCTGTCACCCCCTCACCACCCCACCCGCGGTGCCTCTTCTTTCCTGGCACTGCTCCTCTTGGTGTCTCTTGGAGGAGAAATAACATAGCACTGACCATTCCTGGTCCAGTCACTCCCCCTGATACGTTGTTTTGAACGCCCTTCTAATGTTCACGTGGCACCAGCTCACATAATTTTTTCTGAATATCCAGCAGGCCATTACAGGATGAGAACAGCTGTCCTGACTCTCAGAGAAGAGCCTGGAATATCTGCAGTGCATAGTTGCAACCCCGAGAGAAGAGAATACAAAGTAATAATAAATTCAAGGCTGACCTCAGGAGTATGCTAGAGCAGGTAAAATATGCTGTCCCTACCTCTGCAAAGTTTCCTTGTTCTCTGGAACACGACACATTTCACCAGACAGCACTTTAGAGTTCTTCTTTCCTGTCCCTCTCACCCCTGTGGACACACAGTGTTGTATTTTCTCTTTATTCTGCCCATGGCCTTCACAAGTGCACCTTCACACTGATGCCAACTTCCTTGCCCCAGTGGCCCCAGACACACACTTGTCTCTCTTGTAGCCCACACCGAGTGCTTTTTGCCCACAACTAATGGTGTCTGAGCAGAGATCTCCTTGTCCTGATGTCCAGAAGTCATTGTGCTCCGTTTGGTGGCAGGTTTCTGTGATCTTTTTTCACATCCAATGTGTAGGTGGAAGAGGAAGGGAGAAGCCTGAGGAGACTTCTCTAAAAGTCTGACCAGCAGATGAGCTGCTTCTGTACAGGTGTGTTATAGATGGGTAATGCAATGGTTGGCTCTCACAATTACGGGATGAATATTATGTGTATGTTAAGTGAAGTTTTTATAGATACATAGTTATGTTATTTTGGTATGTTCTCCCTATAGTCCTATTGCTGTGTATAAAAACGCTCGCTCGTGGTGACTTCTCCAGGGTCAAGCTGTTCAGGTATAAGCAATTTATTATATGGGTAAAGAGAGGGGAGACCTGTGTCCACCACCAGCCTCGGCGTCCACGTGGTCCAGGGGAGGGGAGAGAGAGTGGGGAGAGCTGGGGAGGAGAGGTTGGAAAAGGGGAGGGAGGGCGTAAGAGCAACAGAGGGAGAGCGGGGGAAACCAGGGAGGCTTAGGAGAGAGGGGGAAGACAAGAGAGGGATAAGAGGGGAAAAACCAAGAGGGTAAGAGAGGGAAAGAGTGGAAGAGGTAAGAGAGGGGGAGAGGGGAGCTGAGAGAGGGGTAAAGGGGTAAGAGAGAAGAGCCAAGAGGTACGAGAGAGGTCAAGAGGTAAGAGAGAAAAGCTAAGAGAGAGGTTAAGAGAGAGAGGTTTAAGAGCGAAAATCTAAGAGAGCGAAGTTCTTGTTACAATCCAATGTCTTTTTCTATAGTGAATATTCTAATTCTTAGTAACCAATCACCATGAGACACACCCACTAAAGAATTTACATACAGCCTATGAGCTTCCCTATATTAACATACAGTGTTGCATTTAGACTCTACAAAGCTTTACAAGTTCTTTCCTTGCTTCTTGACCTTTGGACTTTCTATTAGCAGAACGGCATTGTTTTATCAGCAGGGATTCTCCTTTAGCTGGCTAGGCTATTGTTCTTTGGTTAACCAATACTCAGTATCCTATGACTCAAAGCAGGCTTTCATTTCTACTTTGATTCTAGCCTTCATATTTTCAGAATTTTCTGCCAAACAATCACATTCATAAGGTTTCCCTGTTTCACCCGCCCCAACAAATCCTCTTTCCCTTCCCTCTTATATTGTTGTCGCTGCTTGAGGCATCTGGGGAGGGCAGGCTTGTTACCAGGAGGCACAGCATGGCAACACCTGACCTCCAGTCAAGTTGTAGCAAAGTGATCTCCCCCGATGGACGTCAGTGAAAGAGCTCACTGACAAGACTTTGGGTGGGGCCAAGGTATAAAAAGCAGAACACCCATTTTGTAGATGAGCACTTGGCGGTTCAGTTCCATGCTCCCAGTGCTGCACTTTTTCCTTATTCAATCGTTTGTTGTGTTTTGTTAAGGTTTAATAAACTTTGGAAATTTTAAAAGTGAGCGTCGGTTCTCACAGGTGTGAACAGAATCTTCCCTGGTGGGAGGAGGCTCTGGCCATGCAGTTGTAATGGCAGTAGCAGCAATCACCAGACTTGTCCCTGTACTTTCATGGCTTTGGTAACACCCTGGTCTGCCTGAGGAGATGAATCTTCACAAGCATGAGGGCAGAATACATGTAAGAGTTATGTCAGTCAACTACAGGATGCTGAGTTCTGGCAAGTGAGCCAAGACTGCTGCTGAAGCCACCAACGTTGAGCTGAAGGCTGTTTTCACCAGGAAGCCTCAGAATCTGAAGTTCATTTGTGACAGAAAGCAAATTGAAACTCCTTCCCCTTGGCACTCATGGCTGCCTGTGCTGTGGACCTATTTCTGCAGTTCAGCAGTGTGTTGGTTTTGCATGGCCTGGTTCTTGGTAGCTGGGGGGCCACAGAGGTGGCTTCTGTGAGAAGCTGCTGGAAGCTTCCACCATGTCCAGCAGAGCCAGTCCCTGATGGCTCTGAGGATGGACATGCCACTGGCCAAGGGTGGGCCAGCTGGAGATGTTGGTAATGCCTCTGTGATAACAGATTTAAGAAGAAAATCAGAACAAAGGGGGCCCACTGTTAGTTCCAGGCAGAGAAGAGGACGAAGTGAGAATATGTGAGGGAAACAACGTGGAGACACCAAGGTCAGCAGAGAAAGAGGGGCAGGAGGTTCTCCAGGCACCAGAGCTGAGATTCCTCTGCAGCCGTGGTGAGACCACAGTGAAGCAGCTGTGCCCCTACAGCCCCTGGGGATCCATGGGGGATGCAGAGATCCATCCACAGCCCCTGGGGATCCATGGGGATGCAGAGATCCCCCCACAGCCCCTGGGGATCCATGGGGGATGCAGAGATCCCTGCACAGCCCCTGGGGATCCATGGGGGATGCAGAGATCCATCCACAGCCCCTGGGGATCCATGGGGATGCAGAGATCCCTGCACAGCCCCTGGGGATCCATGGGGGATGCAGAGATCCCTGCACAGCCCCTGGGGATCCATGGGGGATGCAGAGATCCATCCACAGCCCCTGGGGATCCATGGGGGATGCAGAGATCCATCCACAGCCCCTGGGGATCCATGGGGGATGCAGAGATCCCCGCACAGCCCCTGGGGATCCATGGGGGATGCAGAGATCCCTGCACAGCCCCTGGTGGAGATGCCCAGACTGGAGTGGGTGGATGCCTGGAGGAGGCTGTGATCCAGTGAAGACCCAGTGGAGAGAGGGCCCTGCTTCCAGGCTGGAGCAGCCTGTCCTTGGAGGGCTGCACCCCATGGAAGAGTGACCCACACTGCAGCAGTTCTGGGAGGACTGCTGCTCATGAGATTGGAACTACACTGGAGAAGTTCCCAGGGAGCTGTCTCCTGTGGGAGGCACCCCACAGTCTCACAGGGGGAGAGGGAAGGCTCCTCTCTCTGAGCAGTGGCAGAAGACCCCATGCTCAGATAGGTAAACCAGAGTAAATCCAAGTGGGAGAAGTGGCCATGTGCTGCTAAGAACATCTGCCAGGAAGTGGTAGGTCAGGTTCCAGATCTGCAGTTTCCCAGACCCAGAGGAGTGCCCTAACAGCTGGAAAACAGTTTCTCAGTTCACTTTATCAACACTTTCATTCATTATGTGTCAGTGAAAGAGCCTTGGGGGTGCTTATGGCACAGACAAAGTCAGTGGTGCCTGGGCTCATTTCTGAGCTCTCTGAACATGTGCTACAGACTGAAGAGTTAGGATACAGGGAAGCTTGGGTCTGCCCTTATTATTTCTTCTGATTTATTCATATAAAAATGGCTGTTTAATTACAGTTTTCAGCATTCTGAGAGGTGAAAAATCCTGGTTTAGCATTAAAATATATGAATTGAAAATGGCAGTGAAGGGAGTGATAAACCTTTATATAATCAGGATGAGCATGAGGAAAAGGAGAAATCCCACCTAATTTTAGTAAAATGGGGGAATGTGAATGTTGGGAGTTACTAAAGATGCTTTAGAGTCTATGAATGGAAAATTGAAATTTCCCTTTCATGTGGCAGAATATCTGTAACTAGTATTGCATTCCAAATAAAAGTCAGAGGATTAAAATTGATAAAAATATATTAATGTATTCCTGTTTTATCACCAACTTGAATAAAATTTCAGGTTATATAGGTGTGTTGGTTTTGGCTGGAGAAGAGTTAATTTTCTTCCAGGCACTAGCTGGCATGAATGTGTTTTGGATTTGTGCTGAACACAGGGCTGCTAATTAGAAATGTTTTTGTTATTGCTGAACAGAATTTTCACAGAGCCAAAGCCTTCCCTGCCCCTTATATTGCCACGCTGGGGAGAGTGCTGGGAGTGCACGGGGAGTTGGAAGGGGAAACACCCAGGGCAGGTGACCCCAAATGACCCAAGGGATATTCCAGACCTTATGGCATCATGCTCAGCATATAAAGCTGGATGGAAGAAGGAGGAAGACAGGGATGTGTGGAGTGATGCTGTTTGTCTTCCCAAGTCACTGTTCCAGGTTGTCTTCCACTGCTCCACATTGTTCCACGTTATTTTATTCTTGTCCAGATTTAAGGCAAGCATAGAGTGTGTAGTGACTTGTTTTTGTTTTGTGTGTTTATGTGTTTATGTTTTTGTGTGTTTATGGCCTCAGCAGTCTCCAGTTTACTGTAATTAGTCTACCAATTACATAGGACTGGTGTGTAACATGGGCTGTGCTTCTCTCCTTTCTTTCTGTAAAATTTGGCACCAGCTTCAACTCTCTGTTATAACAGATTTGTTGACACAAGTGATTTTTACAGAATAGTTCAAAAGAGGAATACATTACCAAAACAAACTTTAAGGTTCTTAGAAGAGTGGTTCATATGATGCCCAAAGAATAGGCTGGAAATAAATCCCCACAGACTGGTGTCAGAAGAGAAGGTATTTGTTTATTGCAGAGCTGGTGGTGAGGGGGATATCTCCTCCAAACTCACCCACCTTTGTCAAGTGCTGTGTTATATCTATACAGTAAATATTTCTTAGTATCACTATGGCACTACAACATCATCACATACACACTGTAACTAATTTAAAGAGTATCATCTCATGGTTATTAGATAATTATTTTGCACTGTGCTTGCACCTCCCCAATTTGGGGATCATTATGGGTCTTTGATGAAGGTTTCCAAGGTCTTCCCATCTCAACTTTTCAACTTTGTCTTCAGAGCATGCAAAGTTGTCATATTCCTTGGTCTGTCTGGTCTTAACTGGTCTAAATTCTTTGGTTTGTGGCTAATTTGCTTTACATTTTCCAATTTCTCATTAGTACTATACTTACTTAGCTCTAAAGCTATCCACTCGGTGAGTTTTTTTCTTCTTTTTTGTCTATTCAGCAGTAAGCAACTAGTTAACCATATACTAGCTATTACATTGTATAAAAAGTTATTTATATCAGGTTATATAGGTATAAAAAGCTATGATTCAGATTACATAGGTACCAGGTTATTTGCATATATTAAAATATCATGTGTTAGGTTATATTGATATAAGGTTATATAGATATATCCAGTTATACTGGTACCTTGAAACTTAAGCTATATAAGCACTTGGTAACTTCAATCTAAGTTGTATAGGCATCACATATTTTCCTAGAACTCAGGATCAGGATTTACAGCTCTGGCAGATTTTCTGCCCTTCAAAATTTTTATACTCACATTTTCAATAGCAGAATGAATGCTGTGTCTTCTTAATTCTGCAACCTGCTGTAAAACCTGGTGTTCATTCTTCTCCAGGGAGAAGTAGGGAGGTGGCAGCATGAAGCACCAAACAGCCCCATTCTACAGCTTTTTGGCTGGGCACTGCAGCAGAAATGTAGCAGGAATGCCCTTCTGCTCCCCACTTTTCATGTGACTATTGAGCTCCTGCTTCACACACAGCCTTTGGAAAAGAATGTGATCCACCCAGCAGGGCTGGCTCTGCAGCCAGTGCCCTGATATGGGGTGTGTGGGGTCATTCCTTCTCTTCCCGTGGTGTTCAGTGACTGATTCCTCCTGGCCTCCTTTACTGATCTGTGGGCTCTCCAGCTGTGAGGAGAAATTTCTCCCTGAGCACCCTTCCTAACAGAAATAGAAAGCTTTTCCAAGTCCCTCTTGCTTTATTCTCTCAACTAAGCTGATTTCAGTAGCAGTGATTCTGCAAGGACACAGTCCTTAGGGAGGCTCCCAGATTTTATCAGTCTCCCACTGTCTGCCCCATACGATCAATTAGACACGAAACACTAAGTATAGAAACAGGAGGTCCTCAACCCCTCATCCCCTGGATTTCCACTGCTTTTGAGATATCAAGGATATGAAATATAAAGTTTAGAAACCAAACCAAGAAAATTAGTCCTGGTTCTCTGTAGAATGGCTGAGACACCAGAAGATGATGCTGCAGACTCAGGGAACTTGATAGGCTGAAGAAACAGGGCGACAGAACCTCCTGAAGTTCAACCAAGGGCCAAGCAGAATCCTCTCCCTGGGGAGGTGCAGCCCCTGGCACCAGGACATGCCATGGAAAGCAGCTCTGCAAAGCAGATCCTGGCACATGTGACTGGCACAGCCCCACCCCAGCAGGGACCTGGAAGGGAGCTGGGCAAACACTGAGGTGTGCAGCCCACTGCCAGATGGGCTTGGTGCCACAGCATGGGTGTCTGTGGATGGGGGAGTTCCTGGGTGTGCCCCTCAGAGCCCTGTGATGTCACCGCTCGGCATCATTGTGACCACCCTTGTAACCATAAACAGCAGCCCTGGGTAGTGCCGCAGCGCTCAGACTGGCACACTAGCAGCCGAGGAGCTTCCGAGTGCTGCAGCGTCTGCGGAACCTCCGATCCGAATGACACCAGTGACTGAGGAACCTGGGAGTGCTGCCAGTGACCGAGGAACCTCCGAGTCCCACGAGAGGTCAAGAAACCTCTGAGTGCCACAAGTGGAAGCCAAGCCTTCGAGTCCCGCCAGCAGCTGAGTCAAGTCCGGGAGCAGCAATGGCAGAGGTCAGGCAAGAGCCATCAGCGCCACGGCCCGTCAGGTTCTGCCGCATCTGCGTGGATTTCCTCCAAAGGCCCGCTGCCGTGCAGCCCTGCGGGCACGTGTTCTGCCACGCCTGCATCCAGCCCCAGGCTGCCCCCGACGCCAATGCCACCTGCCCGGTCTGCCAAGGGCCCATCGAGTCCATCCGCCTGCTGCAGGGGCAGGAGAACCGTGCCGGGGTGGCCCCGCGTCGGCGCCGCCGCCTCCATCCCTTTGTGGTGCGGTGGAGGCAGCGGCAGCAGCAGGAGGCGCAGGAGGATGCAGCTCCTGGAGGTGGCCGGCGCCGAAGACTCGCCGATGGGGACAGGCCACCGAGCCCCCCTGGGCCCCAGCAGCGCGTCCAGAGAGTGCTGGAGGAGCTGGACAGAAATGGGCCGGGGCAGGAAGGTTCACTGTGGCCACCGAGGGAGCGGGAGAGAAGAGTTAGCCTCAGGGGACCCCGTCCACCTTCTCCCCTTGATCCCATTTAATGTGAATCCTCCACAGCCCCTCTGAAATGAAAAGCAGGATGCTGAGAAAGGCCTTGCCTGGTTTCTTCTGCCCTTTTGCTGCAGGACTGGGGGAGTGGCAGCTGTGGGAAAGGGAAGGATATGGCTGTAGGAACTTGGGGAGAGGATGGGATAAGGCTGAAGAACCTTGAGTTCAGTGGAGAGGGAATAATGTGGTTGTTGGAGCTAGAGGAGAAAGGCCATCCTTGGTTGTTTCTGTGTTGCTTGTGGGTATGCAGCTGGGAAATGGAAAAGGAGAAGAGGGAAAGGGAAAAAGGGAAAGGGGAAAAGGGAAAAGGGAAAGGGAAAGGGAAAGGGAAAGGGAAAGGGAAAGGGAAAGGGAAAGGGAAAGGGAAAGGGAAAGGGAAAGGGGAGTCCCCTGAGACTCTGAGCAGATCCCGAAGGGGCCAGTGCCTGCTTTCCTGAGGAGCAGGGCTCCTCTACTCTCATGTTCCTTGCACACCCTTGCACTGTGGAGAGCTGCAATCCTAGGAGAAGCTCTCCAGGCTGGGGGACACAGCCCTGGCACAACACTCTGCCAAAGATTTCAGCAATTTCAGCAAATTCCCCCATCCTACAGCAAACTGGCACTCGTGCTGTGCCTCTATTGCTGGGCAGCAGAAGCTCATCCTCCCCATGAGGGCTGGGCATCAGCCTGCCCTGGAGCCAGAAGCTTGAGAGGCTGACTCTGTAATGGATCCTCACCAGCTAATCGGTGTTTATAGGCTTAGATCTGTTGCTTCTTAATTTTATTCCAGCCCCTCGATTGAATTTCTCACATGTAAGTGAGCCCCGCGAGTCCATCCTAGCCATATATAATGGATGGTGGTGGAGGGAAAGAACACAAATGTGGCTGAATGCCAGTAACCGAAGCAGTGCAGCAGAACCCTCTGCTGAACATTCCCCACTGACAGAGCCTGCCCTCAGTGCCTCTGTGCAAGACACTTCCTATGTTCCCAGCACCTGGCCTGGGGCCATGAGCAGCCTTGGCCATTCTCCATTGGTCCCAAGAGCAGGACAAGGCTTGGAGCCAAGTCACCAAGCCACTATCTCCAGGAATGGCACCAGTTCCACCTACTGAGCCCTGGTGCTGCCACTTGATGCTCCATCAATTATTAATACAATGCTCAATACATCTGTGCCCTGGCCCAGCACCGCAGCCCTGGCCCCTGTGTTCTCCAGGGCTGCTAACCACTCCAACCTCCCCTCCTGCCCTGTATTGCTCCTTGCTTCCCATACAGGGGCTTTGGGGGTGCAGCCACACCACCTTTGCATTCCCTGAGCAGGGCACGACGGGACCCGGCCCCCTAACTTCAGCAGCAGGTAAGACCCCACTGGGGCTGGGGCAGCAGGCACCCCCATCCCCGAGGAATGCCAGTCTTTCACCCCAGGGGGAGGGAGGACGGGCTGGGGGCTTGGGATGCCCGGAGAAGGGCTGGTGGCCATGGGGCTCAGTCCTTGGCTGCAGAGGGATAGCGGGCAGTAGGGATTCCTCAGCTCTGTCCCTTCCTCTGAAGGAATCAGATCCGCCGTGGCTGTCCCCCGAGGAGGGTTCTCCCCAAGGTCCAGGGCGGGTCACCCCTCCGCTGGGGGGGCGGTCCTGGAGGTGTTTGGGCCTACCTCCCCTTGCTGCCCTCCCCAGGAGGAGGCCCCCGCCTCTGCCCCCAGCAGCCGCCCGGCCCAGCAGGGGATGGAGCCCGGCAGGTCGGTGCCGGCGGAGCTGAAGCTCCGCAAGCCCTCGCAGCGGGCCAGGATCCCGGCGCCCTTCCTCGCCAACCCGGTAGGTCGCTGGCTCGGCCCGCGGCCCCCGGCTCGTCCCCTCGGCGGCCGCACCCCTTCGAGCCCCCCATGACTCTGTCCACACAGGACGGGGCGCCTGGGACGGCCAGGACCCCCGGGCCGGACCCCGCGGAGGCAGACGCGGAATCCCTGGTACCCACACACGATGAACGGGGCCGGCTCATCCCCGAGTGGAAGCGGCAAGTGATGGTGCGGCGGCTGCGGGCCAGACTGGGGGACGAGGACCCAGCGGGAGGGCAGGTACGAGGGGCATGGGAAGCAGAGGGGGTGCGAGCTCTGGGAAGTCGCTGACAGCCTCTCTCCGCAGGATGCGGCCTCCTGGAGCTTCTCGCCCTCCCACCAAGCCGTGCTGGGCCCGTTCGGGGAGCTCCTGACCGAGGCGGATCTGCATCAGTTGGAGAGGGCCGTGGAGAGCCTGCGGCTGCGGCGGCGTGGCGAGGTGTACCAGGGCGAGCTGCGGCGCCTGGTGCGGGAGCTACGCGCCCTCTTGCCCGCCCCGCTGCTCAGCATCTCCGTCCGCAGCCCCCCGCCTGCTCCGGGGCTGCCGCTGCCCCTCTGGTGCGGCCGCCTGGCCGGCGCCGTCAATAGCCTGGCCGCGCTGCTGGGCAACGCCGAGGGGCTGCGGGCTCCCTGCGCTGCCGTCGCCGCTCCCGCCGCTCCCCCGGCTCTCCCCGCCGCCGCCGGACATCCCCGGGAGCCGGGGGGCAGCCTGGCGCAGAGGGAGATCCGGCAGTGCGGGGTCTGCGTCCGCAGCCTGCGCGGCGCCTTCGAGCCCGCCTGGGGGGCGGCGGGGAGCGCTCCGGCCGGGGGCGGCGAGGCGGAGGCCGCCAGCGACTCGGGCATCAGCTGCGAGGAGGCGTTTTCCGACGGCGGCGGCGGCTCCCCGCCGCAGGGGAAGGGCCTGGGGCCAGAGTGGGGCAGCTTGAGGAAGGAACGGATCGTGATGCTCTTCCTGAGCCATTGGAAACGCTCCGCTTACGCGCCCCTACGGCCCGCCGCCGGGGAGCCTCGGGAGACGGCGGGGAGCGGGGCCCGGGCGGCCGCACGCCTGGCGCGGCAGAGAGCGGCCATCCAGCGGCTCCTGAGCGGCTGGCGAGATGCCGCCTCCCGCCGGCCCCCGCCGCCGCCCCCCGCCCGCACCCTGCTCTCCCCGGAGCAGTTTGTGTCGGCGGCGGGGGGCGGCCCGGCCGCGTACGAGAGCCTGTCGCTGGAGCTATTTATGCTGGGCTATTTCCGCATCTTGGAGCAGGACCTGTCCCCCGAGGAGCGCCGAGGCCGCCACCTGCTCTGTTTCGAGGTGTTCGAGCAGCTGGGCCGGCACGGCTGGCGGGCGGTGCGGGCCTTCCACCGCGCCGTCATCGACGAGATAGCAGCCGGGCGGCGCGGCTGGCGCGACGGCTTCGAGGACATCAAGGCACGGTACTTCGGGAGCTCGCACAGCCCGGCCCAGCGGCCGGGACAGCCCGGGGAGGAGGGGGACGACATTTGTCGCTACATCGATCGCAGCTTCGCCTTTTGGAAGGAGAAGGAGGCCGAGATCTTCAGCCTGGAGGAGTGATGCCGAGGGGCTTCGGAGGCCGCGGGCTGCAATAAAAACCTTCTCGGTTCTGTCCCAGCTGAGCGAGGCTTTCCGGGACGGTGAAGAAAGCTGCTAAGCTGGGCCGGACGCCTCAGCGCCCCGGCTCCCCCTTTCCCAGGGCGAGCGTTTCAATCCTCGGCTGCTGCCGCGTGTTTACGGCTGCGGCGGAGTGAGATAAGGACCTTATTTATAGCGGCTCCGACACTGAGAGCCGGACGAGTGAGGAGGGCATCGTGTGGACCCCCTGCTGCCGATGGGGTGGGGGGAGGGTCCTGTGCGAGCTGTCCTGCCAGGCTCGCTGGCCACCCGGCCGCTCCGCGAGGGGAAGGCTTTCCTAAAGGCAGCGGTGTTGCGGGATGGGACAACGACGAGGATGGACGGCGGCGAGAGCTCTGCCCGTGCGGTGCCTTTAAGAGGGGGGAGCAGTGTCCAGTGCCGCCTAAAAATAGCGAGGGCCCCTGGTCCCGGCTGATCCCGTGTGGAGCGGCGTGTCCTGCGCAGCGCCGGGACCGCGCTCCCTCCCCGCCCGCCGGGCTGGGGAGCACTGCTGAGAGCGGCAGCGACCGCCCCAAATCACCCCGAAAATCGTCCCCAGAAGGCCGCTGGCCGTCCCGACAGGGCAGCTGTAGCGTGGTGAGGAGAAAACACCGCCACCGTGGGAGGGGGGGCTGTGGGAAGCGCCTGTCCGTGACTCGGGCACTGGGAAGGGGGGAGGGTGTCGCGGCAGGGGGAGAGGGAGACACGGTCGCCTTTTCCCAGCAGGGACACCCTCGCCTCCCGCTGCTTGGGCATTGCCCGCCTGCCAGGCCCCACGGCCGTCCCCGGGACCATGGTGAGGAACATGGACGACTTTGACTTCTGCCTGCCTTCGCACGCCCAGGGCGTGCTGGAGGGGCTGCAGCAGTTCCGCACCAACCCCAAACTGGCCGACGTGACGCTGGTGGCGGGCGGGCGGGAGTTTCCCTGCCACCGAGGCATCCTGGCCCTCTGCAGCCACTACTTCTATGCCATGTTCTCTGGTGACTTTGCTGAGAGCATCGCAGCACGGGTGGAGCTAAAGGAAGTCGACCCCAGTGCCCTGGAAATGCTGCTTGATTTTGCCTACACGGGGAAGGTCACCATCAACCAGGGCAACGTGGAGGGGCTGATGCGAACCTCCAGCCAGCTCCACTTCCCTGCTGTGCAGAAGGTTTGCAGCCGCTACCTCCGGCAGCAGATGGATGCCACCAACTGCCTAGGTATCTGTGAGTTTGGTGAGAGCCACGGCTGCCCTGAGGTCTCCTCCAAGGCCTGGTCTTTCTTGCAGGAGAACTTTGAAGCCGTCTCTCTTCAGGAGGAGTTCCTCCAGCTCTCCAAGGAGAGGTTAGCTGTCTACCTCTCCAATGACCAGCTGCAGGTGCAGGAGGAGCGGAGCCTGGTTGAGGCTGTCCTGCGCTGGGTGCGCCATGACCCGGCATCCCGAGCCCAGTTCCTGCCGGAGCTGCTGGAGCTGACCCACCTTGTCTCGCTGCCTGACCAGTACCTGCAGAACCTCCTTGCCACTGAGCCTCTTGTTCGTGACTCAGATGCCAGCAAGGGCCTCATTGCCCGATCCCGCACCGTGGTGGGTATACCCTTCCCCTAAGTGCCACTCCCTGAGCCAGGAAGAAGGAGCTTGATGGCCCCTCCCCGGCCTCTTTGTCAGGGGCAGAGTGGCACCGGTGCCCTGAAGAACCCCCCAAGCCCACCACAGAAACTAGAAGAGGTGCTGGTGGTGGTTGGTGGCCGTGTACTGGAGGATGGTGAGGATGAGGAGAGGGGGCTGGAAATGCCATCTGCCACCAGGAACTTTGCCTTCTACAACCCCAAAAACAGTAAGTACCCCCCATTTCCTCCACCTCCATTTATGCTAATTAACCATCTGTCTACCCCAAAGCCATCTCTTGCCAAACTAGTGTCAGTTTAGAGAGACACTGGTTGGGCTGGGATGGGTGGAAACAGGGGTGGCATAGAAAGTGCCATGGCTGGCTGTGGGGTCATTGCTTGGCTCTGCTGGATTTCAGGGCAATGGATGGCTCTGCCTGACTTCCCTGACTACAACAAATGGGGCTTTTCCCTGGTGGCTCTGAACAACGATGTGTACGTCACAGGTCAGTGCCAGGGCTGCTGGTGCAGGGTGGGGGCTTCGAGGAGCAGGGATGGAGGACAAGGAACAATGACATGAGCATGAAAGCACAGATGTGGGGCCCAGAGGCTCCTCTCTGAGCAAAATCCTCTCCTTACTCTCTACTTGGGAAAATCTGGCCACTGGCAAGGAATACCCAGGAACAGCTGCACTTGGAGATGGTGGCCACCTGACCCGTCTGTCTCTAGGTGGCTCCCGAGGGTCCCAGAATGACACGTGGTCAACAACTCAGGCCTGGTGCTTCTGCCCCAGGGATGGTGTCTGGAAACCCATCGCTTCCATGCTGAGAGCCCGGACAAACCACACCAGTGCCGTCCTCAATGGTGAGATCTACGTCATCGGGGGTAAGGCTGCAAAGACCCTGTGTTTGCTGCTAGGGTGGGGGTCCATGAGAACAGCAGGGTGGCTGCAGTGTCCTGTCACCCTGCAGGGACAACAGTGGATGTGGTGGAGGTGGAGCGCTATGACCCGTACAACAAGAGCTGGTGTGCCATCAGCCCAGCCCTCAAGTACGTGAGCAATTTTGCAGCTGCCAGCTGCTTGGGCAAGCTCTACCTGGTGGGCTCCTGCGCCGTCAAGTACAATGCACTCACTCTGCAGTGCTACAACCCTGTTCAAGGTGAGAGCTGACCCTGCTGCCACACCCCACCAGTGTTGTCCCTGGGAGAGGGGCTGAGGGGGACCCCCAGGCAGGTGACCCCCCCCAGACTGCCAGGCATGGTCCTGTGGGATGTGAGCAGGTGCTGGCAGGGTGTGGTGCTGGCTGTGGAGCTCCGGGAGCATGGCTGTTAGCAGCATGGACCCGAGTCACAGATTGTCTGACAGCCCTGGCCTGAGCTTCAGTGCAGTGGAGTCTCTGTGGCAGTGGGGTGGGGGAGGCTGCTGACGTCCTGTGACAATGCCATCTCCTCAAGCGGACTCTTTCCCATCCCACAGAGTGGCTACAAACCACGTCCCCACCCCCCACTATTTTTTATGCACAACCTTCCACTGGGATGGGGACTGTGGATGCCAGTCTGCCTGCCTGGTCTGCCTCCTCCCTTTCAAATTCCCCCTGAAATAGCAATGCTTTTTTCAGCAACTGGCAGCTGCATTGAGAGCCAAGGGTGGGATGCACTGCTAATGACAACTCCTTGCAGATCTGTGGAGTGTGATCACATCGCCCTTCATCCCCAAGTACCTGTCAGCCCCACGCTGTGCCACCCTGCGTGGGCTCATCTACCTCATCGGGGATAACACCAAGAAGGTCCATGTGTACAACCCAGAGGCCAACATCTGGCAGAAGGTGGGATGTGGGATCAGGCACGATCAGTCTCCCAGGGACATGGGGATGGTGTTCCCAGCTGCTTCCCCTCAGTGCCACTACCCACTCATCCCTTGGCTCTATTAACACCTGCAGAGCTGAGGCTGCCCCATTTCTTCCTCCCTTTCTCCCCATCACATGTGTGAGGCACCAGAAGCCCTTAAACCTCACAGAAGATGGGGTAGACATGTCACTGTCATCTGTGGTGGGAGTAGGAGGTCACCAAGGAGTCCCTGCACATCTCACCCTGTCCCTCACACAGGTGCAACTCCTACACACACTTCATGAGAATGGTGGGATGGTGGCAGTGGGTGACCGGCTCTTTGTCACTGGTGGCCACTGGAAGGGCATGGATGGAGACTACCGGGTAGAAATGGAGGTGTATGACTGCACCAAGGACCTCTGGACATGTGAGGGCTCCCTGCCCTGTCTCTGGCTCTTCCACAGCTCCTCCTCCATCTTCATGGACACCTCCAAATGGACAGAACCTTTCCAGGGTGACCATGGGTGGGTAGGGGAGCCTCAGTGATGCCTGTCACCCTATGCAGCCATGCTCCCCTTTTTCTGCTGCCTGTTCCAGCAGATTGGCGAGTGAGGGGTGGAAAGCCCCGTGCCAGGCTGGCTGGGGCATCAGGAGCGTGTTCTCCCCCACTAATGCAGGGAAAAGGCTTTTCCTTATAAACACTCTCTGATTAACGCTCTCTCCTTTTCGTTTGTGGGTTTGTGGTTTTTTAAGAACCTTTTTCCCCCTCCAAAACTCTAAAGATTTTCGAAGCGTTTAAAAACACGCCGCGCTGCGGAGCCGCAGGGCTGGGTGGGGATCTCCGGTCCCAGGGGCGCTGCTCCCCGCGGCCCAGGCGAGGTTTTACCCTCAGGGAGGTCCCCGGGAGCCGAGGGCAGAGCCCGCAGCGAGGCGGGGCCGGTGGCGGTAGCGGCGGGATGCGGCTGCCGGAGCTGTGCCTGGCGCTCCTCTGCGCCGCCGGCACGGGCACCGAACCCCCGCCAGCAGCCCGGGAGAGGCCGCTGGCCCCGGGAGCAGCCGCGGGCCGTGCGGGGCCCGGGGCTGCCCCCGTGGATCCCCGGCAGGCGTGGATGCTGCTGGCCGGGAGCCCCGGGCCGGGAAGCGGCGAGCGGGGCCGCGGCAGGAGCGGGGCTCGCACGGCCCCAGCGGGCGCCGGCTCTCCGGAAAAACCAACCTCGGCTGCCCCGGCCTCCCCCAGGATGCCGGAGGAGCTGCTGAGGGAGCTGCAGCTCCTGCTCAGAGGTACCGGGGTGGGGAAGCCAGGGTAGGAGCTGTGGGGGACAGCAAGACAAGACAAAGCAGGGCTGGGCAGCGGAGCTGGGGAAGGTTCAGGTTCCCTTCCTAACGTCAGACTCCGGTGGGGTTTGGGGTCAGGCATGGCAAAGCTGTGCAGGACAGCTGGGGAAGGGCCTAAGGAGGAGGAAAGCAGCAAAGGCAACCTCCGGGGCGGAGTCCAGCACCGTGTGGAAGCAGCCTTCCATTGCCAAACGCGTGAAGACATCACTGTGAAGCAGAGGATGTGGCAGGAGCTGGGGTTGTTCTACATTGTAAGTGCCCAGCCTGCCCCTTTTCCCTGTGTGCAGGGGCACCTACCCTGGCACAGGGACTCCTCTAACTCCAGCCATTCCCTCTTCCAGCCAGAGAGGGAGGGGATGTTCCACCGTGGCCCGGGGCTGAACCTGACCAGTGGGCAGTACAAGGCCCCGATTGCAGGGTACTACGCCTTCACCAGCACGCTCCACATTGGTGAGCCCTCAGCCAGGCCGTGGCCCTGCCAGGGCAGGCTGGGATGGCTGTCACCCCCTGCTCTGTCACAGCACACAGGGAGCCGCAGAGGAAGGGCCAGGGATGCCGAGGGAGCCGCCTGCGGGTGCTGATCTGTGTGCAGTCCCGCTGCCAGCACAACAGGTATGGCACAGCAAGACCAGGGACCCTGGGCAGGGAAGAGGGAAGGAGTCCAGCATCCCTGGTAAAGGAGGGGCCTGCTTCCCGCACCACTACTGTCCCTCTTCTGCAGCAATCTGGAGACCGTATCTCAGCTGGCGAACAGTGGGGACCTTTTCACCATCTCTGTCACGGGCACCCTTTACCTGCAGGTTAGTGGTGCCAGCCCCACTGGTGACAGCGCTGGGCAGGAAGGTGCCTTCCGTGGGCTGGGCATCAGGTCTGCTTCTCAGGTGACCTCCAAGCCCCAAAGGCAGTCAGGGCAGAGCTCTGCTAGGGCACTATGGCACAGGCCATGGCTGGGCTGCCCCTAAAGGCCCCGTGCTGCTCTTTTCCCAGAAGGAAGGGTAGGGGCAGCTCCTCCATCTCTTGCTTCCTGTGTGCAGGGGACAGCCCTCTCCTTGGCTCTGGTGCCCAGGGGGGGTGTCCTGGCCCTGCTGATTCCTCTCTCCCCCCAGGCTGGGCAGTATGCCTCTGTTTTCGTGGACAACTCGGCAGGCTTTCCCCTCACAGTTCAAAGTGGCTCCGATTTCAGTGCTGTTCTGCTGGGAGTGTGAAGAGGCACCACGCTGAACCTCTGCCAGCCACCATCGTGTCTCCCCTGCTCAGCACCAAGCCTAAGGAAGAACATTTGCTCATGCAGGCAGCTGCAGTCTGGTCTGATATTGCTTGTGCTGCAGAACCAGCCAAAGATGGACAAAAGATCATGAAGAAGAAGATGATGATGATGATAATAATAAAGCAGCCTGACTAGGACATGAATGCATTCACTTTTATCTAAAGGCTAGGCCTAAAAGTTTATCTTGGAAAACACTGCTGACGGTGGCAGCAGATGGTTGCCTTGTCCCTAGGGCTCAGCTTCCACTCTGCCGGTAAAAAGCCCCACACATCCACTTTTGCCCTTACTGGACTTCCCTGCCCAGACAGTCTCAGCAGCCCAAGACAGATTATTATCTATTATTATCTATTGCTTTAGCTGTCCTGCAGGCTATGAGCAGTGAAGGTTTGCTGGCAGGAGCAAACATCCTTTGCACTAATCATCAAAGCAAAGTCCCAATAACGCTGCACATTCGATTAAAGCAAATTCCTGTCCTGTGACTCTCCACAGCAGGCACTCCCTGCCTGTGGCACAGGGCCCGGGCTGTGGACAGCAGATACACTCTTTACTCTGGCTGCGATAGCTGAGGATGGGCACAGGCCTATGTGACCACGCCAGGGCTGCAGGAGAAGCACCAGGAAAGCCGAGCGTTTGATTTCCTAGTAGCACTGCCTAAGTCGTGCCAGCAACACTGCAAGATAGCCTGAGCTGTACCCAGCCCCACCTTCTCCCAGGGATGTCCCAGGCCCTGCCTGCCCATCTCCAGGGCTGCATCTCCTTGAGGAGCCTGGTGAAGGAGCTGTTAATGCAGCAATTTATGGGTAGGGGTGTTTGGGTCTGGGGAGGAGGGGGATGCTGACTCAATGCTAACTTCTCCCAAAGCAAAGAGAACTTTTCTCTGAGAGCAATGTTGTGCTTCACCCCCCTGTGCCTCATCACCCGAGCTGATCAGGTGGGCAGCAGTCTCCTGGCACAGCTCCTGCCCAGCTGTAGAACTTGGCCATGGTAGCACCTCCCAGTCCCCACACACAATGAGCCTTGCTCTGATCAGCTGCCTCTCTTCCTACTACCCACACCTAAGAAGGTAGAGAAGTGTCTGGAAGCAGGACTTGCCCAGCTGTGAGCTGTCCTGTGCAGATGAGATACCAAGAGTCCAGTGTGCTTGATCACAAAACTGAAAAAGCTGATTAAGACAGAGGTACTCAAAGGGTAATTCAAGTGTGGGAAGGGGACAGAAGCTCTGTCAGCCCCAAGGGAGAGCACTTGTGCATGGTTCACCTGTAAGAGACTATCCCAAGATTCCCTCATTTGCCTCAGGACCATCACAAGAACAGAGACTAAGACCCTGAAGAACCCAGGGAACTTTTGTGCAGGAGTTCTGGCCTGGTTGAGGTGGATGCTTGCTAAGTGACTGTTTGAAGGTGTGCTCCACCTACACAATTGTGATTGTTTGCAGGTGTTTGCTGGGCTGCCTTGTTCCTGCTGCTGAGCAGGGACTGGGGAGGAGCAGCCTGTTCTGTACCTCACACCTGCTTCACAGAGCAATGGCTCTTATCACAATGGCCTGTAAACCTCCCCTCCTCTTGGCCAACTGCCCCTTGCTTTGAAACAGACTATAAAAGTGACTAAGTTACTTTCTATGAGGGAAACAGAAGATTCTGTGTCAACAGACAGCTGAGAGGACTTCGGCATTGGTAGCTATAATCCCCCTTACTCTCTTTTTCCTATACTTTGCTTTCTCTTCTTTTCCCTTTATCACATATTAGTGCTGATGAGCACTCAAAGTGTTTTACTGTTTGAGTCCCTAGTGTGCTGATAACCTTTTGTACTCTAAGATCAAATAAAAGAACCACATCATGAATCCCACCTTGTGGATCGTGACAACACCCTGAAGTGGTCCTGGAGCTCTCCTCAGTAGCAGGATGCTGCTGAGCACTGAGGCAAAGAGAGTGCCTTTTCAGGAAACCTCCTGCAGACCCTGTCTTACCATGAAATTAAATGGTTTGTTTTACTTCTGCCAAAGCTGGGGCTGAGCCTGCTTTTCTACCTGTCTGTCTACTCCCAAGTATGGTAAGACCTGCTCCTTCCTTTTCCCCTTTGCCATGAAAAATGGTCATTTTATGGTAATTAACTATACCGTAACATTTGCATATTCCAATCCAGCTGGAGCTGTGCTTTCAGAACTTTCTCTAAAAGGCAGAAAAGCAGTGTTGCAATAGGAGGGAGGGGGAGGGAAAGCAGTCAGAGAAGGATAAGCTAACATTCCCCTCAGCAGCTCTTGCACTGGAATTCAGAGTGGCCTCCTGGAAGGAGCTCCTGAGCTGTGAGCATGGCTCAGCTCTTGCAGCATGGCGCAGTATAAGAGGTAGAAAAAGGGGAGCAAGAGAAGAGAAAGCAAATTACCTTTCTGAAATTTGCCATCAGGGTTTCTTTTGCCAGAAACAGAAGCAACTCCACACTACTCTGTCTGGGCTCTCCAAATTTGCCTTTCATGAATCGAAACAGGAGTATGCTGCTTACAAAGGCACTCCCTCTCAGCTCATCCTGCAGTGCAACCTTACATCAGAGTACACAGGAATGGCTGCAAGCAGAATAAGCTGGCAGAGGACAAGCACTATCCAAAATTTATGCCAAGAGGGCCACTTCCTTACTTAGCCCTCTGCAGAGAGTCAGTGTGCACCCTCAAACCAAGGCCATGAAGTGTAGCTGACTACTCCTGGAGCAGAAATAGAAGCAGGATGGTCAGGCCACCTGTCCCAAACAGGACAGCCATCGTGTGCTCCAGCAAACAGCCCAGGAGCTGGAACCATCTCCCAAAGTTCCAGGGATACAGAACACAGAAAGGAGCCAAGGAAGCCTCGCAGCTCTGCACACGGCTATGCACAAAACAGCAGGCACCACCCTGCCCCTGCCCCCTTTCCCTGGGACCATAGCTGTGCCTCATCAGAACAAGGAGACAACCACAGTGCAGAGCCTTCAGCTCACCTCACTCCCTGCCCCCCTCATACACAGGGTGGGAAATTGGAAACTTAAGTGCTTAGGTAGCCCAGTCCATTTAGCTTTCATTCTGTCACTTGGTCTTCAGCCAAATTTTCTCTGGAAAACAGCACACTGACTGTAGCAACAGCTGGTAGAGGCACTGAGGATGAGACACCAGACACTTATTAGTACCTAAAATCTGCAAGGCCTTCTCCTCAGATAGCACAGAGCCTGCCTGCAGCTCAGCTGCCTTGCCAGTTCATTTGGTGAAAACACTTTTTCCAAAAAGCATTAGGAGCAAAGTCCGGCCACTTTTTCCATACCAACATTGTGGTAAAACTCCAACATGTTCTGCAAGCATGGGCCAGGCATGCTGCTGCTCTGCAAGGTGTGTTTGTGCCCCTCAGCTGCAGGCAACCTCAAAAGATTTCCTACTTCCTACACACTACTAAAAGTGTGAAGAAGACAGCCCATACCACATCCCAGGCTGGTGGCCTAGAGTACCTCGCAGTCTGTATGGTACAGCCTGTCTGGGAGCTCCCATTGAGTCCTGGAACTCTGGACTCTCACAGGGTCTTGCACAAAGCTCAAGGATATTGACAGCAGAACTGTCCCATTTCAAACAGCTGGCAGGGCTCACGCCTCCAAATGCTTCTTGTTAGCACCCCTGCCAAATGAATCTACTGCATTTGCAAAGACATTCAACCCTACCAGCTAAGTGAGCTAAACCTCTTAGAAAAAAAAACATCTTTATTTACACTGAAGAGCATCCAGCAGGACCCACCCTCTCCCAGCCACACATGCATGCACACAGACCTCTCCCTTTCCTTCCATCCAGCACATCTCATCCCTCAGTGCTCTATCCGGACCACCATGACCGTGACGTTGTCGGCCGAGCCTCGCTGCACTGCCTTGTTGGCCAGTCTGTTACAGGCAGCCTCATACCGAGCATCTGCTTCCAGCTTCCCTTCTCTCATCTGGATATTCTTATCCTGTTGGGACAAAGGAATTTGATTGCTCCCAGCCAAGGTAGGTACATTGTATTTTCCAAGCACTGGGAAGCAAAACAAATACAGACAACCTAGGGAATAAGGAAGGATACTCTGGCAGAAGTTATCTCATGCCCTCTGCACTGACAAACTCTGACAAACCCAGCCCCCACACCGCCTTCTCCTCACCTCCAGGCAGGACACAATGAAGTTCACAGCTTCTTCTGGTGAAAAGACTTTGAAGAGGCCATCACACGCTATCAGAATGAACCTGGAAATCAAGTGAAGACACGTCCCAAGGCTGAATTTCTGGCTTCCCAGCTTGCAAATCCCTCCAATCTATTTTATGAACATCCGTGCTCGGATCCAAAGGGAAGATGCCATAAAAGCTCATCTGAAAATCCCTTGAGACCTACCATTCATTCCTCAATTCAAAATACAGGACAAAGAGCCAGGTAACTAATGTAAGACCTAGATCAGGACATCCTGGCTGTCCCACAACAATGGCAAGATCACATATGATCCTGGTCAAATGCTCCATTGTTTCTCTAAGAACTGGTTCTATCCTTTGAGTCCTTTCCATTCATGTGTTTTCCCTGTGAAGCAGCTAATGCAAGGAAATAGAGAAACAAAGCTGAATTCCTCATGTATCACTTTAAATTTCTACGCTACTGAGGTATGTGGTAATTTAAATATCCAAATTCAAAAGAAAAGCGTATGACACAACAAAAACTCTGACACAGGCTGCAGAAAGTTGAGGAGATACAAAGCCCAAGGCAAGGACAGCATCCCCCTTAGGATGGGAAGACAGCCTGCTGTGTACTACCTGCCTGCACATGGAATTGTATTAACCAGAGCCACCAGGACAAAGAAAACTACAAACAACCTACAGAAGTGGTCAGTCTGCACACGCCTCTGAAGACATCATTTCAGTGCTTGATACTCAAGAGTATCTTTAGAAATATTTTTGTGGATCACTTGATATGGAACTCTAATCCCAGAAAAAGCACCAGTACTGGGTTACACTCTCACCTCTGAGTCTGCAGGGCCATACTGACACAAAAGCTCACTGCAATTTGTCGTTGCCAATCATATCACAGAAAAGTATCTCAAATCTTCAAACATCAGAGCTGAATGCAACAGTATTTATGGGCACTACATCTGCTAGGAACAACTCTTGGACAGAACGGAAACCCAAGAACTCAAGCCTTAACTGCTTGAACACTGGTTTGTGAACCTAATCAAAGCACAGAGGATATCTAAAGCCTGTGTATGCTATTGCTATGAGGCTGGCTCCTCCAAGAGGAGCCTTCACAGTATCTTGGCAGAGCAGCAGCATTATCTCACTGTTCTGATAAGGAACAGAAGCAGAGACATGAGCAGTACAAGCATCCTCTAATTCTGGGGGAGATCAGTCTGAAGTGCCTTGGCTCTCACAGCAGAGCAAACGTGCAACTTCTGCTGAGCAGAACTGGGACAGACAACCCCCCATGCAAGGGTAAACTTTACCTGTCATTGTGTGTGAGTTGGCAGCGTTTGATATCTGGCACAGAGATAACACCACAGCGTTTGTACTGGCCATCCCCAATGGAGCGGGAAACCTCCAGCACTCCCAGGACTCTTCCATCCCTGCACAAGGAAAGGAAATACTCAGAGCCCTCCCCACGTGTGTATTTCACTGCACTGCCTGATGGGGACACTTTGTGCATCTATCTGCTTGTACAAATGATAAGCCACTTCCCCAGCAAGTTTAAATCTTCCCTTCAAAGTATCTTCCCTTTCTGTATGTTTGTGTGAAGCTCTGGGAAACAAGTGAGGGGGAGGAGGAAATGAAGTCAGGAGACTTCAAGGCTGTTTTGTGTCACCCTGCCCTAACTCAAGTCCTGCTTAGCCTAGCAAACTGGGGCAGTAAGAGTTACATGTAAGCTGAAGTCCCAGGGGCATAGTTTGAATAGAGATTATGTTTTGGCAAGATGTCCAGTACACTGCTCTTCACTAGAAGCAGAGTGGCTGAGGCAAGAAGTCTGAGTCAGCAGCCCCTCCTGTGTCCTGTCTGAGGACACCAACCCCTACAGACTGGCTCAGCTGCAGGCAGTTCCCAGGAGTGACAAACAGGACACATTCAGCTCCTGATCTCTGGGCCAACCACTGATTGCAGCAAGCAGTTCTGTGAAACATAAATTACAACACCCCTTACGAAACAGCTCTGGTTTGTTAAGCTTTTCTAATTAACCGAGCTCCCTAGAGAAACAGCTTCTCACACTTCACCTTTCCAACAATCAAGCATCTTCTCCAAAAAGGCTCTTCTGTGCCCTCTGGGAATACAGAAAGCTCATTCATCTCCTAGTCCAAGCAGCCCCACTTGAGATAAAAGCAAGAAGTAAGGCATGTCACAGAGAAGAGATCTGATGCTCACACACTTTGTGGCTTATCTCTTGGGCCCAAAATATTGAACTGCAAGCAGTGGGAGAGGCTCCCAGGCAATCAGGGACTGAAAGGAGCTAACAGACACTGGGGCCATCTCTTTGGCATGTGCAAAGAGAGATCAGTGCTAAGCGTAAGCAGCAGCATGTGCTCCCCAGAGATAAGGGGAACAAAGTGCTCCAGACACGGCAGCATAACAGAACTGAGCCCACCTCTCTCCACCCTGGGTACATTTTGCCTCCATAGGAATGAAGATACTTCACCTGCAGTGAATCCTCTCTTTGTGAGGATGCCACTAAATCAAGAAACAGCCTTCAAAGAAGAGAGAGAACCTAGCCAGGGAAATAAGACTCAGCTGTTGTGTTTGGCACCCGCTCCCAAAACAACCACGCAATCCTTTTTGCACAGGAACATTAAAATAATCATATTTTGGCTCCAGAAAACTCCCTCCTAATGCAGAGAGCCTCAGTGAATCAGCCAACCCCAGGGGAGCAACACCAACTGACATTGAGGTGCTCTCTCAAACCATGCCCCCTCTCACAAGACAAAGAGAGGAGTCATGCTGCAAGGAAATGAGTTCCGTTCAGCATCACAGTGTGCAGAAAGCAGTAACTTCTTCAACAATCCAATCCAGCTCTGTAGACCCAAATCTGTAGCTCAAGTTTAAGCATGCCTATGCTGGTATCCCACTGGCAGGCTTTCACATGGGTCCTGCCTTGGCCATCCTAAGCCCCTGGCAACCATCAACCAACCATCTAGCAACTCCAGTAACTGAATACTTATAGGCCTCAGGCACCACTGTGCTTCCCACAGGCAGCAACAGGTTCTCTCAACTAGGATGCATACTGGGCTTAGGAAACTTGTAAACCTCAATGCTCCAGCCCAAAATCAGGACAGGGTTTAGATTAGTCTGTTCACACCCTCAGGCACTTACCTGACATTTCCCCCAGCTTTCTGTATCCGCATACGCTCCTCATACTGGGTGGGGTTATGCTCCTTACTGAGGCTTAAGGCTGTGTGCTTCTGACTCTCCTCATTATAACGACACAGAATCGCCTGTGCTGACAAAAGCCCATCATCAAACAACAACACAACTGCACATCTTCCTGAGAGAGAGCCCCAAACTGTAATGAATGGTCCTACATCAGGCCAGAGACTGGTGGCCAGTGGAGTTTCTCAGGGCTCATTGTTAGGCAGGAGGTGCTGCTCAGTACTTTTACCAGTGATCTGGATGTAAGAATTGAATGCAGCATTCCCAAGTTTGCTGATGACACCAAACTGGGAGTGCTGTGGAGTCTCTGGAGGGACAAGAGGCCTTGCAGAGGGATCTGCACAGATGCACCACTGGGCAGTGCCAGTGGCACAGAATCACTGAGTGCTGGATTCTGTGCCCAGGGTGGAGTAACACCAAGCACGAGTGCAAGCTGGGAGAGGAGCGGCCAGGGAGCCCTGCTGGAAGGATCTGGGGGGTGCATGGTTGGCAGCAGCTCAGTGGGAACCATCAGCAGGAGGGCAAATGGCATCCTGGGGGCACCCGACACAGTGTGGCCAGCGGGGCCGGAGAGAGGAGGGTCTGGCTGTGCTCAGCACCGGGGCAGCCTCACCCACAGCACTCCAGCATTAGAGGTGATGGGAAGGTGCTGGAGTGTGTCCAGAAGAGGAAAACCGCGCTTGTGCTGGTGCTGGAAAGTGACCTGGGAGGAGGCTGAGGGTTCTGGGTTTGTCTGGGTTGGAGAGAAGGAGGCTGAGGTACAACCTTAGCCCCCTCTGCAGCCTCCTGAGGAGAGGGCATGGAAAGGGAACTGCTGATCTCATGGGAATGCTGAACCCAAAGCAGGGCCAGGGGAGGCTCAGGCTGGGCATTAGGAAGTGTTTCTTTACAGAGCATATAATCAAATACTGCACTAGGCTTCCTGGAGAGGTGTTTGATGCCCCAGACTGTCAGTGCTTAAGAGACATTTGAACAATGGTTTAAGTCTAGGGCTCCCCTGAATTGATCAGGCAGTTGGACCAGATGATTGTCATAGGTATTCTTGATACTGTGAGATATTTAGCACCATCAAGAGAGAGCTTTCACACACCACTGTTTTACACTACAGGAGACAACACAGAAGTACTCTGTACCCACCAAAAACAAGATGCTTTGTAGGAACAGTTGAGTAGCTCACGACAACTCAGACATCCCAAACAAACAAACAAAAAAGCCCACAAAGCTCTGGGCAGAATAAAGATCCCATCAGTGGTCTCCATTCTGCTTACCCGGCTGTCCCCAAGGTTGGCTATGTAGAGAATATTGTCAACAGCTAAGACACAAGTAGCTGTGGAGCCATCCTTCCATGCTGGCTTCCTGAAGTGAACAAACATGAGATTACTAAAGGGGAAAAACAACACTCAGGAAGTTAAGTTACAGAGTGTTCTTGGGGAGTCAAAGTAGTGTCCACCACACAACAATCAGGTAGCACAAGCCCACAGCAGCTGCCTGCTAGCAGCTCAGGTTGGTGATAAAGCTGGACAAGGACAGAGGAACTACACAGACTACAGATTTCTGAATGCACTGCCGATGCCCAGCTGGTGTAAATACTGCCAACCACCACTCCCACGCCAACTCTTCCTCACACTCAGCTCCCAGGAAACCTTGTAGGTGAGCAGAACAGGCTCAGCCCTGATGGCTGCCCAAAAGCTATAGCATCACGAGCAAACAAGCATTCCACATTCCTCCTTGGGAAGCTGCTTCTTTGCAGCAAAAGGAAGGTACAGACAATTATGCAGCAGAAATGCCTTCTTTTTTGCTTACATTTTCCTTCCGTTTATGACAGTATCCCTGCCTCCTCCCCCACCTCAGCAGCACCACCACTGGCTCAGTCACTATCCTCCTATTTCACTTCCTGTAGTTAAGCTTTTATCTCTAGAGCTCTAGGTAAAATGAGAAGCATTTCTTAGATTACAACTGCCAGATTAAACCTGTCCACAAAAAAGCCTGGCTATGATGCCATTCTTCACTGGAACTAGCTTTGAGAGACTAATTTCTAGACATATTTCCCCCAGTTTTTCCTTACTTTGAAGGTGTGGCTGAATGAACATGATTCATTTCACAGCTATTGCTAGTGATCCTTTGTCATGCCTTTGCCATAACTCACGTTTTTGACCAGATGCTTATTTGAGAAAGACATTATTGTGACAGACTCAAGAAAGCATCTTCTTTTTGCCTGGTTGGACTTATTGTTCTGATCATGCTTAAGAGACTGAGCTAGTTTGCAATTTACTTAAAATTGAAAGTTTTCAGGGAATCACAGAATCAAATGCATCAACAATCTCTCCATCTGTGACAGAGGTGTCACTGTGAAATAATAACATTAAAAAAACCAAACCAAATGTGTGTAAAGGATTGGTAACAAAGTGACTGCATTGAAATGCAATCTACATCTTCCCTAGTCCACACAGCCGGTGTGTCAGTTCAGCAGAGACTGAGAGGTCAGGGTGCTTGGCACTCCACACCCAGCTGCAAGACAGGTTGGCATCTACCCCATGGAGGGACATTCTTCATCAACATCTCTGTTTTCTAAAGAGTTGAAGAAAGCAAGATTTAAATCTATCATTGGGAGACCTAGGTCTTTCAACACAGGGCATTAAAAGCTGCCTCAGGGATATGTTCCAGCCCAGCAAGCACAGCTCTAAAGAAAGCTTAGTGGCCTCTACAGATCCCTCCTGCCACACACTGATGCCACCAACAGAGATCCCATCTCAGGCAGCATGTGACAAGTCTTTAAAAAGAAGGCAAACGAGATGCTCTGATAAGGAGAGAGGTGGGCCTTGGACCTCTTTGGCTTCCTTCCTTCATGAGGAAGGTGCAATTCAGTCGAAGCGATCCTACAGACTGCTTACCATAGAGGAAGACCAGAACATGCCATGATCTAGCTCTAGCAAGCACTTAGCTGACACAGTCACAGCCTGGCACAGTGGAGCTCTGTGGAGTTTTGCCAAAGCACAGGCATGACACAAGGAAGGTTTCCTCTGCCCTGCTCACATCTCAGACCTCAGAGATGCACACTAAGAAATACAAATGAACAAAAAGTATTTGCACTTACTGGCTGGAAGCCTGCTTTAGAAACTCTTCATCTGTGTGTTTGAAGGTGTCCAGAAGGCATCTCTTCACAGTTTTCTCCACGCTGGCTACCTCACCTGTCAGAGAAAACAACAACTAAGCTCCAAGTAAAACTGATCTATCCTAGTCTGTCCCTTTGCTCATCCAACATTCAGTCAGGCAGTGCATCTCTTGGACTCTGCAGAGCAGCTGGGCACATCCTGGGCTTACCCTACCAGAAATCTATGCAGTAGTGTATATGGAGAGTTTATGACAAATCTCTCCACCACAGGAATATTTTTCACTCTTGATGTAGCACTGCCAAAAAGGCTTCCAGTCCTCTTCCCCAGGAGACAGCAATCTCACAAGCCCTCTGGGAATAAGGGATGGGTACTGTAGGACTACACCCAAACAAATCAGTTTCCCTTATCCACTGCCAAAGCAGAAAAGGTGATGTTTGTCCTCCTTCCACTGTCCTTTTTCCACTCCTCTCACCTTTCGGAAATTTCTTAATCAGGTTTTGGTGCAGATTCTGTGCTGCAAATTTTGAGGCTCGGACTCCCCCGTGGCCATCAAAAACTGCAAAGTACGAGACTCGTGTGCTGTGAGGGAACAAAAATAGCAGAAAGAGGCTAAGAAAGGCCATTTCCAGGGAATGGGACTGAGTACATTCCTCTCCATAGTATCTTGCCCTGTGTCAGCCAGACTGAAAATCCTGCACTCCAAGGCACAAAAGGTAGCAGGTCTCTGAGCTCACATATTCAGCATTAACATGGTTTACATGTTTCAGCACTGAGCTGAGAATTTTCTTGTAATTTTCCACTCCTCAAGAATATGAAGGGCTAAAGTGTTTACAGACCTCAACTTAACATAAAAGCAGACAAACATTTTACCTCAAGGACACTGCAACTCTCCAGCACTACAGACATCAGTCTAGCCAATCCTACAGAACCTTCCATGCCTAAGCTTGTCCCAACTATGCTACAGACAAAAAACTTGGATCTCTTAGAACACAAACCTCTTGGGACACTACTAGTATCAGGGTGATGCTTGAGAACATTTTAATTTTACATACCCACTTACATTTGGGTAATAGAGGATCAACATCCAGAGTTATTGGGCCCTCATGGTCCTTGTAAAGTGGGTGACTGAATCCACTAAGCACCCCTCAAAGGGAGGTTTTTGTACACAGCAGCCCTGTGAATTGCCTGGGAACACAGGTAGCTGATAATTTACCCCGTAACAAGCCCAGACCATGCACCCCAAGACAGGCAGACAAGAGCATCAGCTGTTCAAAGCAAAAAGGATCACCCCATGGGCAGAGCAGAAGCAAGCTGGAGCTCCCTCACCCCCAGGATGGCTGTTGTGGCAGTTGAGGCCCACTTACATTTGGGAGGGCAGAGGCCGGCATTCCTCAGTGATATCGTTTAAGATGACATGTGCATCCTGCATGTCTTCTCTCTCACCTTTTCTCTCTGCCACATAACCCTTCAGTCCAAGAATGCCCACTGATCCTAAAGGGGAACAAAGCAGACACACAGACGCAAATCAAACTCCCCCATCTCCTCAGCTCAGCCTAAAAACCAGTAAGTTCTCAGCTTTCAGACTATTGTCCTGGCAGTGCAGCCCTCATCCTGCAAGAAAACATCTCTCATCTGCTGCTGAACAGGACATGTTTATTTCGTAACATGGGTTTTTATGGGTCCCCCAGGTCAGCAGCTCTAAAAGCAGCCTGCCCTCATTTCAGCAGGCAGCTGTAGCTAAGCAGGACTGCTGGCCATCAGGCAGGACTCTTACCAAACAGGGGCAGGGGACAGGGTGAGCAGGGGAAGCATGTGGCACTGAACCTGCAGATTAAGTAAAGCACAGCTTTAAAGAGTGCACTAAGGACAGGAAATCCAGGTCTGATGTTCCTGGGACATGTCCTTTCCTTTGTACCCCTGAACACATATCATTCCCCAAGCTGCAATGCAGCACGCGGGCACTGAAGGCCCTGCATGTAACAAGCCTGTCTCATTCCCACTCTGGCATCCCTAGCAGCCAGCAGAGAGATCTGTGGATGTGGCAAAAGAAAGAGCTGTGGATCCAGCCTTACAGAGGTTCCACACCCAATCTCTCTCTTGGCAGCAGAAACACTTATCCTGCCAGTGCTGAGGTGCTTGCTGCTCAGCTCCTGCTGGCTTCAGCAGGGATGGTAAGAAGGTCCAGGTGAAGGAGGCAGATAAAGCCAGGAAGCTCAAGGAGCTTCCACAGACCCCTGCAGCAGTTTGTTTCCTACAAGAGACTGAAAACGCAAGCAGACTGAAGAACCAAAGCTTAGCTTTGTTCTGGACTTACTCAGCTCAACGCCAAAAGTACAAATTGAGTACATTTGTTTTCAAACTGTCTGAAAACCTTTACAAACTTTCTTTTCCACAAGTTCTTCCCTGCCATTCTTCTCTTCCTCTTCCTCCAAGGACTTTCTCTTCTGCCCTTTCTCTTGGCTCCCTGCTGATGAGACTTGCTTAGTAGCACTGGAGGCTGAAAGAAAGCAAAAATGCAGGTGGCTCAAGTGTTTCAGGACTGTTTTACTTGCATAAATTCAGCAGCAAGTCCTTCTATACCAAAGCACACTCAGGAGTGCAGGCTAACACACACAGCATTAAGTGACTACAGTTATTACTGAACAACCCACAGGCTTTATTCCTTAGCTATCAAGTTGTTTTTTTGGGGTGTTTTTTTGTTGTTGTGGGTTTTTTTTTTTTTTTTTTTTCAGTTAATTGCTCAAGAAGTTAATGTTACAGGCTGGAACATTTCTACATTATTAATATTATTATTATTATCCTCTATGATCTCTGCCCACAACAATGCAAGTAAACTTATTTTATTACTCTGAATGTGCATTTTTTTAAAGGGTTCAGAAGAAGGCTACAAATTAAAGCTAGCAAGAAAAACCTGATGTCAGAACTCTGGCTTTTTCCTTCCGGAGATTCAGGCTCCTATGGGTAGAGTGAATTATCCCCCCAGGTGACAGCAAGCACATGGCTGCATGCAGAAAGCCTTGCCAGGACAGCAGTCTGGGTTTGAAGCCATTTTCAGCAAGGAACAAGGAGGCAGCCTATGCCTACAGCAGAAAAGCAGCCAGGGCAGTGGCTGCGCCCAGGCACTTCCCCTCCCAAAGCAGGGAGCTTTCAGAGAACAAGGGTCCCCAAAAATCAGGAATGTACTTCTGGGAACAGGCCTAATTTTAAGACTCAGAACCCTGTTTCAAACAATGGGGGCACAGCCATGACAAGTGTCAGCCTGGAGAAATAAGCACCGGGTTAATTTGCTTTGTGTCCAACACAACACATCGTGGGCTTTTCTCAGAGAAGAGTGACTCGGCAGAGGCTGATGAGGGACACAGCTCTTTACCTGGGTCACTGCTGCTGGCTGGTGGGAGACCATCGAAGAGCAAAGAGCCTTCTTTTCCTGGAGCACAAGAAGCAGACAAAAATAACTACATATTTTTGTTTCTTTCAGGGAATAATGCTTTGCCTATGTCTCTCCTGAGGTGAAGAAATTATGTCAGTTCACCAAAGAGAACCAAATTCCTACTTCCGTTACTAGTCGGGCAAATACAGGCTTTGCCTTTGTTCCAGAGAACATTTTTAAAGAATGTTTTATAGAATATATGTGGAACATCTATAATACCCTGGTTATAAAAAACCAAACAGGATGCAGCTGGTCTGCATACCAGCACTGATAACCCCACTGTCTTTATTCTATCTAACAAAGAACAGGATTTACACACATTTCATCTGAAAGAGATACTGATGCAGAAAACACAGAAAACCAAACGAATGGCAGGAACAGAGCACCCATACCTGAGTCAGCACTGCTGGATGGTGGGAGATCATCAAACAGCAGAGGCCCTTTATGGGCATCTTTCCCTGCAAGGCACCAGGCCAGAGTAAGGAAACAGTACAGGCACTCCTGGGGGGAACTGTTCTGAAAGGACCATCCCCAAGCCAGCACAGCTGTGGTAAACCAGGAGAGTTTTACAGTAATTTTAGCAGCTGCTACACAAGCAAAATAACCACCTGCCCGGGGCTGAGGTGAACTTTCGTCTTGAGAACAGGTTTTTGGTTGGTTTTTTTTTTTTTTCTAGCAATCCACTAAACCCGCATTAACATCCCTCAGCAGCACAGTGAGGGGAAAGGTTCCAACATGGTTCAAACCGCAGGGAACTGCTGTTCATACAGAACATGCAAAACCACGGTCTAAACTGCAGCGAGTCCAAGAGGAAAAGAAAACCACAAAACCCACCAAACCCGGCCATTTCTCCAGCGATTTTTAACCCGTCCCCTCATCCTCCCCCTTGCCCCTCAAGCTCCCTGTGGCGGCGGCCTGGCAGTGCGCGGAGCCACGCTGCCCACGGCTGAGCTGCAGCAGGCCCGGGGGGGCCCGCAGCCCGTCAGGTGAGGCCACGGGCCGGGGCCGGGCGGACAGCGCGGGCCCGAGCGGGTCGCGGCCTCACCCGCGGCGGCGCCGGGCTCGGGCAGGTCCCCGAACAGATCCATCGCCGCCGCCGCTCGCTCCCGCCCGCCCCGGCGCCGGCCCAATCCGCACCCGCGGAGGGCCGGAAATGCGCCCGCGCCTCGGCGGCAGCGGAAGCACCGCGCTGGTCCCGCCCACAAAGAACGTTCCCGTCCTCTCCACCAATCGCGAGCGGAGTTTTGCTGTCAGTCAGTGCCGTCACCCCGCCCCCTGCCCCGGCCGGTTGAGCAGGCCCGCCAGGGGGCGCTCCCTCAGGGGTGCCCGCTCCGTTCCTGCCCCGCTCCCTGCTGCCGCCCCGCCAGCCCCGGAGAGGACGCTCAGTGCACGGGAATTGCGTTAAATGCGACATTTATTTCAGAACCGAACAAGCCTCACGTGCGCACGGACGGCCAAGACCCGCAGTACTGCCCCCCCTGGCACACGGCAGGGAGCGCCGGCGGGAACCGGCGAGCGGGGAGTGCGGCTTCTCTCCTCCTCCCGCCTACCCGCCGATGCCTGCCTGCCTTCCGTGCCACCCGCTGCCGTGTGGAATTTCCCTTCCCGTTGGGCTTGTAGTCGTGCTGGAACCTCCGGTTTGCATTCCTTGCCGAGGGGATGCGTGGCAGGGCCATGAGGAGCAGCGCGGTGCCGGTCAGAACGCTGCCGGCGGGGTGACAAGCGGTCCGTGTGCCGCACCCAGCGGGCAGCTCTGTTTCCCTCGTCTCCGACCTCCAGCCGAGCCGTCTGCTCTGCAGGTTTGCTGACCTCAGGCAGGGTTCGGCTCTGGCTGGAGGATGCCCTTCAGCTGGCTGCGTCTTGTCTGTGGCACAGGCAGCACCATACAGCCCTGGCCAGTGGACCTGTGTCTGGTCCCTGACAGACACTGGTCCCGTCTCTGCCAGAAGCTGCCTCCGTTCTGGAGGAGCCTCCCCTTAGGTACCCCTGTTTCTCCACCCTTAGCCCCTTACACTGAAATTTGGGGTGGTACCAACTAGTCCTTGCTCAGAGCACGGGAGCCAGGATGTTGCAGCCTGGAACCCTGCATTGCCCCAGCTCAGCCTCTCTGTGCCTCCAGGCTGGCATCTCTTCATACAGAAAGGGCACAAGCTGGCCTCCAGGTCTAAAAACGATCACAGAGAGGAAAATAGCCCAGTTTGCTGGGGAGCTTGTCCTGGGCAGGGGAGGTGGGCTGAGAGGAGCAGCCCCACTGGAGATTTGGGCTGTAGTAATGGGGTAAGATGCCCAAGGAGCTGTGGTGAGGCCAGGCAGAACCAGCATGTGCTCAAGAAGAATCCCCAAATTCTTTCTGTCACCTGAAACCCAAGCTAGAGGGTGCCTGATGTGCAGCAAGGGGGCCAGTGCAAACCTCTACTCCTCTGCCATGTCCCTGCCTATCTGTGCCCCCCACAACACGAATATAATGAGAAGACAGCACCACATCCCACACACACACACACACACACACACACACACACACACCCCACAGACAGTGCAGGGAGGTGTGACAGAGCCAAGGCGCAGCTGTGCTGGACAAGAGACAGCAGAGCTGGGGGGTGCCTGGGAGATGCACGGAGGAAGATGCTCAGCTTCCAACACAGAGCTGTGCCAGATGCTGCTGGCCACTTGGGAAGCCCTGAACAAAAACATCTAACCATGGGTGAGAAATGGGAGAAGAGAGAGAGCTGCTGCTGGAGGAGGTGGGAAGCAGTGGTGGCTGGAGGTCTTTTCAGCAAAAACACCTCTGATGAGAGAAGCCCCCAGATAAACATGCTGATGGAGTCAGAGTGGGGAAGAGGTGGGTGCTTGTTTCTGCAGCAGAGGAAGAGTGAGAAAACACCAGCTAGAACAGAAAAAAGAAGCCCCATCCCCACCCTGACACCATTTGATCTGCTTTGAGTCTGTCATCCTGCTAGGAGCAGAAGAGATGTGCAAGCCCTTTTGGGAAAGGACAAGAAAGATCCTGTAGGGTGGGATGGCCATTCCTAGTCATGGCTCCTGCAGAATTTTCCCATTCCAACTGAACCTCCACACTCCCTGCAGGGTTGGGATCCTTGGCATCCTGGCCTAAGAGTGGGAAATCCCTCGGATGTGACACCTGGGGGTCTCAGGCTGGAACAGTGGAGGTGGCCCAAGTGCTCTTGGTTGGAAAGGGTAGCCCAGCATGGTGTGACAGACAGAGCCATAGCCAGAGCTCTCCATTTCCCTCCAGTAGGACCAAGCTCCAAAGTGCAGTGACCCATCTGCAGGGACATGGGTGCCCTGGCCAGTTGAAACTGTGGGCTCTTCCCTTCCAGAGGTAGATGGGACAGGTAGAAATTGCCTTCTTTGGGAAGACATGGTGGGGGCTGTCTGGCCGCTGCTCAGGTGAAAAGTAGTTTTAAGCTGCAGGGGATGGCAAAGCAAATAGTTGGGGAAGGGCGTAGAGTGAGGGTGAGAGCTGCGCTGCTGCCAGGCACAAGCCAGGGGAAGGCATCTCCGGAACCTCAGCCCACCAGCAAGGCTCTCCCCTGCCTGGGGGAGGCATTGGCTGAGGGCCAGGACTCAACTTACGGTATTTTTGTGATGTAAATAGAAATAAATATTTTATAAATATAATCTTAAAGTACTGACACCTGATCTTACTCTGCTGTCTCTTGCAGAAACACCAGTAAATTAGGGAAACCCCACATATAAATTACCACTTTCCCTTCACCTGAGGGCAATTCCTCCTGCTCTCCCAGCTCTGAGCTTGCCCTGCATTCCCATCTCTCTAGATCAAAGACCAGCTTTTAGACAAAACCACCCTTCTCACTCCCTCCTTCTGATAGGGACCTTTTTTGGAGTGTTAGATGGTGTGATATGAAGGTCACCCATGGAGGGACAGGCAGAAGATGGCACGTGCACAGGGACCCTGCCCAGACAGGTCCAGGCTTTTGCAGCTACAAACAGAAGTGAGTTTCCCCCGTGAAGCTGTGAATCAAGACAGGTCCTTCCATGGAGCAGAGAGCTGGGGCAGCAGATGGTGTGAAAGATCAGATATTAACATGGGGAGTCTTCAGACAGAATCAGCTATCTTGATCCTGTTAGCAGACGGATGAAGTGGAGGGTGTTTTTCAGGTTAGATTCTCATCTGGGCTGCTCTCCTTCTGGACAGCTTGGATCTGATTTGGAAAACAAGGGACAAAAGGTGTTAAGAGATGTGGACAGGGAGAAGTCTGGACTCCCAGTGTCCTACCTCCAGGCTGATACTTGAATCTAGACAGCTGGAGGGACATAGAATTAAAGCCTCTTTAGCCAGAGCACACAGATTTCTGTACATTTATTCCTATTCCCCTAGTCCTGCCACTTGTGGTGATCTCAAAAAGTCCATGAGATTGTCTTGTTGAGGAATGAAAACATTCAGTACAGTAGCTTGGTGCGCAGCTTCGATTTGAGCTGCAGGGGTGGGAGCCTGAGGCAAGAGTCTGTGAACTGCTGATCGTTTGCATAAAAAAGGGCACAGAGACCTGCGGCAAAGCCAGCTGAAGGACACTGTGAGTCCTTCACAGTGACAGGGACAGGAAGAGTCCCCTTAGACTAAGAGGGTATAAAAGCCCAGGGTTTCCTTTGTTCAGGGTCCTTTCCCAGAGGCACCCAGCTCCAGATGTTATTTTGTTATTGCACCGTGATTAAATTATTTTAAGGCTCGAGATGTCAGAGTCTCCGCTATGGGAAACCTGTGACTGAGCCAGTCAGGATACCTTGCCCTGAGCGTGTGTGGTGAGTGTAGAAAGTCAAGCAAGGCCCCTGTCAGCTCACTGGAGCCACCTGCTGTGAAGGGGCCTCAGTCCCAGCTTAGGTGGTGCCTGTGTGACTCCCAGAGTGGCTCCTGGATGGTTGGACAGGAAAGTTTCCTTAACTTAAGTCCCAAAAACTCAGTGGGATGGTCTCAAGAACAGTGACAGGCCAGTGGCCCTGCCACCACACATGAATGTTGCTTTGAGCTCAGAACAACACCTCTGTACCACCTGGAATTTGGCCCTAGACTGAAGCACTTAAATGTGGGCGAGCTGAATTCAAAATGAATATGGTCCAAGTTTTGTTAGCTGAAAGCCTGTCCAAGCACAACTCTCCACAGGAGATGCTCCCCACACCTGGATGGGGGCTGCAGCAGGGAAAGCACTGGGAGCCTGCAGCCCTCCAGCAATGGCTTCTCTGCATCCCCCTTCCTCCAGCTGCCCCTGGTACCTTATGGATCCAGCCAGGAGAGGGTTGAAAGCGTAGAGCCAGTCGTGCATGTCCTTGTCACTGCCTGCCTGCAGCAGGATGCCCCGGTGCTCCGTGCACACCGCAAATGTGTTCGGGGTCTGTGAGGGGAGAGCAAGAGCTTAGTCCTTCACTCAATGGGGCTGAGTGAGGAGTGGGGCTGGCTTCCAGTGCCCTACCTTGAGCATGGCCTGCTGGTCCTCACTGTACTCCACCTGGGCCTTGGAGAGGTTGAGTATGGCCCTCTCGACCGCATCCTTGTCTGAGTTGTAGATGTAGACATATGGACGCCGGACCACCACGAAGCGTTTCACCCATCCATTGGTGTGAGGCTCCAGGAAGTGCAGGTAGCCCTTTTTGGAGACGATGGGACTGCAGAATGGATCAAGGGGTGGAATACAGACCATGAGGAAGTGGCAATGATAGGGCATGTACTCCCTGCCCATAGGTGGCTGCCCCAGTTGCTCCTACCTGACTCGAATCTCCTGGATGTCGGGCACCAGCAACCGCTGGGGTTCCTTCTCCTCCTCAGGCCGGCGGGCTGGGGACTTCTTGTGCTCTCCTTCTACCACAGGTTCCAGATCGGGGCTCTCTGCCCTGGAGGAAACCTGGGGGGGTCTGGGGAAGGAGGAGAGGATGGAATGTAGGAAGAGTGATGGCTAGGGAACATCCATAGACAAGGACCATGTCCCAGTGATTCAGCTGCTCTGTTTGGCATATGTCACCAGAACCTCCCAGCCAGCTTCTTACCTGACCTCCATGGCGTTGTAACATCCTTCCACCAGTGACGGGCAGGTCGAGGAGGGGGTGAGAGTGGTGACCCCAAGAGCTGGCATGGAAGGGTCTCTCATCAAGGTCACGGACATTTCAGACAGCTGTGGAGTAATGGAGGTGTGAACTAGAGTTTCTGCACAAAGCCAGGCACATGCAAAGGAGCAGGCTCCTGCTCAGACAGGGAGATGCAAGACCCCTGGCTGGCAGGGTCCTCTCCTGGCATAGTTCTGAGAGCCACCAGTTCTGGGAAAAAACAGAGCAAGCAGAGGGAGCAGACACCCCAGAGGAGACATGACTTGTGCCATAGTGCCCATCTGGCCCCCACCCAGCCATTCCCCTGCCAGATGCACACCCCTCCTTGGCCCTACCAGCCCAGCAGAGCCTGGGGCAGCAGCAGTACCTTGCTCTCACTGGCGCTAATGCAGACGTGGCTGTGGCTGTACTCCCTGTTGAAGGTGTGCGTGAGCAGGCGCAAGCACTGCAGAGAGAAAAAGAGGACAGTGGAGCATGAGGCACATTCCACCTTCCACTCTTCTTGGGCTTTCTCCCCCCACCACCCTGAGCTGCCTTGTTGGAAGCCACTTCCTGGCTTCATCCCGGCAAGCTGGGTTTGCTGCAGGATGCTACCTTCACAGCCAGCTCCTTCTGCCTCTCGCTGGGGGTCTCAGGGGGAGAAGTACGGCCTTCAGGTGCCCCATCAGCAGAGAGTGGGGAGGAGATGCAGGAGTTGCTTCGGGACTCAGAATCTTCACTGGAACATGGGGACAGGGTCTCCATGCCCAAGCGCTGGGTCGTCTCCAGCTTCTCACGCAGCAACAGGTAGTGTCTTGTCTTCTCCACCTGAGCACAAGCACTCAGAATCAGGGGTGGCCCTTTCCCCCATACCCAGGCCCCCCTTAACCCCATTTACTCCTTAGCTTTGGATCTGCTGGGACCTGGCTAGCAGCAATACACAGGAGCACAGTCTCATTCCTGCCTCCTCCCACAACCGAGATGGCTGTGCCATCCAGGGTGGGGGATCTCCCCAGCACCAGTGGAGCTGTGAATTGCAATGTTTCAGCCCATTTCTAGCCCAGACTCTCACTTCTTGCAGAAGGCTGAGTTTCTCCAGCTCCCACTGATGGTCAAGGATAAGGCTGTCACTGCGGGGCCGCCAGCCAGCCAGGTTCTCCTCTCCCCGGACATAGGCTACAGAGGTGTCCAGAACACGCCGGCGCCTTCTCTGCATGCCTGTGGGCACGGACACACAGCTGGGGGGACAGACGCACAGCCCCTAACCCAAAGGCCTGGCTGTGCCTCCCTGCCCCAGCTGAATACCTGGGCAGAGGTGTGGCACCCACCTGGGCTGCCGGCATCAGCCACACGACAGAGGCTGAGCTCGTAGACTCCTGTCACGCGGTTGCTGGGAGCAAAGAGAGATGTGTTACTGGCTTTGTCCCATCCCCACTCCCCAGTTTTTTTAGCCAGGCTGCTGGGATGCCCTAGAAAAGCTCCAGTCCCTAGGTGATGGCTCTCCTGTCCCCAACAGGAGCGCCCTGGTACCTCTCAGAAGCCCGCAGACTGCCACTGCCAAAAAGATTGCGGATGGAGCGTGAGGCAGGAAGTTTGGCATCCCGGGAGTAGAAAACCATGCAGAAGTCTTTGGTGATGACGGCAGGTTGAGTGCAGTTCTCCATCTGCAGTAGGGCAGAGAGAGGCATCAGGAGTGCTGCAGGGTGGCAGCCCAGCAGGTCCCTCCCACCCCTGTGCCCAGATTCCAGTCCTGGGGTCCCATGTGGCCCCCAAGCACCAAGTTGAACCCTGCACCCCATAACCACGAGCTAAGGAAGGGCTCACACTGGCTGCACCCCAACAGCAGGGGAAATACCAGACTTTGCTGATGTATAGTGACCCCAACCAAGGTCCTTGCCTCAATGTAAGCTGACAGGGTGATGTAGATCTTCTCCCGGTAAGGAGTAACACGATTGAGCAGCAGCGAGTTGTGCATGGAGCTATCCCACGCTGCCTCAAACTGGTAGAAAGTCCTGCCAAAAAAAACCAGCAGGGCCAGTAAAACCATCTGGAACCCCTGGCAGGCGAGCAAGGAGATGTCATTGTCCCCCCCACAGCGCTGCAGCAGGCCTGCAAGGACACACAGACATGCATGCGCAGTGGGGACAGATGGGGACAGCCACTCCAGAGGGCACAGGCTCAAGGCAAAGGGCACAAGGCATGGTGGGAAGAGGACATGGCACCCTTGAAATGGCCAATGGACTGGGGTTTTGGGGACGAGGGACCACGGGAGGAGTGGGGGGCTTAGATGGGGTGCAGGCAAGGCAGAACAGGCTAGGAAGACAAAGGAGGGCGAAGGAGGGTTCATGCTCCACCCCTGTGTTCAGAGCAGGGGTTGCCACCCCCAGTGCACCTGGGCCAGTCCCCACCATCCAGCCTGGGGCACAGCACCTCCCAGTCCCTGCCAGGAGCAGCTGTCACCATTTGGGTGATGATGGCCAGAAGGGAAAGGAGGGAGGATGATCAGCACTAGGGGTGTGCTACCAGCCCACCGCTGGGAGCACAGCCCCCCCACCAGCCAGGTCCCCTTCCCCAGGGCTGCCCCTGTCTGCCATCCCTGGGCCCCAGTGAGAAGCTGGGGACCATGATATGGTGGCTGGCCCCTGTCAGGCTCCCTCCCCTGGCTCTTGCTCTACCCTCATTGCCAGCCCCATTCCCCCTCTGCTGCCTCAGGCCCCTTTGCTGTGTTTTCCATGGCTCCCAGGCTGGGAGAAGGAGCAGGGGACACCTGGTCCCACTCACCCATGCCTACAGGATCCTGGGGAGGATGGCACAGCTCACCCATATCAAGAGTGGCAGCTGCTCTCCTTGGGTTGAGCAACTGAGGGTGAGGAAGCAGGAGGTGGCTCCAGTGAGAGAGCACGGGGGATCCCCATTTCACCCCCTGCACCACTCCTGGGCTTCCTCCGGGGTCAGCATTGGCTTTATGGTACACCCACTCCCCAAAACTGCTCAGAGCTGCCACGGCCCCGGCTCCCGCCTGAGCATCCTCAAGAAGCTGTGGTTCAGCTGTATCTCAATGAGAACACTTCAGCACATCCCTGAAGCAGCATCCAGGTGGCTGAGGAGCAATTTTAACAAGAGCCAGGGCAGCCAGCAGGAGTAGGGAGAGGTTCTTGACTGCAATATCCCCCATGTTGGAAGAAGAGGGAGAGTGACGCTTTCAAAAGGTGTATAAAATACATAACCCCACCAGTGTGAGTGAGACACAGCCAAGGCGAAGGATTGCTTTGCAGACACAGGTTGCTTAAGAAAAGAGCGCTCCCCAAGGAGGAGGAGGAGAAGAGGAGCCTCAGGGGAGGGGAGAAAGAGCAAAAAGCAAAGGGAGGAGGCAAAGGGGAAAAAGAGAAAAGCAGGAGGGACCAGACCGAGCAGGTGCGCGTGAAATACCTAGTGTCATTTCCCAGCGAAATGCTATAAGTGGAAGGTGACCCAAGGACAAACACACACATGTACACACACAGAAAAACGACAGGTCAGAAGAGCCCCTCTTGAAGGGACTCACACATAATAGCACCACTGGCCAAGGAAGCTCCAGCCTCGCTGAACCCAAAATGGGAACCAAAAGGAGCTCAGTGAGGGCAGACAGAGGCTTACCAGCCTGGGTGAGAACCCTCTGCCTCCCACTTTCCTCATGGTCCAGCAGCTGGGAAGGAAGCACATGTGCTCCCCATGCCTTTAACTCTGCCCCTGTGCCATTCCAGGGCAAGGAGCTCCCACCCAGCGCAGTCTCCTGGGACAGTGCCAGCTGGAGGGATGAGATATCCCACTGCCACTCACACAGCAGGTGACTCCTAGGCCCATCCCTTGGTCCACAAGGAAAGCATCATTGTGCTGAGAGACCACAGGCAGTGCCAATGTGAGCCCACATCTCTCACAGTGGGAGGCTGGATCAATGCTGTATCCCATTTCCTGCATCCTGGGAGGGGACAGAATGCTGCTGCAGGGACAGCTCTGCCCTCGGACATCTGAGCATAACCAGCTTTGAGTTTGTCAGGAGGACAACCTTCAGACACAAAGTTACGTGCCAGGACTCAGGACGTTCCATCCCTTGTCTCCCAGGCACATGCCCCTCTTCTTCTGCCATGGGCCACAGTGGTGGGCCCCTTCCCTGAGGCCTCAACAATGCTCCCATCCGGAGGCTGGTGGCACATCCACAAATCTGGCATCTCTTGTGAATATGCCAGGCTCACCCAGTGGTCCCAGCTGAAGCCTGCAGTCCCCAAACAGCCACTGCCCCTTTACACGGGGGCACAACAGTCTGTGCCACGTATGCACCCGCTGTCACACCTGCATACGGACACACGCTGCCCTACACACACAGGACAACCGTGCACAGGGTGGGCGGCTGCTGCCACACCAACTGCAGCGCTGCCATTGTTACCAGGTGCCCAGGAAAGGGCAGGACAAGCCCCAAAAATTCCACTGTCCTCACCAGCCCTACTCCAAGCAGCACCTGGGTCTGAGCTGGGGCTGGGGCAGGAGACAATGGAGGGTCAGGCACACTCGGTGCCAGATGTCAGAAAAGATGGGAGAGCAGCAAAGTAGAAAAGCAAGAATAAAACCCAAATCAGGCAATGGAGACGCAGGCGTGCGAGGGGGAGCGGCAGCCAGCCAGAGCGTGGCCCAAACGAACAGCAAAAGGGGTCGAGTGAGCAAGAGGTGCCAGCGCAGGAGGGAGGAGGGATGGGGCATGTGAAGGGATGAGGGGCTGGATGTCCAAGTGCTGCCTCTGGCGGGAGTGAGCGTGCCGAGGCAAGGGGGTAGAAAGAAAGAAAGGAGAGAAGAAGGAGAGGTGGAAAAAAAACCAATGGAAACAAATAATACCTAGGCATATCCGAATCAAGAAACTGCCTGCGAAAACACAAAACAATCACATGGTTAGTGTGGGCTTAGATGGGCAGTAGCAGCTGAGGGAAGCGAGGGGGGACACCAGGTACTGCCCCCCGCGCCTCCACCCTGGGCGCTCGATGCAGGGATGGATGCGTGCTGAGGAGAGAGCTAAGCCACTCTCCCAGCCTCTGCCTGAGTGGCTCCAGGGCGCCGGGGAGGCTGCAGAGGGGAAGCCAGGGCTGCTCCAGGCAATGGAGGCTGCGTGGCACAAGGCAGCAAAGCGGGGAGCGCAAGCAGCTGGGAGGAGGGTGAAGTGGGCACTGGCTCTGCTCTCTGCCTTCCTTCTGCCTGTCCTCACAGCTGCAGGGTGAAGCATGCACGTCTGCATGTGGAGTGGAAGTGGGGGGCATTGCAGCTAGTGCTCTGCAGGCAGCTGGCCACCCCCTCCTCCCCCTGCCTCGTCATGGGCAAGCTCCACGGAATAGATATGGGACAGATATGACATGTGCACCAGTCTGTGCCCCCAAGTGGGGTCTCCACACTTTACTCCACACCCCAAGTATTCCCCCAGACTGAGCTGTGTCCCCTTGTCCTGCAGGACTCATGGGGCGGAAGGAAGAGCAGGAGGCACATCCCTCCTGCCAGGCTACCTTAGGCATGCTGAAGATCTCATATGGCTGCATCTGGGATGAGACAATCAAACAGATCAGGAGCTGACCAAAAACTGTGCAGCCCCAAGAGCCAGCGGGAGCCACAGCCACCCAGCTCCCAGCAAAAAAAACACCACTGCTCCAGTGGCTGGGTCCTCCTCATCTGATCATACCCATCTGGCTTCCTTCTGTATACCCAAGGCTGTGACAAAGTCTCCTGGTCCAGCACTTGCATGAGTGCTGAACCCAGGACTCACCTCTGCTGCCCAGATACTCTGTGCAGGTTGCTCTGCCGTGTCCAGGAGCTGCCCTGAGAGTGCTCAGGGTGCCAAATCCTATCCAGACTCCCATCATTCCCCCAAAAACAGTGGGGACAGGCCTCCTTGGCACAGTGGTGATCACAAAGCAGATGAAGGAAAAAGTGGTCCCCAGGGCCAGGATGTTCCTACACCAATGACCACAACGCACACAGCAGGACCAGTCCTGCTGCTCCCAGCGCTGGCAACAACCAGCCCCGTCTTGTCACAGCTGCCTGCATGCACACATTCTAGCCAGAGATCCCCACCGGTCCCCCAGGTTCCACCAGTAGCCCTGGTGCAGAGCACAGCTCTGCCCTCTGTACCCATGACTCCCCCTGCCACTGCAGCACTCACACCAGGGAGATCTTGGAGATAAAAATCTTCTGGTCCCAATTCTTTCACACCCTGCCAAACCTACAGTGGGGACAGCTTTAAGCAACCTGGTATGGTGGAAGCTGTCCCTGCCTGTAGAAGGGGGTTAGGAATGGAATTATCTTTAAAGTCCCTTTCAGCCCAAACCACTCTGTGGTTCTATGACAGCTCCCTGGGATAGGCAGGAAGGGATGGGCATCCCTGAAGACCCACAGTGGGTGGGAATGGCTTTCCTGCATTAGTTACACACAGATAGGGATCTGCCATGGGTGCCAAGTGCCCTTTCCAGCAACTTTGCTGGGACACAGGACAAACAGCCAAGCCTCCTCTAGCCATGGAGTTGGGACATCCTCCTGGCACCAGCACCAACTGCCTCCCTGCGCCAGCCCATCACAGCCAGCACCAGAAAGCAGGACCCACACACAAATTCCCTTTAGTGCCCTCCCCAACACAGCGAGGCCTTGGGGAAGAAGAAGAAGGGGGTTGGCAGCCCTGTACCCCAAGACCTCATGCAGCTTCAGAAAAAACCTGCCTGAAGGCAGCAGTGGGTCAGCAGAAGGGCCAAGAGCCTTCCAGGGGAGAGAGGGGCTGCTACTCAACCCCTCCATCCCTCACCACAGCAGGGGAAGAGCAAGAAAGAAAGCATCACGCACCGGTCATCCTGGGAGGGGTGGATGTACCCAGAAGAGAGGATGTTCAGGGACAGAATGTTGGGGTCAATGAGTGACTCATCTGCTTCTGGGGTGTTCCGGATTCGACCTGCAAACGCAGCACAGAGTTGCCTCTGAGGTGACAGGCAGTGGCCCTGTGAGGGTCCCTGTGAAGGCAGGGGCAGGCTGCCTGCACCCCACTGGCCATTCAGGCCACTGCTGGTCATTCAGCACCAGAGATCCAGCTCCTGGACATGGTGGCAGGGGCTGAGGTCCACTGCAGTGTCCCATTGTCACCTGCCAGGCAGCTGCTGCTTTACCATTGCAGGGCAGGAGGGGAGACAAGGCATAAAGCTCCATGTGGGAAGATGAGAATGTGGGCAAGAAACAGTGTGAGAGGATGCCTGGGAGCTCAGTGGGCTGGGGGCTGGCTTGGCTTACCCACAACCAGCTCCCGTACTTCCTTCCAGTGGATGAGGCTGCCCGTTTCATGCACCAAGGTGACACTGATTCTCCTCTGGATGCCCTGAGACCCACAAGGCCAGAGAGAAGGGACAGTAGTTAACGCAGGTCCCAGCAGGAGTCAGCAAGGACAGCATCTTGGGCAGAGAGTACCTGATGAAGGAGGAAGGTCCCATGGCATGGCATGCCTCCACGGTGGTCCACAACAGCAGGGATGTAGCTGGAAGAGAGGATTGCAGCATGACACAGAATCCTGCCAGCCTGCCCAGAGGTGCTGAGCACTGGGCAAATCCCTTGCTGCCTTCTCCCTCTCCCTCACTATCCACTTACTCGCCATTGGCCTCCAGCTCACAGATCTCAAAGAAGACCATCAGGTCGTACTTGCACTGGCAGGGGCCAGCACTGGGCCGAGTCATGGTGCTCAGCTTTGTGGCAGGCACTGCAGTGGGTCAGAAAAGACAGGTAAGAGGCTGAGCCTGCTGCTGGCACTTGGAGTGAGGCCTATGATGGCAGGGAACGGGCAGAGCAGTCAAGGATCTCAGGGCACGCACAGAGGCAGCAACAAGAGCCTCATCCCAGGGACCCTGCTGGTCACTGGCATGCCTCTCCCTTGCCCCAGCATGGGGTGTCATTGAGAGAGTGGCCTCACCCATGCCCAGGATGCACACAGTGTGCCTGCAGGCTTGGCAGGGGACATATCCCAAAACACACAGTGCTGTTACAGGCACTGCCCGGGAACAACCAGAGGGAGACCATTGTTTTTTAGCCAAACCTCCACAGCTGGGGTCTCAGCACAGCAGGGATCCTGCCACCCCTCTGGGACATTGGGGCTGGGTGGCCACCTGAGTCACCCAGAGCAAGGAATCTCTTCCCTGCTGCTCTGCAGGAGGTGAATGGGGGCTTTCCATCTGTTGAGTATTGTGGAAATGGGGAATTCCCCATTCTACCATGTGGAAATGGGTGTCTAGGGCTTTCGGGTGCTTCAGCCCATAGTACATTTTGTGGTGCCTCTGGGGTCCTAACTGGTCCCTCTGGGGAAGGGGACACCCACCCAACATGGGAACTATGGATGGCCACAAGAGTAGGAGGCTGGGTTCCCTACCTGGTTTGGAGAGTGGCATCACACGAGGGAAGTGGCGCCGGGATGGCCTCAGTGGGCTGCAGACAGAAGCAGCTTGGTTACAGCATCTCCAGGGACCCCCAAACCCAGCCAGCCCCACCTGTGCCTTGGGGCCACCCTGGGTCCCCAGGCAGCCCACTGCACCAGAAGCCCTTAGCACAGACAGAGGCTGGGGGTGGCCAAGGTGTGCCCACCTGAGGACATCCTTGCAGAGAGGTGGGAAGGGGTGCTGCTGGTAATGGCCAAACACCTCAAACACAATTGGCTGGCTCTTGATGTATTCGATGAAAGATTTTGTCACCTCCACAGCGATCTAGAAGAGAAAGAGCTGCTGAGCCACTGGCAGTGCAGTTTAGCTGGGAAAGGGGGTAGAGCCAGCAATAGCACCTGGGATGTGGAAGGGTCTGTCAGTCCCCTGCACCCCTCACCCTCTCCTCCCCCCATTCAGGGATTCTCTCCCCACCAAGATCACTGCAGTGAAATCTCAGCCTTTTCAGGTGGACGACAGTGGCTTTTGGTGTTTTTCCTGCATGTCCACCATGTCTAAGCCTGGTTTAGCTGGGTGTCTGTGAGGTGCTGGGAAAGTCAGGAGGAATCTGCTTCCCTGGGAGAGGACCCAGTCAATGGCCCTCCAGCAGCTGCAGGAGCAAAGGGGTGGTAGAAGAGGGGTACGCACATTTTGGACATGATAGAAGCCCAGGGGTGGCCCTCGTCCTGTGTTCTTCAAGGGTTCTGTTGAAAAGGCCTCATCATGGCGATGGATGAAGCTGTGGAGGGAAGGAAGGTTGTTCAGGGTGGGGTGGGGATATGCTGGAGCAGGGAGAGGAGTGAAAGCAAGGGACCACAATAGAGCCTATTCCCCCTGGTGCTGCTGTCTGCACCCTTGGCTGGCACAGGACTTCCTGAAGGTGGTGGGAGCCTCTCCTTGCCTTTTGCTAGTGACTAAACAAGTGCTTGGGCAGATTTTACAGCCCTTGGTATTGCCTCCCCATCCACAAAGGGCTCAGAGTGTGAAGGAAACTTCCCAAATTCACCATGAGCCCCCAGGTGAATGATGGCTGGAGTTTGGTGGAAGAAGCAGGGCTGGGGGGCACTAGGGGCTCACTTGAACTGGCAGAAGATGTCAGCATATTCTGCAGAGATGCTGGAGGCTTGCAGGACTGTCACACGGAAAGTGAAGATGCTGCCCAGCTTCAGGTGATCCAAAGCCACCTCCAGCGGCCCGTCCGGTGCAGGCTTCTCCGGGCTGTCCAGAAGAAGATCCTCTGGGGTTGCTGCAGGGAGGAGAAGGCCCTTAGCAAGGCAGGGTGTCTTCCCCTCAGTGTTAGGAACATTTAGGAACAATGCTGAGATGCTGGAGCATGTCCAGAGAAGGGCAACAAGGCTAGTGAAGGGTCTAGAACACAAGTCCTGTGAGGAGCAGCTGAGCGAGCTGGGGTTGTTTAGCCTGGAGAAAAGGAGGCTCAGGGGAGACCTCATCATGCTCTGCAACTACCTGAGAGGAGGTTGTAGCCTAAGGCTGTAGGTAAGGGCTGTTCTCTTCTTCCAGGCAACCAGTGACAGGACAAGAGGACACAGTCTTGAGCTACACCAGGGGAGGCTTAGGTTGCACATTAGGAATAAGTTCTTCACAAAAAGGGTGATTGAGCATTGGAAGGGGCCGCCCAGGGAGGTGGTGGAGTTACTGTCCCTGGAGGTGTTTAAGAAAAGCCTGGATGTGGCACTCAGTGCCATGGAAGTTGACAAGGTGGTGTCAGGTCATAGGTTGAACCCTAAGGCTTTTCCCAGCCTAGCTGACTCTGATTCTGTGATTCTGTCTGCCAGCAGCCCCCCACTGGGGCAGTGGGCTGTCAATGCCAGGAAGGGTGCAAGAGGCTGGGTGCAGGGGCCCACTCCCAAACTGCCTGTCACAGCACCTCACCTGCACAGGTGTTGTTGTTGACTTCATCGGCGGACGGACCCACGTCGCTGACCTGCCCCTGACCTTCGACTATGCGCAGCTCCTCCTGAGAGGTCCCCGAGCGAGACATCCCGACCGCTGGGCACGACTCTGACTGGAACTGTGCCAGGAGGGGAGCTCAGGGATGCTGGTGGTCCCCAGGGTGGTCCTGCTTCCAAGTATCCCAAGCATCCAAGCACCTCCAGCTCCCCTCTCCCACCCCATGGCAGCCCCCCGGGACATGGGCAAGGGCAGGATGCACTGGTGGGTGCCTGAGCCTTGGTCTGCCTGGTGGACCGAGAGCACATTCCTTTCCCTCCACCTCTAGGAGCCTGGGGGTCCCCATGGGGAAGCACCGAGGTGGCAGGCAGGGATCTGGGATCCATGGGCATCCACCAAGAGCCGGCCCCACCTTACCTTCTCAAAGTGCTGGTCATCAAAGGAGATCTTGGCTGTCCCTGATTGCCGCACACCAGAGCCATAGTCGGGGGCTTCTTCATCCGCTAGAGGAGGATGAGGGTGAGTCAGCACAGAGGGTGCAGAGGATGCAAGTGGCACATTTTGTGGGAGGGGTTCTCTCCTACCTGAGATGGCCTGGACAGCCACACGCAGGAAGCCCTTCACCTCGCCCTTCTCGCTGACGATGGCCACGCGGTGGACCAGGGGCACGGGGTAGAGGAGGTTGCTCAGGTAGACAAAGGCCCTGCCAGAGAAGGGGGGGACACACAACAGGGGGGAGAGCGGTCACTGCTCCCACCCGTGAGTCCCCAGGCACGGCTGGCGTGGCCGGCAGCGGCCGGGATCCCAGGTCACTGCTCAGGGCGCGACCGCAGCACTGCAAAGCAAAACTAAAGAGAAGGCAGCCAGGGCAAGGCGAAGGGGCTGGGGGCAGCAGGCAGGCAGCGTGCCGCGGGCAGGAGGGTGGGCAGGAGGGTGGCACACGCCATGGACAACACCACAGAACACACCAGACTTGCAGACCTCTCTGACTGTCACCTCCATGGCAGGCAGGAGGGGAGAGGGCTGCGCTGGTGCCACCATGAAGCCGTAGGGCAAGAGGACCTTCTGTGTGGTAGAGAGCTGGAGAACTTGGGCAGGAGGTGCTGCAACATGACTAGGGGGGCAGCTACAGAGTCACCATGGGGAGGACAGGGGCAAGACAGGGGGAGGGAAGGGTGACAAGAGAGATGGAGGCTGTCAGGAGTGAAGGAGGTCAGAGGACGAGGTCCTGGACCTCCAGAGGTGAACCTGCTGGGGGTTCATGGCCCTGGCTCTGCCTGCAGTGTTGGAGACCACTGAGAGGGAGGCTGCATGGTGTGGCTGGTGGCATCAGGTTGTGTATCGTCCCCCCCCCCTCCCCATCCCTTCACACATATGGCTTTGGGGTCCTGGGCCACCAGCCAGCACGTCACAGGGATGGACTTGCCTGGCAAGTCTGAGCCTCCCTGCTCTCTGCAGCATCCAGGTGACCGACACTACCATGGTAAGGTGCCACCAGAGTCCAACACGATGGCTGCACCATGTCTCTGTCAGCACCTCCTGGCAGGCCACTGCTCTCTGCTTCTCAAGTGTTTTGGGTCCTCTTGCTGCCTCCCTCTACCTCACCGCCAGCTTCCAGTGGTCATCCAGCTCTGGCCGTGGTGACATGCTGTACCCTCCACAGTGAGAAGTCACCTTTGGCACTGAGCTCCCTGCCAAAAGGTGTGGGCAGCAGCACCACTTCCAGCAAGATGGGGCATGGGGTGCCTGGCACCTCTCCCTGTGGCACCCACCAGTGTCATGGTGGGGTGGCATGGTGCTGGGGGCTGGCAAGGACATCTCTACTTCAGGAGGTTCCCATGAGGGTTGCATCTCCAGGCAGCTGCTGTGCTGCTCAGGATGTCCCAGCTTCACAGGAATCTTCATATTCAATGCCAGCCCAAAGTGCCCAGGGGGCTCTTGCAGCCCTGTACTTGCACCCCAACTCCCAAGTCCGGAGATTCTCCCTGCTCTGGTGACTCTCATTGACCTTCAACTGCTCCTCGAGACTTTTTCCACCCAAAGCACCTGAAAGGACTCAAGTTGTTGAAGCAGGTGATGCCAAATCATTGTCTCCTGATGGGCCCATCTCAACCCATCTCTTCTCAGATGCCACAGGGAACAAGTGGTTGGGCCATGTGGGCTTCCCAGCAGGACCTCATGCCTGGGATAGAGCCCTGTGACCATGGATCATGATGCGCAGGGATCTGTGTGCACCCACCCACCTGAAATCACAGGGCAGCTGGAGTGGAAGCAGAGGACTGGAGAGGGCAGGGAAGAGAGGGAAGGAGGTGGGGCAGGCAGGGAGGAGGGGTACAAGTGTGTCACTAGAGGAAGGAGGGCAGGGACACTAACCACAAGATTGGTGAGGTGCAAAGATGGCATGCTCAGATCAAAGAAAAGCCTTTCCAAAGGAAGACAAAAGTGAAATAACCCCAATTTTTGCTAAAGCTTTGAAGAGATAGAGCCAGCAGCTAAAAAAAAACCCAAACCCTTAAAATAACCAAAATTTAAAAAAAAAAAATGAAGAGAGGGAGAGAAAGAGAGAGAGAGAAAAAGAGGGAAAGAGGGAAAGAGAGAGAGAAAGGGAAAGAAGAGAAAGAAGAGAAAGAAGGGAAGAAGGAGGGAAGGAAGGAGGGAAGGAAGGAGGGAAGGAAGGGGGGAAGGAAGGGGGGAAGGAAGGGGGGAAGGAAGGGAGGAAGGAAGGGGGGAAGGAAGGGGGGAAGGAAGGGGGGAAGGAAGGGGGGAAGGAAAGGGGGAAGGAAAGGGGGAAGGAAGGGGGGAAGGAAGGGGGGAAGGAAGGGGGGAAGGAAGGGGGGAAGGAAGGGGGGAAGGAAGGGGGGAAGGAAGGGGGGAAGGAAGGGGGGAAGGAAGGGGGGAAGGGGGGAAGGGGGGAAGGGGGGAAGGGGGGAAGGAAGGAAGGAAGGAAGGAAGGAAGGAAGGAAGGAAGGAAGGAAGGAAGGAAGGAAGGAAGGAAGGAAGGAAGGAAGGAAGGAAGGAAGGAAGGAAGGAAGGAAGGAAGGAAGGAAGGAAGGAAGGAAGGAAGGAAGGAAGGAAGGAAGGAAGGAAGGAAGGAAGGAAGGAAGGAAGGAAGGAAGGAAGGAAGGAAGGAAGGAAGAAAGAAAGAAAGAAAGAAAGAAAGAAAGAAAGAAAGAAAGAAAGAAAGAAAGAAAGAAAGAAAGAAAGAAAGAAAGAAAGAAAGAAAGAAAGAAAGAAAGAAAGAGAAAATCAAAGACAAGGATCCAATCATAAACCAATCCAAACACACTTCACAAGAAATGTGGCCGGCGGAGCTGCTGCGCGAGGAGCCAAACCCAGGGCAGACTCAAAAGAAGTCAGGAGGCACCAAGCTCTGGGGAACATGCCCCCGGCATGGAGTGGGGCCACTGCCACAGGGCCTTATTTGGTTTTTTGAGGTGCCCTTGAGAGTTTTGGGGTTGTTTTGATATTTTTTTTTCTTTTAAATAAGGAAAAAGGAAAAAATAAAATAAAAGGGGAAGAACCCAGCTCTTTCGGTCTGAGGCTGCGGGACTCTTACCCCACCTCCACCCTCTCTGCCTGCTTTGGTCCCTCCTTCCCACCATTCTGCCTGGCTCTGGCACACTGAGGAAGAGGAGCCCCAGGCCACCCCAGTCAGGGAGCCCCTGCCTGAGGCAAAGGTTCTCAGAGCAGCTCCTGGTGCACACCCCCTTGGAAAAACCCCAGAGAAAGCTGGCAGCTCCTCATGCCCTTCTAGGGATGGGCAGATGGCTCCAGGTTTGGTGGCACAGCCAGGTTTGGGGCAGCTGGTGGGCTTCTCCAAGACTGATGGAGCCCAAGAGCATCTCCAGCCAACAGGTATGAGAAATCAAAGTTTCTTGTCCTTGGCTCCAGCTAAAGAGGAGCTGGAGCCTACACCCAGGTCCCCACAACCTCCCTGGACATCTCCTATGCCAAGTTGGCAGGTATGGCCCCAAGCCAAGCACTGGCTAGAGCTGGTAAGAGCAAACACTGCTTTTGACACTCTGTCCTGCATCCAGCTCTCCCCTCAGTCCCCTCACCTTCATCCCCCACAACCATTTGGGGACATCCAAGCCTCCAAATTCAGGGAGGCTCACACTGACCAATGCAGCCGGGATAGCCAAGCCAGTGCCAGAGGCACACAGGGTTTTGAAGCACCTGTGTGTCCCCACTCAGCGGCACCATAAGGTCATCCCAAGCCAGGTGGGAAGTGCTACTTCCTGGGACAGAAATTCCCAGGACCAAGACCTCCAGGTGGCTCCCCTGGTTCATTTGGTGTTGGAGACACAGCAGAGGTGCACTTCTCAGGGTCTCTCCCAAAAAGGTACCCACATAAAGGAAGGCCCCGTCTGCCTTCCCCTGCCATCCCTCGCTACCAGTATGCTTCTCACAGCCCTACCTCAGCGGGAACCTCGCCAGGCGCCCGGGCTTGGCGGCAATCCCAGCCGGCCACCCCCTGCACCTCCGGGATGCCCCGGAGGTGGGAGTCGTGTCCAAAAGCAGTTCCCTCATGCGAAAGAGCTAGGTCCTTCCCGGCATGCTCTCCTAAAACCTCACCAACCTTCCTACTAAACTGAACAGGGGGAAGCGGTCGTAAAATGGATCCCGGCCATCACACAGCGGGCACTCCGGAAAGATGTCTTCCTCCAGGTCCTCCTCCTCCTCCTCCTCCTGCCCCTGGTGCTGCTCGTCAGCAGGCTCGGTGATGTCGGAGTCGGGGTTCGAGAAGGTAGGGGAGGGGGTGAGATCAGCCATGCGCTCGCTCATGCATGTGTTGAAAAGAGGAGAGCTGTTGCAGCCAGAGATATCTGAACTAAGGTTAGTACAACAAGATAGAAGACATGTTAACACCAGCTGTTCCAAACAGAAAGAACAGGAATCTTGCTTTTTTTTGTTTTTTCTTGGTTAGGTTTTGGGGTGGGTTTTTTGTCTGCTTAAATCAAGGGACATTGGGAACAAAGACCTGCCCATCTGGTGCATCTCTAAAGCCACCAACAGCCAGACAAAAGAGCAACCCATGGAACCAGTGAATGTTGGGGACTCCCTTTGCTGGCTTTGCAGGGAACGCAGGGACAGAGCAGGTGGCACAAAGGCTCGCCACTACTCCTGCTGCTGGAGAGAATCCCTCCTTGTGCTACAGCACGGGGGAATGCCTCCAGGCCACGCAGCTCAGCCCCCTGCTCCCCCTGCCCTGCCCTAGCCTTCTCCAGGGTGGCCCATCTTCATTGCTGGCAGTGCACCCTTCCATCTGGTGTGCAGGAAGCGCACGGAGACACGCGGTACACACGGTACAGACAGATGCTCAGACACCAGCGCGTGCACAGGGACACATGCCCACCGCAGTGGAGGTCACAACAGCACAGGCTCCCTGCCTGCTGAACAGCTACAGGCCCCCACACCCCCAAGCCTGGAGCCTGTGGCTCTCAGCACTGGGTTATGGAAGGCAGCAGGAGCGTTGCCAGCAGCTCGTGGGTCCCTTGGGGTGCTGGCAGCCAACACGGAGGAGAGTCATCACACCGGAGTCTCACAGGGGGATGAGTGCCCCGCACATGGTGGGCAGCGCTGGCAGTGTCAACTCCTGCAGGACTATCTCTGGGTCCCAGCCACGCTTTGAAGGAGCCAAAGCGCTCACCTGCCGACCAGCCTGAACCAGGGAAAGCGGTCGTAGAAAGGGTCTCCTCCAGTCACCACATTGTCACAGTCCTCGATGACACTGGAAGGCACTTCTGCTGCTCGGTCATACATCTCACGCATCAGGTCCAGGCGCTGCCTGCAGGGAGAGGGGATGCCGATGGTGGCAGTGAGACACAGGGCTGAGGGCACCCAAACCCTCCTGGCACAGCCATGTCTCACCCACCTCAGCTTCTCCAGGGTCCAGTAATGTGTTGCCCCGTTCTTCTGGTCCTGCACCTCTACAGCCACAATGGTCCGGGGGAAGGGCCGCTTCTCCCGGTCCTTGGCAGCATCGGGAGGCAGCAGGTCGGGAGGGAGAGGCGAGTACAGTGTGTCCGTGAGGAGCACAAACTGGAACTGGACCTGGAGAGGGGCAGAGGGGCTAGTGAGACACCTGGGAGGAGAGAAGGCTTCGTGAGCTGCCTCTGGCTGCCTCCCTTCAGCATGTCCTGGCTGCCTGTTCTTGTGGCCTCTGCTGTGGGTGCTGCAGTGAGCCAGGAGGGAGCCCGGCCACCCACCTTCTTTTTCAGCTCCACGCTGATGGCATTGGCTTCCTTGAGGAAGATAGCGTTGCCCCAGAGCAGGTCACGGAGGGAGGTGAACTGGTACCACTTCCACTTCCTAAAGGCCCAGAGGGCGAGCTCGAATTCCCGCTCTGTCCACTGCACTGTGGGGACATGGAGGGACAGTCACCCCACTACATCAACCCACAGTTCACTCTTCACGCTCCCACAGAGAGTATCAAAACCTCGTGGCAGCTCCCCTGCTCTCACCTTCATCCTCAGCTTCTTCCTCCTCCTCATTTGCCTCAGGGTAATACCTAGAATCCATCTGCTTCTGCAAAGCCTCCAGTTTGCTCTCATAGTCCTGGGGGAAACAGGAAGAGAGGTGATGCAACCCACTGGTGGCACCTTCCTAAATGCTGCCACATTGCACTGCTCTCCTCTGCAGAAGCACAGCCTCCCCCCTGCTCCGGATCAGTGCTTGTGATGACAACTCCAGGAACAACAGATTCGCACTTGTTTGTAGAGCACAGATCCACCCCACACAAACATCTGCCAGGATTTCAGTCATGCCTGGGCAGCCTGCGAAGGAGCCACATCCCGGCCACCTACCAGCCTCTGCTGCTCTAAAAGGTAATTTGCCTCTTCCCGCTCCCTCCGGTACTGGTCCTCCAGTTCCTGGAGCCTAGGTGGAAATGGAAGGAGGAGAGGATGACCAACCTGGAAGTGAACACCCAACTCCCCAGCACCTCTGCCCGTGGTCTCACCTCTGCTCCATCTCCTGTTTCATGTCAATGCCTTGCTTCTCCAGCAGCTCTCTCTGGGCAAATGCCCAGTCCACAGGCTCTGCAGGGGTCTCAGCACACGGCGTCCGCTCCCGCTCCTGCCGAGCCTGCTCGGGGTGGTTGAAGCGGAAGACGTGGCTCTTGCCCATGATGATGCGGTTTCCTGCAGGGATGTGCACGGGGTAGGGGAAAGGTGTGGGTTTAACATGGGACAAGTGCAAGGCCCTCATGGGAGGAGGTTGGGTCGGAGCAGCTCTGATGTGCCAGCCCCGGGGACCCACCTGAGCGCAGGATGCTGGGCTCTGTCACCTTTTTGCCATTCACATAGGTGTCAGCGCCTTCACAGGGTTCCAGGGTCACTATCACTGTGGAGATGGCAGGGAGAGGGGAGTGAAGGTAAGGTGGAAGGTGAAGGATAAATCCTCTGTGTCCTGCTCCAGCAGCCTCAGGAAGGGAGAGCTGCCTCAGCCAGCACCCCAGGTGTGGGTGGTACCCACCAGCAGCACCCACACCAAGGGCAGTTAACAGGACTTGGCCAACCTGATGTTAATCAGAGCAATCCCAAGCATAAGGGCAGCTGGAAATTGCATGTGAGAGGAGACCAGAGCCTCCAGAAGGCAAATCCTCCCTAGGCTCATCTCCCACACCCAGGTTCCTGCCAATTTTGGGGGGTGGATTCCACTCCACATCTTGAGTGGGAGATACCTGCTCAGGCATCCTGCCCTGATCTCCTCACTTTACTTTCTTCCCATATGCCTTGTGCGAGCTGCCCTCCCAGCCATGAGTAGCTTGTCTGGAAGTATGGAGAGGCCATATCCATGCAGGAAAGCCCAAGTTTGAGGAGGGCAGGACATTCAGCTGGGGGCAGGGGCTGAGGACATGCAGAGGGGTGGGTCCCCAGGGCAGTGAAGCCCCTCCAGACAAGCAATACCTTCACCACCACTTTTGGTGTCGCTGCGGAACAGGCAGTGCTCTTCTTTAATGAAGTGCCCGCTGAGAACAATGTCCTGCCTCTTCTCAGCATCTTCCCGGCCAACCCTGCAGGGGAAATCTAGCTCAATCCTCCATCAAAGCAGACCTTCCTGAGTCTCCCCCCAGCCCCATCCTTGCAGCTGACAGGAGCAACCCCTGGTGCACTGCAAGACCAAAATCTTGGGGGTTTGCACTTTGGGGATGCACTTTGGGGATGCCCTGGGAATAGTGCCCAGCCTGAGGACAGCTGTCACCCCACTGCCCACCTGGGGCAGTCAGGCACTGAGATATGGACAATGCTCCCACTGTTCCATGGGACCTGGCCCTCACCTTGTTATCCCATCCTTGATGTAGTAGAGAAGACACTCGGACATGAGCGGATCCTCATTCAGGTTGACCAAGTGCGGTGTCTGGGAGAGACGAACAAGGAGTCACCCCTGTGTGCCCTGCCTACCCAGGCACTGAGGGAAGTGGGGAGTTCAGCAGCACTGCAGGTTGCCTCTGCACAGACTATCCTGCCCTCTGTGTCTTCAGGGCGACATATCCAAACGGGTGTACTTGTCCAGGGGACTGCAGAGAGGCTGGCATGAAGACGCTTCTACAAGCTTCCTTGCTTTCCTCCTCACAGGGCTGGGTCCTAGTTACCCCTCCTCTGGCCACCTTCAAAAATTCATGTTCCAGACAGGCCCAACACAATGCCAAATCCTTCCCACAGGGAATCCCTGATATGTCTCAGAAGGCATGACACTTCTAACCTGTGCTGTGTATTATAAAATCATGTAATGTGTTGGCTTGGAAGGGACATAAGAACTCATCTCACTTCACCCCCATGCCATGGGTAGGGACATCTTCCATTAGACCAGATTGTTCCAAAACCCATCTAACCTGACCTTGAACAATTCCAGGAATGGGGCAGCCACAGCTTCCCTGGGCAACCTGTGCCAGGGCCTCATCATCATCAAAGCAAAGAATTTCTTCCCAATACCTAATCTAACCCTGCCCCATGTCAGGTCAAAAAGGAAGTAAAAGTGCCTGTTTTCCTCTACTGATTGTACACCAGATGATGCATCCAAAAAGAGCAGATCCCAGAGGTTCATTCAAAAGCAGTGCAGACCTGAAGCCTTATCTGCAGGCTGAATTTCACTTTCTGGTCTTCTTCATTCATAACAGATCCCTCACAGCCCTTTCTTCCCCTGGGTCTCAAACCACTTCGTTCTTGATTAGAGGAAAAATTCTCCCCCATCCACAGGCCTCTCTGGCCACAGGGATTACACCTTCAGGGAACAGGGGCAGTCCCAGGAGTATGAATCAGTGGGAGAAGTTCTGAGTTTCAACAGTGGCTGTAAGGAACCCCATATCAGCCTGTTGAGACCCGGCATGCAGAGGGGACCCCTCACCATGGTGCCACAAGCCTTGGCTGACAGCAGAGACTCACTGCAAACAGGGCAGCAGAGCTGGAGGTCACGGGAAAGGTGGGCTCTTCTCCGTGGTGGCTGGCAGAAGTTGGCTGTAACATTTAACCTCTGGCCCCACTGGATAGACATACAGCCTTGGGGGCTGAGACCTCCTTCACTTGCAGTTTTTGTCCAGATTTGTAAAGCTGAGGGTGACCTTCCACTGAGCTCCTGGAGCCATAACCACCCCAGCCACGGTGCACAGGAGGACAGCAAAATGCAATGCCCATAACAAAATGGAGTTTGCAAATATCAAAGCTAGCTTTCCTCACCAGCCACTGGAGAAGTCAGAAGAGTTTCCACCTGCCAGATAGCTGAAGAGCAAGGAGGCACCAAGACCACCACAGCAATGCCCCACCTCCAAGACCAACCTGCTTCGGGGAATAAACCCCCACGCTTCCTACCCAAAGGTCTGGAGTCCTAACAGGCAGCAGCTGGGACAAGAAAAACACAACAGTGTACAAGTTTATCCTAAAAGTCAACTGGGCCACGTAAGGGGAAGGCTGTGAAGCCTTTATCACCACCTGAGCTGAGGACATATACACTTAAGAGGTTTGGCCAAGCCAAATGTTACAAGCAATAAAAAGATGGAATATTTGCCCACCCACATTTCTCAGCAAGGACTTGCTCGCTTCAGAGACAGCAATTTTAAATATCTGAAAGTATGAAATTTTATAAGTTAACACTCAAGTCCAAGAGAATGATCATCAGAAAATACCCTCATGAAGGGGGACAGCAAGCCAGCAGTAGAGGGTGGACATTCACCCATGGATTTCTACCCATGTTTGTACCCAGCAGGCTCAATGCTGGAATTTCCCTCAGAGGTTTCAGAGTCAAGAAAAGGCTAGTGAAGTATATGGGACTGGCCAGCTGTGACAGAGTGGATCAGAAGGGATCTGCAGGGGTACAAACCAGTCCCCAGGAAGAAGAGAATAGGATGATCCTACCTTTTTAGGAGAAAAAACGCCCAAGGTGCCTCCATCCTCCCTCATGGCCACCCCCATTTCAGCCAGCAATGCTTCCCTGAAGGAGCAAGAGAAAGAAGTGCCTGTCAAAACTCCATGCACCCCTGGGGCTAGTAGTAGGATGGAAGCCCATGGTTTGTCCCATGGATTGCAATGCAGGGTTTGCTACAGCTCTCATGACAATTCAGGTTTTTCAGAGCAGCACACCTGTGCAGCACACAACATGGTGGCCACCGGGGCTCCCAGGGGGCAAGCCAGGATCCAGAGGGACATTCAAACTGGCTGCCCCAAGATGCAACTGGTCTAGCAGAGTGCAGAGGATGGGAAATGGCCAAGGAACGCCACTTGTACCATCCCATCCTGTCCCATTCCACCGCAGCCCACCCACCTTTCCATCCGTATCGCTTCTGTCCTACGCAGCTTCTCCTCCCAAGTCTCGTTCAGCTCTGCAATTATTTTCTCTGTTTCCTGGCAAGGGTTGGTTAAACAGGGGGTTAGTGCATTTGTGGGCAGCACATCTGGCCACTCTCCCCAGCCTGCTTCAGTGGGACACCGGTTCCAGCTTCAGGTTTGTTTATACAAGCTGCAGCAGCATTTCACCCACATCTTTCCATCAGTCCAATCCTCAAAGAGTGAGGCACAAAAACCAGTCCACTCCTGTGCCATGCTGGACCAGGAGCACTCTTTCCATGACAGGAATGCCCATCCCAAGCCCGAAGCACCCGTCCCACAGGTTAAAGGCAGCCATCCCCCAGAAGACAGCACCAGGATGACTCTACAACACCCAGCCCCTCAGTCTGGGCAAGCTCTGAGTCTGTCCATTCTCCAAGAACACATTCAAGTATTGCTTCCCATGAGGATCACCCTTCATGGGCTTCCAGAAAACACTGAGCGCCCTCTGCATTGAGAGGAAAGGGAAAGGAGGGAGAGGGAGAGGGAGAGGGAGAGGGAGAGGGAGAGGGAGAGGGAGAGGGAGAGGGAGAGGGAGAGGGAGAGGGAGAGGGAACCAGGGCACCAGCCTCTTACCTTGAGCCTCTCAATTGCCTCTTCACTGCCTGGAGCAAACATGATGCGCTCGTGGAGGCTGGCAACCGAGGCAGCACGGCTGGACAAGGCAGAGAGGGAGGAAGAGGGGCTGATCCCGGCAATGGCATTGGTCACTGTGGAGAGATTGTCATGGCGGTGACTCAGCTCTGTCCCTTTAGCATCATTATTGTTCTCAAAGTCGGACACATCTATGGGTGTGGAAGGAGGGATGGGCCGGGGAAAGACACACAGACAGGATGACAGAGAAAGACAGAGACAAGAAAAGCTGTTGGGAAAAAAAAAAGAGTGGCCGGTGCATCGAGAAAAAAGCCAGAAATTACAGGAAAAGGCACAGGCAACAGCAGCACAGACAGCAACAGGACAAGGGCAAGCACTCTCTTCCCCAGCCTGGGCAGCCCCTCAGGGAACAGGGCTGTTTGGTGAAGCAGATGCTGGGAGCAGCCAGCTTGGGCTCCCAGGGACACTTTTTTTGCAACCTCAGGTCCTGCATCCATCAGGTTGGGGATCAAATGTCCTCTCCAAGTATGTGCCACACCTCTATCATGCTCTCCATCTCATACAGCCTGGGTGGGTTTCCCTTCCCAGACAACCCAGATAAGCCAGGTCTGGGAGCAGAGGATGGGAGGGGAAGGGGATGAGAGGGGGTGGCCCTCTGCCCTACAAAGGGGTCAGGCAGACAGGGCAGGAGAAGCTGCAGGATTCCCTCACAGGGTCTGCTCAAAGGAAGGCCATGGCCTGCTGGAGCAGCACCTTGGCCAGGCAGACAGGGAACGAAGCCAGGACTGCAGGCAGTGGCGCTTGCCAGCTGGCATCTCAAGAGTCAGCTGTGGTGGCTTAGGACCCAGGTATGGGAGATGCTCTTCCAGCCCTCCCAGAGGAGTTACTGGTTCTCAGAGCGGTGTGCCAGAGGCAGGCAGGTCACAGGTCAGCAGGTGCAGGATTAATCACCCATCTCCATTAGTCCACATCCAGGGCAGCTGAGCCAGGAGGGGACAACCAGGCCCCTGTCTCCTCAGCAGGCTCACCATAGCCTGGCTGAACTGCCTGACCCTGGGTGGGATGGGACCATAGTGCTTATCCATGGGCCAAAGCCTCCTGGCCACCACCACCCACCACTTCATCAATAGAGCACCATTGCATCCCACCCGCAGGCCGTGCCAGGCTCAGTGAGACACAGCAGAAGCAGCAGCAGCAGCAGCAGCAACAGGAAACATCACAACAGCATAAAGGAGGAGGTCCCCGTGCGGACTTGGCACGGCCAAGTGGGAGGACATTGGTCCATTCAGCACTAGCCCAAGCCCAGGTGCTAACCACAACTCTGGCACCACCATCCCCTGTGACAGCTCCCTGAGGATGGGCAGCCTGCAGGCACACAGTGCTCCATCAGCAGGGCCTTGCTCTGGGAGCCCTCCCCATGCTGCATGGGTGCCCCTGGGCACACCCCAGATCTCCAAAAAGCCGTGAAGCAACAGAGAGTACCAGTGATGGGGAATACACACATTTGGATCCTCCCGCAGCAGGATGGGCTAAGAGAGAAAGAGAGGGCAGGGAGCGGGGGTAAGACAGAGAGAACAGAACAAGAGGGGGTTCATCTCAGTAGGATATCAGACAGCACAGGGAGGGGAGCCCATGGGCATTGTGCAGTCCTAGTAACACCTTCCTGGCACCTCTGCCAGGCGCTGGATGCTGAAGATGGTGGGTGGAAGGGAAGAAGGGAAGGTTTGCTGGGCAGAAAGCAGCTCCCTCTGCAACAGGAGGGGACTGGGGGCTGTGAACATGCGTGCAGGGGCTCACCAGAGGCAGCATGATGCTGCTGTGGTGCCAGTGCAGCAGGATGCAGGGAGGCTGAGGGGACATCAGCCCTGCAGGCTGGCGGGACCTCAGCCCATCGCTGTCTGGAGGCACTGGCAGAGAGCAACCATGGTACCTACTGTCAATGATGTCCCCAAGGCCCTGGGCGTAGAGAAGGTCACGCAGTCGTGCCACCTCATCCTTCAGCTCCCGGATGAGCTTGTTGTTGGGGTCCTCATTGATGACAGCATTGCAGCGGATCTGCTTGGCACGGTCAGCATACCTAGGGAAGGGCAGGGTCTTGAACAACAGTGAGAACAGGGGCAAAACCCCAGCTGCTGGCCAAGCAAAAGTGTTGCAGAGCCCCTCCAGCAAGGGATCCTTTGGAGGATCCCAGTGCCAGGACAATCCTTTGGCCTTTTGTCTGGGCTTGCAGGTTCCCTCCACAGTACACCCCCAGCCAGGGACAGACAGCATGTGCCTGGGCCTCAGACAGCCTCCCCTGTTCTTGCTCACTGTAGGGAGAACAAGGGCACTTCTTCCTACCTGAGGGTGCTGAGGGTCTCATCGTAGTTGATGTCAGCAGGACTGAGAGCAGCGACCATGGCAGTTCTGGAGTTGCCTCCTGCCCAGTGAGATACAGCCATGAGGGAGACGCCGGTCCTTGTGCCCCCGTCCCACTCAGCTTGGCAGCCACACCCATCACCGGACCACACCTCCCAACTGTCCTCACCCAGGTTCTCCCGCAGCAGCCAGGTCAGCACCGAGTCTCGGTACGGGATGAAGTCTGTCTTTTTCTTCTTTTTATTCTGGGAAATGGAAAGCAAAGGGAAGGGCTGTCAAGCTGCCTGCTCTTCTGAAAGGGAAGGTGACAGCTGGTCCCCAGCCATGGGGACTTGGGGCAGGATGTCTCTTCCCAGGCACTGCAACCTTGCCCAGGTACATAGGTCCTGCCTGTGACATGCCCTGAGCTGGGAGGGTTGTTTAAGGCTGGCTACTGAAAGCCCCATAGGAAGGAGGAGGCTGAACATTCTGCCAGCCCCCAGGAGAAGGATGGCTCGAGTTCCAGGCAGTCTCACTCCCAAACCACCCTGCAACCCACTCCCACCCACTCACACTGTGCTCAAAACCAACACCTCTTTCTCCATTCAGCCTGGACACCTACCTTGTTTGGCCCCGAATCCTGCAAAGGAAATGGAGAGACTGTTTAAGGGAGATGCTTTTTTCCTTGGTACCACAGATCTCTGCCCCTCAAGTACAGAGTGGCACAGATCCCCCTGCAAATGGCATCTTCAGCAACCCAGCTTGTCCCAGCTGCAGAGACAGCTTGGGATGTGTCTGCCCACCCCTCAGAGCCGGGATGCTCCATCCCATGGAGCTGGGATGCTCCATCCCTCAGAGCTGAGCCCACCCCTGCTGGCCCGAGCCCATTTCCCCCCAGTGCTGCTGTTTGTCTGTTCTCCAGCTACCTACCATTTCAGCCAGGGCAGAGATGACTTTCCCCAGAGTGGTCAAGGACTTGTTGATGTTTGCTCCTTCCTGGATAGAAGAGGAAAAGCCCAGATGCTCAGGACACATTTCAGAGCCACATTAAAGGAGAAAATGTGGAATATCCAGTATGGTGTGGGCAAAGAGCAGCTGGTCTTACTGGGTAACCAGCACCCCCAAGCTGGGATTCATGGACCCTGGTGAAACTGGCACTAGGCAGCTTTCAAACAATCTGATCAAGGATTTTTTGTGGCACAGTGGGCAAGGAACCAGGCAAGGAAAGGAGATGTTTTGGCTGGGGATGAGGACAGAGAGAGGAGGACATGGTGTCCCCACCAGCAGAAGGGGATCTCAGGTCAGCTCTCACCTTTAGCCTTGTGCCCTTGGCGCCTGTGGAATCTGCTCGCTCACTCCCAGCCAGGTCCACCAAGCTGATTTTGCTGACCTGCAGGCAGAGGGGAGGCTGTCAGCCCTGTGGGCACAGCAAACCTTGCCCAGCACGAAGCCAAAACCTCTTGCAGGATGACACTGCTCTAAGGGCAGCAGTGGGCTCTGCCTTGTGGGAGTTGCTCAGGAGCAGGGCTAATATCCTTGCAGGAAGGGCTGAAGGGTACCAGCTGCCAGATATCCTGTCCAGGGGCCGGTCCCTCAAGGGACCACAAGCCTAGAAAGTGCCTGGGACTTATTCCCCTCCTGCTCCAATCCTCCACCAGGCTGCGCCACCTTGTCCCAAGCGCTGATGAAAGAATACAAAAGTTCTTTCTGGATCCACATGGGCTCCCCTGAGTCCTTCAGGCCCTGCTCTTACCTTCTCAGTGGTGACGTCTGTCTCGGCATCATGCCGCTTCTGCGTGAAGATGATGTTGAACACAGCGTGGGAACGGCTGCTGGTCTCATTCATGTTGGTAGCAGCCACTGTGCTGCAGGGAGAGTAGGACAAGGAGGTGTGACACTCTGTGTGTGAGGGATGCTGGAGTGGCTGGTGGTGGGGCCAGGGCTCATGGGTACATGGTAGGAAGGCAATTCTAGAGGACAAGAGAGGACTCTGGGAGAAGATGTGCACAAGTTCAGGCTTTTTCCTATTGTCTGCAGTGCACTTGGAAAGTAAGAGGAAAGTGAGGTGAAAGCAAGTGGGGGGTTACCCAATAGTCAGTGAGGAGGGGACTGCCACTTCCAGAGCAGCTGGACTGGTGAAGCAAGGAAATTAAGCAGGACCTTCTAGAAGTGACTGCAAGCTTCCCAAACCCTGCCCATCTCCTCCTTTCTCAACTCACCGGGCTTTGTTTCCAGAGTCCATAAGGTCCTGGATGTCGTTGTAGGAGGTCACAGCCAGCTTGGAAAGGTCCTCAACATATGGACCCATAAGGGGATGTTCCCTCACCCGCAGGTTCCCCTTGTTCTTGGGGTTCAGGAGGTCCCTCACACGTTCACAGTAGATCTCCATGTAGCTCACCTAGAGCAGAGGGCACGCGCAGAGCTAGCAGAATGAGCCACCCAGGCAACCCCCAAAGAGAGGTCTGCACACTGGCACAACCTGTGGAGCCAGTGGTTGGAAGTGGGCTGGGCTGGCAGAGGGGTGCCTACCTCCACAGAATAGGACATGTTGTCATTCGTTGTGTCATTGATGCGGGAGAAGAGGTCCTCACACAGCTGCAGACAGAAGAGCCAGACTCAGCCCCCCTCCAGCAGGATGCTCCTGCCTGGAGTGCCCAGGATACAGGGATTTCTACCTTTTCACCTCAAAAACCAGCTGGAATGGCTCCTGGGGAGCTGGCAGAGCCCCCCCATGCTGACATGGAGAATCAGCATGCCCAGAGCCCCACTGTGCCCTGCTGGGCCAGCATGCGGCAGCTCTTCGTTAGCAGCTCAGCACTTGGGCCACTGGTGCTCACACACACTGGCCTTGTGTGGCCAGACCATAATCCATCCATTCCTGGAGTGCCTGGATGACCCTCCTTGACCCCCTTCTGGCAGAGCCATGCCAACTCACTGTCACACTAGTGCTATATTAGACCTTGAAAAAACCTGTCCTCACTCCCACCCTGCCGCCCTCTTTCCTCCCAGCTCTGCTTTTCCTTTGGGCATCCCTTTGGGATGAGGGAGACAGGTAGTGTTCCCCAGGCATACCTGTGGGATGATGCCTTGCTGGTCCTTCTCCTGCTTGCCCATCATGGTGTAGGATTTTCCAGCTCCTGTCTGCCCATAGGCGAAGATGCACACATTGTAGCCTTCGAAGGCATGCTGCAGCATCTCCTCGCCAATGTCCCGGTACACTTGCTTCTGGGATGCATAGTTGATGTCTGCAGGCTGCACAGAGGAGGGAGACATGGATAAATTTGGCAAGGAGGCCCTCCTGCCTCTCCCCAGCCCAGCCTTTGAGGCGGGCTCAGGCCTCCCAATGCTTACCGTAGTGTGGGACCAGTAGGAATAGTCAAAGCTGAAGCTTTTTGGTGTCTCTTTGGGCTGTTTTGGGTTCAGGATAGCTAGGGACAAACAGATGGAAACATGAGGCCACCAGCCATCCATGGTACCCCTGTCCCACCCCCCTGTCCCCCTCTCCATGTTGGAGGGATGAAGGGTGATGGGATTCAGTCCAAAACAGTCCTGGAAGGTGGACTGGGACTCTTCCAGCTCTGCAGTTGGGTCCAGAACCCCCAGACCCTAAAATCTGAAAACAGAGGAAGTTGGTGCCATGGCCAGCAGAGCCCAAGGAACAGGACAGAGCCTTGCTCAAACATCCTGCTGAACACAGTGAGGGGGGACATGACTCCTTCCCACAGGTTCCTTCCTGCTGTGGCATCTGCCCGTGGGAGCCCAGCACTGGCACAGGAGGGTCACAGCCTTCTACCCACAGCTGGGCCGGTGTGTCCAAAGCTCCCACGCTGGCACCTGTGGGGTGGGAGCAGCTGCAACCCCGTCAGGGCTCCCCTGGAGCCCCTCTGGCTCCTGCCTCTCCAGGTCCCCAGCCCCAGCAGGGTGATTAATGCCTCGTGTCACACCACCAGCGGAAACAAGAGTCTGCTTTTGTCATCCCCTGATGAAAAGGACGTTGCTATGGAAATTGGAGACTGCATCACTGCTCTTCCTCATGCGATGTTTTTTTCCTCCTGTAGAGCATTTACCATGTGGGGTTTTTTTCTGAAACAACAGATGCATCAGAAGAAACCCAAACCAGCGGGTAATCACGAGATTCAGCCACCAGCCATGTTAGATGACAATGAAGTGACATTGAGGCTTGTGCAGCACAGTTCTGTGCCCACTGCCCCAGCTGCTCCCTGCCACCACCAAGGATGAAGAAGCCATAAGCCAGAGCTTTCTCCATCCCAGCCTGCTCTGCCCTTCAGTCAGCCAGGGCTTGAACCACTCCTGATTCCAGCTGGGGTCCTCCTGAGCAGCCCCACGCATGGTGCAGCTCACTACCCTGGTGTCTGATGCCCAGGTGTGTAGTGTTGCACATACAGATGCTTTCTGCTCTGAATCCCTCCTCCATTACTGCAATGGATACGCCCTCTGCTCCCCTGGAAAGGGTCCACTGCTTCTGATCTGAGCAGACAGCAGCGAGGCAGACTGAGGGAGAGTGGGAAGCAGGGTCAAGATCCAGCCCTGACTACAAAACCACAGCATGGTGCTTCCGAGATGCTCCTTAGCATGGACAGAAGCCCAGATCTGGCACCAAAGAGGTGCCACCTACCTGCTGCAGGCAGCCTGACTCCAATGCTCCTGCACACCTGCTGTGATCCAGGCGGATTAATTACCAGGAGAAAGGGCTGGGAAGTTGCAACTGGCAATCCTGCAGCAGCAAACAGGGATGTGAAGGTCCCTGGAAGAGCAGATCTTTGTGGGCAGCATGGGCGGCCACAGTGGCAGCCCATTCCTGATCCCTGCCAATGCCTGGTTGCTGTGCTGAGGGCAGTGTGAAGAGAAGTAGAGGTTGTGAAAGAAGGGGGATGGAGCATCTCTGATGGCTCCTGGCATTCAGCCTGGCAGCTCCACCATGCCATCTGCTCCCCAGGTCTGTCTCTACCCTGCAAAGGTGACACTGACCACAACAAATGGGAGCAAAAACGAGTGGTGGAGCAGGCAGGATGGAGCAGCACAAGGTTCCTGTTCTGTGTCCCAGTGCCAGCCCATGCTGGGCACAGGGCAGAGAAGCAGCTGGGGATGGCACCAAGCAGCTCCGGGCATCCCAGCTGCAGCTGACCAGCTGCCTAGGGAAACCAGAGACTGGGACACAGGGGAGAAGGGAGTATCCCAAGAGAAGGCATTTCCTGCCCTGAGCTGAAACACTCTTCCCATGCCATTCTCATTTATTTGCCTGCAGGCAGATGGATGCTACTGGTGGAATTGTTCCATTCCTGTGACCAGGCATATAGGACTTTCCTATATGCTGCTGCAAAAGATTGATGCTCTGGGCCACTGGGATTCAAAAGGCAAGGAGGGGTGTGAAGGTGAAGACAAATATAGACACAAGGGAGCAGGAAGTAGGAAAACTTCTGGAGGTGTCCCTTGCTTTGCCCTGAAAAGCCAGCTACATGGTAGAGCCCAGTGAGTGGGCAGGCATGAATCAGGAGAAAGCCCAGAACCCACATCAGAGAAAATAATCACCAGATTTTAAAGCCAGCAGAGACACCGCTCCAGACAGAGAACATGAATGGTTTTGTGGGATCAAAGCCAGAAGTCTCCTCCACACCATCCTGGTAGGAGCCATCAGGAGAGGGGCCGGGAGTTGGTGCCCAGGATGGTGCCCACAGAGTGCAGGACACCATGAGAACAAAGCAGCAGTGTTGGTGAGCAGGTGGGTGGCTGTGGCAGCTGGAAGTTTGCAGGCAAAAGGACAGCAGAGGAAGGCTGATCCCTTCCTACCCTGGGCCCCGCTGCCTCCCACAGGGCTCAGTGCACTAGGCAGGAGAAGAACCTGCCTCCCTGCTCCAGCACATGCAAAGGTCTCTGCAAAAAATCCTGGGAAGGGGAAAACTTGCTCTCACTCCCCTTGAACTTGTCATCTTTGGCTTCCCTGCAAGGAGCTGGGGGGATTGAGACAGTCCTGATCTGCTGGCACTGCTGGCATCCTCCTGCCTCCACCAGCCACAGCAGCAGCAGGCTTCTGAGCCCCCCACACTTGTTCCCCAGCCCCCTGGCCAAGAGGATTAGCCAGTGGTTTGTCCATTCACGGAGAAAATCCTCACTGTCAGCAAAGGGCTCCTGCCTGCAGCCCTGCTGCTGTCCCTGGTGCAGGCAGAGGCCCGGGCTGGAGGGGTGGGGGCATAGCCAGGGTGTGCAGGATGAGCAGGGGCAGACAGCTCTGAACAAACACAGCCATGGTGGAAGTGGGGGGATGCCTGATGCTCTTGACTGGGGCATGACAGGTCCCCCCTCCCACCCATCAGAACCAGAATGGGGAACATCCACCCTATCTATTCCCTGGCCCTGGGCAGGTGGGAAGCTCCTGCATGGACAGGAGGCTTCCTCACCATGAGGGCAGAAGCTCTGCACCTCAGGCAGATGGAGAATTCCTGTCCAACCATGAAGGGAGAGCCCCCACAGGATGCCAGAGACCAGCAGATGCTGCCCCACAGACCTCCCATTCCTCCCTCCCTAGTCCTGGGGTGGCCAGGGGGCCCAGTGGGGTCCCAGAGCCACCCTGCACCCTTGGGTGCCATCCTCTCCCCACCAGCAGGGTTGTCATAGCAGCCTGCAGGCGGGGGTGGCTGGCACCGATGTCTCACCCACCATGGGTGACGCAGGCAGCCCCAGGCGGGGGGGCAGGCAGGCAGGGAGTTATTTTAGACACTGCCCCATCTGGAGGCTTCCAGAGCCAAAGAGGAGGGATTTGACTGCCATTCCCACACCACACTGCCAGCAGCTGTTATTTAAAGAGGGGCAAAGGTCAGACAGGCTCCTGACAAGGCATACAGCCCCAAGCCTCCAGGCTACACCCCCACCCTGAGCACACCATTGCCCTGGCAAATCCTCCTCCCTGCCCTCTATCCTGCTCCTGTTGCATCTCCAGGAGCCCCAGAGAAGCAGGGATGGGTTCTGGCACACTGCAATGAGTGGTACCTGGCCTGGCAGTGCTGACAAAAATCACTTGCTGGCCCATACACAGCTTCCAGACCAGGCTGGATGTGGAAGAGCCTGATCTATAGGGGAAGGCTGGGACGAGATCATCTTTAATGTCCCTTCCAAACAAAACCGTCCTGTGATTCTGTGATTCCCCCCTCATTGCCTACTGGGAAGTACTGCCCCTTCTACCAAAGTCCAAGGGCTCAGTGCCATGTAGATCCCACCACTGCCATTTCAACAGCAGGACAGCATTTCTCCATGGAAAGCTGCTATCCTCCCCACATTTCCTCCTCCAAATGACTCGAGATGCTTCAGGCATCCTCACCAAGGATCCCTGCAGGCCAGGTACAGCTTGTTGCAGTGGCCACACCACACGTGCTCCTTCCCAGGCAGCACCCAAAGCCCCCTGCCCCTGAGGCACTCACTGGTGGTGCTTCCCGACATCTGGATAATGCATTTCGATTCCCGGCTCATCTCCCGGGAGTTGAAGGGCCGGACGCGCACTGCCACCTTCACGGACGCTCCCGCCATGGCGCTGCCTGGACGTGGGTCCTGCTAGTCAGGAGCAGTGGCTGTCCTGCAAAAGGGAAGAAAAGGGAAAATTTGCACTTCAATACACATCTTGCAGCTGTGCAGGATGAATGGAGAGCCTGTGTGAGGAAACCTCCTGGGAGCACTGTTTACCTCTGCCTGAAAGATGACATTTTGTTTCATACCTTGATATGCCCTGATTTTACCTCTCCCTTCTCCCTGTCCTACCCAGCTCAGTCCCAGGGGGCACCCCTGTCCTTACCCCAGGGTGGCACTGGAGCCTCCATCACACTGCAGCAGCACTTGGTGGGCACCCACAGCAGCAGACAGAGCCCTGTAGGCACTGCCAGCACCAGCATAACCCCCAAGGAGCAGCGTTTCCATCCCAGAGTGCCAAAGGCACTGAGCAGGTACCCCCTAATCTGCAAGCAAGTCCATAGGCCTGTTACCTGAGCCTCCTGCCTCCACTGCAAGCCCAGCAGAGCAGGGACTGGGCAGCAGGACACAATGGGCAGGGAGGAAAGCGATGGCATTCCATTGAGAAAGGAGGCGGTTGTCGAGCGCAGCTGCTGGCATGTGCCTCCCATTCAGCTCCCACAAAGCAGACGTGCAGTATCAGCACCAGCAGGCCTTCCTGGGAAGCCAGTGGCCATTGCACTCAGCTGAAGCCCCTAGTTTACCATCATATTTCCTGTCCTTTTGCTAAAAATTATTAATTGCAAATCTCACAAGGCAAAACAAACCCCTCACAACATCTCCCAGTTGTCCATCCCAGCACTGATGCCCAGTGCTCTGCAGGCCATTCCCACCTTCCCTCAGCTGCAGTTAAGCCTCAAACAATGGCCAGAAAATGATACTGGGATCCTTCTACATCCTTCAGGATCCTTTTGGACCTGACAAAATCGCTTCCTGCCTTTTAACATCTATTCCTTTTCCTGCCTTTCATGGCTCCCTGGCTCCCCGTGCTGAGCCTGGTGGTGAAAATGGAGCACAGGATCTCTCAGGAAATGGGTAGGAACTGCTCCTCTGGCATCCCACCTGCAAGGTTGTGTGTGAATTCCCTAATGCTTTTCAAGCCTAGGTTTTGCCAGCAGGATATTTGCTCTGGGAGGAAGGAGATCAGGGAGAAATGAGATTGTTAGGGAGCACCGTCACAGCTCTGGTTACATGGGCCATGACCAGAAGGAAGTGGAGCAGTAAGGAGGGATCTTGAACATGACATGTGTTTTCTCCATAGTGGAAATGAAAAATTCAGGAGAATTTGTGGAAGAGTGGGGGAGAAAGGGAAGAAAAAAACAAATTCACAGAATAGAAAGTATCCCAAGAGAAGGGGATGGCTTTAAACTTAAAACTATCTGAGGTTTGACAGCTGTGGTTTGTTTTCCAAGGGGGTGAGAGGAAACCTTAGACAGTGGAAAAATTTGCATCAGGAAAGTGTTACAAGCTTGGCACTGCCTTTCAGAAACCCTTTGCCTATTTTATAAGTGAGCTGGCATGTCCAGCAGCACGCAGAGGACAAAGCTTCTTCTGTTGGAGTTCCCAAGCCCTCCTCTTATCTTCCCGCTGGGATGGCTCTGGAGCTCCCACTGTGCTCAGCCAGTGATCACATCCATAAATTCCAGAATTCAAACATTTGGTCTCAGGCTTTCTTGAGCTTGAATTATTTTAAGCAGGTGTTTAACACCTCCCTTGAGTCCCTAAGCCAGCAAGTGGGCTGCTGCCTGCCAGTGGCCTCTGCCTACCCACTCGGATGGGGGAAAGGAAAAGTTAAACAGGAGTGCTTGCCAAAGGGAATGAAGGAATTGTTTCTCCCATGAAACCATTGGATATATTCCCATGGGGAAGGGCTGCATCTTCTCGAGGCCATCTCAAGCTGCTCCTCCCTGTGGCACCACTCAAGGACAATGGATTCATCCCCAGGCCAAACCCATCTGCACCTGATAACTGTCCATGCCAAACATTTCACTCTCCTCCCAAGCCAAGACAGCTCCCTTCCCCAGCTCTGCAGCCTCTCCAGCTACCAGGGCTCTGAAGAGGTGGGTCAGATCCCTGGACTCCTGACTGCTGCACAGCCCCAGAACAGCAACACCCACCAGTGACCCCACCAGCCCCAGGACTACCTGCTGCCTGCACGGGCCACCTCAGCCCCTGCTCTTATCCCCTCCCACCCCCGTGCCATTCCCAGCCACTCAGCCCCATCACTTCCCATGAAGAAACTCTGGTTTCTCCTCTGAACCATGTGCCTCATCCTTTTCCATGTGCTTCATCCTGCTGTGTACCTTCCACTGCTGCTGATTTCCTTTCTTTGCCTTCTTCTGCCCGGTCAGCCCCACACCCCATACTCTCACCACTGCTGGCCATGAGAAACACCCTTCTCACCAGCAGGACCTTTTCTCTCTCACTGCCATCCACAGGCTACATCCCAGTGTATCACCATCTGGCTCTCCTTGCCCAGGGGTGTGAGCTCCTCTCCTGGCCAGTATTCCGTGCTGCAGAGCCCCAGTTCCATTTCCTGCTCCATCCATTTCCCTCAGCTTCCTTGGCTGGCAATGCACTGTTTCCCTCTGCTCCTCTGCAGCTCTCCAGTTCCATCCCTGCCACGGCAGCACAAGGACCCCAGGTGACATCGTGTGCCCTTGGGGACCACCAGCAGACACTGACCCAGCTGCTTCTCATCCTCCTTTCCTTCCCTGGCTCAGCTGCAGGGAGGAATTCAGCCTGTGCCCATGGCATCACTGGTCATGGGCACTTGGCATCCTGTAAAGAGAGGGGCCAGGCTGCAGTGGGCAGGGCCAGGGGTAGGGCCAGGCAGCTCCCCCAGCCAGTGGGCAGCTCGAGCCCGGCCAGCTCACTCTGCCTGAGGGCAGCCAGAGCAGCCACCGCCTGCTTAATCTGCTGCCATCGAGAGAAATTCGATAAACCACGACCAGCCTTTTGATGGGAGTGAGCCAGCAACGAAGCCCCGCTCCCTGTTCCCTCCCTGCCACCTCCCAGGGCTACCCTACACACAAGGGAGGTTGCAGAGAGGAACAGCCAAGTCCCTGGGGCCTGGAGGAACATCTAGACCTGTCCCCCAATTCTGCAGGGTGTCTCTTCCCCCACTTCCCGTGTTGCCTGCTGGCTCTGCCCACCCCTGTGACCCACCAGCCACCCCTAGGGAGGAGCAAAAGGCCTGGAGAGCCACGATTAACTGGATCAGCTAAGATTAATTGGGCAGAGATTAGCTAATGAAACCACTCTTAAATCCAAGGGCTACGAACTGGCAGCCTCTCCTGCTGAGAGGTGACCAGTAAGACAGGGAGCATTGTCCCCAAGTGCCACCAACCACCAAGCTCTTCCCCAAAGGATGCTGAGGAACGTGCTCTGCTGCCAGTCCCTCAGCTCCAGCAGATGACGAGGGAAATCCAAGGTGAGTTTCCCTTTGTCTGCATGCATCCAGCCCCACGTCACCTCAGTGACTCAGTACTCAGACGCCCCATTTGGCTGCACCGGTGTATTCTCAGCAGCTGCCAGGCTTTGTTACGGTCAGCCCTTCCCCTGCACCCTTTGTTGGGGCCCCCCAGCTCTGACTGGGACCATGGGACTCTGTCCTGCCTCTAGGGCAGCAGGGAACACGTTGACAGATGACACGGCAGCGTCAGTGCCTGCCAGCCAAGCTCCTCACCCACCTCCCGCCCCACACAGGACAAGGGGCCATGATGGTGCAGTTTTCTCCCGAGCAGCACCTGCCAGGCAGAGAAGCAGCTCAGAGGACAGCCCAGGACAAGGGCAAATTTCCCCCGTGCTCAGATGAAATCCAGCCCCTGCTTCCCTGGTGCCATCACAGGCACCCTGCCCATTGCCTCTTCACATCCTGCCCACCCCAATGTGGGACAAAGCTTCAGGGCAGGGTTTGCAGCTCCCTGAGAATTTCCATGTACATTCAGTTTACAGGTAGCTAATGTAAGAATGGATGAGGGTTTGTGTTCCCCATCTCTGCTGCAAAGTAACCCCACCCCCATCCCTGCTCCCTCCATCCTCTCTTCCAGACACTCAAACCCAAAGCAGGGAAAAGCTGCACAGAAAAGGCAGTGAGCTCCAGTGGGTGCCCAGCATTGCTGGGAACGGAGAAAGGTAGCAAGGGAGGGGGCAGACAACAGATTCCTACAAGACCCAGGGCTTGAGGGGCTGCAGCTCTTACCACATGCAGGGAGGTGGAGGGCGGTGGCAGCATCTTTGCCAACGCCAGCTGCCACCTCCCAGACAAAATGGAGGTCAGCAACAGCATGCCGAGATGGCAGAGCCACCACGCCCCTGGCCATACCCAGGGGAGGGGGAGGGTCTGCTGCCTCCCTGCCCCCCAGTGCCACGGAGGCCAGCTGCGTGGGGCTGCTCTGGGCGCTGGGATAGGACGGGCGCCTGGGAGATGCTCGGCTTGGTCCTTGTCCTCCCCGAGCCCTGATGCTGTCGCATGGCACCTGAGCAGGCAGGAGATCGGCTCACACGGGGGTCTGCAGGATCCAGGGGAGGGGTCACTGCCCCGTGAAGGGGGAGGAGGAGGAGGAGGAAGAGCAGGAGAAGGAAGCAGAGGAGTAAGACAATATGTCAGGTGCAGGGCTGCTCTCTGCGGACCTGGATGACCAAGCGTGGAGCTCTGCACCCCGGGACCTGCCCCTTCAACAGCCGGCAGCCACTGCACTGGCCCGCAGTGACATGGCGGCCCTCGTCCAGCCACTCCACAGCGCAAGGTCACCGGCAGCTGCTCGTCCTTGGGGGCCCAGAAGAGCTTTAGCATCGCAGCATCTTTGCCAGCTACCCGCGGTGAGAGCCCCAGGTGGGGCATCCGCCACTCCCTCCAGCGCTGCTGTTTAACTCTGAAGCATTATGATGATGACGCAAGATGGCTCAGCTGCATAACCACAGCCATCTGCCCCGGAGGGGAGAGCAGGGTTAGCTCTGGGGTACAAGGAGTTCCTGTGCCCCCGCCATGGGCTGCGGGGCATCCTCCCCCTTCGCACCCTGGCTGGGGCCAGGGCAGCAGAGGCGTCTCCTCGTCCGCAGGCATCCTCCCCCACCCTGCTCCGGCTGGATCCTTCTGGAAGATGGGGCGGCACCCGGCGGTCACCGCGCTGGGGACGCGAGGGCAGTTTTCCCCCCACACAAGTTCGAACATCGGGGGGCTCCGCAAAATGGCCACCGGCCGCAGCCCCCCGGCCCCGCCGGACCCTCGGGGATGCGCATCCCGCTCCCACCCGCCACGCCTCGCCCCCGCCGGGGCCACAAGGAGCGCCACCGCCACCCCGGAGCAGCCCCGGTTCCCCCCTCGGCCAGTGCCCCGGGGGGCGCGGTGGGGGTGCCCCGTGCCGCGCGATGCCGCCCGCCCCTACCTGTGATGCCCGTGGCCGTGCCCGTGGCCGGTTCGGAGGGGCGCAGCGCTCAGCCGTGGGCGGGGGCCGCCGGCATGAGGCCGAGCCGCGCGGTGCGATGCTGTTCCGGTGTCGGTGCTGGTGCCGGTGCCGGTGCCGGTGCCGGTGCGGGTGGCAGCGGCCCCGCCCCTGCGGTCCCCGCCCCACGCGCTGGTTGGCGGCCGCCGCCGCCCGGAGGGGAACGCAGGGACCGGGAGGGCGCGCTCGGGGATGGAGCGGTGACGTCAGCGCATCCCCCGGCCCCGGGCGTGCTGCGGAACCGCCGCAGGGGCGGGGCGGGGCGGGGCGGCACTCGGCAGCTGTCGCCTGGCAACCGGCACCGGTACCCCGGTCCTCCGGTACCTCGGTACCACCGGACCCCCAAACCGGACCCCGGTACCCCTGTTCCCCGAGGAGCTGCCCTCGCCGGGGCTTCCCGTGCGCCCGGCCCCGGCGCCGTCAGTTCGCTCCTCCGTCCGCCGAGCCCCCGCCCGCCGCCTGGGGCACGGCCGCTCTGCCCATCTGCGCCTGGAATACAGAGCCAGCGCAGAAAGCGGATTATTCCTTCGCTGCCAGCTGTTTCCAGCAGCATGGCCACCCTCGCTCCACGGCAGCCCCGAAGCCACGCACCCCCGCCCCAGCCATGCCCCAAATCTTCCTAGAGGACAGGCAACTGGGAGATCTTCATCCGATATGTCGTCATGGCTTTGGGGAGATGATGGCTGGGCAGCAGTCCCCAGTCTGATTGTGGCTTTCATCAGCCATGTGGGAGCAGACTCATCTGCCCTCAGCTCCTCTCAGTGGTAGCCACCCAGCTGCTGGGCAGATGTCCTCTAGGTGTCCCTTATATCTTCAGCAGCAGCCACTGGTGCCAGTTCTCACCCCTATGCTGCCATCCCTAGCAAAAGCTTTACTCACTGAGGGGCTCCTCTGGGCAGGGACCCAGTCATGGGTCTGCTAAAGCTGGCAGCTTGTTTGCATTTCAGGGTATGGATGGCGAAGAATGTGCCAGAGGTTGGGCACGATGCAACGTGCTGTGGGTACACATGGCAGGTAACAGAATATCAAACTGCCACCTGGGGCCTGTGGCATTCTCAGGATACACTGGGATGCTCATGCTCCAGGCTGAGCCTGCAGAGCACAGCTCACTGTGGCAGGGAATGTGTCCGTGTCCCAGTCCACAGCCCTGGTGCACATCAGTCCTACTGGCCAGCCTCCTTCAGGCTGTCACCCAGCCAGACACCCCTCTGCAAGACAGGTCCCTGGTCAGGGAGCCCTGGTCAACAGAAACTTTTTGCTGCAGGAGGAGCTATGAGCATGGCAGCTGTGCCAGAGAAGTCTCAGCACAACCATCCCATGGCACAGGATCCAGGTGCCCAGAGCAGGGATCCCACCTACTGGGGTACTGTTGGGAAACATTAGCCCTGGTGTTGTGGGGGCCAAGGAGACAGGGACTGCCTGGGTGCTTGGGAGTACCAGAGGCTGGCGTACCTGGAGAGTGATGAGCACTAGCAAGGAGACATCCCCCAAAACGAGGGGCCCAAGACATCAGGGATAGCACAGGTGACACATTAACCAGACAGAGCAGGCAACCAAGGGTAGAGTCCAGACTGGCAGGGGGGAGCACTGAATTCTGGGTCAAGGTCCGTGGGGAAACTGGACACTGCTGGCACAAGATACACTGTGCTGCAATGCTGGCAGCTGCTCAGGCAGCCTGCACTGCTCCTCTTCTCTGGGCTCAGCTCCTGGGGACAGCACATCGTGCCATGGCCACCAGCCTGCTCCGCGTTCCCCCGCCGGAGGAGCTGCTGCGGCCCCTGGCCGTGCCAGAGAGGCTGCTGCTCGGGCCAGGGCCCAGCAATGTACCCCGCCGCATCCAGGCTGCTGGCGCTCGGCAGCTCCTGGGCCACATGCACCCTGAAGTGCTGCAGGTGAGCTGCCCCAACCCAGCTTTCCTTCCCTCCCCTCCTCTTCCTCACCCCCAGGAGAGGTTAGAACAGCTCTGCTGGGGCAAGAGGAGCAATGGCAGTGCTGGCCAGCGTCCTGCTGCCACAGGTAATGGATGAGATCAAGGCAGGTATCCAGTACGCCTTCCAGACACAGAACCAGCTGACTTTGGCCATCAGTGGCAGCGGCCACTGTGCCATGGAGGCTGCCCTCTTCAACCTGCTCGAGCGAGGTGACACTGCACTGGTGGCCATCAACGGCATCTGGGGACAACGTGCCGCTGATATTGCCAGGAGGCTGGGTATGCTGGGAGCAGGCAGATAGCATGGCAGGGCTGAGGGGACTGGGCTTGAAGACAGGGTGCTTCCCCAATCCTGTCCCAATCCTGATAGTGCTCAGTGACACAGCTCACACAATCAGAGAGCACTCTGCTAGAGAGCACTCCAGTTTTTTTCCAAGAATGATGCCGCTCCATTTATGTTGTTTTGGCTTTATGGCTTTTCCACTGGGCAAATCTGCAGGAGGTCAGACCCTGGCAGGTGGCTCTGCTCCTGTTTCATGCGTGACCAATTGCCCCATGGAGCAGGTGTCTGCCCAGTCAGAAGCATGCCCAAACCTCATTCTCCTCTGCCTAAATTCCTCCCAGGAGCCAATGTCTATGAGCTGCTGAAGTCCCCGGGCAAGTATTTCACTCTGCAAGACATCGAGCAGGTGAGTGCCAGCCACTATGCAGAGGGCACAAGCTGACCTCCAGTGTGGTCACCTTCCCTCTGTGTCATGCAGGGCCTGGTGCAGCACAAACCTTTGGTGCTCTTCATCACCCACGGCGAGTCTTCCACGGGGGTGCTGCAGCCACTGGAGGGGCTGGGCGAGCTGTGCCACCGGTCAGTGCATGACCAGCACCCGCGGGGATTGAGGGCACCCCAAGGTCACCACTGGGGATTTGGGCCTGCTGATTTATCAAAAAATGATTAAAATTTTGACAAATTTCTCAAAAAAAATTATTAAAAGTGCTGGGCTTTTCTCTGGCTCTGTTGTACTGGAAGCAGTGCCAGTGAGACACGCAGTCCCTGTGGGGACCAGGATGCCAGGGCTGCAGGCAGAGGTGTAGCAAGAGGAGGTGGCAGGAACACGAGGCTGAGCTCTGTTCTCCCACAGGCATGGCTGCCTGCTGCTTGTGGACGCAGTGGCATCTCTTGGGGGAGCCCCCATCTTCATGGACCAGCAGGGTAAGAGCCACAATGCCATCATGGGCATCCAGGGGATGAAGGGGCTCATGCCTGGGACAGGGAGAGAGAGCAGTGGCATTAGCCCCTCCGCCTGCATTTTGGCTAGCAGCACTAAAAACTGGGGACCATCAGCAGTGCCAGGGGCCCTCCCAAAGCAGCCTGACCACAAGTAGGACCTGCCATGTGTGCCATCCTTGTGCTTTCCATCCACCACTTGCATCTAGGTCGGAGGGCTCAGCATTTTCCTGCTGGGAGCCTCTGGCTCCTAAGGCCTTGTCTTCCCTCTTGGGCAGAGATCGATGTCCTGTATTCAGGGTCCCAGAAAGTCCTCAACGCACCCCCTGGCAGTGCCCCCATCTCATTCAGTGAGCGAGCCAGGTAAGAGCAGCCCAATCTCACCAGGGTGGAAGGCAAAGGGGCTGGGAGAGACCATCTCCTCTCTGCCAGCCCACCTGCTTCAGTCCCACTCTCTGGAGAGCATGCCCAGCAGCAGTGCTATGGGGGAGCCCATCCCACCCCTGGGTAGTGACTGGGAGCTGGAGCCAATCTCTGCGCTCGCTTTAGGGGAGTCCCCGCTCCCACAGGGCTGATCCCACCTTGGAGCTGGTGGCGTTAAGGTCCCACCTCTCCCCAGTACTCTCTTCTGCCAGGGAGAAACTGCTGAAGAGGAAGACGAAGCCCCCATCCTTCTACCTGGACATGGGCTGGTTGGCAAACTACTGGGGCTGTGATGGGGAGCCGCGGAGGTGAGGGCAGGCTCTCTTGTTACCGACGGCTGCAACCGCTCCCTACCCAGCCTTTGTCCTGGCTCAGGGGCTGCCTCCCCATCACCCTGGCTGCCGGTCACAACTCTCTGCACTGGGTGATGAGGAGGGAGGATGCCGTGCCTCAGTTTCCCCGGCCACAAGCAAGGGGCTGCTGTGCTGCAGCCAAGCTGAAGCCCTGTGGGTGCCCCTTGAGTTTTGCAGGTACCACCACACGGCGCCCATCAACAGCTTCTTCAGCTTGCGGGAAGGCTTGGCCATGCTGGCAGAACTGGTGAGTGGCACCAGGCAGGCAGGGGAGCACCAGCAGCACCCATGGGGCTTGGAGGAACCGCCTGTCAGCAGCAGAGACCTTCTCTCCCCTTTCTGCCCACAGGGTCTGGAGACCTCGTGGGAGCGACACCAGACCAACTGCACCCAGCTGTGCCAGGGGGTGCTTGACATTGGGCTTGAGCTCTTTGTGGAGGAGGAGGTGGGTGCAGGGCAAGCCCACCACCAGCGCCACAGAGTAGGGGCAGTGTGAGGACACAACCCTGTGCAGCTGGATATGTGCCTGGGCAGATTTTAATGCCAGAGAAAAAACTCCCTCCTCAGTGATGCTCTCTCCTGGCAGTGTGCTGGGGTCACCAGGGTCCATGGGACTGAAACCAGTTCCTCTCTTCCTCATCAGAAGGCCAGACTTCCCACCATCACCACTGTCAGGGTGCCTGAGGGCTACAACTGGAAGGACATCACGGCCTTTTTGATGGACAACCACGGCATGGAGATCGCTGGAGGCCTGGGCCCCACGGTGGGCAAGGTGGGCAGAGTCCTCCCCTCCTGCTGCCCGTGGCTGGGCACCGAACCCTGCATCCAGCGCCACTCTGACAGCGTGCGGCTGGCTATGTCCCATTGCCCGGAGCAATCACACAGTCACCTCCTAATTGAATAACCGCGCACGTAATTAGCGGGGTGACGCCTCTTTATAGGGAACGGTGTGTTAAATAGGAGCGGGGGAGCTGTGTCGTGTGTCCCCAGCTCCACACGGGGCTGCTGAGGCACTCACAAATACTCACCCTTCCCCTCCAGGTCCTGCGCATAGGCCTCATGGGCTGCAACTCAAGCAGTGCCAACGTGGAGCGAGTACTCCGAGCCCTGCAAGATGCACTGAGGTGCTGCCAGCGCAGCAGGCTGTGAGCACCCCGGGCAGGGGGAGGCTGGGGAAGGTGGCCTGGCACTGCTTGGCTGCAGAGGGACCCCGCAGCACCCAGCAAGACAAGGCACAGTGGAAAGAAGCTGGGATAGCAGGGGCCGTGGAGGAGAAGGATGTGCTCAGTAGATTAAGACATGGCTTGAAACTGCTTCTCCCATTATTCCCCAGTGACCTGGCCCCTCAGTTCTTCCCCTTGCCCTGGCCCCAGTGATACTAAATCATAGAACATTTGGGGAGGTAGAAAGAAAGTTAGGCTTGGCAAACCCTGGGGAAAATGTTAAAAGTAGGCCCTGGGAAATGTTAGGCCTTGTGCTTGCTAAGATCATGTGAAACTGCACCTGTATAGTCAGTATATAATAAATGATATAATTGTTAGATGGGATTAGATAGAATTATTGTTTAAAGAATCATAAGAAACTATGTTAGGGGTTTGGGGGGATCATGAGAAATCCATGCTTGGGTAAAATCAATGCATACAATATAACAATGTAAGTTTAATAATTAATATGAAAGTTATATAACAATAAAGTATAAAAGCATGTTCAACTCAAAACCAAGTCGGGTTGGATTTGGGTCTGTGTACCCCTGACACCCAGAGCTCTTAATAAAGCACCTTCATATAACTATTCAGTGATTATGTGTTCCTGAATGCTAACACCAGGGCATGGTGACCTTCAGCAAGCTGACAGAGAGCTGCATGTAGGATATGACCACAGGTCCCTTCCCCTCCCATCACCAACCAATGCCATCCCCCTCCAGGTTGTGTACCATGAAGCACCCAGTGCCCAGGTCCACCAGGGCAGCCAAGAGGCTGTGTATGCCCCCCAGCTACAGCAGATGTGCTCTCTTCCCCTGCCACCTTCCCTCAATAAATGACACAGCAGCACACTGATCCCTGGCCCTATAGCTCTCCTTGCACCCCACCAGAGTTTCGAGACACTCTAATGGGGCAGCAGCAGGGTCCCACTCAGCTCTGCTGAGGGATTTCTTGAAGGATCTTGCTAAGGAGCTGGGACGCTGCTGAGCGGCGTGCGCTGTCCTGGATCCGGTACACCTGAAACTAAAGGCAGGTGGGAAGTGAGGGGAGAGGGCTTCCCGCTCTGCTTGAGCTCCATGCCCCAGCACTGCCAGCCTCCCACAGCCTCCACAGCATGCCAGAGGGTTCTGTGGGGACAACTGCAGTGATCCCAAGCTTCCTAGCTCAGGTGGCTTCTGGTGCTCCCTGGCGAGTTCAGCTGAAGGGCCGGGGTTACCTGGCTGAGTAGCATGTCAAAGTAGGCTGTGTCCCAGTAGGACCCATCCTCGGTGGGGAGATGCAGGAGGGCTCGGGTTTCTGTGTCTGCCTGCCAGCTGCCACTGAACCCATGGAGGCCAAAATGGAAGCGGAGGAAGCGCTGGGGGTCCCAGGCAAAACTCTCAACTTTATGGTAGAGGGAGGCAAGATCTGGGGCCATTCCTTGGAAGAGGTTTTCCCCTGGGTTCAGGAAGTGGGGCAGGTGCTGGGTGGCCAGGCAGCGGAGAAGGATCACCAAGAGCCGGTAGACAGAACCTTCCAGGTCCTGCCAGTCCTCCGGAGAGGGGAAGAGCTCTGTGCTCCACAGCAACACCATCTGTGCAGAAAGAAGAGCACAGGATCAGGCACAAGGCATGATCCCAGCAAGGCTGTCCCTTCACACCCTGCAGGTCACCATGCAACCACTTGTGGGGCCAAATCCATGGGGGCTGGAGCAGATGATGCTTTTCTGAAGGCCAAATACATACATCTGCCCTTTTTCTTTAAAAAAAAACCACAAGCACCACCCCCAAAACATTAAAGAATGCATCACAAAGCAAAGGACACAGGATTTGGGTTACTTGGAGCTGGAGCCATTCTGTAAGCAGAAAACATCCTTGCACCCTTCTTGACCCTTGGCTTGGAGAGCCATCAAAAGGCAGGGCACATCTGGATTGTGCAACCACATGCTGTCCCCAGCATGGCCAGTTGGCATGGCTCCAGAATGTTGAAAACAGGTTGAGTGGGGAGAGGAGGTTTTTTTCTCATCAGAAACACCACCCTCAGCCCTGCACAGGCATGTCACAGCACACCAGGGCATGGGACAGCCTGCAGCATGGCACAGGGGTTCCATCCCACAGACACAGGCAGCCTGGGCCAGGGGATGATGCCCTGCACACCAGTGCAGAGCCCCAGCTCTGAATTCACAAAGTATCTCCAGCTGGAGGCTGCTGGTTCAAGCCAAGGAAGAAGGATCAAAGCCCTCTAACCATGGCTGGCAGCAGCACCCATCCTTTTGTGGCACAACCATGAGCTGGTACACCCCAAAACACTGCAGGCACTAGCCCTTGTTGGGGTTCTTGTGCAGGGGAGCAGCTGTGGCTCTGCTTGCCCAGAGAGCCATGGTCCCAGCCAGCAGAACCAACCTACCTTCAGGTGGTTGAAGGTGAGACTGCCTTTCCCATCCTCCCCTCCCCAGTCCTGGTCACGGAGCTGGTCGAGCAGGCGGAGGCTGTCCAGACGGGGTCCCCCCAGGGTGTCCACTTCTCGGAGCAGCTTCAGGATGGGAAGGTGAGTGGAGGATCTGGAGGAAGAGAGTGGCATCTGGTGGGAGGGGCGCTGAAGATCCTTCCAGGATGGGGAGAGTATGCCTGCAGTGACTTGGTGTGTGGGAATACCTCCATGCCACACATGGGGTCCCAGTCCATGCAGCATCTCAGATCTACCTCCTGCTCTTGCCTCTGGCAGAGCAGAACTTCAGAGGTGTGGAGTGAGATGAGAACACTGCTAAGCAGCTCCTGCCTTCCCAGGAGGATCAAGAGTGGAGTAAAGTGGGGTTGTGCTCCCCTACGTGTAGTGGGGAGGGGAGGCTGGGTTGCTCCCCAACAAGGGGCCAAGCAGCCAGCTGGACCACTTTGTTTCCAAAATAAACATGGTCTGGTCCAGCTGGCTGCTCAGCCCCACCATGGGGCTGGGTAGTTGTGCTGGCAGGCAAGATACATCAGCCTAGTCCTGTTCTGTCCTCCAGCCCACCTTGTGAGGCACCTCATCACCCTGCTGCTGCCAGGTGCCTAGACTTGTCTCAGAAGCCCAAGCAGGGACCTGAGAGATGCCACCCTCTGTACACTCAGGGTGCAGCTCCAGTGAATAATTATAGGGGGCTCCTCCAGTTGCATTCCCTCTCTTCCCCTGAGCTGTCTGAAACTTGTCTGAGATTTCTTTCTCCAACACAGGGAAGGGGGTTTGCACATCATGGGGGGCTGACTTCAACCCCTGCTGACATGTCCCTGCCCTTTCCCAACCTCTTTTTGCCTACACCCAGCAGTGCAGCCCGCCAGGGGAGATCCCTGGCACAGGATCACCCTGCTGTGCATGCAGCCGTGCCTCTCACCTCCAGCAATGGGGAGAGGCAGGAACAAAGTGTGCCTCTTCTGTGGCCTTCCTGAGGCTGCCTTCAGGGAAGCCACTGTCTCTCTGTCGCCTCTGGAGCCAGAGTGGCTCTTGCTGCCTCCTCACCACAGGAACAATGTCAAAGCGAATGGTCTTCCAGCTGCCACGGATCAGCAGGGAGAGCTCCATGGCATCTTCCTGCAGGTTTTCAGCACTGATGTCACCTAGATGCAGAGGGTTTGGAAGCAGTGAGGAGGTTAGCACAGCCAGTCCCGCAGGCTGAACCAGGTGTGTGCTGCAGCACCCGTGGCCATGTCCCACCCCACTCGACAATGCTGCAGTCTGGCTGCAGTTCCTCGGGTAAATCCCTTCTCCCAGTCATGCTGGGGTGGTTTTACAGGAAGAAGAGTTGCAGGCCTCAAGGTCAGGCACGGCAGGAAGTCTCAAGCGATCAAACTGAGCTGTGCTTCTGGGTGGCTGAACAGAGCCAAGAAAAGCAATGCAGCCCGAGAAAAATGGATCAGAAAAGGTTCATTGCTTTGTGCGGGTGGAGGAGGATGAAGGACACTGGCTTGGCCACAGAGAAAGGAGGGATGGTGGACTTCCTTTGACTGGGTTAGGAGACTTTCAGACCCACTGGTCCTCTCACATCACCCTTTCACCCTGGTTGAGCTTTACTTCAAGAAACACACTGGGAGATGAAAGTGCATGAAGAAGCTTAAGGAACTGCTATGGGCATTTCCCAGGGTCCCCTCCCACCACATCTTTTCCAAGGACACTGCTGCCAACTGGGGCTGAGGTGTTCACAGGGTCAGACCCATGCCCCAGGGTCCTGCTCCAGCTCTGACACACTCCGAGCTCTGACACACTCCCAGCTCACTCTCCAAACAGCCTCCTCTAGGGAACAGGGGGCACTTGGAGGCCAAGAGGTGGAGGGGAGAATGTAGTTAGGGTAAACCCTAACTTAAGCACACCAAGTCCTTAAGCAAACCCTACCTGGGGACTAGCAGCAGGGCTGGGTGAACCCTGCACCCACCAAGAAGGGTGCCATCCGTCCCAGGTGAAGATTCCTGAGGATGACTGATGCCCTGGGATGGCAGGGAATAATAGTTTGCATCTCCCCTTCCTTAGCTGGAGGCAAAGCCCATCCGAGCACACAGTGAGGTGCTTGCTCACCTGGCCTGCAGGTGGGCCACATGCCCAGGAACATACCTCCCATCATGTTTGCACAGGGATCACTGCCAAGCTGGGAAGCTGGGCAGGCACTGGAGGCAGCTCCTGGCTGGGAAGCACGCTGCCAGTGTACGTACCTGGCTGAAGCAGGAAGAGGCGTTGGCAATGCACGATGGCTGAAACAAGGAGCTCTTTCAGATGCTGGAGGATTTTGCCTGGAAGCAGGCACCCCGCACCACCTCCGTGCTCCATCACATCCACAACACCAGTCCAGTCCTCCAAACCAGTCCCTGGAGAGCACACTCCCAGATAGCAGGTGTTCAGCTCTGGAGGATGTCTGCCTGGGGTGTCCTTGGGCTGGCACGCCAGCACACGCAGGGTATCACCGTCAATACGCACGGGCATCTCGAGAGCGACAGCGTCCTCAGAGGCACAGAGAGAGAATTCCAAGGCTTCCAGGTTCCTGGCGTACTCCACGAGGAAGCGGGGTTCCCTGGCATGGACACTCTCCAATAGGGTGAGCAGGATGTCCTCGGCCCGCTGGAAATGCTCCATCCGCTGCCTCTCGCGGGACACGACCACCCCAAGGTAGCTGTGCCAGAGGGAAGTGTTGGCTTCCATGGCAGCTCTGCCGCTCTCTATCGCTGCCCCGAGCAGCAGTGAAGGTGCGTGGGCAGGGAGGGCAGGGCTGGGTGCCGGCGTGGGGCGGGCGGAGGGAAGCAGAGCCGGGCGTTGACAAACACCGGGTGCTGGGTGGCTCCCAGGGACAGGTACAGGGCAAACCCAGGGCGGGGGCTTGAGTCACACCGTGGCCCCACTTCTGGCACTCCAGAAAGGTGACGGCGGTGCTCAGTTGGTGGGTCACGCCAGGGCAACTCTGTGTGCTCTCTCACACCCTCCATGGCACAGGGACTGCGTGCCGGCAGTTCCCTCTCACAGCCAGTGCCAGGTGAAGGGACCCACTGTCCTCCCAGCCCAGCCCAGCCCGGCCTAGCCCAGCTCAGCCCAGGCAGCTCTTCCTGACCTGGGTGGCGCCCACAGGAGCTGGGCAGACTGCTGCTGGAGCCGGGCCGTGCGGCGGGGCTGTGGAAGGGCTGCAGGACCCTGAGCGTGCTTTGCCGATGCTCTGTCAACAACGGGCTCCGGCTCCATCAGCCTCCAGCTCCCCAGGTGCGGCGGCCCCCGGCGCCCCTCTACGAGCGGGGCCGCCTCGCTGCGCTCACCGGGGCGAGGTTTCCTGCCGGGCTGCGGGAGGATGGGCACGGGAGGACTCACAAAGCGGGAATTTCGACCCCAAAGCCGCCGTGGGGAGGGGTCCGGGGGCGGCGGGGCCGGTCCACGCGGTCCCTCAGCCCAACCGCTGCAGCCCCCAGCCCCGCTCCAAGCTTTGGGGTTCGCTGCAGCCCGAGCTGCCCGCGGTGGTACCCTCAGAACTGTCCTCATTTCTCCCTGTCTCTCACAAATCCCGGAATGGGGATTTCCGGGCATGTTTTTGGGTGCCGTCACCTTCCAGAGGTACGTTCGCTCCCGAGATGCGCAGACCTGGAGCCGGAGCTCAGTGATTGTGGCTGGAAGGTTGGGTTCTCACTGCAGTACAACGTAGTTCAGCTGTCCCAGGTTTTCCTGCACACTGATTCAGAGCAGGGAAAGAAATGGGGAAGTGAGGGAGGCTCTGTGGCATCAGGGGGCCCGAGATTAGCATGGGGACCATTTCTCTGGAAGGGAGGGAGAGTGCCATGGGGCTCATGGATGGTCGTCTCACCTCCTGTGGCTCATGCTCACCCTTTTAAACAACCCAGATGAGGTTTCTGGATCTCCCCAGGGGTTATTTCCAGTTCATCCTTGTGCCTCCTTCAGTTCCCCGTGGCTGAGGAGGTGCCCTGCAGATAGGAGCCTTTCCCTCATGTTCATTTACTCTTTTGCCAGCTGACTGAAGGAGCTCCAAGAGTCAGAGCAACTGCAGAGCATCCTTGAGCACATGAAGTTCGAGTCATTAAGCCTGCACTGGGCTCCTCACTACCAGAAGGCTGTGGGTGCTCTGAGCTGGGAAGTCTCAGCCATATTTTAAACCCCAACAGTGGGTGATGGGCCCTGCATGTCCTTACCTAAGCCCTGCCATTCAGGTTTCACCCCATCTGAGCAGGGGATGCTCAATCCCCCACACCAATGGCTGTCTCAACAGGGCTGAGGGGGTAGGTCTTACTCTCCCTCATCATGTGGGGAAGACAAGATGGCTGGCATCCCAGAGAGGGACTGAAAGCAGCAGACCCCTATCAGAGGTGACTTGGGCTTATCCTGAAGAATGCTGAACCCAAGCCAGGCAAGACAGATTACTGCTTCATGCCTTGGTGTGGGAAGAAGAGGGCAGAGAGATGCAGGCCACCACTTTTCCGAGGCATAGCTCACTGCTGGCAGGGTTGCTGTGCACCCATGGAGCATCATTTTGTCATGGATGGAGTCCCTGCTGCAGCAGCAGCCAGGACATTCCTTCTCTCAGTGCCTGACAGGAATGCTGGAGGAGGCTGTGGGCATCATGCAGAAGCTGAACTGAGAGCCAGGGGTGGTTCTATAGGAAGGTAAGGCTGGGCTGGGCAGGGAAACACAGCTGTCCCCCTGATGTCTTGGTGCTAGTGGGGTAACCCTGCTCTCTTGACACAGTGCTGGCTGAGCCCGCTGCCAGAGCTCTGATGGCAGGAAGAGCCAGTGTGATGTGATCCCTTTGGCTCATCTCTGCTTTGACACCTGCACTTTTGGGGCCTCTGGGTGCCACAATCAAGAGTTTGGTACTGCAAATGCTGCCTTCTGCCCCTTCTGATGCAGAAGGTAGCATTTGGGACCTCCTCTGGAACCTCCCCTTCTCCCCTTTCCTCCTTCCCCCTTCTGCCTTTCCCTTCCTCCTTTCTTCTTCTTTCTCCCCTTCCTGTTCTTCACCCTTTCTCCTTTCCTATTCCCCTTTCCCCTTCCTCTACCAACTTTCTCTCCCCTTCTCATTCTCTCCTCTCCCCTATAGGCAAGGGGCCAGGGGCAGGCCCTGGAGGAGCATCTTCCTGGCTGCTGCCAGGCACAGGAAGCATAGTGAGGGACCCTCCTGCAGGCACCATGTGAGAAGGAAGAGTGATGCTGGGCAGTGACACATCTGCTGACAAAGATGGTGGGAGCAGCTGAAGGTGCTTCCAGATGCTGAGCAATGCTCTGAGCAGGAGGGAGCAGAGCTGGCGTGGCAAGGGAATGGTGTGGATCAGGTGGTGGGGGCAGAAGCTCTGTCCCACATGGATGGGCGGCTGAGCCCTGCTGGGGCCGTGCTGCAAGGGGTGAGCCATAGGGCAGGGACACTGTGTGGCTGGGCATTTGGGGCAACACCTGGACACTCAACCCTGCAATCAGGCCAAGCTGAGCACACCTCCATTGGCCAAAAAACAGCAGGAAAAAAATTCTAGCAAGAAGGTCAGCTAGGATATGGAAGGCATGGCTGGAACGCACAGTGTCTGGACAAGCAGAGGCTGCTGTCAAGTGCCTTGGTAGTGGCAAAGAGTCTGGCCTGAACGAGCTAATAACTGTTTTCATCTCACCATTTTACGGTTCCATTAATTTTAGCTCTATTAAAGGAGAGAGAAGACAACCCCAAAATAACAGCCAAGTGCAAGCAAGAGAAAAGAAAAAACCTGGGGGCATGGGAGCACTTGGCACAGCAGAGGTGGGTGAGGAGCTGCAATGAGCCCCCAGTGTCCCTCGCCCAGCTTGCCTCTCTGTAGGGTTGTGCAGTGTGACTGCTGCACCCTAGACCCTGCAAGGTGCCATCATCACCCAGCAGAAAGATCCTGGGGTGCTGAGCTGGAGGGTTGAGGAGATGGCAGGGCACAGGGGCATGTGGGAGGTAGGTTATGCTCTGCCCCAGCACCACAGTTCCACACCAGCACTTCTGCACCCCACAAGCCCCCAGAGTGGCATGGCCCCCAACAGAACAGCTGGGATGGGGAGGGGGGACAAAGGCAGGGAAGGCAGAGAGGAAGAGAGAGTAATTTAACATGACAGGCTGTTTATTTTGGCAAAAGGGGTCTCTTTTCAACAGATTTCAAAGCTCAGCCCTGAGGCTTGGGGGGGACCACACAGAGGGGTGGGAGATGAGAGGTGCAAGATGGGGGTTTCAGTGGGGCACCCAGAATGAGAGGGAGGGTGAAGAATCTCCTGTCTGTTCATCCCTGGGGCAGGGCCAGGTCTTTAAGTTTTCCCGTTTCAAGCCCTGGGTGTGCTGCAGTGGGGTGTCCCCATGGGTGCCCACGCTCTCACACACACATGCTTGCCTACATGCATCCACACACATTCGCATGCTCCCCCTGCCCCTGCTCCTTCCTCCAGGCTAGGGCTCAGCTGGAGTATCGGCTTCCCCCAGTGACATTTCAAAATAGGCTGTTTATTAAAAAAACAAAACAAAACAAAGAAACCCCCCAAAAACCCCAAAACAAAACCAAAAAACACCAAGGCGGAGTGGGGGGGAATTGCTAGGAAAGAAATAATTATTATAATCACATTAAGAGCTTTGGCTGTAAAACTCTTGTGAGGGCACAGGGAAGGAGCTGGGGCTGCTCTCTGCGGGGAGTACAGGGGGCGGTTTTCCTGCCTTGTGCTCTTTTATTTTCCAGTCTTGATCCAACAACACCTCCCCTCCTCCCCTTTTCCTCCCCTTTATCCTGGGAAATGAAAACAATTTATTTAATGATGGATCATCCCTTTCTCTGGTCACTGACCTTCTGCGTGAATTTCTGCTGAGCTCGGTGGAAAACTCGAGGCTGGGTTGTGGATCCCATCTGTGGATGGGGGAGGGGGGGAGCTCACCCTTATCCTTCCCAAAATCCACAGCAACAATCCTGGGGAGCAGGACAGGGCTGGCAGAGAGAGTCCCCACCAGGAAGTCCAGAAGCACACTTTGCTGCAGGCACTATCCCTGCAGACTGAGGGCTTTGGAGGCAGGTATGGGGGCCCCAGAGCCTTCCACCCCCTTCCCCTTCTCTCCTGGAACTCCTTCAGGCGTTCCTGGCACCCACTGCCTTCTCCCCGACCTGCTCTGAGCTTGGGGTGCAGTGCCAAGGTGGGAGTGGGCAATGGAGAAGTGATCTCCACTCTGCCAACAGCCCTTGCTGCCTAGGGGGGGTTTCTGGCTCAGGGTATCTGTGGGAAGCAGTTTTCGGATCTGATCAGGAAGGCGTGTGGGGCTGCGTGGGGCTCCCAGCAGCAGCCGGCGATGGATTCCCGTAGCAGGAGGTTTGGCCTCAGGCCGGTCCCCTGTTTGGCTGGGTTCTGTTCCCTGGGGAGGGATTGCAGGGGTGAGGGGAGTGAGGGGGAAAGGCAGGATCACAGCCACCTTTGGCTGGAGGGTGGCGGGGCTGTGTGTGCTGTCAGCACCCGGCACGCACTGCCCCGGGGCCCCAGGCAGGAGTGTTGCCCTGTGTCCCTGCCAGTCCTGCTCAACCCCCAGCTGACCTGCAGAACCGGGATGGAACAACCCAGCAGCCAGCCCCCTCCCCTCTGGCCCTTCATCTGCCGTGGCCTGTTGCTCAAAGCATGGTTCTTGTAAAAATGCATAAATATTTATACAAGAATAATTTAAAAAACATGGTCTGTCAAATAATCAAAGCAGCAGAACATCCGAGGAGCTTTCAGCTGGATTGGGAAAACTGATGTTGCTTTCCGATGCTCCGCTGCAATGCTGGAGGTGCCCGCGGCCAGCCCCAGCCCTGTGTGATGCCAGACTTGCCAATGTGGCTTCACAACAGGTTTGAAATCTTCATTAAAACTGGTGCTGGGCTGGCTTTCCCTTCCATTCACCCAGCTGCCTGCTGCAGGAGCCTCAGCTAGGGATAAGACTTTCACTCGGCCCTGGTTTCAGCCTCGTGTCCTGGTTTTGACACAGTTCCCTGCACTGGGACTGCCTCAGAAGCCAGGGATATCCCTAAGTGAGGTGGTGTGTCCCTGTGCTCCCCTGAGACGTGTGGTCAGGGACTGGTGTGGGGAGTGCCAGGGTGGCAGCTGAGCTGGTAGGGTGTCCCCTGGTGCTGCCGGGCCCCTGATAGCAGCCCCATCTCTCCAGAGCCAGCAGCACCCTCAGCATTTCAAAACCTTGGCTTTGCAGTGGTGGGGCAAGAGCCTTGGGCTAGAGCTTGCCCCAGGGAAGAGGATTTGGGTCCCTCTCAGTGATTGCACATCCCCACTTGTGCTGGTGTCAGCAGTGGCTGGCAGAGCCACAGCTCCTTTTCTGTGTTCCAGTGGCACTGTGATCCCCCAGCATCACCAAACAGCCCTGAGCTTCCCAGGGGAACAGCACCTGGAACCCCCCAGGCCCATGTCCTTCTGCTCATTTGGGACTCCCCTAGCAGGGGGGAGGGGACACAACGGCAAGCCAGTAACATCCCTGTCACCATAGCTCAGATGACATGTGGCCACCAGATGCCGTGGCCATGTGGTTCAGAAGGGTCCCAGGGTGGCAGGAGGAGATGAAAGGATGGGATAGGGGAAGAGGTCCCCCCTGTTCCTATGCCCCTGTAGAGTGGAGGCAGGCATTGCTGGGGGTTTGGGGGAGCAGGAGCCTGGTGTTGCAGTAACCTCCATCCTCCTGGCTACCCTCCAGCCCCTTCCCACCACCCACATCTATGCGCGTGATCTGTGTTGCTGCATTCTTTGAGCCTGGGCCAGATAACAAGTTCAAACCCTTTCATTAAACCTCAGCTCCCCTCAAACACCCACAGACCTCCCTGGTCTACCTGGCTGCCTCTCCCACCCTGGGGAGGGAGCTTCCAGGACTAGTTTTGCCCCACAGGAGGTGATGCTTGTGCCACACACGTGTTTAGCATCTGCAGGGAATGCTCTCTGGGCTTGGCCCAATTAGCTGGAAGGGAGGGGAGAGCCAAATCCAAACCATGTGCTGACCTGCAGTTCCCTCTGCCTGAAAGCATCCGTGCTGAATGTGCTCTGGATCGTTAATAGCTCCCCAGGCCCCTTCCACATGTCCCATTCCCCAAGCATGGGGTCTGACTGGGGTGGGGGGTGGGTAGGGTTTTGTGCTTTTTCCCAGTCGTTTTCTAAGGCTGCCTTTTGTGGGGGGTAGTGGGCTCTGCTATGGGGCTGGGAGGAACCAGGGGGTGACTGCCTGTGGATTTGGGGCAGCCCTGAAACTGATGCCAGGTAGAGGTAGGCTTGGGGTCAGTGGAAGGATCTCTGTCTCCATCTCTTGCCCCTGGAGGTGGTTCTTCACTGGGGAGCATCTCCAGTTGCGGGTGCCAGTGAAGCTGGGATGAGAGTCCAGGATAGCCCTGGGACCTGCACCATCCCCCTCCACAGCTCAACAGCCTCACCAGAACTACTCACTGGGATGGGTGTGGCAGGTCCTGGCCCTGTTTTGGTGGCCATCAGAGAGCTGGACACTATAAAGGTGGTGGCAGAAAGGGGCATCTGTTCCCAGAGATAGAGTGGGTGGTGGAGGACAGAGCTTGGCCAGATGCTGTGAGGAAAGGGCTGCTTTCCCCCACACTCCCCCCAGCATTCTCAACACAGAGCCCAGCTTCACACTGGCTCCAGCTCCAGGCCCAGAGGAAATGTCTGCAGCTGGGGCCCACAGCTGTTCTCCCTGCTCCATTTACTGCTTCCAATTTAACATCCCGGGGAGCTCGGCTGGACAGCATGGGGGGAATATGGTGATGCTTTCCTGTGCAAAGCCTGCGTGGAAGAAAATCCTCCCCTCACACTTGGGATGGCTGCCCTTTTCCTTTCTCAAGATGAAACCTACAGGAGAAGCTTAGGATGGGCTGTGGAGTTGGTCCTGGCAGAGGGGCAGGTACTGCCACAATATCCCTGTGTTCCTTGGAAGCTGAGCCTGGCAGGCCTGGTGTGGCATGGCAGGGCCAGGAGATGAGACTTGGGAGCACAGGACTCCTTCTGATGGGTGTAAGATGGTGGATGGCGATGGTCAGAAGGTGGCCCCGCAGTCACTCTGCAAAAGAGATGGGTCCCTGCTGGCATCCCAGAGCCACAGGTTGGCTGTGGGGGAAGAGGGCAGTGCCCCCAGTGCATCCCACCACGGCATTCCCCGAGGCCGGTACCGGGGTGTGCAGCCTAATGCCTTCCAGAAAATCAGCGATGAATGGCCAGGGAGGGTAATTCATATCAAACCCATAAAACCTTTATTAGCGTCCTAGGGGAGAAATCCGGATGTGGCTGCTTATTTATTTTGGATTTCTTTCTTTATTTTCCTTTTTTTTTTTTTTTTTTCCCTCCTATTCTTTTAACATTTTCTTCCAAAGTGATTTTTAAAGTGATAGGGTCACCTCTTTGGGATCGGCAGTAGGGCTCAGACAGGGCTGCCTGCCTGGTGGACATGTGGTCCTGGACCACTGGTAGATGCACTGGCATCCCAGGAGTCAGGCTGATCTTGGGGTCCAGCTTTGGGACCCTTCATGAGTTGATAATTATTCAGAACCGTCAGTGTTTTTAGTGAGGCTTCCCTAGTAGTAGCCGTCGACTTTCCTGGGAGCTCAGCCTCTCCCAGTCAAACTATTTCCCGATAATAAATGTAGGGTGGGTGTGTTTGTTTTGCTTTGGTTTTTTTTTTTCTCCAGTAAAGACAAAGAAGCCCTTGAGCCTGGAGTGTAACCTAAAACACGGCATTCCTGAAAAGAATTTCCTGATAATATTTTTAGCACCTGAAAAAAAAAAAAAGAAAAAAAAAAAAGCAGAGGGGGGGGAGGAGAAATGGGAAAAAAAAAAAAAAAAAAAACAGGAAAAAAAAAGGAAACTACATAGTTTTTTTTCTCCTCCACTCTTTTCGTTTTGTTTTTTTCTCATCTAGTCCTGTGACTGAAGGGAGCAGAGGAGACTGTGGGGAGCGGTCTGTGGGCAGGGAGGGGGTTCGGGTGGGTTCGCGGGGGACCCCCGGGGACCCCCCGGGGACCCCCCCACCTCTCGCGCTCCTCCCGCGCCCCGCGGGGAGCCCGCCCCGCGTCCCGCCCCGCGCGCGCCGAGCGCCCATTGGTTGGCCACACCCTTGTTATGCAAATGAGCACCAGGGGCGTGGCCGGCAGGCTGAGGGCGCTCGGGCGCGTTGGAGCTGAGAGGCCTCCGGTTCGAGCCGCGCTCCGGGCGATCGCTCCCAGCGCCCGGCTCCGGGCGGCAGCCGCCGTCCTTCCCGTGCCCCTCAGTGGGCGTCCTATCCTGCCCCGGCCCGCCTCGCCCCGCCCTGCCCGCCCCCGCCATGCTTCCGTGGCTGGTGCCCCCGTGAGAGGCGAGCGGCGTTGCCGGCGGCCATGCAGGTCCTGGCAGGCTGGGCCGTGCTGGTGGCACTAGGCGAGTGGCTGTGGGCCGGTGGGGAGGTGCCGCTGGGGGACTTCTACCCCTTCGGGCCGGCCCAGGGCGACGCCGCCACGCGGAAGCAGGACGACGGTGGCTCCGAGCTCCGGCCCCTCTCCATCCCCTTCCCCTTCTTTGGTGCGGGGCACACCGGCCTCTATGTGAGTAATTTCCACTTATTTCTGCTTATTTCCTCCTATTCGCTCCCTCTTGTTTATTTCCTTGTATTCCCTCTTTTTCCCTCCCTCTAATTCCGTCTCTTCTGTTTCTTTCTTCCTCTTCCCTTCCTCTTATTTCCTTTTTGCTGTCCTGCTTGGATGAATCCGAGTTTCCTTGGGGGCCATCAGGTGGTCCCCACTTAACTGGGAACATCAGAGGAACGGCAGTGTGCCGAGGATGATGCGGTGGGCCCTGGGCTTGGGGAGTTTGCAGGACCCCTGGCTCAGTGTGGGGGTCCCCAGTGAGGATCCTGGCCCCACTGCCTTGAGAATGCTGGGCAAAGTCCTCACCCACCGTGGGGAGCCTGGACTTAGCCCTGGTTGGAGGCTGCGTTACCTGCATACCCACACCTTGTGGCACTGGCCTGGTGACATGCTGGGGGATCCAACAGCAGGGAGCTGGATACATCTGGTGCACAAGAGCTCAGAGTTGGTGTGCTGCAGCCCTAGAATGGTAGCCCCTGGCTGGTGGCCCTTGCTGCAGGGAGGGGGTGTTGGTGGGGCTCTGAGTGTGATGTAGAATAAAGACAGCTGCACTTTGGGGTGCCCACTGGGCACATCCGATTCCCTTGCCTTTCCCTGCACCCACTGGATTGCTGGGACTACTGGTGACACACTCCCTTGCAACTCCTAAGCCACCGGGAGGGGACTGTGGCCAAAGAACTTGAGTTGTGCATAGCCCATCATGTAGCGCTGTAGCTGTGGCCAGAGAGGCAACCCCAGTGCCTCTCTGTGGCAACCCCACTCCTGTCTGTGGAGTCTTTTGGGTGGTGCTGTCTTGCGCCTAGAAGTGAAATTTGGGCTCCCCATGCCAGTTACCACCTGGCACAGTGAATCATTCAGCATCCTGATCCCATCTCCCTGGTTTGCTCTGGGCTTGATGATGACCCAGACCCAGATGGCAGAGGAGAGGGCTGAGCATTGCATTGATGGAATCCCAGAGCTGGGCTCAGGTACCATTCCACTGCCTTGGCTCAGCACAGGGGGTCCTTGGTCCTACCTGGTCATGTTTTCCCCCCGATCAAAGTGCCAGCCCTGCTGTCGGGTGGGAGGGACCTAGGCTTGGGGCTTGAGCTACCATGGAAGGATAGGGAGGGCCAGGAGAAGCCAGATGGCGTGATGGTTGTCCCATAGAGAATCCATAGTGTGGCTGTAGGTCTTGGAGGGGCTGCAGAAATCACAGGACAGTACATCCCCCTTCCCTGAGCTGAGACCCCACGGCTCTACAGGGCCAGCTTGCCTGCCCCCAGCACAGAAGTCCATGTGGCAGAGGCCTTCCTCCGCAGGGAGCTGCTGTACAGGGGGGACTGGCACAGGGCTGGGTTCACCTGGAAACCTCTATTCTCAAGGGCTGCCTCTATCCACCCCACTCCTCCTTCACAAAAACCAGCAACAACAAAAAAAGCCCTTCTTGGCTCTGGTTCTCTCCCATCTTGCTTTAATCAAGGGAAGAATGTTCCTCTGTGGACACAGTGGGGTTATGGAGGCTTTGGGAAAATAGAATCCTCTTTCCCTTAGTCACAGTAAGAACTGCCCTGTGTTCAAATGGGGGGCTATGAACCCTCCTCAGGGACTGGGAACCTTCCCTAGGGATGCACAAGGCCATCACAGCTCAGCCTCCCCATGCCTGTGTGTGCTGGCAGCTGGAGTGAAGGCTTCGGCATGGCTGCTGGGGATGCCAGCTCCCAGTCCCTTTATGGCACACGAGTGTGACACCACTGCCTGCCTGCATGCCAGAGCTGCTCTCTCCACTTGAGACCCTCTTGCCTGCACCAGGCCCCCTTTTCTGTCCTGCAGCCCAGGGGCTTGCCAGAGCCAGACTTTGCACACTGGAGAGCTTGGCTGGAGGCTGTGTTCTCCTGTGTGTCCCACGGTCGCTTGTGGGCTGGGGAACAGAGTGCCTTGGAGCTGACTGGACTGCCAGTCCACTGTGGCAGAGTGCTGGCAGGGTCACCTCCAGGGAATTTGGGAGCTTAGGGTGAAAGCATTTCCCTTTGATCCCTGCCCGCTCCAGCCTGCTCAGGCAGGTAGGGGGTATCTTCACCTTTCTCATTCCCATTGCATCCCCAAGTTAGGAGGTAGCGCTCCAGGCAGCAACATCCACTATTTCCAGTTTCCTCCCCTGGGCTGATGCTGCCTCTGCCATGTATCTGTGGGCCAGGCATTCCAGAACCCTAACTGCCCCAACTAGTTAGTGCTGAGGAACAGCTCGAAGTATCTCACCCTGGGGGTCTGGCATCCCCCACTTTAATGAGAGCAGCCTGCTGAAGCACGGGGGGCTTTGCATGGGGTGGCAGCACTTGGTCACCTGGGGATGAAGAGCCCATTGGCTCACCCGGAGTGCTGTACATGCCGGTAGATGGATTGCTGCCCAGAAAGGCTCCTCCCACCCTGGGCCAGTGCCCACATGGGCCAGTGCCTGCAGTCCCCCTGCCAGGAGGGTCTAGCCCCATGGGCTGCCTGTGAGCCATGAGACTGGGGAGCGAGCTCAGGCCCTCACCCCTGCCAAGAGCAGTGCCATGAGCTGGCCCCACACACCGGGCACTGTTTGTTTTATGCGAAGGGCTCCTGCAGTTTTTGCAGTTGTTCCCCTTCCCCTGGCCTGGAGAACAGGGCCGGGTTTGTTCTTGCAGTGGCCCACAGCCGTGCTCCAGTGAGCAGGCGGCTGGGGTGGGGGGCTGGGGGTGTTGTGGGTGCTGAGGCACGTCTCTGCTTCTAAGGACAGGAAGGGGAAGCGCTCCAATATTTGTGGAAAGGGAAGGGGGAGAGAAAGATGAAATGGAAAGCACCTCTAAAACATGGATTCCTGCTGGCACAGGAGTCAGCTGTGGCCACCCGTTTTTTTCCCTTCCTCTTTGCAGGTAAACAACAATGGGATTATCTCATTCCTGAAGGAGGTCTCCCAGTTCACGCCAGTGGCCTTCCCCATCTCCAAGGACCGGCGTGTGGTTGCAGCTTTCTGGGCAGATGTGGATAATCGGCGGGCAGGCGAAATATATTACCGAGAGAGCACCGAGCAGCCCATCTTGGAGAGAGCAAGCAGGGATATTGCCCAGTATTTCCCTGAGTTCCCAGGGTTTTCTGCACAGTGGGTCTTCATTGCAACCTGGTACCGAGTCACCTTCTTCGGAGGCAGCTCATTTTCACCAGTGAGTAACTGAGGCAAAGCAGCCACCCCAGGGGTGTGCCTTCAGTGTGATGCCAGACTTTCCACTTGTGGCACGGAGCTGTCAGCTGAGCTCAGTGGACCATGGTGGCTCTGTTACAATACCTTGTTGAGACAAAGCAACAGTGGGCTGGCAACACCAAACCCTCCTCTTTGTGCCATGTGGAGGCTTTACATCATCAGCCTTCTTAGGCAGAAGTGAGGCACCTTTTGCCTTCCAAATGTTCAATATCCGTATTTTCCCACATTTTTCTTGTTCCTCTGGGATGAGAAGCGATCTGTTCTAGCTCAGGATCACAAAAAGTTAGGATTAAAAATAATTACACTCTAATGCCCTTGCTCGCAGAGAAGGACTGGGATTTAAGGAGATCCTTTTTTGGATCCTTCCAAAAATCCTTCTTTGCTGAATGTAGTTTCTGTCACTTTATTTTATGGCTGGTTCATCATCCCTCACTGCCTTCCTCCCCTCCCTGCTGCAGGTAAACACTTTCCAGATTGTCCTCATCACGGATGGCAAGCTTTCCTTCACCATCTTTAACTATGAGTCCATCACCTGGACCACGGGTATGCACGCCAGCAGTGGGGGGGACTTTGCTGGGCTCGGTGGCATCGCGGCCCAGGTAAGTGGCGAATGTGGCCCCTGGGGTGCCTGGGTAGCACATCCACCTTGTGAGCTCGTGGCTCCTGTTTGTGTTTCTTGGAGGTAGAAAATCTCCCCCTACTTGTTTTTTTTTAATTCTTCAGAGTTCTTAAATACCTGTGTGTGCTCTGGCTCCCAAAGCTGAGACCATACAGGGGGCTTTGTTGTCCCGAAACCACAGATCTTTGCCTTGGCTGCTGCTTCATAGTCCCTTTTCCTTCCTAACCTCAGCCTTTAAGAGCAGCTGCCACAGCTAGCATAGCTTTTGCTTGTAGTTTTATTTCATCCCTGTGTGTGTTGTTGTGTGAAGGGAAAAAAACCCAACACCTACACCCACAAAAACCCCAGTACCCACTTGGATGTATGAATTTACCAACAGTAAATCAGTAAATTGATCCATGCATGGCTCCCTGCTTGCCATCCTGCAGCAGGCAGGATGTTGCAGGTGGAGAGGAAGTGAATGGGATTTGAATTCCCAGGAAGGGACTGAGCAGGCCAAGCATCCACTTCATCCTGTTGTCCTGTCATGTGGACAGGATTGAGCACTGGCCTGTGGCATATGGAAGGAGAAAATTGGTCTGAGTGGTGCCACCAGTGGTGCCACGTGACAAGGAGAGATGAGTCCAGGTGCTCCAGCTGCCTTTTCCTGTGCATTAGTGATGTCTCTTTACTCTCTGCCTTTGTCCTTCCAGGCAGGTTTTAACGCTGGTGATGGAAAGCGCTACTTCAACATCCCCGGATCCCGCACCGATGACATCGCTGACGTGGAGATGACGACAAATGTGGGTATCCCCGGGCGCTGGGTGTTCAGAATCGATGATGCCCAGGTGCAAGTGGGGGGCTGCAGCAATACAAGTAAGAGGACAGCAGTTAGGTTTACTTAACTCCCAACCCAACCCCACACTGTTCTCCAGCCCCATCTTTCCCTGCCTCAACCCCCACCTCCGCGGGGTGGAAGAGATGTCTGGAAGGGCTCTGGGGAGGGAAGGGAGGCAGCTATTGTGGGGACTGTCTTCAGTACCAGCTGTGGTTGGGGATGCCACCCTTGGTTGCCCCAGGCTGGGAACAGCCTGGGAGAGGAAATGGGAAGGGGAGGAAGAGTTCTTAGTTTAAAGAAGCCTGTGGGGAGTGATGAGGGAGGCTGGGAAGGAGGTGATGTGCACAGTTGGGCCTCTGCCAGCCCACTGCCAGTGCATGAGGGGCCAGCACCCTTGGGGGGTGCATATGTCCATCAGTCCTAGTATGTTGGGCTGACCCAAGTGGAGGGCTACTGAATGCCAGCCTGATATGTGGGTCTGGGTTGTCAGAGCCTGGTCCATGCTCCCCTCTCCAGGGCTCCTGGCACGTCCCCCACAGAGCTGTTGGTCTCCGGTTCCTCATCCCTACTTCCCCCTGGCCGTGTTTTCCCACTTGTGATCTGTGTGTCTTGCGTTATCGGTGGATTTTCTGTACGTGGGCTCTCCCGTCCCCTCTCCCTCTGCCCTGAATGATAAGTGAGGGCATGTTCATGTCCCCTAAGCCAGTGGAGCAGAACTTCTCCCCACAGCCAGGCTGCAGACCTGTGTAGCCTCTCCCCCTTGCACAGGAGGAGTAAAACTGCCCCCCCTTCCCCAGGAGAGCCCACAAGGAACAGCCCCTGCCCTGCCATCGGGCAGGCAGTCCCATGGGCTCCCCAGGCACCCCAGGGAGCTGGGGGGTGCAGGGAAAGACCCTGGCACTGGTGTGGCTGGAAAGTGGCAGGTGAGCCCTGCCAGGGTGGGGGCTGACAAAGGGTCACTGCCTGTTCCCACAGCCTCTGTCTGCCTGACACTGCGGCCCTGCCTGAACGGGGGGAAGTGTATTGAGGACTGCATCACGGGGAACCCCTCCTACACCTGCTCCTGCCTGGCCGGTTTTACTGGGAAGAGGTGCCATGTTGGTGAGCGCTCTGCTGCAGGGAGCAGGTCTTGTTCCCAGTGTCACTGCTGCATACTGGCACCCTGTTTGTTCCCATCCTGAGCTACTGTCCCCCTACCCGGGGTTTGTTTCAGATGTGGATGAGTGCCTCTCCCACCCATGTCAGAATGGAGCCACCTGCCTCAATGGTGCCGGCAGGTTCACCTGCAGGTGCCCACCAGGCTTCAGAGGCAGCAACTGTGAGATTGGTGAGCAGTGCAGCACTTAAAAAGCAGAGATCCCAGGCTTGGGGGATGCTTCTGCCTCTTGGGAGGTCTCTTCAGACCAGGGCTCCTGCAGTAGCTGCTGGGCTCTAGCAGTTTGTGACAGCCGACTTGGATTTCAACTTGCTTCAAGCAAAAGAAGCTTTTCTCTGGCCATGAGCCTTTCCTTCTGCTGACTCTTCCGAGGGCTTTGCTCAGTGCTGCTGGCAGCATTCCTCCACCACCACTCCCTTAGCCAGAAAATCTGGCAGCCAGTGCTCAAACAAGCCTTGCAGGCCCTGCTTTTGCAGGTGATGCTCTGGTCCCAAGCTCTTCAAAGCCAGGGGAGACCCTCCCAGTCCCTGGCAGTTTCCCCCGCTGCTGGCCTCTGCCTGCCAGTGGAAGTGCTGCCAAAGCATTTGGCTCCTAGCAAGCTGCCATGCCAGTGGAAAAGGCGAGAAGGGAGTTGACTTGCGGGGGAGGAAGGAAGGGAGGGAGAAATACCCAGCAAAGCACACTGACATCCAGGAGGTGTGAGGGGGATGAAAGAGCTGAGCTGCCTAAGGACAAGTTTTGGGGACAGTCATGACTGGGGACTGGACACTGTCTCCTGACAGAAGGTGCATGGGTGGCTCCAGTGTGCTCTGCCTAGGCCTGGTATCACCACATGTAGAGGATGCCATGTGCTGGTTCTGTGCCTAGGCTGATACCTGCCCTTCTTTTTCTTTTTTGTGTTCTTCTGCAGCAGAATCACCATGTGAGAACAGGGTGTGCCAGAATGGTGGGAGTTGCCAGGTGGTGAACAGGACAGCAGCATGCTTGTGCCAGTCAGGGTACACAGGGGTGGACTGCCAAACAGGTGGGTGACAGAAACAGGTATGGGGTACAGGTGGTGATGTTTCATACCTTGACAAGCTTCTTTCTCAGTCAGCTTCATTCCTGGATGTAGTTTTGGGAGGGGAATGCTTGGAATTGCCAGTGGCACCTATTTTTTCTATCACCTTCACCCTCTTGAGCATCATCCAGGCTGGGAGGCACCAGGTGAGCTGGCTGTGCCCACAGATGACCTGACCACCTTTCCTGGCCTCCCCTTGCAGAGGTGAACGAATGTGAGTCCAGCCCATGCCTGAATGGCGGGCACTGCATTGACCTGGTCGATAACTACACCTGTGTGTGCCTGGAGCCCTTTGAGGGACAGCGCTGTGAGACAGGTGCCTGTGCCCAAGGATTACCCATGGCAGGGACTGTGTCCCCCATGTTCTGCTGGCCGGCATGGCTCCTCTCCCAAACCCAGGCTCTCCTCATGCTCACTTCCTTGCTTTCCCTTTACCAGATTCATCTTCCTGTGAGGACCGGAATTGCCAGAACCGGCAGACGTGCAACTACATCCGCCCTGGCCGCTATATCTGCACCTGCTCCCCGGGTTATTATGGCAACAACTGCCAGTACGGTGCGTGAGGTTGTGCCTCGAGCAGCCTGGCATGGGAGCTGCAGTCAGGGGCAGTGGGCAGGAACGGGAAAATGGCTGCAAAGGGGCTGTGTCAGTCATAGGCACTGCTGAAACTGGTGGTCAGCATGTGCAGAGCAGCTGTGGTGCTGCCAGGAGGGAGCACCTTCCTGCGGGGCTGCTTGACCGTGCTGGGACCTCCAGCAGGATTCCCAGGACAGAGGATATTCCTCCCCCAAGCTGGACCTCTCCAGCTCAGCCTCCCCATTCCCCACAGGTGGGCCCCGCATGCCCGGCGCCTGCCTCTCCCACCCATGCCAGAACGCAGGCAGCTGTCTGGAGACTGAGCGGGGCTATGTCTGTGAGTGCCAGGAGGGCTACACTGGACAGGACTGTCAAGACCGTGAGTACCAACTGTGGGGACTCACTAGTGGGGTTCAGCATCTCAAGGGGAGCCTTCATTCACATGAGAAGGAGAAGCAGCAGCCCCAGAGAGCCTGTTCAGGGCTCTGGCATTGCGCAAAGGGTCTGTCCTGCTGGAGGAGGCTGTGCCTTAGTGTCTGAGGGCCTCAGGGCTGCTACCCACCCAAGCTTCCCCTGTGAGTGGCATCTGGCAAGGCCACTTGTCTGTCCCAGCCTGCAAGCAGGAGAGGTCCTGGGAAGCTCCTGTTTCCTCTCTTGCAGAGCTCTCTGAGGGCTGTGAGTGTCGTAATGGGGGAAGTTGTCTGGAGGGGAATGTTACCGTCTGCCAGTGCCTTCCTGGGTTCTTTGGTCTCCTCTGTGAATTCGGTAGGTGAAAGCTTCTTGCCTACAGTGTTCTTTCCCTCTGGATTGCTTGAGTCAGGCAGCCTGTGGGTCAGCAAGGAGACACTGCCTATGCCTGAGCCTAGCACAGTGCCAGGCACACACTGAATTTGAGCCTGGAAATATTGTTGCCTGGTGAGATGGCAATGCTTCCACCTCCACCACTCCCCGCTTTGAGCTGTGCCTCTCCCAGCCTCTGCCTCAGCCCAGTTCCCATGGGTGGGGAGGGAGTTTCAGCTTTGTGCACTCTCTTGCTGAAGCTCACTGAGCATCCAGGCTGGGCATCGCCATTTGCAGTGTCTGTGCCAGAGGATCTGTCCTGTCTCATTGGACCCTGCAAAGTTAGGAGACTCCTGTTGCCCTGTGGGTGTCCTCCTGCCACTGACTGAAGGAGGCTGGCACTGGCCATGTGTTTGCAGAAGTCACCACGACACCGTGCAACATGAACACACAGTGCCCGGACGGTGGGTACTGCATGGAGTATGGCGGGAGCTACCTCTGTGTCTGCCACACCAACTATGGCACCAACCACAGTAAGACTCCACGGGGATGTGGGAACAGCCCTGGGGTGGAGGGGGTGAACATGGGGTACCTTCAGCTGCAGGCAAGCTGCCCTTGTGTCCCTAGCCATATGTCCTTGGTGATGCCCTGTGTTTGGCTCTGCAGCGATGCCATCCCCCTGCGACTCAGAGCCCTGCTTGAATGGGGGGTCCTGCAAGGTTCATGATGACTCGTACGTCTGCGAGTGTCCTCAAGGCTTCCTTGGCATGCACTGCGAGAAAGGTACCTCCACAGTGCTCCCTGTGGTCCCAGCACCTGGCAGGGATTGGGAGAAGGGCTTGAACCTTTTTGGAAGATGAACAGTTACTTGCAGAGCTGGAAGGTGGTGCAGGTTTTCCCATCCCATCCTACAGAGTAGAGGGAGGGATTGAATAACTCCCTTCATGACACCCAACAGTTGGCAGCAGCAGATCCAGTTGTTTCCTGTACAACACCATCGGTGTTGGTGTTTTTATTTACATGCCACAGGTTCTACCCTTGGGAGCAGCCAGCTGTCTCCCAGCATCATGCACCTGTTGGCTGCCAAGCCCCCAGCACCTGTCCACACGGGTGTAGTTTTTGTGGTGTTACTGGACCCAGGAAGCAGTCAGGCTTCCCGCAGCGAGGGGTTGGTGGGGTGCTGGTGGGGTGCTGACCCCACTCTGGGCGCTCTCTCTGCAGTCAAGCCTCGGCTCTGCAGCACCGGGCCCTGCCGCAACGGGGGCACCTGCAGGGAGGCGGATGGCGAGTACCACTGCACCTGCCCCTACCGCTTCACCGGCAAGCACTGCGAGATCGGTACAGCCCCCCGGCCCCCATGGGGGGGAGAGGTGGCAGCTGCCCCACCAGGTTCACACCCGCCTTGTGTTCCCAGGTAAGCCGGACCCCTGTGCATTGGGGCCCTGCCAGAATGGAGGCACCTGTTTCCACTACATCGGCAAGTACAAGTGTGACTGTCCTCCAGGCTACACTGGCCGGCACTGCGAGATTGGTAGGTTTGAACAGAGTGTGCCACTACCTAGGGGGATGATGGGCCTAGCTGTCAGGAACTCTCTGCTTGCTTTAAGCCCCCTTCCCTGCAACTCTTCCTTGTGCCTTGCTGGAAGGGGAAGGGGGTTTCATTCCTTGCTCTGCTGTTCCTCCAGTGCCCTCCCCTTGCTTTCTTAGCCCCTGTGAGAATGGGGCTACCTGTGAGGACCTCAGTGGGGGCTATGCTTGCACCTGCTCCTTGGGCTATGTAGGAAAGCACTGCCAGTTTGGTAAGGGCCTTGTGCTTCCCCTGCCACCTGGCGACTTGGGGTGCATCTGTCAGCCCCATTCATCCCCTGTCTCTCCACAGAGGTCGACTGTGGCATCCCCAGTGAGGTGAAGCATGCCCAGGCTTCTTTCAACTCCACCAAGGTGGGCTCACTGGCTGAATACCAGTGTGAACTGGGCTACATCCTCAGCCAGCACAACCATCCCCGTGTCTGCCATGTGCCAGGTGTCTGGAGTGACCCCCCCGAATGTGATGGTGAGAGTGCTGGGGAGTGGGCAAGCCCTGGAGCCCAGTGGCCTGTGGTTACAACCATGGTTTGGTGACCCCAGGATATGTACTGCTGTTGTCTGCTGCCTTCCCCTCAGGGATCCCTGTCCTGTGCTCATGTCTCTTGCTTTGTCTCTCCCTTGCTCAAATGCCTGTAGAGATTGATGAGTGCCAGTCGCAGCCCTGCCTGAATGGTGGCCAGTGCAAGGATCGTGTCTCTGCCTTCCTGTGCTTGTGTGAGCCAGGTTACACCGGCTACCACTGCGAGTTGGGTAAGAGACCATACCAGGAATACTCCAGGGCTGTCACAATCCCTTCCTCGCCCTCCAGCCCTTGCCAGCTGGCCAGCCCCAGGGGATTGCCAGCTCCATCGAAAGGAGCTGGGTTACCAGGAGTTGTGTGTGTTTGGATTTGCCTGAGGCAAGGGCTTCTCTCCTGGGACTCCCAGCCAACTGTAGGGTTTTCCACCAGGGAAACACTGCTCCTAGTTGGAGACAACGGGCAGCATGGAATGTGGTGGGACTCTGACAGGTTGCTCCAGCCCAGTTCCATGGGATCTGGCAGAGGACAGTGGTAGGAGAAGGTGGGCTGTTGGAAGATAGACGAGGGGACATGACACATGACACAGGCACCCTATGGGATGGATATCTTGACATAGCCTCACACTGCCGGTTGTGTCCCCAGGTGTCCCTGAAGGAATGTCCCCATACCATGTGCTTCAGGGGCAGGCCTGAGGCAGTGGGCATCCAGGAGCAGGGATGTTCTTGGCCACTGGGCTTGGGGAAGCAAATGACATGGGAAGGGTCCATGCCCTGTGGGAGAAGTGCTGCCTCTCCAAGCCCCTGTCCCGAGCACTCTCTGTGCTGAGCTGGCACCTTTTTTCCTGCTGGACCCCAGATGTTGACGAGTGCCAGTCAGAGCCCTGCAAGAACAGCGGGACCTGCCAAGACCTCCCTGGGTCCTTTGCTTGCTACTGTCCCGAGGGCTTCCTGGGGACCCAGTGTGAGACAGGTAGGAGTTCTACCTTCCTGGGTCAGTGTGAGGCTGGACTGTGAGCACCAGGACACTGCTAGGGCTGGCACCATGCCAGGTGGCTGGTCACTGTCTTGGGCACCTTGACCCCAAGCCATCACCTGGTTGCTCACTGATGCACCTCCTTGTCTGTAGTTTTGGGGGCAGAGCTGAAACTCCTCTGATGGGGAGGGAGCAAGCAATGACGTGTCCACCACTGATGGACTCCCTTTCCAAGGTGTTCACCCGTTCCAGGGGATGTGGGCACCATGGTGCACGGTGGGGGATTCAGTGTCCAGCCCAGCTGTGCCAAGCCCTGGGCTATGCATCTGCCCTGCTGCCCCCTCGAGGGTCTGTCACTGTTGCTCATTCATGGAAGCTGGAAGCTGGCTGCTGGCACGCTCACTGCCAGCCTTCTCCCACCTCCAGAAGTGGATGCCTGTGAGTCAGACCCTTGCCGAAATGGAGGGGAGTGTGAGAGCTACGGGGGCTCCTACCTCTGTGTGTGCCCAGAGGGTTTCTTCGGCTACCACTGTGAGACAGGTGAGACAGACAGGGCAGCACAGGGTGGGCCTGGGGTCAGTGGCACTGCTGACACTGCCAAACCTGGCACCTCTCCCACAGCCAGTGACCCGTGCTTCTCCAGCCCCTGTGGGAGCAGAGGCTACTGCCTGCCCAGCAATGGCACCCACAGCTGCACCTGCAAAGTCAGCTACACAGGCAAGAACTGCGAAAAAGGTAAAGGCCCTCAGCAGTGGCACCAGGACAGGATGTGGGGCTTGATGCCAGCCTGGCAGTGCCCACCGCCCATGAGGGGCTCAACACCATCTGGGACCAGCAGCATTCCTTGAGGCGGGCAGGGCTGGAGGCTTGCCTTTTGTGGGGGGCAGCCCATGCCCCACTAATGCCATGGGTGGGTGCTAGCACACGGAGTCGCTGCCGCAGGTGCTGAGCTTGGCACCAGGACATGGGGCACAGATTTCCCCTGCAGCAACGGCAATCCCTCGGATGCCCTCAGGAGGGGAGGCAGAGGTGTCTGAGGGAAACCTCTCGGCACTGGCTTCTCCTGAACCACTCACCCCATCCTGCAGTGGCAAGTGCTTGGCCACCAGTGATACCAGGGAGTGCTCCTGGTGCCCTGGGTCCTCCTGTGCCCACTGGGACAGGGATGGCATACAACCAGAGAGCCCCTCCTAGGTGTGGCAAGTGTGCCAAGTGAGGACCTTGTCCTCTTATCGCTGCTGTTCTGCCACTTGCTGACAGGGTCTGTTCTCTAAAGATTCATGGCATTACCTCTCCCCTTTGCTTTTGCACACACCGTGAAGAATTGCTGCCACCAACCTCATTAAAGGTGGAAAGGGTGGAGGACACTGGTGTGTTGATTTCTTGGCACCCACCTGAGGACGCAGCTGCCAGGCAACTCATTGACGGCTACGCCGTGACGTACGTATCCCTCGACGGCTCTTACCGCAGGACAGATTTTGTGGACCGAAGTCGTTCTGCCCACCAATTGCGGGCACTAACCTCCGGCAGAGCCTACAATATTTCTGTCTTTTCAGTCAAACGCAACGTGAACAACAAGAATGATATCAGCAGGCCCGTCATGCTCACCACGCGCACTAGTGAGTAGCGTCCCCAGGGGGATCACGGTCGTGAGCGTGCGCAGCCCCTGCAGGTGCCAGGGTTTGTGCTGCCGCTCCCAGCCTGCCACAAGCTCCAGCATGGTATCAAACCTGGCAGGTTTGCTGGTGCAGATCCTAAAATCCAGCTGGGGGCCTCTGGAAAGTGCTTGACACAGAGAATTGCTGTTTTCTTTGCTGTGAGTAAAAGGCCTGACACCCTGTGGCTCACCCTGTCCAGGAGCTTGCAGTGGGGATTTCTTCTGAACCCTGTTCATTGAGGCCAGGCTGTTCTACTCCTTGTCACTGTGCCCTGGATAGTATGAGGGACCCCCATGCAAGGCAGGCAGCAGGGCTTCTGCAATCCTGTGGACCAGTCATACTGCCATACTGCTGGGCTTGGTGTGAGAACTTGCCAGCAAGGGCAGAGGCTGTCAGGGACCTCTGCTCCATGGGCAGAGGAAGGGGCACAGTGATGCCTCTGGGGCATGGATAGGCAGAGCAGCTTCAATCCCACTTTCTAGGGCAGGCAGGTGTGAAAATCAAATGCAAACAGGATGGAGCCAATTAGACGTAGGAAAGATGGCCTCTGAGGAGAGGAGAGTGGTGGTGCCCATAAGCCACAACCTCCACAGCAGGCTGAGACCAAGTGAAGCCCAGGGGAGGAAACGGCAGCATAACGCTGGGCACAGCATCTCATGAGGCCTCAAGCCATGGCTGGATGCTGGGGTCAGAATGGCCACCTGAAGTGTGCCATGGACTAGTGGCTGTCACTAGGGCTCAGTTTGGAGCCGGTCCTGTTTAACATATTTACTGATGGTCTGGACCTAGGGATTTTGTGTACAACACCGAATTGGATTGGGGTGTTGATCTGCTTGAGGGTAGGAAGGCTCTGCAGAGAGACCTTGGCACACTCAATCAAAGGGCTGAGGATAACTGCATAATGTTCAGTAAGGCCAAGTGTTGAGTCCTGTACTTGGGTCACAGCACCCCCCTGCAGCTCCAGGCTGGGGGAGGAGTGGGTCAAGAGTTCTTTAACAGAAAGGGACTAGAGGGTGCTGTTTGACAGCTGGCTGAACATGAGTCAACAGCATGCCCAAATGGCTAAGAAGGCCAATGGCATCTTGACCTTTATCAAGAGCAGCATGGCCAGTAGGACTAGGGAAGTGATCATCCCTCTGCACTTGGCATTGTTGAGGCTGCAGTGCACTCAGTTCCGGGCCCCTCACTTTAAAAAGGACATTGAGATACTGGAGCATGTCCAGAGAAGGGCAACAAGGCTCGTCAAGGGTCTAGAAAATATATCTTAGAAGGAACAGCTGAGAGAGCTGGGTTTCTTTGGCCTTGAGAAGAGGAGGCTCAGGGGGACCTCATTGCTCTCCAAAACTCCCAGACAGGAGGTTGTAGAGCGGTGGAGGCTGGTTTCTTCTGCAGAGAGAGAACAAGAGGAAATGGCCTAAAGTCAAGACAGGGGATTCACATTAGATACTAGTAAATTTTTTTTTCACTCTTTGGGTGGTCAAACATTGGAATAGGATGTCCAGGGAGGTGGTAGAGTCACCATCCCTGGAGCTGTTCAGGAGGCATCTGGATCTGGTGCTGGGTGAGGTGGTTTAGGGGTTATAGTGACAGTGCTGGGAGGATGGTTGGACTGGATGATCTCCTAGGTGTCTTCCAACCTTGATTCTATGGTTAGGGCCAGGCCCAGGCACTACAGCCCCTTTGGAGCTGTGGTAGGGGGCTGGGGCAGAGGACACAGCCTTGGGGGTGCTTTGAGTAGCACAAGGCCCTGTGGGTGGGCAGACAGTTGTGCCTTCCACCTGCCTGGAGGCTTTAAGGACAGGAGACCTCACAGTTCAGTGGGAACAGCACTGAGCTGTTCCACTGGGGAAGGTGATCCAGAGGTGCCAGCAGGACTGCCCTTGTGGGCACAGGGGGAAGGGATGAGGCAACCCATGATGACTGCAGTCCTCTGTTTGCTCCGGCCAGGACCGCGTCCGGTGGAAGGCTTTGAGATCACAAATGTGACTGCCAGTGCCATCACGGTGCAATGGGCTCTCCACCAACTCCAGCATTCCACTGTCAGTAGGGTGAGGGTCTCCATCCGCCAGATGGGGGACCTGGCAGGCCGCACCGTGGAGCTGAACAGCAGCGTGGCCAAGTACACCTTCCTGTGAGTGGGATCCTGGTGGGTGCCAGGGCACTGGCTCCCTCAGGTTGCCCTGCTTACCCCTTCCCACCCTATCTTTTCCCTCCACAGGGACCTGCAGCCAGGAGAGAGATATATCATCCATGTCACAACGCTGAGTGGCCTGGGAGTAGAAGACCACCCCTCAGAGAGCCTGGCCACAGCCCCTTTTCATGTGTGGACAAGTGAGTGAGGTTGCCTTTGCCATCCCAGCTTGGCAGGTACCGGGGCTTGTGGGGAGGGAGAGGTGTGGGAGCTGCCAGACTATCTGGCCAGCACAGCAGGTAGGAGGTGTGCAGGCAAGCCTGGAGTGGCCAGGAAAGACACTTGACATGTCATCCCCTGCCAAATGTTGTTCAGTCTCTGAGACCAGCATGAGCCCAGCCCCATGCATGGGCCTGATTCATCCCCTGCTCTCTGGCAGTCAGAAGGCAAGGGCTGACCTGGGTACCTGGGTGCAGTGATGCTTTGTCTTTGCAAGGACCTAGTGTTGAGCATCCTCTCACTGTGCATATGGCTGGAGGAAGCTTGGGGTAGGTCTGGGCAGTGCCAGGCAAGCTGAAACCCTGGCACACTTGTTAGGTGGTGTGAGCAAGTCTTTCAGGGACACCAGCTCTGACCACTTTCCTTCCCATCCTGTCTCCACCACAGGGCCTCTCCCCCCACAAAACCTCACTGCCTCCCGTGTCACCGCCACCTCTGTGTCCATGGCGTGGGAGCAGCCGCCCATTGGCACCATGGAGGGGTACATCATCAATGTCACCACTGCTCAGAGCGTCAAGAGCCGCTACGTGCCTAATGGGAAACTCGTGTCCTACACGGTGCGGGACCTGCTGCCTGGGCAGCGGTACCAGCTGTCCTTGACAGCTGTGCAGAACACAGAGCAAGGCCAGGTGCACAGCGAGCCCATCCACCTCTACATCAGCACCTGTAAGTGCTCCCGGGGCTCTGCTGGATTGCTGCAGCACAAGGGAGGCCATGGGATGAAAGGGAAGTAGGGTAGGGGGTGGAAACCAGTTGGCCGACAGAGTGATGAGCCCTTGCTGCCCCAGCATTGGGTGTCTGCACCAGGCTGTGGGGACAAGACACAGGTCCACTGGAATGGGAGGTGGGGCGTTGTAGGGTTAGTGAAGGGCAGATGCAGAGCTCCAGCTTGGTGGTGGACACTTGCATCCCTGGTGTGTGGAGAGTGTCTGTGTGTCACCTGGGGATGATGGGATGGGATGATGGGACTGGCTGGGAGGTTGGTTGCTGGCTCACACTACCTCCATTAAGCCTCATCCTTTGATCTGCAGTGCAGAGGGATGGGGCTCCAGACAGACGGTGGAGCCAAGCTGGGCACCCCCGGGTTCTTCGAAACAGGCTGCCCCCAGCTTTCCTGCCTGAGCTCCGCCTGCTGGCAGATCATGACACAGCTGAGGAGCCCTCGCCAGCCCCCAGGTAGCAGCCCCCACTGCTTCAGCACTCCTGGCTCTTCCTCTTGGCCCAAGCACTAGGCTGAGCCAGTACCTTTAACCAGCTTCCATACCCAGGAGTGTGCAGATCAAGGGTCAAGCCATGCTCCTGCTGGTGTGCAGTCTCTTGCCCATCCACTGGGGTTCTCAGCCAGGCAGGCACCTTACCCTTGAGAGCAGCTCCTCCATGGGACTTGCACAGAGCTTGATGCCAGTGAATGCTTTATGCTGATGCCATGAGCCCCAGCACATGGAGCCTGGGGAAACTGCAGTGCCCCCTACCCTTGTGGTTGTCCTGTCCCAGGTTCACAGAGCTGGTGGATGGCAGAGGGAGGATCAGCGCCAGGTTTGGCACTGCACCTGGAAAATCCCTCACTATGAAGACACGTAAGTGCTCCTGTGCCTTTGTGTCCTGCTTCTGTCATCCAGTACCACCTCCCTGCAAGCTGAGGTGGCAGCCAGGCAGGCTGCTGTAGGGCTGGGGGAGCTATAGAGGAGGGTGGAGCCCTCTCATCTGGCCCTGGGCAGGCAAACATCTGCTGTGCTTGTTAGACCCCTGCCCAAGGAGAGGGGTGAGTGGCAGGGGGAGCCCAGAGAAGGACCCTCGCTGATGGGAAGCGATGGTGACTGTGGCACTGGTGCTCTTCTTCCCTGCCAGCAGCAGCAGGGGCCTGAGCAATGGCTCCATAGCCCTTCAGTGTGGCCCCTCCCTGCCCAGCAGCCTCAGCCCCCAACTGTCAAAGAGACCTCACACTCAAAGAGGGTGCCTGGGTGAGAAACCCCTCATTAGTCCAGACCTAGCCCCCATTTTCCATCCCCAGAAGACCAGGGATGGAAGTGCCAACCCAAGATACCCTAGAGCACCAGCAAACCCCACACCATGGGGTAGGGAAGGGGCCTGGCAAACCTGAGGACAGGCAGCCCTTGGCCTCACTGCATGTTCTGGTTCTTCCTCTGCCTCCCCAGGACTCTGTGTCCCAGACCTTTCCAGGAGGAGTGAGAGTGTCACCCCAATTCTGGGGATGCCAGCTGGGAAGGGCTATAGCACTGCCTCAGGCCTGACCAGTGCTCCAAAGCTGCAGGCAGGCTGGATCCCCCTGGAGGGGGGTGCCTTTGGATCTGGCTCTGGCCCGGAAAGTGACATTCAATCCTCTCATTGTCTAGAGACAGAGGCTCCAGTGAAGCTGGAGAACACAGAGGTGTCCAGCTGGGACAGTCTGGCACTGCAGCTGCATGAGGCAAAGAGCAAGAGTAAGTCCCAGGGGTGACCCACAGCAGCAGGAACCCAGCCCTGGCAATGTGCTCAGCACCAGCCTGCTCTCCTTGGAGGCATGGCAGGCCCACCTGCTCTTCCTGGGAGCACCCTGGCAATGCCAGGGGCTTGGCAGGGCCGAGCTGTGACCCCGGGGTCTGATGGTCAAGCGTGTTTTGCAGGAGAGGGGCAGAACTGCTCCAAGAATCCCTGCAGGAATGGAGGCACCTGTACCAGAGATGACGAGTCCTTCCACTGTGCCTGTCGCCCAGGGTTCAAGGGCCGGGTCTGCCAGCTGGGTGAGTGCCAGGCTGTGCCAGAGGGTCAAGCTCCCTCCTGTAGTGCCAGGCTGGTGGCTGTCCTTGTCACAGGTCCCCTAGGATGTAGGTCACTGAGCACACCCTGCCAGCACCCACAATGCCCAGGCTTTGCTAGAGATCTGTGTCATGCTGGTAGCTGAGAGAGGGGCTGGGCTCTGCTCTTAGTTTGAGGAGGTATGAGTGCAGTGCCCTGCTCCTGGCTGAGCTCTCTGCCTCTGCCTGGCAAGCCAGGCCCCTGCCTTACTCAGAGAGTTACATAGGCAGTGTGAGGCTGGGGGCTCTGCTTCTACTGCTGGGCTAGCTCTGTTGAGGCCAGGCCTCCAGCATGGCCAAGAAGCCAGGGGGACCTCACCAGACCCTTGCCACAAGGCACAGGCAGGCAGGGCCAGGGATGGGCTCAGTGATAGCTCCCCTCTCCTATTCCCCAAGCAGCCTGCAAGAAGGTGCCACACTCATGCACGCGGCTGTACTCGGAAACCAGGTCATTCCCAGTGTGGGAAGGAGGCACCTGCCACTATCTGTGAGTACTGCCTGCAGGTTATGCTCCCCCCTTCCCCTTGTGCTCTGAGCTGGAGATGTCTCCCTACAGCTCAGCTTTGGGGAAGGGAAAGCGAGCACAAGGCTGTCTCCAACCCCAGCTGGCAGTTGCCCCCTCCCCAGCACAGGCTGAGCAGCCTGGCACACCCCTGTGGCTGCCCCCAGCTGTACATCAGGGCAGGGTGTTGCTGAAGGGACAGCTCCATACTGGAGTTACCCACCCACATGGCAGCAAGGTTGGATTTGGTGTTTGTGTGACCCCCAAAGAGCAGCAGATCCCATCCAGCTCCTGGCTGCCTCTCCATCTGCGAGTAGAGGGCTGGGGGAGCCCTGGTGCAGTGCCAGGGTATGGGGGGTACTGCTCTGCCCCTGGTCTGTCTGTGATGGAGGCACAAAGGCCTGGCTGGGATCAGTCCTCCAGCACAAGCCAGCTGAGCACCATTTCTGCCAAGGTTGGCTACTGCAGCCTGGAAGGAAATAGGGGAAATAGTGGGGGGAAATAGGGGAAATACCCAGACTTCCCCTTCACTCTCATCAAAGCACATCTCTCCCTTTTGTTCCTTACACTCATGTCTCCACTGTGTGTGTGTAGGTTCAGGAGAGTATACAAGGTATACCAGGACATCTGCTACAAGGAGAGCTGTGAAAGCACCAGTTCCAAGAGGACGAGCAGCAGGTACAGCACGCAGCAACACACTGAATGTGCCAGTCTTCCTGTGATCCTGGACAGGAGGATGTGGCTGGCTGGTGTACCCCAGCATGCATGGGGACACCCAGGCTGGGGGTGGGCTGGTAGAGGGGTACATGACCAAGGCTTGGATGCCAGTGCCATGTGCTTGCCTGTGAGCAATGGCTCACAGGGGCTGATGGTGTTCTCCCTTCTCTTCCAGAAAGCCAAGCAACAGTCACACACTGAAGAAGCCATAGAAGTAAGTACCTGCTCCAGCTCTCCTCAGATGCAGCCAGGGGCAGTTCTCATGCACGGAGTTGGGGAGATGGTGCAGGCCAGAGCACAACCCTGGCTCATGCCACCATGTTGAGGGGGTGTGAGGGCTTATGGTTTATGGCTGTGGATGAGGTAGAGAAGCAGGAGGCAATGCTTTGATTACCATGAACATTACCATTACCAGCTCCATGGACAAGAGATTCTTGCACAGAAAGGGCCAGGCAAAGGCTGGAGTCCTGGAGACAGCAGGTCCCCTTTTCTCAGCACAAGACTGGTGCACAGGGTGGGAAGAGGCCAGCTGTGGGTCATCTGGCAGACTCTGCACACCAGCTCATTTTACTCCTGCTCCTCCACAGGGTTTAAAGCAGTAGAAGCTTCATCTTTCCACATCTGAGGGTTTTTTGAACACCAGGAAGATCAGATCTGCTCACTGGTTGAACACAGCAGGGGAGCCTTCCTGCCTGGTGTCAACCTCTCCCTCTCCTCCAGCCCATTAGGGACACGCAGCTGGATCAGCATACTGAGTAGTGCTCCCTTTCCCCCCACTGGCCCAGCACTGCCTTTGCTGGCCCCCTCTCTCTCTCTCCCCTGAGGAGCTGAGCACCAGTGCCCCTTGAGGGGGCCAGCCCTGCTCAGCACCCCCAGCCACTCTGCACAAGCAATGGGCTCCCTGCTTCACTCAGGGATCAGCCCAGCTCCTTGACAACAGCATCTGCACCAATCTATTTTCGTAATCCAAGGTTATAAATTACCTATAACCCTCAAATAAAACAGTTTCATGCAGACCAAAATGCCTTAGCCATCACCTGAAATCTGGCCCCCAAAAATATGCTCTGAGGAGCAGCCTCTGTAGATGAATTAGAAATAGTGAGCAGCTCCAAGTGGTGGTGAGGTGAGCATGGGCAGTAGAGGAGCACTCCCGTTTCCTCTGCACTAGCAGGGGAAACTGAGGCAGCTTCTACTGCCTGCTTTTTTTTTCTTTGCTTTGTAAACAAGACCTGTTTTTAACCAAATTTCCAGCTCAGAAACCAATAGAGCACCTAAAAATAATTTTAAATGTGATCTGTAGGGTGAAGTCTGTCAGCTGAGGTGTGCCAGTACCACCACACTTGTAGTTGCCTCCACAGCAGTGCAGGGCACAGCAGAGGCTTGGGGAGGAAGCCAGCCCCATATGCCATCCCCTTGCACTGTACCTGGAGTTTGCCTTCCCTGTGGCACCAGTGCTGAAGGGTTATGTGGAGGAGAGGACCAGCACCCAGCACTGTGGCAGGGCAGGCAAGGAAAGAAAAAGTGTAGCTTAGAAACATTCCTAGTTTTTGTGAGTTTGTATGACAACACTAGTTAAATATAGATTTGTGTATTAACATACACAGTGTATATTATAAATTAACACATACCAGAGATATATCGCAGTTATGGTATAGAGCATCATGTCCCCCAGCAGAGTGGGATTATTCTGGTGGGGAGGCATCACAGAGCTCTGTTGCTCAGCCATGTCTCAAGCAGCAGCATGGAAGATGCTCTCAGAGCAGGACAGGCCCAGGAGTTCCAGTGCTCCTGTGACTACCCTCTGCCTCCCTGGAGTGCTGTAACAGTGCTCAGCATGCAGGCACAGCTGCAGAGGCAGGGACAATGTGAAGCCACGACCAGCTGGCCAACGTGCTGCTCCCCTCCTGCACCAGCTCTAGCTTAGCTCCCACAGGACAGACATGCCTTGTTTTCCTCCAAGGCTGCCTGGTCCTGTTCCAGCTGCCTGGCAGGCACAGCAGCTCTGCCTTCCCAGGGCAGGAGAAGCCAGCCCTCCCTACCAGGAAGAGCAGGGCAAGGGGAAACCCAGACAGGAGGGTCTGAAAATATTGAACCCCTGCTCTGTCAGCCACAAGATCAGCACTAATATGGACTGTAGAGGTGGAGGTGGCCTTGCCATGGGACGATTCTGTTTCCACAAGACCTGTCCCCACAGCAGCAGGAAGCCTGGTCCCTGCCAGCCAGCAGAGCAGCCCACAGCCTCCTGTCCCACAGCTGGCCCAGTATGTAATGCAGCCAGAAGGTTTTAACCTAGTCTTGGAAATAAATTAGGGGGTTTCATTCGAATTTTTTTTTTTTTATAAATAAATAAATAAATAAATATAAACACTTTATGGAAACTGGGTTTTTTTGAAGTAGTTAGTCAAGGAGGAAGAATGACTGTCGTTATATTTGACAGATGAGATTTATTGGTACCCCACCACTCAGGCCCTGCACCCACCCCAGCTTGTGCTGGTGTGGGGTGGGAGCCCAAAGCACCCAGAGAGTGCAACAGCAGGGGAGGGCTCGGGCACCTCGGAGCCTCACCTCCTCACTCCCAGGCTGTTTTACTTTCATCACTCTCCAAATCATCATCATCATCCTCTGTGTATAGTGTGTCCACACCCTCCTCCTCCTCCTCCTTCTCCTCTCGAGCCAGCAGCTTCTTAAAGACCTCATACTCCTCTGGGGTTGAGTAGGCCAGACTGGCCAGGAAGTCTTTCTCTGGGAGCTGAAGGATGTCCTTCAGTTTTGGGTTACTAGTTTGGGTCTGCCCTTTGTGTGGGGTCACGTAGAGCCCCCGGCGCTCCAGGAAGATGTGCCGATTCCGGAGCTCGGCAAAGGGTATTTGGAAGAGCCGAGCCTTCACCATCTCCTTCTGCTGGACCCCCATTCTGAAGTAGGCGTACTGCGGGCAGAACGGGGGGTGTCAGGCACAGCCCCATCCCCGTAGCCGGTTTTAGCAGGAAGGTGGGTCCCGGTCCTCACCTGGAACTGGTGATGAAGGGTGCGCGGCTCCTCCAGCAGGACGGTGGGGCAGGTCCTGAGCACTTCCCGCAGCTGCTCCGCCGTGAAAAGGCAGCGCTCCCGCAGCAGCCGCACCGCCGCCTCCAGCCTCTTCCGGGGCACGTGGAAGAGCTGGGGGCAGCGGCTCACCGCCCGCCGCAGCCGGCCTGCGGGCAGCGGGTCAGCGGCGGAGCTCCGGTGTTCCCCCCGCACCCCCGCTCGCCGCCCTACCTCCGTCCAGCCCCAGGCGCCGCAGCTCCTGGGCGCGCTCCCGGAGTCGCACCGTGGACAGCCGCAACAGCGCCGGGCTCTGCTCCAGCAGGGCCAGGGCGGCCTCGGCGCTCAGTCCGAACAGCAGCAACTGCGCCGCCGCCGTCTCCCGGTGCTCGGGGCCGAGCCGGGGCTGCAGCGCCAGGAGCCGCTGGGCCTGCTCCCGGCTGAAGCCCATGGCCCGCAGCGCCGCCGCTTCCCCGCAGCCGCGAGCAGGACACGGCCCGGAGGCGGCGGGGAGCGCCCGGGCTGCCACCAGCGCCCTCCCGGCGCCGCGCAGCCCCAGCAGCCCCGCCATGACCGCGGTGGGGCCGGGACAGCCCCGCAGGGCCAGCCCCGCTCCGCCCCGGCCCGGCCCCGATCCCGCCCTGGGCAGCGCCGGCGGAGTGAGGGGCGGGGTGGGAGGCCGGGGCTGGAGCGCTCGGGGCACGAACAGCCCCGAACCTTCCGCCCGCAGAGCCCGGCCCCGCCGCTGGAGCTGATAAGGCCGCCGCTCGTCATCCCCGCCGCGGATGCACGCCTGGGCACGGTGCTGCAGAAGGCAGGTGATTCCGATAGCAGAGTCCAAAGCTAATTAGTAATTAAGCCGAATCCTGTTGCTTCTCTGCAGAGCTGCAGCAGCCGGGCAGACTGCTGCTTTTCCCCAGCACTTCCATCCCAGCTGACCTGTACCCCAAAATGTTTCTGTTACCTGTGTCTCGACCAAATTCTCTTTATTGGATCTATTTCTTCTTCCCACTATCTCTGTCTCATCAAAATCGAGGACTGTTTTCCTGAATATAGACAGGATGCTGATATTAAAAAAAAAAAAAGGACACTACCAACCTAGCCATTCCACCCAAATCATGCAATTACAGATCTGGTTTTGAGTCTCCTTTGGAGCACACATACTCCAGAAAACCATCAGACATGTAATCATTCATTTATTCATTCACTTTTCAGAAACAGATATAAACTACATATAAAAAGTAAAACCAGGCAATAAAAATACTTTCTAAGTTACAAACAATTTTAAAAAAACCCATTAAAATCTTTGCCCCACATCTTTGAAACGTGCCCTGGGTAAGAACATTAATAAACTGAGAATATGTGGGTATCAGCAGGTAACCGTCCCATGGGACCTATCCTGCTAACAGAGCTCAGACTTTTCTAAGTCATCCCTAGATGAAGAAGCCTTTAGCCTGAGGTCTGAGCTGGCTCAGCAAAGGCAAACACCTCTTCCCAGGTATAATCTGCCAGGTTCACTGGTTGTCGCAGCCAAGGATCCTGTGCCAGAGTGGCCAGAGTCATGCGCTGCTCTGGAACAGGGTGCAGGAGCCCTGCCATGAGAGCCATGAGACCTGGGCAGAAACAGCAGAAGATGGCTCAGGCAGGTTGGGAATGAGAGATACGGTCTATGTTCAAAGAATGACAAATCTCCCAAACTCTGCTGCCCTGAGCAGCTTTCCAAATCATCACAGAACACATTAGGGAGCATTTTTTCGGTTTTCCTCTTTATTTTGGGTGAAAAAACACTGCTTATACTTTCCCAAGAGATCTGCTCCTTTTGAAAAGCAAATGGGAAGAACTCACCTTCTGACACAGGGCGAGGAGGACTCAGGACAGCTGCCAAGGCCTCCTCCAGCTCACAGAAGGGATTCTCCCCAAGCACCAGAGTGTAAAGGGTGATGCCAAGCGACCACATCTCCAGCTCAGGGCCATGGTACCTGTTCAGAGGTAATTCAAATTGCAAGTATATAGCTATATGCTAAAGAAAGTGCAAAGAAAAAAAGGGCATTGACAGCCCTTGTTTCCAATTTTTATTTTAACATAGGAAGTTTGTGAGAATTCTAAAAAGGTCCTCATGTGTTTGAGGACCTTCATCCTTCTCCAGGAAATAAAACCAACCACAGAACAGCTAACCAGTTTCTGTTGATGAGTATGTGTAACATGCACCCAAACTTCCACATATGTAAGCTGGTGACAAGAACTTACCCCTCCACCTTCTTCATCATCAGCCAAAACTGTGAAGTAAATATTTAACTGGAAGAGCAAAAACATCCTCCCAGCCCTTTCAAAACAAAAGTTATTTGGAAATAACTATTAACCATCTCAATTCCATCTGAGAAAACATGCTAGTTCCTTCACACAGTAAGAGGTGGAACTCCCAGGGTAGCTGGTTGAAGCTGCTTGCTTCACCTTTCATCTCATTCCCAGCAGGAACTTCCTCTCCTCCTTGCATTGCTTTTTCCCCCACTCCTTTAGGAGAAGCTGCCTGAAGGATCCATAGAAACAGCAGTGAAGCAGGAGCAAGATCCATCCAGGCATGTACAATCACAGCAGTACCACCCCTGTGTTGGGGAGGCTTCCTTGTGGAGCAGCTATGAGAGCACCAGCTGCTAGGTACAGAGCTCTTGGAGAGGGAAAGAAGAGGGAAAAGAGCCAAGATTTAGGTAGCACATCCAAAACAGCAGCAAGAAAAGAATCCTTGAGTCCCAAGGAGTACAAAAATCAGTGGGGAGATGAACAAGGGTCAAACTGCAAAAACAGAGGGAAACATGTAGAAAAAAGAATAGAGATCAGAGTGGGAGGATACAAAGCACAGACATGCAAGAAGGTGCTATCAACAGCAATACTTGCTTACTCCACCTCTCTGAAAGAGCAGCTTTTGCTGGAGAAAGCCTGACAACAGATTTAGAAACAACTTAGTACATATTCAAGCTTTTACAACTTGACTTCTGTCACTAGATTGCCCTACTTTGTACGCAAAAACCTTCACAGTGACTTCTGCCACTGCAGTGCCTTAAATCTCGCTGCAGTTTCCTGTGGTTGGTTACTCTAGCAGCGTTCCAATGGCACAGCAGCTTGGCTTCTCTGTTCCAGCCCTGCCCACATGGGGTTTTTTTGGTGTGATGGCATAAAAATGACTTTTCAGAGGGTGACATACGGTTTGCCAGACAGCACTTCTGGTGAGCAGTATTCAATTGTCCCACAGAAGGTATAAAATAATTTCCCAGGTTCCAGGTAGGCAGCCGAACCAAAGTCCACCAACTTAATTGTGAAATCTTCAGCAATGACAATATTTTCATCCTTGATATCTCTGTGAAGGATGTTCCTACAGTGGAGATACCCAACAGCTGATACAAGCTGGAAGAGACAGAAAGAACTAGGTGTTACTACACATAGTCCCTGGAGAGTTGATGTGGCATCATCAACATGATGAGTCACATTTTGGTTTGTTTTGACACTACCTAAACAAGATACACATCCTAACTATGGTAACTGGAAATGGCCCCAGGCCTGCCTGTCATCATTGCTGCAGTGCTCTTGGAAGAGACACTTTAAAGAGCCTTTGATGCTTTCACCTCACAGATATGCAGGAGGAGGGGATGCTGCAGTCAGGATGGGATTGCGAGCATTGGAACTCACTGCTACAATCCTGCAAGATACCCTATTTTTATCCCAGCTTCATTTGGAGGGTCCTTTGGTTTCTCCAGAAGGATATTGGTGTGTTCTTTCCATGCTGCAGGATGACGAAGCATTTAAGAACCAAGTTTGGTATAAATAACATAATCACTCCATTCTTTATCCTGCACGATTCATGCTTTAATGCCATAATTAAGGATAACATGAGAATATCACCTTGGAGACGATCCTGACTCCTACAATGTTTTTAACAAGAAAAGCAGATGGCTGAGGGAGAAAAGTTTCTATTTATAATAGAAATCTGCCTCTGCAGAGAAATGCAGTGCAGATATGAGGGAATAATTCAGCCTTACAAACCCCAGGCTAGGTTAAGGATAGGGCTGATCCATCACAAGGCTGAAGAGACACCTTTGGCTTCCATCTTCCATCAGCACCCCAGCTGAGGGCAGAGGGTGGGCACAGCAAAGGTGTGGGGGGATTACCACAGCAATTCCTGCACAACCTAGAGCAAGGAATTTACTCCAAAACTCTCCAGGGGAAATTACTTGGGACATGCTGCTGTGGTTAGCTCACTAAACAAAGGGCAATTCAGCCCTCAGGCAAGCTCCTGACTCAGAGGAAACTACCCTGAGTTACTTTGTATTATGCCACCTAAAATCCAAGATAATGTCTTGATTTAAAGAACAGAGCCCTTTACTCCTGTAACCAGTCTAAACTAAGCACTGAAGTAAGTGAAAATGTGGCCTTTTGTAGGCTTGGGGCAGCTTCTGTGAGTTTTCCTCCTTCCTCAGAGGAAATGTGACTGCAACATGAATGGTATCTGGGTGACAGGGGCTTCGTGCTGTCCTGTTAACAGCTGAGGGGCCATGGCTCCACAGGAAACCCTCACAGGCAGCAAGGTCCTGGAAATGCTTTGTTGTTCCTAAGTAAACTTTAACAAGGTTTCTGGAGGCAGCATTTCAATCAGCCCTACAGAATGGTGAGGAAATATTGAGCACAACTCCAATTCAGTCCACCAGATGATTAGCCAGTATTAAGTGACACAGAATCCTGGTTCTTACATTAACCAGTTCTCACCTGCATGTAGCAATTCTGCTCTCACCTGTCTGAATATATAACTTGCTAATGGCTCATCCAAGTTGGGCTGATTATCAATAAATGCAAAGAGGTCCAGACCAGATCCATGCTTCTCCATCACCAGTTGGAAGAAGCATTCATTTTCAAATACATCTAGCACCTATAAATAAAAGACCTGTTTAATCATGTGCTTCATCCTCAAAAAAGTACCTTTTTTTTTTTTTTAACAAACACTGCTCTCCTCTTGGAGATTTAATTGGTATATATTATAATCTTTAAAGTCTCATTTCACTGAGCACAAATGTTTCTTGAAAAGAGTACAGAATTAAAATTGCAAGCAGAATTAAATCCAAGAGGAATTCTCTTTCTGAAGAAAAAAAAAACAACAAAAAAATCCCCTCTCCAAAACCAACAACCACAAAACAAAGAGTATAAAACAAGATGTTGCCAGATTATTTGCTGAACTAGTACATGTTCAGATGTGACATCACACTTCCAAGATACGCATCTTATCTTGAAATAGCTTTTTTTCTGTTAAGAATCACATCTTCAGGTCAGTTTGGGGTAAAAGTCTGGAAGCAAGCAACAATCTGCTGTCACACACCCTCCAAAACAAAGCAGGATGAACAGGTTACTTTCTTTCCTGAAAAGACAGATTCGGTACAGGACACTTCATTCCTTTAGAGGAATACCCACACCCAAACTGCATCAACTCTGAGCCACTGTACCTTAATGATACTGGGGTGCTGCAGCTTCTGCAGGATTGCAATTTCTTGAGTGACCCTCCCTAGGTCAGGATCATCTACCCAGCAGTCCTCCAGCACCCTCTCCTTCCAGATGAACTTTACAACAACCTACATAGACAACAGCATTCAGCATCACCTGCCAAAGCATGGCTTTGACTGTCAGGTAAGCTGATTTCCAGGAAATCTGTTAGTGCCTCCTATTACTAAAGGCATGGAAGTAACCCAATGTGAATAACTTATAGTCTATTGAAATGTTTAAATTAATTTAGTCCAAAATGATACACATAAATGAAATATATTTATTGTTGCTCTGAATTCCAAAGGCTTTGACAAGCCAGCTGTCTTATCAACCAGTTACAGCACATGGGTGCAGTGGAGGGAAATGAGCACTTAAGATCCATGCAAGGGAAACACCAGAACTTGCCCTCTCAGCACCCAAAATACTTCTGAAAAAGAGGAGGTGCCATAATCTCAACACATATACTCCCCATTCTTGAGTCATGGCACAATAAAAATTTTGATGTTTGCTATTATCTTTAGTAACAGAAGACTAAAACCTATAGTTCTGTTAAAATTATTGTCTACTTCTTTCAACAGGTTCCATTAGCTGCATTCATTAGTTTATTAACCCATTCTGCACCAGTTGTCTCAGGTAATGTTTATACACAACATCAATGCAAATGTTTTGCTATCCTGTTTCCATTACTACAGATTTCTGTTTAGACAAAGCAAAACCCCAAACTAACAAAAAGAAGCTTTTGACAATGTAATGTTAACAGAATATGAATGCTCTAACCTTTTAGTTTTCATCCTAAATTATTATTGCAATAGAACCACATGAAATACTTTACCTCCTGGTGATCCTTCTTGCTCCTGGCACTCCAGACAAAGCCAAAAGAGCCTTTGCCAATAAGATTGAGAGTGCTGTAATTTTTTGCATATTCTCCTTCACATGCTCTTAATCCTTCAAGATCTTCAGCTCCTCGGGAGTTGTCAAAAAGCGAAGTTGATCTGATGGCCTAAGTACAGATATGCAGGTTACAATAGCAGCAAAAAATGACCAGCCAAAGAATCACATTTATAAAATTAATAAATACTGAAAAAAAATCTACAGACATGCAAGAATAGATAAAAGGAGTAATCTTTGGTTCTGGTAGTGAGAACTGCACTATTTGAGTATCCTGAAGTTTGGAACTGCATTTTTCAGGCTGGAAAGGCAACTAAAGGAAGCCCCACACCAGAAGAGTTACAAAATAGCAACTGAGATTTTGTCCTAATATATTAAAAAGGGGGGAAAAAAGAAACAGCAATATCCTCTCCACCAATTCACATCATTAATTTGTAAAACTTCTTGACTTTAGCTTCAGCTTTACAGTCAAACAAGGAGAGAAACGCTCAATATTCAAATGTAGGATTTCTTACTTCTCCAAGACTTTTAGTAGAAAGATCAGCAACAGACTGGGGAGAGTTTGCTAGGCTGGCAAACAAATGCTGAGTCTTTGCTACAGCTTCCTTTTGGCTCTGTGAAAGCTCTTTCACCACCCAGACACAGAAAAGTACAGTGGGATCCTGCAGTTCTGCACATTTCACCTCGAAGAATATGCCTGTAGAAAGAGGTGAGGAAATTAAAATGGTAGAATGTAGCTGTAGTGTTGAACAAGACCGAGGAGATTTTAGGAGAAAATTCTGAGCTCTTGACAAAAAGTTCCGAATTTGGGGAACACCTGCTCAGTAAAGAATCATCAGAGGGGCTGACAGCAGCACAGCTATTCTAGAGGTACCTAGCAGCTACCTCCAGCAGAGACTTGTCAGTGTCCAATTGTGATTTATTCATTTCACACTATTATTCTAGATTACATATACAAGGCCACTGAATGCAGCTGAAGGAGTGAATAAAATAAATTCCATTATACAATTTTAATGCAATTTACAGTTTTACAGTGGAGTTTGTATTTTCTGTTCAGAAAAAGTTTTCAGGTTCACACTTTTTAATTGTGTTTTGAGAGTATTTCTGACTTCTCAGTGGGGATTAATTTCTTACCAGCTTTGTATTTTATACTACCTCATTTTCTAATACCCTCTGGGTAGACTTAAATACCATTTTTTCTTCTAGATGCTTCTTCCTTCCTCTCCAACTGTGAACTTCTAACCAGAAATGTCTGCATTCTGCAAAAGTGTGGGTGAAAAGGAGCACCCTCATATGAGTTGGGGAAGGAGACAAGGTTTCACTTACTGAAATGTGACCCATCTCTGTGGCAGCAATTCCCGATGTAGCTGCCTTCCAGAATCCCCCAGGTCAAAGGAGCTGCTGGATTTAGCCTGCCTTCTTGTTTCACTGGGGTTGATGTTACTTTGATCTCCATATTTTGCTGCCTGAGGAACTGGCAGTGTTCTTCAGGCCTACGTTTGCTTTTCAGGGGATTTCTGTTGGAGTTGTCCCCCACAGTTTCTGCAAGGAATTCTGGTTCCTCAGGAAATGCTTTGGAGGATTCCTCAGAGTTTTGTAAATGCCTTCTGGTGACTAGCCATCCAGAATCAGCTTCTGTGGCAACACCACTCAGTAGCTGCTTTCCTTGATGAGTGGAAAAGGCATCATTTGTCTCAACTGGCATATTGGAGTCTGCTGCATCAGAGCAACATCCTCCTACAAGAACTGCAGTAACACCTAAAGAATTGTCTGAGTTCCCCTTGACAGTTGAGTTCCCCTTGGTATTCAGTCCCAGTACCTCAAGACCAGAGCAAATACAGTTCCATTCATATTTTTTCACATCTTCAGAGGTTCTGGCAGTTCCTGATGCAGAAGCACTGCAGCCTGTTTCATTTCCTGAGCAAACATCACAGAGATTATTTCTTTCACATGCAAAGAAGGTCGAAGGACCATTTAGCAGACAGTTGCCAACAACAATGTGCTCGAGGCTGGAATGTTTTGCATCACACATCGAGTTTGTTTCTGACACCTGCCCTGGAACCACATGGCTTTTAAAGTCTTGTCTGCAGCTCAGTGCTGTCCCAGGCCATGGCTCATCCATTGTTGGTGTTCCAGGTGAATTACAAGTAACTTCAGAAGGCTTCACTGGGTCACAGGATGATGCGTTCAGATTGTCTTCTAGTCTGGAACAAACAGGCAACCTGGCAATAGTTACTGCAGGGGATACTGCACTATGACTGCTTTTCTCTGGAATCTCCAAGTTCTGACCTAAATCCCACTGTCCTGAGTAAGATGATGTGAGAGAGCCTTGCAGAGAACATCTTTTGAGAATTATTTGATCCTGAAGTTTCCACTGTTCTATACTGTGCCACTGCTCTGATTGTGTCAAGCCAGCTCTTGGGATAAGGCTCTCTGGTGGGCTGGGAGCCCATCTGTAGCAAGGCTGTCCTCAGTACAAATACTCAAGGTTATCAGTGACATCATGATTACAAAATAAGAAAACCATCCTACTGTATAATACCCATTTAAATATGGTCACTATTTAAAACCTGGACCAATAGTTTTATTTCAAGTTTAAAAGCAAAAGGCAGAAAGCTGTTCGCACAGGTATCCAAAATCCCGGCAAATTTACCAAAGAACAGCAAGTACACTCAAATGGCACTTTTTCCCTATGGATAATTTCCTTCTCTAGCTTAATTTCTAAATATAGATCATAAACCATTTACCAGCAGAAAAAAGCACCATGGAAGGTGTTTTGCCAGTTGATGGGGGGGATGGGGTGGGCACAGACACCAATGGAAAGAATGATCTTATTTTACTATTAATATTGAGGCAACACAGAAGTAAAGGGATACATCTGATAAAACAATAAGCTTATTACTCACTCAGCTTCAGCAGTAAGCAAAAATAAGCAAAATAATAATAATAATAAAAAAAATCATTATTTGATGGTGAAATCTCCAAGTTCACCCAAAAAAAGGGGGCCAGCTTTAGAGACCCAAATAAAACAGTCCAAATAACTTGTTCACCTTTTTGTGCAGAAAACATCTGGTACTAATGGCCCGCTTCCCAACCAGTCAGGGCCAGGGCTGGGAGGGTTTTGTGTAAAATATTCTACTAACAAGCCTCTAGGGATATCTGTTGGGACAATTTCTTAACATATCTTACACAAAGTTATACAAATGTCTCTACAACAGTAGGTTTGGCATTAAGAGCAACTAATATAAATGTTTTGATCATCTATTTTTATCTAAAGAACCTTGATGGTATTAATAGCATCATGCTCAAGATTCATCTTGCAAGGCAAGATTTGGTGCTTAGGCCTGCTGTTCAGGCCTTAGTATATCATAAGGATGCTTCCAGTCCTGAAAACAAGTTCCCTCGTCTGGAACAGGAAATGGATGTCTCCATCCATCAGGGTTTACTGAAGCCCATGGCACAAGGTATTTTGCAAAGATTTCTATTAATAAAAATGCAGCATAGAAAAACAATGAAGCACAGCACTTACAATCCTTACTTACTTAGAAGTATGATACGAGAGATGTAAACCAGAGCACAACAAATGACACTATCAGCTGCTTTAAAAAGCAGCAAGAGCTGTGCTGTCATAGTCTATACGGTCCCCTTTAAGGCTGGAATTTCTGTAACTTTACAATGGCAGGTTGTGCAGATATAAATAAAAATCTAAGGCAGGGACAGCTCAGCTTGTCTTGCAAACAGCACTCAGATTCTAAAGACAGCAAAGCATGGAAGGCCCTTGCTACACCTTCCCTTATCAAACAGGTGAAAAAATCAGCTTTTGCTGGTGACTGCCATCACAACTCTTCATTTTTCCAGGTGAAAATGCAGTCTGTGAAATGCCTACCTATTAGTGGGGGTGGATGCCGCTTCAGGAGGTGAGGGAGGAGAAAAGAAACTGGTCCCATTTGTTTGTTTATTCTCATCATGTATTAATTTGTCATCTTTGTGTTGTTGCTCCAGTTTCTGCTCTTCATCTCTTGACAGAAGGGGCGCTAAAGATGGAGCCAAGAAGCTGCTCTCTGTACCAAATAGGAAACAAAACCACACCAATTTAAACTTTTATGTTTAGGCTTCAGAGGCTACAGTGATTACAAATAAGCTTGGAAATGCCTTGGTCTGTCTTTTTCCCAAGGAATTTAGTAGAAAAGGCTTGACTGAGGCAAAACAGTCAAAATACAAGCATTCCACTCTACTTTGAGAAATCACCACATGAAGGAATCTATATGTTTTTGGGCTGCCAAAATTTGCTTTTCTAGCAAAGCTCTTGGGTAGATATTGGTATCATGCCTTAGCTACTTGAATTGAAGTTCAGAGGCCTAAAAAAATGCCAATAATGTAAAAATACTGAAATTAAAATGATCATACAGCATTAAAAAAAAAAAACCAAAAAAACAAACTCAAACCACACATATACAGCCCATTCCAAACCCATATAATGAAAAGGTTTGGACTGGATTTATGTAACTCACTGAAGCTGTAAGATAAAAAGCGTCTAAACATGTTTGAAAGGAGATGAAGTTCTTTCTTTCCCAGTGACAACAAATCAGAAGAAAAACATGAGTTTGGAAGATGAAGTAAACCTAGTAGTATTGTTGCAGAAGGTAATGAGTGAACAAATCTAGATGTGAATCTAGAACAATCCTTTAATTAGTAATGTCTGAGTGCCAACAATGCTTCCTCACTGAAGAACTGAACTACTCCTAGATTAAGGGAATCATTTCATCAAAGAATTACCTAAGAAATTGTACACTGTCACTAACTCTTCTTTGTTCCAGTGGGGTTCACTGGTTTCAGCACCATTCAGATGTGCATATCTAAGCAAGGAGAAAAAGAAAATAGGGGGGAAAAGAAGACAAAACCTGTCTAAAATGTGATACAGATGAAAGCATTAACTGGCTGGTGTTCTCTGTGCTGGGCAGAGCTAGCTGGAAAAGACAGATATGGAAACATGAGACTTCTTTGCTTCTGTTTATTGGTGCTGTGTTCAGAGAAGTAAATTTTTGATAAATTCTGATGCAAATTGCATCAGAGGAATATGTGATGCCTCTCTGATTGAAATACAGCAACCATAACACTGAATATTAGGCAGCAGCACAAGCCAAATCATAATATTATATTTTCCCCTTAAAATATTAATCCTAAGTAGCTACAGCTCTGCTGCAATACTGTCACAAAAGCTATATTTTACACATTTTAAAATACCACAGAGTCATAGCAGGGGAGGGAGAGAAAGTGCTTGTTAAGTACAAAGCATTTTCTATTCTCACTGTAATTTCCAAATTGGATATTCAGTTTTATCTTCTTGGCAACAAAGAGAGAAGCTCAGTCTTAGGTGAACAGTTCTCTTTACCTGAGGTTATAGTGGAAACCTGATTTAAAAACTGCATGGAGGGGCACTGCTTTTATGAAGAATGTTCTCATGTTTGCAGGTGAACCTCTTGTCTCTGCTCGTTTCCCCTTGGTTACAGCAGCCAGAGCCAGATGTATGGCAGGCACTGACACCAGGCACTCACCTTCCGTCCCCATGAAATCACCCAGAGGAGGTAAAGGCACAGAACAGCCACTGCTTCTTTCCATGTTGTTATAGAAACCAGGGATCAGGAATGTAATGTTCTAAAACAAAGAATGAAACCTTATAAAGCTAAGCCAACTCTTACAGGATCAGGGCAAATGCTGACAATCCATGTCTGTGGACCTGATTCTCATGGACAGCCAGGCAAAGTGTTCCACGTGACCAGTGCAGAACACAGAACTGTGCTTTGGGCTACTTGAAATCCATAGCAGCTCCTCAGCACTGCAGGTCTCAGCAATTCCAGCACAGGAATTTGCATGTCATCCCACACCTCACTCACTGAACATGTGAAACACAGGGGTTTTGTGATGGCAAGGAGTGTAAAACAGCTTCACAATTCCAGTGGATATGCTGCCACATGTATCAGTCTTCTGGGAGGTATGAACTTACCTTTCCCAGAAGATCTTTCTTCTCATAGCCAAAGAGCATTAAAGCAAGACTATCCACGATGCCACAGATGATTCCACCTGACTGGACAGTGATAAGACCACTGATGGTGGAGAAAACCACAACTGTAGCAGAGTACTGATAGCCTGGGAGGGAGCCTTCTGTCTGTGGAATCTCATCTTTCTGTACTGCTGCTTGATCCTCCTCCAGGTGGCTGACTTCCAGCTTTAAACTGAGAGGAAACATGGTGCCCTCTCTGGATCTGCCTGCAGCTCGCTGGATCCTGAGGTTCTAAATGAAAGCAAAAAAACCCAACTGAAAAAAAAACTCAAAGAGAAAACCTCTAACTAACCAAATGTTTTGGGTTTATTGCATTAAAATTACACATTTATTGCATTTAAATTACACAGGAAAGAAGGAGCAGGAAAAGAAAAGGAACCGATCTTGTGAATATCAAAATGAACAACACCTGTTTTTCTAAGGATTTGGAATCCAAATAAATAACTAACTAAATAAATATCCTGGAGATGAAGACCAGTCTATGAAGCAGCTTTTCAACAAATTAGGTATTCATAAGCAGGCCTCCTTCAACTCCCTATCTGCCCACTTTCATGGCATTTGCAAGACCTGGGTATTCTTTCACTCCTCAGACAGACATGATTGAAATGGGCTAAAGAATTCAAAGGAATCTTAAAGAGCTTACAGAAAGAGCACAGTGTCTTACAAAGCTAGGATTGGAGAAAACTGTCTTTCACCAGGACAGATTCCAGTAAGAGGTCAGGGCATGGTCTCATCCCTAGTTAGGAACTCTTCAGATAGCAGCTCCACAAAAAGGCAGCCCTTTTCCAGGGGCATCAGGCTTCTCTCTTAAAAGGCTTTCTTCTGTTATGCAAGGAGGGAAAACAGCATGCACTCCAAATGGGAAGGCTATAGAAGAATGAAGTTGGTGCTCATACTGTACCTTTGGGATTTTTTTTCCTAGAGGAGGGATCTGCACAGAAGGAATCAGGTCCTTTATGTGGAGTCCAACTACTGCTTCCAATGTTGGGTAGCCATGGAGATGCGCATAAAGGAGGTCACATGATGTAATTTTTCCCTGGGGAGGATTTACAGGACTGATAAAATTTTATCTCAATTGTCACTCGATGTTTTGACAATGGCTTCTGCAGTTATCTAAGCAACGGCAGGAAATTTCATTCTGCAGTCCTTTGGTGGACATAACTCACTCAGTAAAAGCAGACACAGCATAAAACAATATTGCCATATCACTGTGCAGGGAGCCTGCCCTTTGCCCAGGAGAGGCAGTGGTGTCCAGCGCTCCACACAACTGTTCCTCAGCCAGATGATCCCTTCACAAGGGCATCCATACCCCAAAGTACCAACCCCCTACCAAAACAACACTGTTCAAGGATAAGCTGTCCCCTGAGGAGAGAGAGTATATTTCTGTGTGGGTTGTCAAACAGGTCAAGGAGATCCACTCCTGCATGCACAGCCCTGGTTTCAGGCCCTGCTATGGACATACTCCATGTTCACAAACAGCAACCTGTGCCTGCTCCCTTTCAGACACCTTCCACTCACACACAAACTCTCACAAACTGCAATCTTGTTTGATTGTTAGGAAAACACTTACATCAACCGTGAAGGAAACACAAGCTGAAAGTCTTTCCACTGGTTCCAGCACAACCACACAACGCTGGGTGTCCTTGCTTCTTATCTGCCTCAACCAGACTGAGACAGGGATCTTCTCATTGAGGTGGCCAACAACATCCACCTTCCCACCAGATTCAGAAATGGAGACGTGACTTACTAAGACTTAGAATGAATGCTTACTTAGAACATATTTCAAACAGAAGTAAGATACTGAGCCAAGATACCTCCTTATCATTATTAGAAAAACTCAATTTATTGACTACTTACTAGTATTTTATGGCAACAAACAGTTTTAATGCAGAGATCAAAATGTCTGAAAATAATACACAAAATGTTGTTACTTTGGTATTGTCTCTCCCCACCTCAGGAAGTCTAAAGGCATAAAGATTTCAGAATAATAAATACAATACTCTAACGCCTTGCATTTAGTGTAAAATGCCTCTCAGAGATGTCTTATTTAAGGGATATCCCATGGGGCTAAATGAACATTCCCCATTAGTAACACAGTCCTTACTTTCAGCTGCAAAACCAGCAATTTAATTTCTTATGGGAGGAGATTTTTCTCAAATCAGAAAATGTTTATTTATCTTATAGCCTGGAAGGCTCATCCCAAGCCTTTTATGATTTTTATGATCTTGACAGAATGGGTTTATGACTTACACAGTGACTCCTATAAAGTATTTGGAACAGCTTAGAATAAGTGCCTCTGTCAGACATTTAATTTTAATCTCGGGTTTCACTGAATCAAACTTAGATCTTTGTCCCCACCCCATATCCAGCTGAGGATTCAGGAAGATAAGGCTCTGAGATACTGACAATTTCAGTTCAAAAATAGCACCAGAAAGAATATGAACTCATTCTCCAAGGGTTCTCTAGTGACAACTCACAACAGCAGCAAAAGAAAATAATGTGGAGATTTTCTCATGCAGTTCTCTTATAAATAACCCCATTCTAGGCAAAATATCAATTCCACTCTTTTGCACTAACTATGGTGTTTTGGCACAGACATTTCACAGTATTTCAATGTCTTCAACCTTTATAATATGCACAATCCAAATTAAGATAATTTATAATATATTTTTAAGGACCAGACAATTGGATATTTCCACAATAGACTTTTTCCATGTTAAGCAAATTTTTTAAAATCTAATATCCTTTAAGCTCTGATTTGGTCAAGTCACAGTGACTACAGTGTATTGACAGCTGCAAGGTTCTCGTGGGTGTCCCCTTAAATCATCTTCTGCCCTTTGAATTCCCACATCTGTAAACTTTTAAACCAAACAGTCCTGCAAATGACATAACTGCCAAATGACCAAGGAGATTAATATATCAGGAAATGATATAGAAAATGTAAAAAAAAAATCCCAAACCAAAGCCTAGAGAACTACTTTATGTGGTGGAGAATATTTCCTTGAACATTTCACATACCACAGTTCCTGAAACCACTGTTGAACATTCAGAAGTTTCTAGGTACTCCTCACCCACTGCTTCCCATGCCTCTTGATCAGATTTGGATATCAAGTGGGACAGCTTTTGACCAATGAGTTCCTGACTACTGCACCCAAGCAACTTGCAAGCTCGGTCATTGGCCACTAGGATCTAGAAAAGAACAGAAAAAAAAAAAAAACCTGAACAAAGAATAAAAGCTGTACGTTTTTTTGAGACCTCATCATCTCCTCAGGTTGTTGCTTTAATGTCTTATCTCTTTCTCTTGGTGGAAACAAAATGTTTTTTTGCAATTCTGAGTTCATTATAGACTTTCATTCTAGGACATCCCTTGCCCACATATCTTTTTGGTTAAGAGGTTTTGAAATGTTGCTTTCCTTTTAGGTTTCCTGCTTTCTTTTAACTGTAAACAGTGACATCCATGGAGGCAAAGCTACAAAGTTGTATTTTACAAGCAGAACCCAGGCAAGCCACAAAATTGCATCCAAACTCAAAGGTGTGCAGTGATCACACCAGTCAATGGCACACTGGAACCTGTGCAACGGAGCAAGTCAGGACTCAGTGTCTTTAAATTGTCAGATCAAGCTAAAAAAATGGCACAGCTCTTTAAAGTTTTCAGGACCCAATTCTAGATTCTTCTCAGGTCAGGAAGAGAGAAATTCTTTCCCTCCCAAAGTAAATGGGAAGTTCACTGGAGTAGATTAACAAATCTTGTGCCACCACAAACACATTTCAGGGTTAGTACTTTACAGAGAGAAGGCCTGAAGCACATTCTGCTCTTTCTTTCTTCCCTTATGTCACTTCACAGCTGCATTCTCATAGAACCACTGAATCACAGAATGGTTTGGGTTGGACAGGACCTTAAAGACTATCCACTTCCACCCCCCTGCTATGGGCAGGGACACCTTCCTCTAGCCCTGGTTGTTCCCAGCCTTATCCAACCCAGCCTCGAACATTTCCAGGAATGGGGAGTCCACAACCTCCCTGACCTCCTTGAAAAAAGACTCAATACATCCTTGCTTCTGCTATTATTCTGTGTATTTTGCTAACTGCAACCTGCAATGGAAATAAACTCAGTCTTAAGAAGATTACTGAGCTGGAGCAGACTACAAAATGCCTTCATGACACTCTAATTACCCTGCAGATACACAAGAGAAGAACAGTCATTTTAGCCTGCTATCACACAACCTGCACCAGTTATGGGGAGCTTAGTGCTGCAGGTTCTGCTGCAAATACCTCTGTTGTGCTGGCATCCACGGTGAAGATGGCTTGGTTTGGGTTGCGTGCAGCAGCTGGGAGGTGCTGGCTGGATTCCTCCACAGCTGGGATGTGTAAAAAGGAGCAAGAAGCAGAACTTCCAATGGAAGCAGAAAGAGAGGCAGAATCCCACCGAGCCCGTGAGTTATCAGTTTTGCTGGTACAAATGCTACGAGCTGTCAGAGAAGACAAACAGTAAGAGCTCCACTTCTCCCCTGTGAAAAGATAAAGGTCAGCAATGTTGCTGCAACAACAATGTCAGAGGAATTAATTAAAGAAAAAAAAAAAGCTGTCAACTGAAGCAACTGTCAAGTAATCACAAAATACATACTTCTAGATTTTTAAAGAAACTACAAGAAAATAAAATCAATTAAACTAAAGAAAACATAAACTTATCTTTCTGAATATGGAACACATAAACTTAGTCCACACAACTTGCCAACATTCATAAGTTTTAACCAGAGCAGTGAACTTCTATTTTTCACTTAGCAGTATTTAAAATGGTTTGAAATATCTCAAATTAAAAATGAAACAGTCATTAAATAATTGCAGTAAGAGCTCAAGCCCTTATTAAAAATTGCATTAGTTGGAAGCCACTTAATTAACTGTTCACACTATACGACATTGAAATATCTGTGCCCACACCAATGTTTTAGGCTGCCAAGTGCCAAGTGATTGTACTACAATTTTCAAAGGTTTTGTGAGCTTTTTTATACTATTTTTTATAGGGAAAATAGTAATATTTTCCCTATAAGCTCTCCCAGCCTGCAGTAATCCATGGCTCAGGTGTTTAGTGAGTAAGTCCATCTGGCAGATACTTATTGCTGTCACTTCTGCCTTGAGGAAGGGGAAGATCTGAAACCGCCTGAAGGCTTCATGGGAACTCAGTCTCACAACAGTGTGCTCACCAGGCATCGATGCTCCAAGCTGACAGAGCCCAGAGAGACGACTTCTCCTGCTTTTGTTGCCACAGGATAAGGATCTGCTTAGCGTATCAGAGTCATTCAAATGACTAAGGACTAAGCCTCCTGATGAAGAGAGAAGGGAGGCCCCTTCAGAGTGGCTGTAAGCCTCAGCTGCCATGATCACACTCTGGTCACCATCTGCAACAGAAACAAAGGACACCGGCTCAGGCCCACAGCAGGGACTGACGCTGGCAGGTAAGGATGCATTCCAACCCAATCCACAACACCGCAAGTGACGGCAAAACGCTCACTGTCGAGCGTTTGTTTGGTCTGTGTGGTTATTACCCACAGGTGACTGCTGACTTAGCATGCCTCTATGGACTATTCACTGAAAAGTTGGATTCGAGGATCCTTCTTGGTCCCTTCCAACTCTGACGATTCTGCAGGATGCGTGTGACCGTCGCCACCACATTTATTTCTGTCAGAGCTGCTGAGCACCCAGCCAGCACCCTCTCCCCCTTTCTGCTGGTTTTGAAACCAAAAGCTTTGGGTAATTTGGAAAGTGCAGTTCTGAATCAGCAAGGGTATCGCGGCCCCCCCTCCCACCCCGGGTTCCGCCCGGACGCCCTCGGCCAGCGGCCCCCACCGGGACGGTGCAGTCCGATCCCGACTCCTGAGGGCGGCCCAGAGGGAAAGGCAGGCGGGACTCAGCACAGCCGCGGCATCCAGTGAGCAAAGGCGACGTGAGAGCGGTGCCGAGAGGAGCAAATGGGAGCCCAGCGCGGGAGGAGGAAAAAAAGCCCGAGGGGCCCAGGCGTTCGTCGCTCCCGCCGGCCTCCCCTCGCCCGCCGCCGCCACACGCGGTACCCCGCGCTCCGCGAGGCAACGCGGCCCACCTGCTCCGGGCGCGGAAAGCTGCAGGTAGAAGGCCCTTGCGCAGGGCAATAGCTATTCCTCTCAAGGGTTTGTAGGCGGAAGACCAGGCTGAAAGCAGGCGACGGTGGAGGAGGAGTAAGTCCCAACCACCTCCCAGCCCTCCTGCAGAGAACTACAACTCCCAGGAGGCCGCGGGGCGCAGCCGGTGCGCGTGCGCGCAGGGGGGCAGCAGGAGGGGCGTTTCTGCGCCTCCTGGGCGCGCCACCTGCGGGCGATTGTCGGCAGCGCCGGGCTGTGATTGGCGGGGCGGCGGCGGAGGCAGTTTCCGGAAAGGGGCGGTGGGAGGAGGAGCGATATGGCGGCGGAGAGCGGAGCGGGGCCGCAGGAGATGATGGAGGGTGAGAGCCCGTTGGGGCTGTCGCGGAGGCTGAGGGGGTCGGGGTGGCGCGGCCGGCTGCTCGACCGGCGCCTCCAGGCGGTTCGGCTGCCAGCTGCGCGCTGAGAGGGGGCTTGTGGGCCCTCCGCAGTCGTGCAGCCCCCGCGCGTCCAGCCCGAGGACCACTGGTTGGGGGGCCAGGCCCTGCCGGGGGACCGGTGTGTGGTGCTGCACGCCGTGATGCCCGGCCGCTCCGTGTGCCAGAGGAAGAGAAGGAGTGGGGTTGCGGAGATGGCCGTGACGCAAAAAAAATAAAGATAACAAGAAAGAAACCTTCTGGATGGCGCTGGTTTTCCTTAGTCCCTTGGTGAAATGAGAGCAAATAGAGGGGGGACCAGCGAGGAGCTTCTTGTGGTCCAGGCTCAGGGTGGCCACCGGAGCTGGGTCTCGGTAAACGTGAAGGGATCTGGCAGGTTGTTCTGGGGATACGGTTTCTCTTATCTGTTAGGGTTTTTTATTATTGATACCTTCACTTCTTCGTGTCATTAGTACTATTGTACATGATACTGATTTTTTTTTTTTTTTTATTAAAAGCTCTTAAAATGTAATAGTTCTAATTCCATCTCCGTAATCTTTGGAATTGCACTTCATTGATCTAAGAAATTTCCTTTTTCCTCCAGTCTTCTTCCCAGATTGTTGGTTTTAGGAAGATGTGATGGGAGGAAAAAGTACATCCAAAATCAAAGTAGAAACAAGGGGTAAGAGGCCTTTTATTTAAGACTAAACCTTTCATTTAGTTAACTTAGGATTTCTACTAACTGCCTAGTCGTTTATTTGAATCCTGGTTATTCCGTCTGCTTGCTACTCCTTCCCTGTGCCCCGCTGCTGGAAAAAGCCTAATTCTGCCGTTCTGTGTCTTGCGCAGTTGATAAGCGGATCGAGTCGGAGGAGTCGGGAGATGAGGAGGGGAGGAAGCAGGCGGTTCGCTTGGTGACAGAGCTCAGCCAGCAGAGCCTGCGGGATGAGCAGAACGGCGAGAACTCCGCAGGTACCGTGTCAGCCTCACCGCTGCCTCCAGGAGCCGTGTGCGCAGCCTGCGTCAGCCCCTTGTGCTCCTCGTGGCTGAGTATCCATGGGATTCTGCCCTAGAGCCATCTGCTTGAAATTTCAATAAATTGTAGTGTTGTCATTGCTAGAATAAAGTTGCCTGCTTTTTATGGAACCACTAATATTAGACCTTTGATTTTTTTTTTCTTGTTTATTTACCCATCCGTGTTTCTCTTTGAAATATTTGATATCAAAATGCAAACCATCGTTATTAATTCTCTATTCATCACTGTTCTAGTCTCTATTTTCTTTTATGGAAAATTAGAGATTTTATATGGAAAGATGCTGGAAGTTTTCATTAGAAGTTATCATGATGAACTTTTCATGATTCTACCTTAGTTAATGTAGTTTTTTGCCTAACGAATTGCCAGGTTCCTTTGGAAGGCAACAAAGATTATTCCTAGATGGGTTGAAGGAACCTGTCCATTTTATTGTGTTAATTTAAAAATCCTAAGACATCTCAAAATTATATCTTTGAATCCTCTTGGGTTTAAACTCTTCCTCCTGATCTCATTGTTTGTATTAGAACATGGGGCAGAAATACTGACAGACTTTAAAGCCTGTGTTTGATGGAAGGGTTTTCAGTGGCTTGCATGGAACTTGTCAGAGCAGATCCATTTCTGCAGACCCTGTGTGGTGATCTGAGCTGTGCTTTTGGTGCAATCTCAAGTGTAACATCATTCTTTTGGCAGAGATGTCCATGTTATTTTTATTGGGATACTGGAAGGGAAATAGTTCTTACAGTGGATCCCTCCTTGTCTTAACCTTGTGCATTGGGATTTGCCAAAGTATTTCTCAAACTAGTGAATTGTTACTAGAATTTTAAATCTCATCTCATAACTAAATGCACTCTATATAGGTTTAATTGTTTATAATTTAATCCCCCTAAATACTAATAAGGAAATGTTCTTCCATAGGCTAGTCATGGCTTTTCAAACCGTGCATCCCAAGCACTATGTAATTGATAGAACCATCTTTGCCTGCCTGGAATCCCTAAATCAGCTGGCGTGATTTAGCTGTGTGTTGGAGGTTATATTTTGCACATTGTTCCCCTGGGAATTCTATGAAAGGAAATACAGAAGTGATGTACTTTTACTCTAGTGAAAGCAAGAAAAACACATTCAGATTTTTCTGCTGAATTACATTTGTGTACTGTTTAATACTGTATTGTTACTTTTTCCAAACTGTAAGCATTCAGAAAACTAGTGCAGGAACCAAGCAGAGGAATAATTTTTGAACATTTGAGATAGTTTCCACGGCCAGCTTTGAGTTTCTCAGCTGAAAGGAAAATGATGAGTTTTCCACATTTTTTTTTCACAGAAGATGTTAAGCAGAAAGAGCTTGAGCAGCTGAAATTTCAAATTCATCATTTAGCTAATTCTCTGAGGAATAGAGCCTCGGGTTAGAAAGCCTATAACTGAGCTATTTATAATATTCTTCATGCATATGCACTTTAAAAGTGTAGTTAGGCTTTTTGTTGATTGAAATGCTTGTGGTACTATGAACTTATGTAACTCGGTAATGACTGTTCCTGCTGTGGGCTTTGGGTTTTCTGAATGGTGGATTTTCTTTCCACCTCTGCAGAGGCATGTGGCTTGCAGACATAGGTTGCACAAAAATTCACTTACAGAACTTCATTGCCAGAGTGATGGTTTTTTTCCCATTGAGAAGTGTGGAGTAAAGCAATTTCCAAGGGAAATTGCAGTCCTGGCTGTAAAGTTCTTGTAGGACGATCAGTTAATTTTCTATATCTAGTCAGTTCATAAATAAAATTACATATAAATGACTGTAAATTTGTTGGAACCATTTTTCTCTTCTTTCTCTTACTTTTTTTTTTTTTTTCTGTTGTTCGAGAGAAAATGTATTTTAATATTTTCATACCAATACTGATTTACAGCTGATACCAGATACACAGCTCCCTCAGGCTGCTGTTTGCTTTAGACACAGTGCATGGGCTTTATGACAGTTGGCTTTATTACACAACAGCATGTGTAATAAAGTGCCTGTGTGTTCAGTTTTAAATCTTCCCCTTTATTTATTTTATTGTTCATTTTTAATTTTTTTTCTTTTATTTTAGCAAGTTCAATGTGCATCCTGTGTGATTTGGTTTTGCAGCTTTGGATTTGAATGTTCTTTTCCACACTGGCTATCATGAGTGCTCTCACAAAGCCATATGTCAAAATTAAGAGGAGCCTACCCTTTGACAGGCCCCAGAACAGAGTATTTAACACATTACCTAAATCAAGTGTTTATAAATTAAAACATTCAAGCTTGCTAGCCAAATGAAGCCAAAGAATTTTTTTTTTCTTGAATGAGGTTTTTTGCTGAAGATTTATTTTTTTACCCAGTGCGTGATTTGTTTTACTGTTGGACACCTTTAAAGCCTCAAAAGCCTTGAAACTCAAAAAGTTCCATCACCATGAACACTAAGTTGCTGCCAGTATGACTCAATACAAGGGGTATAATTTGGATTTCTTCATGTGATATCTCAAATAACTGTAGTTCCAACCCAGACACTGTTTCTGTGGGCTGTAAATTCAGCAAGACCGCTTGTTTGGCTTGGAGCACTTCTCACTGACTTTGCACCCAAGAAACAGGTAAAAGAGGTAGAGCCTTGATAGCAGCAGGATGGGGTATCCCACTCCATTGCTGAAGTGCAGAGCTCCTGATATGGAGCTAAAATAAGAAAAAGCAGGCGTTGCTCACTGTTAATTGCTGACAGGCACACGTATGTGTGTAAATTTTTGGTGGCATTTCTATCTTTCTGTTCAACATCCCCAAGAATACCAGCACATTTTGCATTCCCAAACTATAATTTATGTTTCCTGCTGATTTGTGCTGTTTAAAAAAAAAAAAAAATCTAAAATATGAGGTTTGTTTTTATAGTCTTAACTTCTGTGAATCAGTTCAGTGAGTCTCCTGTTTAAATGTCCAGGCAAGAGCAACAGCCCAAATATAGGAAGGTTAGTGAAGATCTGTGGACCACCAAGCCCTTGGAGTTGGATGGTAGCATTATAAATGGTGATGCTGGTATTGTTTGTGTCTTCATTACTATTTACAATGCCAAGCATTAGCAGGAGAAACACTCATTAAATAGGAGCACTTGACATTTACAGGGATGTTTTAACCATGCTGGGCTGTGAAAATAGTCACTGCTGCTGGGTTGAGGGAATGAGCTTGCATACATGCAGGAGTAAAATCCCAAAGGCAAAGCCTTTGGGATGTGACTTTAATTAAACTTGCTTGAGATTTTGGTAGCACCCAGAGAAGCTTTGCACATGAAGTAGAAAAATCTTGCATGTCATATGTCAGTTTTGCAAAGCTGAATCAGAAATTGGTGCAACCAGCACACCATCTCCAACAAATGGGAATGGACATGAATTATTCAACATGAATTCTCCAGTAAATATCCCTTCCTCCTGTGCTGTGGTAGAAGCACAGCAAATGCTGTCCTGTTTTCCAGAGCTATAAAAGCATTTTCCAAGGAAATTCATGTAGTGGGATAAACAGTGTTGTCTGGCATAGTAGAGAGTTCAGCCAAAAGGAAGGGAGATCCATGCAAAAGTGTTCACAACAGTGAGATAAAGTGGCAGTGCTAATAAAAAAAACCCTGAAGGTTGAGATTGTTGAGATGCTTGGTCATTCCTGGTCATCTCACTAGACAGTTACAATTCCTTCTTGGCAAGGTTTTATTATGTTGTCAGAGGAGCACAGACACTTTGGATGGGGTATCTTTAAAGGGATGATTGAAGGTGTGAAGGAAGGGCATCCTGCCCTCTCATGAACCTGCAGTTTTCAGCAAACACACAGGCAGGTTGGGCAAGGTGCTGATCTGTGTGTCTTTTGCATCTGAGCATGAAATCCTGCTGATAAGGAAGTTTTTTCAATAATGAGTTGTCGTGGTTTTAATGAAGCAGGATGTCTGAACTCTGCCTCTCATGTGTTTCTTCTCCTGAGGAGCATTTGCTCTCTGGATGTTGGCTGTTACCCTGCCTTTGGCTGGCTGGTACAGAAGTTCATTAATGTGTTTGCTTCTCCTGCAGGAGATGCAGAGACACCAGTGGACATGGAGACTATTAGCCTGGATCCAGAAGCTGAGGTAAAGGCAGATTTTTGTCCTTAGGGGCTTTATATGGCAGGAAGCAAAGGTAGGCAAAGGCAAGTATTGAAACCTGATTAAAAGATCTAATTCTTCTGAAGGTGCTGGCTACTGTGATCCTCCCCAGAACTGATTCAGAGCCTTTAGACTAGAAGTAGAGGTGTTTCATTTTTTTTCACTAGCTGAAAGATTTTTGTTATACTTTAGAATTTTAAATTTAGCATAGATGCACTGAAGGTGTCTGTGCTGCAAGAGGTATTGCTATGAGCTTCAGAGAGTATGTTCAGTGAGCTGTCTGCTGCTGTGAGCCCTGTGATGTAGAACAGGCACAGCCCACTGCTTTGGCATCAGCAACCTCGTGAACCTGTTAGCAGCAGAGGGTTTGAGCTAGGGTGGGGAAGTGCTCTGTTTCTCTTTGACTTTCAAAACTGGAGCATCTGGGGCTGAACAGCACAGATGTGAAGTGCCTCAGCTGATTGCCAGTGAAGAATTAACATTGACAGAACCACTGGTTATTCAAACTGTCAGTGATTTCTGCTCATCTGAGGCCTGGAACTGGAAACGGCAATTTGTGTTCTGGTTAAACCCTAGAAAAGTAGTTAAGAGAACTTTATGCAAAACTACATTTCTGCAAGAATCTTTCTTAATAAATTTCTGAAGATTTCTAATTTTGGTAATGCTCAGGAAAGGGATGTTGCATTTTGCAGGTATTGCATTTGCAGTTGGCAAGTTTAGGCCTTGTGTGTCAGTTGTGGTGGTAAAACCACGTGCTAAACCCATTTTACAAATGCTCTTGGAAGGGAAGTTTTAATGAGCTTCACATTTTTTAAGACTATCATTTCCTTAGAACAAAGTAGCAGGTTGATCTTTAAAGACCAGATTTGTTTGAAACAACTGCTAATCCCTCCATTTCTCTTTAAGGATGTTGACTTGAATCATTTCCGAATTGGGAAGATTGAAGGATTTGAGGTGCTCAAGAAAGTGAAGGTAACAGTCCAGGGGAGTAGAGAACGCCTCTGGGAACTGGGGATTTTGTAGATCTAACCTATAAGAGGACAGATAGAAAGTATCTTTTTGGCTGACTTTAGGGAGTTAATTTTTAGCTGAAGAAGGTAGCGTTCACCTATTTGTCAAGTAGTAACAAAAACCTTGGTATTTTGCAAGTTTGTTTTTGGAAGTGGATGAGAGACAATATGTCAGGGCACATCCTGGACTAGCACAGCAGACTGAGCATTGAATAACATGGATGGGAAAGGATCTCTAGAGGTCTCCAGTAAAGCCCTCAAAGCAGGCCCAGTTAGAACATGTTGCCTAAGGCCTTCACCAGTTAATTTTTTGGGTATTTCCAAGGATGGAGATTATATAGCCTCTCTGGGCTGCTGTTACTGTGTTTGACCATTGTGGTTGAAAGATTTCCTTCTGTAGAATTGAAGTATACCAAGAAAAGACTGTATTAAAAAAACAAATAAACAAAACCAAACAAGCCATTAACAACCCAACAAATTCCCAGCAAAACTTAATGGGGAAACCCTCTCACACACATTTTTGTCATTAAGCCAAAAGGCATTATATGCAATCCTTCATATCCATTTTCTTGTTTCTTTTTAAACTTTTCCTCAACAATTAGACTCTATGTCTCCGTCAAAATTTGATCAAGCACATTGAAAACCTGGAGCAATTGCAGACCTTGCGGGAGCTGGATCTCTATGACAATCAAATTCGGAAGATTGAGAATTTGGAGTCTCTGGTGGAACTTGAGTGAGTCCAGGGGAATCACCAGGATTAGGTTGGGGGTGGTTTGCTGCTCACTGTGTTACTCATGCTGTGCTTATTCCAGTGTTCATCACCCAAGCCCCTCTCAGAATTTATTTTGGTGCTCTGTGAAGGGTAATATCTACTCTATTGATATTTGACCCATGCAGTAAATAAGTTCCATTATCCTGAAACTCCCCAGGGAGAGGGAGCTGGAAATGAAATGTGCTGTGTAAGGCAGTGAGAATGGCAGGTGGTTGCAGCTTCCACACAGGTGTGGGAGCTCTCAGGCCCCCTTTGCTCTTGTAGCAAGAGCTCTGTCTAACAGGTTTTTATTCCTGCAAAAATGACAAGAGATTTCATGTAAGGTTTTTTTGTGGATTTTTTTTCATTTGTTTTGTCTTTGTTTTTTTGTGTTTTCTTTTCTTGAAGAGTGTTGGGGAAGGGGTAAGTACCCTTCCAAGTTTCTGAGTTTCTGGCACTTGCCTGGATCACTCTGGAGGTAGAGGTACATTACAAAACTGTTCCTACTGGGGAAGGACCGGCCCACTTCTCACCATCACAACTGCTTCCTGCCCAGGGGAGCCCTTGACATGGTCCTGTCAGAGGCAGATCTTGTAGGCAGGTACCTTTCCCAAGGAAAATGCAGATTGCCTTCCTCCCACCATGGCAGCTCCATGGCTGGACAAAATAATGGCTGTCTTCTGCATGTGGCAGATGATTTTTGTTTTTGCTAACACACTACAGAAGTATTTTGAAGGTTTTATTTGTTGTATTTTCTGCTAAAAAGAAATTGCATCTATGACTTTAGCTTCAAGGCCTAGCAAAGGCTTGATCTCTGCAGAGAGGGAGATTCCCCACCAATTTACAGGTGCCTCTTTCAGAATCATTGATGCCTGATGGATTGATGAGACCTTTGGTTTGTTTTACCTCAGGATCCTGGACATCTCCTTTAATGTTCTGCGACACATTGAAGGACTAGATCGGCTTACTCAGCTTAAAAAACTCTTCCTTGTCAACAACAAAATCAGCAAAATTGAAAATTTGAGCAACTTGCAGATGCTACAGATGTTAGAGTTGGGGTCCAATCGAATCCGGGTAGGTTTGCTCTGAGATGTTGGCTGGAGAATTTTCAACTCTTTGGTGTGATATTGGCATTTTCTGAAAGTGCACTGCACTGACTTTGATTTGCAATTTTGTTGGTTTTTATTATTCCAATCATTCACTGTGCTTATTGCATGCTGGAGCCTTTCATTATCCATTAGTGCCTGGCTACTAAATCACCATTTATGAATTTGTCTTTGATGAACTCATATATCCCCCTACGTGTTTCCTTTCTCATGTTATGGTTTCTTCCTGCTAGACAGCCAAGCCTATCAAAACTGCAATTGTTTTCTCTTATCTCTCTATAGACTGCTGCTGAGTCCATGAAACCTACTGAAAAAATTAGTTTGATTTGCAGGTGCAATTGACTGTCTGCTATGGCAGTCAGTCTTGTTCAGCAAAAAGATTTTCTTGAGGCTTTGCTCTGACATGCCTTTAAAACCTAAAACTTGGTACTGTACTGCTGATGATTGCTTTTGGGTTTTATTGTTTGTGACTTTTTCAATTTAAAATCTGTGCCACTTACAGGAGAGCAGTTATGAGTAGTCTCTCCTGTCCCTAAGCTATGATTCTCTGTATTTGCTCAGTTCAAAAGAGAATTGGTCAGACAGATGACACAAAAGACTTGCAACTTACAAAATAAGCCTTTTTTAAAAGCTTTTTTAATTACATGCTCTTTAGAAAATACTCATGAAAGATGAGTGCATTTCAATCAATGTGGTATAAATTGGTGCTGCCCATTTATAGTCTCTGAGAAATTACTTGTTATGCTGAAAGATTAGGAAAAGATCTGTTTGTCCTTTTTGTTTCAGGACTTGTAGAAGAATGCTTGTCTTTGTAGAAAAGAAGGAAACTTCAGTTTTTAAAAAGCGCAGAAATATGTGCTACTCTTTTGAAGAGGAAATACTTTGCTTTGCTCATAAAGCTAAACCAGACTGAATTGTTTTCCAGAAATTTCTGCTTTAGAAATGAAATTATTTAGGGGAATAAATCTAGGGTGTGAGAACATCAGCCAGGTCAGATGAGGGATTAGGAACCTCAGAGATTGCATGGAATGGGGGAACAGCAGTTATGCAGAAAAGCACTTGGCTTTTTTCAGAAGCAGAGCAGGCTCAGCACACTGATCCTTACATCACAAAAGTTGGGTTAAGCAAAACTGTACTGTATTCTGTATCGAAACATCATTACCATCTGGGGAAAAAAAGAAATCCAGCTAGGTTTCTGAATTGATACTTAGGCAGTACATTGTCAGTAACGTTGTCAAGCCAAGGAATATCTTTTTAACAATGAGGTTGGATTTATCTTACGTGTGTTTTCTCAGTGTTGAGCCTGAGCATATTAACAGAACAAACGAAAAAAAAAAAAAACCAAAATTGTCACTCTATGTCACAAGCTTCTTAAATTACTTTCTTTTTAGTGTTTTTTGTTGTTTTGGTTTTTTTTTTCTGTTTGTCTGTTAATTCTGTTCTGACTTCTTCAAACAGCAGTGTTCTATGCTTCTAATTGCTTTATTGGAGTGAGTAACCTGTGACTTGGCTTGGCACAAAGAAATCTCATGCTGCCAGGGTACCCAGAATTCCTGGGCTAGTTTTCTCTTGGTCTAGGGTGCCTTGGCTCTATGCTTTAAGCTGGACCTATCCTTAACTCTTTAGGGTACAAGCCTGTGGACTCTTCAGGCAGTGTTCTTGGCTCTGAGGTGCCTGATTGACTTTGCTGGGCATTAAAGCTTCTGCAGCAGGGCTGTTCTTGCCTACTCCTCTGCACACTCAAACCTCATGGAGTACCCTTATCTTGGAGTCCCTCAGGACTGAGCACTTTTTGCTGTTTCTTTTGGGGAGCAGAACTTTATGCTTGAGCTGACATATTTAATGCTTTTTATCTTAAAGTTGGACTGAGGCAGCTATAATGGAAGCACTTCTTTACTTGTTCTTATATTTTTGTCCCCTCATGTCCATCTGTTCCATTCTTCTCCCTGTACTGGGTCATCAGTATTTCCTTCTCAGGGCTGGAGAAGCTGCCAGTGAGCAACGAATCTATAATTTTTCTTGCAAGGTCAAGAAAGGGCTAAGTCCTTAGTCTAGAAGGGGGGTGAATGCAATTTTGAGCTGATTAACACTGTCTGCTCAGTCTTCTGGCAGTTGTGGGATAGAGGCTGAAAAGCTTCTTACCTTTCCTGAGCATTCATCATCTTCTTCTTTATGTTATTACATGCACAGGTAAACACAGAGTAATCCAAGTGGTGCTAGGACTCAGTGGCCTGGCTCCCCAGCACCACTGATTTGAAATTTTGGCAGGCGAGTAGCATGTGGAAAAGCTGAGATGTCATAGCCTACCTGAGCATAGACACACAGCTCTGAGTGTGTCTGTGTCCATGTTATTGTTTTACTGTGAGCTGAATTCTGGTTGTAAAATCCTTGTCACTTTTAACAGCATCTTGGTTTTTTAATTCAGAGGCTTTTCCCTGAGAAATAAAACTGTTTCCTTTTGTTTGCAGGAGCCTTTTGTAATCTTACCCTTTTCCCTTTTTTTCCCCCTGTCTTTGCTCTTCTGTTCCTACTTTCTCCCTTCCTTTGTAATATCCCTGATGCTTCACAAGGATCCTTATTTCCTCTTCCTGAAGGCTGAGCTTGAGCTAAACTGGTACAGTGTCCATATTCTGCCAGTACCATGTGTGTTTAAAAAGTGTACACCACTCAGACTGGTGTGGGTGTGTTCTGCCTGAAACGTGACTGTACAGCCAGTAGTTAAATCTGTTAACACGCACACCCACACACACCTGTGAGACAGTTAACTTTGCTTATGGCAGAGGAGCTGAACAACTTGCCTCTGTGTTACACAGTCACTGATGTGCAGGACTAAATTTACAAACTGTGGCTTTTTCTTCCCAGATTCTGTTTCTATTCACTAGCAACAGATTTTGTTTGCTTTATAAATGAATATCTTCTACCCAGGATACACCACATGGTTATAATGTGGCTATAAAAGTGACAGCTACATCTACCAGCTGGAGTTTTGCAATAACACCGTCTCCTCTGGTCGTTTCACAGGTGATAGAAAACATCGACACCTTGGCTAATCTTGACAGTCTGTTCCTTGGAAAGAATAAAATCACCAAGCTCCAGAACCTGGATGCACTGACAAACCTGACTGTGCTCAGTATACAGGTACTGGTTGTGTTCTGAAAAGCCTCAGTGGCATGAGCCACCCTGTGAGATAGGATCAGCTCTTTTGAATCACAGAATCCCAGAAAGATTTCAGTTGGAGGGAACATTAAAGACCATCTTGCTCCATCCCCCCAAAATGGGCAGGACACCTTCCACCATCCCAGGTTTTTTCCCAAGATTCCACCTTGGACACTTTAGGGATCCAGGGGCAGCCACAGCTTCTCTGGGCATCCTGTGCCCAGGCCTCACCACCCTCACAGAGAAGAATTTCTTCCTAAAATCTAATTTAAACCTGTATTCCTTCTGTTTAAGGCCATTCCCCCTTGTCCTGTCACTGCACACCCTTGTGAAAAATTCCTCTCTGGCCTTCTTGTAAGCCCCAATTAGCAGGTCAGCAGTGTTAGAGTCAAACTCCTGTACTGGAAGGAAGTGTGATATTGTTTGTGTTGTCTTTTTTCATCCTTTCATGCTACTTGAGATTGACAGACACTGATAAAATTATCAAACAAATATTTGTTTTATACATTTTTCCATATTTTTATGGAAGAAAGAACAGGAAATTACTGTAATCCCCTACTTCCTTCCTGAAACACTGTTTCCTAGAGTGTTACAGTAACACTGGAAGTGTTATGCCAGGTAGTCCTTACAATGACAGTGGTTCAGGGTCACTGCCTTCTTACTGAAGAGGCAGGAAATGTGAACAAGACTGTGCTGAATGCAATCTGTCCTGAATGAGCTTTCAGAAAGCTTCTTCCTTTTTAAAAGGTGGAATAAAAGATAACTCAGCTAATTTTCTTTCACCGAGTCTCGTCCTTATCCATATGACAATGCTTGTGCATTCTAGCATCTGTTAAAGCTGCTGGCAAGACACACTGACTACCTGTTGTGGTACCTGTATGTGCCATTATTCTGCAGAGCATAAAGAATTAGCTACAGCAGAGTGCAGTGTGATTAAGGTGGTGGAACTTCCTCTCTGACCTTCCCACTTGTGAAGAGCTACAAAATGAACTCTATTCATGCTGTTGTTTAAGACACCAAGCCAAAAAATTTTCAGGCTGCAACTTTTGATGGAAAGGTCAGAGTCTAATTTTTGCTGGAGACTGGGACTCCCATGGGACTTCCTGATGCATCAGCAGTGCAGAGATCAAACAGCTGAGCTCACAGCATCAGTCTGGGGCCAAAGCAGACTATTTCCCCTTCTCAGCCATACTTTAGAGAAATGGTTTTCCCCCGGGGAGTCACAAGGGTTTGGGTTTGTTTGGAGTGGTACTAAACAGCCTGCTACACTTCCAGAATAACCGTCTGACCAAGATTGAGGGGCTGCAGAGCTTGGTGAATTTGCGGGAGTTGTACCTCAGCCACAATGGCATCGAAGTCATCGAGGGACTGGAGAACAATGTGAGCAGGCTTTTGCTGACTGTGCAACACAATTGTTGCCCTGAGCTGCTTGTGTTCGTGGCTTTTCTAGAAGTTTTTGTTCCTTGCTTTCCCCAGTTAGGTGTGGGTTCCTGAGTCTCTTGAGAGACCACAAATATCCAAGAGTTTGTTGTATATTAAAGTATCTCGTGTGGGTAAAGATGCTGCAGATATTCTGGAGTAGAATTACTTCGATCACACGGGGAAGGGAGACGTGGTTGAAGTGGTTGAAGCAGTAGCCTGGCTGATCCTCAGGGAAGGCTCCTGGACACAGCTGGCTGGCTGCTGCAGCCTTTCAGACAACAGCTTAGTGATGACCTTGAGTGCTTTTCAATGGGACAAAACTGGAGCTGGGAGTAAGGCCAGCCATGGCATGCAGCTTGCCTTCCTGTCAGTGTACATGTCTGTCTTTTTGGATGGGATGGGTTTCTTGGAAGCCTGTATCATTTTCATTCTCACCCAGCAAAAGTTTTTCTAAAATTGTAGAGTTTCCTGCTGCTAAGAGTTTGGTCAATTCTGGTGCTCAAAGGGACACTTTGGATCTGATTTTTAATCTTCCTCTTAATGTACTTTGAGGAAAGCTGACTTTTTAGGAGCCCTTGGCTGGCAGCTGCCATCCAGCCAGTAACTGCCTTCATTTTTGTCACATGGCTTCTGGGGGTCAGTAGCCCAGCTTGATTGAGAACAATCTTCCTTGTTCTATATAGGCAGAAAGACTTGAGCTGAATGTGAGCAGCTGGCAATAACATGTCTGCTCCTGACAGTTTCCAGCTCTGGGCATGGAAAAAGTGGCACAGAGAAGATGAAAGGAAATCAGATCTAATATTTTTGTGTTTGCTTTGTCTAGAACAAACTCACAATGCTGGACATTGCATGCAACAGAATTAAGAAGATCGAGAATATCAGTCACCTAACAGAGCTCCAGGAGTTCTGGGTAAGCACAAGGCAGAGCGGTTCCCCAAAATGTTCTGTGCAACAGTGGGGGAAACGCTTTTGATGGCCAGCATATGGACATGTGTGCCTTGGAGGGAACTCCCCTAGTTCTGGTGATCAGCTTTAAGATCTTGACAGTCTGCATGGATGGAGTGTGTGGTGGTTTTCCCTAGGAAAGATGCAGAGCTTAAAAATTTCTTTGCCAGTCTTGATGAGTGGTAAGAAGCCTGTCTCTGAAATGGGCCCTGCCTTCATGCTCAGGTTGGTTATGAAACAGCCCCACATGTCTTATTTCTGCAGCTCTTCTTTCTCTAAGTGAGAATGACAGACTACCAGGGGAAGCACAGAGCTTGTTCAGAGCAGAGTTCATATGTTTATGGTGTTATAAATATGAAGAAAATGAAACCAACCTCTGGTTCCATTCCTGTGAGGCAGATAACAGCTTAGGTTTGCTTCTGTTTCTTTTTGGTGCCCTGAATTGCTGAGCTCTCTAGCTTCCCTAAGTCAGGTCAGGTAATTCAGAGATATCCTATCCTGAAGCAGCAGCACTGTGCCATGTTTGGGAGCTGTGTACAAATGTGCTCATGTGACAAAAAGAAGAAGCTGCAGATGTTCATGAGCTGGCATGTGCTTTAGCTCTTGTAGAATTTCTGCATTCAAGAATAAGAGAATAAGAGCTGTGCTGTACAGTGTCTGTCATTTGGAGTTATTTAAACTCTTTGGCAGATACTGAGAGAAAAGGAGGAGAAAGCAGCTTCAAATGAAACCCAGCTGGAGTCTGGAGCCCAGGCTCCTTAGATTGTTTTCTTCATCTTGCAGTGAGGCTGAGGAGACAGCCAGCAGCGTTACCTGGTCATGTGTGTCTGTAAGGAACTCTTTAAGGAGCAGGACATTTAACATGACATCTTTTGGGCAGCAGAGGTGAGGCAAGGCAGTGTGTCTGGTGTGGGGCCTGTCCTGATGCCGTGCAATTCCCTTCTGTCTTCCTCTTTGCTGTTGCTCTGCTAATAGGAGGTGTCTGCACTGGTTGCACCTGAAAGGACAGGCCAGAGCTGAACTTGGCTGGATTCCTTTGCAAAAACACTAGGGTGTTTAGAGTCCTTTGTCAGAGCAGAGCACTGGCCAAGACCTGTTAGCTGAGCATGGAAAATGCCCTCCTGGCTTTGTTCCACTTCAACACCACGTTTAAAAAATACTGACTTGTTTGAAAAGGAGCAGGGCAGAATTTTCAATGGAAACCAGTGTTATATCTCCCAAGTTATATTTTTTTTTCATTGACTGCACAGTTGAAGCTACATAAAAATGTCCTTTAACACCTTAAGTAAACAGAATTCAAAATCCTAGACCCTGTAATAGTCTTCTAGCAGTTTCCCAGTAGCACATCTCCTCCAGTGGAGGGACTGAGACATCTGAAGGTTGAGTGACTTGGCTGAAGTACCGTTTTGATGAGCTGCAGCAGAGTGAGACAATCTAGTGAGGTTTTTTTATGTTTTATATGAAGTGCTGCAGTGAGTCTGTATCCAAAAGTGAAGGGTGCTGTTGTCTCAAGGTTGAGCAGCATGTGGCTACATTGCAGCTTTGCTTCCTTGTTGGGCAGCTGAAGCACTCATTCCTTTGTGTGCAATTGCTGAGCCAACAAAGAGGCAGGAGAAGAACCCAAATCAGAGAGCTTGGCATTTCCTCTGGAGTGTAGAAGCAGGTTTTACAGGGAAATTTATGTAGAGGAGAGAGGAAAATGTTGCTTTTCTTGACAGCTTGGGACATTTTTTAATGTCTCCTGAGAAGTCATAAAAGTAAAGATGGATGTCACAGTGGAAATAAATTACAATATAAAAATTTCCAGTCCATAAATGCACAATGGAGTGGGAGATGGTGTAGAGACTGGCTTGGTGCCTCGCAGGCTCTTTCCCAGCAGTGTTTGGACTGGATCCAGTGTCTGAAGGGTGGAGCATCTGACCAGCATCCAGGACAGTGTGGGGGAAGTTGGTTTTAGTGCTGAGGCCTGGGATGTGAGACAGGAAAGCTCATCTCAGAGGTTCCAGAGGTTCTACTTTGTAGACAAAGTGTTTATGATCCTGTGCAGCAGTGGTGCCCCAGTAGCAGTGACACAGTACTATGACTGCTTTCCTTTTCTTGGGGGTACCTGTGGGTGTGAATGTGCCTGTGTGTGCTCTGCAGATGAATGACAACCTCGTTGAGAGCTGGAGTGACCTGGATGAGCTGAAAGGAGCCAAGAATTTGGAGACTGTATACCTGGAGCGAAACCCCTTGCAGAAGGACCCCCAGTACCGGCGGAAAATCATGCTGGCCCTCCCGACTGTCCGGCAGATTGATGCCACATTCGTTCGATTCTGATGCTCTTGCTGCCCTCTCTCCCCTGCCCTCCTCCAAGAAATGTCCCAGTGGGGTTTTTTATCCACTCACCATTCCCCAGGTCTTCAGTACACTGACACTCACAGGGCAAACAGTCAATAAAAACCACTGAAACCAGGTCTCGTGTACAATGCACTCATTGTTTTTGAAATGTTATTATTATTATTATTATTAAATCTTAACACAAGAGCCTTCAGTGTGCCTGTGTTTATTTTATGGGGGAAGTTTTACCAGAAGGTGTTTGCAGCAGACTGAAGCCATGTGAGCCACTTGCTGACCACTGCTGACTCTGTGCCACACGTTCAGGTTAGGAATCTCCTTGCAAACACCACATCCGGATCAAGGCTCAACAGTGGCCTGTAAAAATGTGAAAAAAATATCTGGTGAAGATCCCCACCCAGGTTAGTTTGCAAGTATGAGTCAGTTCTAAATATCTGGTGATACAACATGGGGCTGCACGGGGAGTTGCCTTCTTGTACTCATGTTTTTAAGCACAGCTGTGAGCTCATGAGAGGACTAGGGACAAACTGGTGTTAATATATTAATGTGAGCAAGGTAAGGGTTTGGTAGCACACAGTATTTGCAGTCGGAAAATCTGAATCACATCCTGCTTCTACTGAAGGTGGCAGTGTGGCATTGCTGTCCCTCTGCATCTGTGCTTGATACAGGCCATTGAACTGCATCTCTCCAGCTGAAAAACCCTGGGAAGCACTTGCCATCTGCTGCTGTGTTTGTCCAACAGGCATGTCATCAGTTCAGGGGAACAAGGAAAACACAGGAGGGGTGCTTGAAAATGCTCCTGGTGTCAGTTTGATTCATTCTGCTCTGACATGAATTTGAATCTTTGAAAGAGTGGGATGAGTCCCTTCGTCAGCTGGAGACCAGGAATATTAAGCAGGACCATGTGGTCCTGTGAAATATTTTAGTTCCTCTTTGTTCCTTTATTTCCTCTTTGTGGGCTGCGTTGCATTTGCTCACCGGCAGCTCTGCTGTGGATTGTGATGCTGCTGGAGGTGGTGTGGTGATGGGGATTGACTGGGGAACCTGCACCCCATCTTGTCACTGAGCTGGGAATGTGGTGAGTTGCTTTGAGTCCCTCAAAGTGCCACAAACCCTTCCTGGGGTCTGTCAAAGCAGTGTCTCAGTTACTCTCTTACATGGGTGCTGTACCCCCACCCTGTTCCTGGGCTGTGTCCCCTTGACTGGCAGCACCCAGCAGGCAAAATACAAGCTGAAATCCCTTTCCTTGTGAACCTTTCCTTGTATCAGACTTGGTCCTGGTGTGGGAAACCATCCCCCAGGAGCTGAGCTGGCAGCAGGACAGCTGTGAGAACAGAGACCTGCAGGAGAGATCTTGCTGCCATCCACAGGACTTGGAGAAAGATGTTTCTGGACAAGCTTCACTGCTGGGATACACGTAGAGAAGGTACCCAGTGATCTGACTCTGGATTTCTATCCCCTTGTAAATACAGCCTTGATTTGTGGATTTTGGGGTCCAGGGGAGGATATGCCCTGCCATGGGGGCCTCTCACAGGCAGGGAGACAGGGCTTGCAGGGGTGTGATGTGTTTGTGTTCATCTTCAAGGTCAGCTGCCAGGCTGATCCACACCAGCACAGTCACCCCAGTGCTGCCCACATAAACATGTGCAGGTGACAGCAGCCTTATTTTTTATCATCTGCTGGAAGTCAGCACATGACTCATGTGGAGAAGCAGGTGGTGCCTTACCTGCTGCTGAGGGCACCTGCAGCCTGCTCTGCTCCTGTGCAGCAGCTCCAGCTCTGGGTGCCTCTGCAGATGAGGGGCTGTGGTGCCCAAGCTTACAGGGGAAGAGGGTCAGTGCCTCAGTGCTCCTCACTGTCCCACTGCATGAGCAGCTGCATTTCTGCAGGGCTCTGATGGGGTTTGCAGCCTCCTTGCTTTCCAGGGGACCCAGTGATCACAGTCACCACTTTTGTCCCATGAACAGCTGTAGGATCCCACTTAATTTTGCTTCTGAACTTCTCCAGAGCCCCATCCCTTCTTTCCCTGGATCCTGAAAAGCAGGTTCCTGAGCCTTTGGGCAGGGCTGAAGGACAGGGGAGTGCTGTGGCAGGGGGACTGTCCCATCAGAGAGTGGGAGCCCTCCTATGGCCACAGGATACCTGGGACTGAGGCAGTGCTGTGACCCCTTCTGCTGTGACCCATTCTGGGACCCCTCATCAGCCCTTTTGTCCTACCTTGGGAAGCAAGAAGAGGGCTCTATGTGAACCAGATAAGCCCTTCTTTCCCTGGGGCTGCTCTGGATGCATTCCTGGACTCAGTGCCAGGGGTGCTCACTCACAACTCCAAATGGCTCCTGCATGTTTGTCGGCTGTCCCAGAACACCTGAGCTTTCTGGAGTTCTGCAATGAGGAGCTGGGTGCCAACTTGGAGAGACCCTACACTGGCCTTCCCAGATGGTGTGTGCTGTGGGAATTCCTTCCCATGCTCAGGGGCTGATCGCTGTGTGCAAGCAGGCTGAGGGTCCTGCTGGGCAGCCCAAGTGGATGCTCCATGGAGCTGCCACAGGAGCTTCTGGTCATCGTAGGGGCAAGCAGATCCATCAACAACGTGCAGGAGGTGGATATCCCGTGAGTACACCCTGGCTTGCCAGGGCCATCATGTGTCCCTGAGCTCGCACAGGATGCCAAAGGCGTGTTCAGTAGCAGAGGACATGTGGCCCTTCTTTTTTCTCCTCCAGGAAGCTGAAGTGCTGGTGGCACAAGTGGAAGCTCCTGTCAAGCAAGAAGGTGGGTGAGGAGGGAGAGTTGGCCTGGTGGAGCAGGCACACTGGGTTATGGCCCACCCATAACCACCGCTGGGGGTTAAAAGGGCTGATTGGTGAGTACCTGGAGATGGATAGGGATTGGCCTCAGGCTGGGGAGTGCTGAGAGGTGCTGGGAGAGAGAAAGCTGGGGTAGAGAGGCAGGAACTACAGGAGTCCCCCATACAAAGGAGCTTTCACCCCAAGCAGCCTGCAGGGGCTGGAGGGAGAAGGGCTGCCCCACTCCCCATGGATTGGGACTGCAAGATGCTGCAGTTAATGATGCCATCTTAGTCTGCCCCTCCCTGCTCCTCTTTCTTCTTCATCTTTGTGATGAAGCCAAACTGCAGAACTAAAAGGAAGAGGGCAGCCTGTCTGCTGGCCCCTCTCTTTGCCCTGCTCAGCAACTGGGTGGAGATCTGCTTGGGTGCCCACAAGCGCATCTGTGACTACCAGTGGCCTGTAGCATTGGCATCTGGTTCTCCCTCCTGGAGGTCATCACTCACCTGGCCATTGTCAGCAACGTGTGCTGAGGGGGCAGAGGGGCATGAGGAGGCTGCAGGTGGAGTAAGGGAATTGGGGGAGAACTCATTTGGGTGTTGCAGGATGCAGCATGATGAGGGGAGCAGCAGTGCTCAGACTGGCTCTGCCTGTGCAGAAGGTGCAGCTCCAGCCGTGGGCAGTGGGCAGCTGTCATGCTCTGGGCCTTGCTTGGCAATAACTGGGGGAAGAGAACAGCTGTCTGCTGTCCCAGACCAGTGTCATGTCTGGTATGTCAGGCTGAGGGCAAGGAGAAGCAGAAAGCCACCTCAGAAGCACAGGGCATGAAGGAGGGTAGGGATGGGGTGTCCCCCAGCTGCAGGATCTGCTGCAGCACATCTCCCTGCTTCCAGGCCTTCCTCATAGCCTTCACCTCTGATTTTCTGCCCCATGCATACTACAGGTACATCCACAACAGCAGCTTCAACATGAACTTCACCTTGGTGCACGCACTGTGGGACTTTGTCCTGCAGAGCAACACCTAAACAGCTGGGAGCCTGCTCCTGCCTTGGCTGGCTCCTCCTTCCTTAGCTTTGGCTCTTGCCTTTCTCTGCCTCTGCCACAGCAAACGTTCTGTTCAGCAGAGCAACTTTTGGCCAAATCCACATTGTCCAATCATTTCCTTGAGGTCCTGGGAGCCCTCACTCATGCCAGGGCTGGGTGTGTGCTGGACATGTCTGTGTGCAGGGCAGTGGGGAGGGCCACGGGACACCACGGGGCACTTTTGTTCAGAATAAACTGCCCTGGAGACAGGTTACCTGTGGGACTTGGGTCCCAGAAGAAGCCGGCTGAGGGCTGGTTCTGCTGTGCTCTGGCATGCCAGGTTGGGAACAGGAGTAACTGCTGGGAAGCTGAGTCAGTACCTGCTGCACTTTGCTCCCTCAGATAGAGCATTCATGGACCAGGAGAGCAGCCTGACCTTGACTTAGTGGCAGCTGCTGGCTGCATGCTCGGGTTTCATCATTACCTTTGAGGTACCAGTTGCTGAGTCCAACTGGGTGGCCCAGGGTGTGGGGCTGGGGTAGGGTAAGGACTCACCATGGCAGCCAACTCACACCTCCCATCCACTTCCAGCATCTGGGTTTTGTTGCTGGTTGTGACTGCATGGCTGGTACCCGGCATTCCTGAGGCTGTGGAGGTTAAGATGAAGCATGAACAGTACCTGGCCACAGGCTCTGGCTGTGGAGTGGCTGAGCAAGAGGGACCATGGCTGGTGCCTCCCCTTCCTGCCTTACACCAGCAGCATCCCTGGCACCAGCTACCCGTAGGCAAGCAGGTAAGTGTTTCCACAGCCCCCTGCCCCTTTCCTGCTCTCACCCCTTTCTTCGACCCGCTGCTTGCCATAGCAAAAGCTCAGGCATACAAACTTCTAGTCTTTGAATGCCTGGCTGAACCCATCCCAGTATGGGCTGTCTTGGATCTCACCCCACCAGCAGAAATAATACCCACCACACTCCAAGCTGTTTCAGGTTTTATTTTAGAATTTATAAAATTCCAGTGTCATCCATACTCAGGAGCCTTTTTACATGTTTGCATATAGTCTCCAAATTCCAAAGTTAAGGCCAAGGGATCATTGCTATGGAAACATACAATATGGAAGACGTCAAAGAGAAGAAATGGACACATGCCACAGTCTGCTGCAGAAGGAGGGTGGTGGGGGGACAGTACTAGGTACAATCACTTTGTGACCTTCTTTAGAGTGGAAGGTTGGGCTGTGGGGCATAAGCCCAAGGCAGTGGATGCCCTGGATGTAACTCAAGCCTTGCTGTGCAACTGGTGAGGGCATGGGGGCATAAAGAGGAGGGGGTGATAGGCTTGGTGATGCAGGGCAGACCTAAGCTACAGGGTATTAACCATTTCCTGACAGATGCAGATGGGAAGGTACCTCCCCTAATTCTCCTTCTCCCGTGCTGGAGGCAAGGCCACCCTGTCCTTCAGGGGCAACCAGGCACCCCACAATGGGCCATGGTCTGTTTCACTCCGTTCTCAGACTAAAGGAGAGCACTGTGAGGTTTTGGTTTGACTTCTGCATAGCAGTCTCTGTCAAGAAGAGCTGGAGCAGGAAGGAAAAGCATCAGCATGTTCAGCCTGTCCCAAGGAGGGAAAGGCAAGGTGGCTGGGCTCAGCCTGCCTGTTGTGCTCTGTCAGTAGCACTAGAGAAGAGAGGCTAGGGACTCCTGCTTGTCCAAGAACTGAAGCAGCTGGGACAGAGGAATGGCTCAGACTACAAGCTCTGTAGGACCGATGCTGGGGCATACAAAAACCCCATGCCTCCCTTCACAAAGATGTGGTTTTCCTCTCACTTGCTGGAGGAGCTCAGACACAACACCCTTTGAGCAAGCTGTGGCAGGGCCCAGGTGCAAGCAGCCCCAAGTACAGATTGTGGATCACCCTCTACCACATGATGGAGGTCTCAGGAAGGCTCAGCACACACATCAACCCCCAGTGCTGTTGGAGCAGAAGCTTAGCTCACACAACCTCTGCAGGCCATGGCTACGGCACAGTTGCACCCGCAGCCTTGGGGCCAAGCCTTGTGCTAGCTCATGCGCTCCTACGGATTCACAGCCTGCCTCAGCACCACCATGCTCTGCTTCCCTCTGGAGCAGCTCTCACAGCTGTGCGGAGACACAAGGCTCCTCTTGCTTCTGCTATGGCTGCCCAGGTGACAGCTTGAGTAGCTGCTAACCCATGGCCATTGAGAGGCCCCCATCGTATTGATGTTTGAGGTAGAAAGAAGGCAAAAAGGAACGGTGTGACTGCTGCTCGTGCTGAGCTGCTGCAGCACTCACAGTGGGCTACAGCTTCTCCAGGCTCTGCATCCCACCAGCTGCTCCTGATCCAGTCACTGCAGCAACCCTGGCCGAGCCAAACCTGTCCCATCCAGCCACACTGCCATGTGCTGGCTCTCCTGCCTGCTCACACTGCTAGGAAGGGGGAACAAGGAGTGGGGTCTGTCATCAAGCACTGGAAGACCGGTCAAGCGTGCAGGCTGGGGTTGTGCTTGGTGTGGCGCAGGGACACGCGCTCACTGGTGTTTTCCTGATCAGGGTAGACATACGTTGTTCTGGCCCCTTCCATCTCTGTTGTCTCTACAGCCTATTGAAGGTTTTGTTTCTTTAAAAAGCAGATTTCTGACCTTATATTTTAAGCTCTCCCCACAGTCAGCTATCAGCATTAAATGAATTTTTGGCAGTTAAAAGGAAAAAAAGTTGATTGCACTCTACAAAGGTAAGGTAAGGCCTGGGATAAACACAAAGGAAAGAGGGCAAACATTTTGGCTTTAGAAAGTCAAGGAAATTTATTTCCTGAGGTCATGAGACAGGAAGTAGATTCCTAGCCACAGTAAAGGAGGTCTCCTAATGAAGGCGAGAATGCCTAGTCAGACATGCTCAAGAGCAGATTGCTCTGCTAGCGCTTGGGAAGCTGCAAATCTTAGCCACTTGAAGTCAATTATGAAGGTTCTAACAAAAACACACACATTTAGTGTTTGAATCTGAGTGGAAGTCTTGTTCCAAAGGAGGAAAGAATATCCATCAAGAGATGAGGGTGGGTCCTAGACACGGTGATTAGCTGAGGGGAGCAGGATGGGGTCTAGCACTCCAGACACCATTAGGAGACCTCTTGGGACAATTGATATGTGCTCCAGCCGCTGGGTCAGATTTCAGACAGGAAGTATTTGTGGCAGGTTAGTGTCAGGTCAGCGGGCTGGAGGAGTTTCTGCTTCCAGGTCATTATCGTTTGGGTCCCCAGGGAAGAGTCTTGGGGGCCACTTGAGCCCCAAAGCTGGGGAAGTCTTCGGAACTGCTCATATCAGGGGCCTAGAGCAAACAAAAAGGGAACAAGTTAAGCTCCTGCCCTGCTGCGAACTTACACCAAGAGGCCCTGAGCTAAGCAGCATCGTTGATATCCCAGGAGGAGAGACAATTGGGAAGACAAAGAGGATCACTGTGGCCCCAGAACAGCTAGAGGTGACAGTGAGGAGGGTGAAGATAAGGTGCAAAGGGCTCCAAAGGTCCCAGCTCAGTAACTGAGACACAGGAGCAAGGTCAGTCCAGCCCTGCAGCAGCACTGGGGCAGCTGAGGATGAGCTACCACATGTCCCAACTCAGAGCTGCAAACACTGAGCCAGCGACTGAGCTGCAGCAAGAGTCTCAAGTCCCAGGCTCTATCCCTACACCTAAAAATAACACAACCTGGCAGGACACTTTCTGGTAAAGATCCCCCATTCCCTAACAGCTCCACAGTGGTGTAGTCAGAGTGGACAAGACACTGGGAAAGTGCTTTGAAAGCTGGACAGGAGAGCCCAGGCCTATGCTCAGGCCACAAAGAGCAGCAAAAAGCTGCTTTGTCTGTCACCAAGGAGAGAGGGTGCTCTGTGTCCCCAGCACAGACAGAAGCGTCCCCATACCCTGTGCCCCCAGCCTGCAGCACAAGCAGCACTCACCTTCTCGTTGTTGACGGTGGCCCAGGGGGCATCTCTCACCACAAAGCCCTTGGATGGGGCCTTGGACTCTTCATGTGAGGAGGGCTTCATGTACACCTGCATTGCCTCGTTGTCCACCACATCTGCAAGCTGCAGTAACACAACCAGTGAGGGGGGATCTGGATAGCTCCTCAAACTGGAATAAAATGCCTACCCTTCCATCTCACCACACTGCAACCTGTTCAAGCTCAGCAGCCTGTTCTACAATGACCAAAAATGGTGTATCTGCACTAGTCTGAGGGATACAACTTTTAATTGGTGTAAGCTCCTACAAGGCAAGAGCACGCACATCCTGGGGTGTCCCAGCATTCTCATTCACTGTCCTCTCCTGGACACAAGGGACAGTCCAGCTGGTTTGAGGGACAGCTGCAGTGGAGGCTGACAGCCACCTGCACAGGGCTCAGTTTCTCTAATGCAGTGGAAAAAAAGACCACATGGACATAGTTCAGACATCCTCTGTAGCAGGGGAAGCTCTTGCTAAGCCCCATCACAGATTTGCTGAACACTTACATATTCCTCCTCCAAGTTCAGGATGTGATCAATAGCTTCTTCCACATTCTCAGGGAGTCCTGTCACAGTCACACAGTTGGGGTCAGGAGCTCCACTCTGGGGAAAGCGAATATCTACCTGTAACACAAGGAAAAGCACAAGACTTAGACCTGCACGTCTGAAATGTCAGAGACTCCTCATGACCCTTGTCACTGGAATCACAGATCACTGATGCCCTAATTACTGTCTGTTCACAGACACAAGCCTGTTTCAGATCTTCACAGCTCAGACACTGAGGGGTAAGCAAGTATATAGCTGGCCCCAAAGCTTGCCCAGTTTCCTGTAGGGGAGAGCAGAGCACTCTAGTAAGGACCTAATTTCCAGCAGCCCCTGCTGCTCTCACTCCCGGAGGCTCACTGTTTTCTGGGCACCTCTGCAGCAGCGGCAGGAGAGCGGCTGCATTTCCAGACAGTGTCCTCACACTGCTGCAAGCATTTTTACCACTGAGCCATCACTACAAAGCACAATAAGCTTTCTGTGTTTGCCACAAAATAATCCTGGCTGACAATCGTTTTATAGAGCTGGCCTAGTGCATCCCATACACAAGCACTGTGCCCTCTCACACCCTGCCTTTCAGATGGATGCCAGAAATCTAAACAGGACAGGACCAAACCCAAAGGCTGCTCATTTGGGAACCAGTTTGTTTCAGTAATTGAGCCCAGCCAAAATGCAAGTCTCCAAAATCCCATCCCTCAGTATTCACATTCACTGCTGCCCTTGCAGTAAAGCCTGCTGCTGATGCAATACATTATCAGGGCAGAGGTCCCTGACCTTCCCGGAGCCAGCTGATGTTGCCACCTCTGCAGCCCTGAGAATACACCATGATTCCCAAAGTCAAGGGGATCCACAGTGGCCTAGAGAAAAGCCAGAGGAATTCCCTGAGTTCAGCTCAAATAGCTGGGGGGGGGTCTGGGGACAGCCTCCTCACAGAGCCTCCCAGCAAGAGGCCTGGTTGCCCACTTCCAGTAATCAGAGTAGCTCTGCCTCTCTCAAGATCAAATGGGACCCTGTCCGCAAGAAACCCAAGAAAAGGGCTCCAGAGAGGGACAGAGCCCAGTGCTAATCCAGAGCACCAAGGAAGCATTCTCAGGTTCCAGTTCTGTCTGGGTTCCAGCAAAACAGGAAAAGCTCTTGGCCTGGCTCCCAGAGAAAAATAACTCAGAGCTGAGGTGTGAGGATGCTTTAGCTGGTGTCTAGCTACAGTGTCCAGACAGCCTGGCTGCCCTGGGCATACCAGGGTGCCCTGGGCCAGGGATGCAGCTCATATGCTGGGGGAGTTGAAGGTGAGCAGGGCCGCACTGGCATTTCTTTCATGTCTGTTCTAACTGAAGATGCTGAAAAGGCACAAGACACAAGAACCACAAGATGTGAGCCTCATTCATCACCAAGCTCTTTACACAGGAGTACGTGGCTGCCCAGGCCCAGCCTGGCACTGACCTGTGTGGCACTGCCCTGCTGCTCACCTTGAACTCATCCATGATTTTGCGGATAGCTTTTCCACGTGCACCAATGATGCGTGCATGAACACGATGGTCCAGAGTCACATCCTCGGAAACCATCTGCTCCAGCTCACCCACGATCTTCATGATGGCATCCCGGGCAGCCTCAGCATTCTTCTCATAGCCAGTAATGGTGATCTGGTCTTGGGCCTGGGGCACAGAAATGTGTGAGACCAAGCTCATAAGCAGCTGAGCAAGCTTTCTCCCTGCTAACCCCCTTTACCCTGCACCTTATCCAAAAGCAGTGGAGAGAGTATAGAACTCTTGAGAAGATGCTCAGAGACAACCACTAGCCATCCTTGCACTCTGTCTGATCTCTCACCTGGCTTTCATCATCTTTGTCAGGGAACTGGATGTTGACCTCATGCTCTGTGCGTATCTGAGTGATCACTGCTCCCTTCCTCCCAATGATTTTAGGGTGGTACTTGGGATCTACAGTGACTGTCAGTTTGAAGCTTCGTAGGGCCTGGAAAAGGAGAAGCAGAGTGAGAACAATGAACACACTGTGGCTGTTCCAGTGATGTCCACTTAAGTCACAGCATTTCCTTCTGGCATCTGAGATCCATGGAACAGATTTTGCAGGGCTACGCCTGAGCACCCAAGCCATCCATCCACTGGAGCCTTGTGCTTTTGCCAAGTTCAGAAGGAAATTGCTAACAGCAAACAACCACCCAACTCATCCCTAACCTATTATTCAGGGCTATGATAAGGATAAGGATATGAGGATAGGCAGAGAGACACTGGCAGCACAGTGAGGTTCCCACCCGCAAGTGTCTCAAAAGTACATGAAGGTGTGAGAAAGACCTGGTCAGTCCAAAGCCACGTTCCCAAACTCTGTCTGTTCATGGTAAATGAGCTGCATTTGAGTAACCCATTTATGACCATTCCACACCCACAGAGCAGCTAAGGGTGCCCCTAAAAGATGAGGTGTTCCAGGAGTCTTCACCCAGAGGCTGAGGCCATGTTTGGCTGGAAGGAAGGAGGAGAGGCACAGGCCTTACCCGATCCTCTTGTTCAGCTTGCAGCTCCTTCACTCTTTCCAGGAGCCCAACCTTGGCACGGTCCAGGTTGGTAGCCAGCCCAGTGATTGTGATGATATCTGACTGCAGCTCAGGAGCAGGCACCTGGATGTTCACCTGAATAACAAGTAGTGATTATCATTTTGTATCACTGCTCATTCTGCATCGCTTGTGATTCCTCTGACTGCAAGCTAGCATCTCACTGGTCTCACCTGACACCAAGACCAGCTCCCACCCCGGCAGCCTAAAAACCACAGAATGGCTGAGGTTATAAAGGACCTCTGGAGGTCACCAAGCTGGCCACCTGGAGTCAGTTGCCTGGCACCATTTCTAGATGGTTTTTCAATAAAAGTATTTTTCTTCATCCCCTGTACTGCCCTAGAGAGGCCAGGAAACAAATATATTTTCAACAACACTGACTGCAGCCAACCTGCATCAGCCCCAGAGGCTCTGGAGAATTCTCCTGAATGAGTAGGCACAGCAGAGCTGTTTCCCAGGGCCGAGGAGAAAAACAACTCTCATACTGATGAGGAATTCCCTGCAGATACCAAACAAGTCATGCAACACTCACAACAACATCAACACCGATCGTACAAACGTACCAAGCCCTGGATCTAGGGTCCAAAACACAAAGGGATCATTTTCCTATTATGGAGCCTTGGATTGCACAGCAGACCTGAGTATGTTGTAACTGTCCAAACCTCCGACACGGTCACTTACAAATTCTCCAGGACAGAGGAGATGGAAGGAAGAGTAACAACTTACTTCAAACTCATCCATCATTTTGCGGATCCCACTTCCTTTCTGGCCTATGATGTAACGGTGAAGATCAAAGGGAACTTCCACCTCAATGGTGACAGGAACCAAAGCCTGCAGGGGATGGAGCATGGTTTACCAGTGGAAAAACTTCTCCTGTCTTCTAGCTTGCCATATAGTTGCCCAAAAGAACATCTTGCTGAACAGAGGTACATTCCCTTGTAGTCAGGATACAAATTTGACAGGAAGAGAGGACAGCTGGGAACACCAAAATGACATGATGCATGTTTTCGAAAAAAGCCATCTGAAACCCCACCTGTGGGACAAGTTGTTTTCACATCCTTGGCTTTAGTCTAGCAGAGACTTGCAAAACAGCACTACAGAAGCACAGCAAGGTCTGCTGAACCTGGAATGACTCAGCCTCAACCAGACTCCTCCTCTTCCCAGCTGTGCTCCGTAAAACAATCATGTCATACACTTATAGCTATTGGGGCTGCTTACAAGCACTAGTAATTGCAAAGTGAAGCACTATGATTCAAGCTTCCAGGCTAAGACACAAAGAAGAGTGGCTTCTCTTGAGCAGTGCAGACCCCCTCTATAGCCAGCATCACTGACCACTTGCATTGCAGCTGGACTGAGCAGCTTTTACTACCACCACCAAAAATTACATCCAAGCATCACCACCTTAACAGGCTGAGAAAGCCACACACCTGGAGCGCTTCCTTTGCTGCCTCACACTTCTCCCTGCGGCCAGAGATGATGATGATATCACACTTCTTTGGAGAGCTGGGATCTGTGTCCTTCCCTTCCTTGCCTTCCCCACTTTCCTCACCATTCTCCTGCACAGCTGGCTCCACAACAGGGGCTGAAAACATGGAAAGTCTTGTGTTCAATGCACTGAGCCCCCTCCTTGCTTATCATCTCCCTCCTCCAGATCCTAAGGCTCAGCCACCAGTGAGAGCTCAGAGAGACCTCACTAAGTCCATAGAGCCTTTTAAGTCAGGGTAAGTCCTTGTTGTCCCATTGTACTCTACAATGATAACATGTTCACAACACCCAGTTCACGCTGCAGTTTGACCTTCTGAAACCATCCCCCTTCCCAAGAGGACAAGGTTGATGCTAAGCCCAGATTCAAGGACACTGCAGGAACACCAGGGATCAGTTCTCTCCATACATTTTAAGTAGAACATGCCCACTGGTACAGAGTGTAGGCTACACTACACTTATTTAATAATCTCAACTACCATCCAAACATACATCCACAGGTATACCTGGGGTTTCCTCCCTGTCAGGGAATTTGATCTGAACACCATAGTCCCGGGTGATCTGTTGGATTCGGGATCCTTTGGGGCCCATAATGGAGCGGTGGAACTTTTGTGGAATGGTGCATTCGATTGTCACTTGAGCTTCCTGTGGGAAAGCAGAGTTGCTCTATTGTGATACAGCCTCTTTCACACCAGAAAACAGGATATTTGTGCATGGTGAAATCCAAAATGGACACTGAGAGGAGTCAGAAAAGATAACAGTGGCTGACGGGAAGAACTGAAAATTTCCTAGAATCATTCCTCTCTGAGAAGAGCAGAGGATTTAAAGAAGGTTTCCTTCAACTCAGGACATTAAAGGCTGCCAAGAGCAAAGCTTAAACTCTTTAATACCCTGAAGAGGAGGAAGCATTAGAAGAAATGAAAAAAAATAAAGATAGAAGGGAATAAAGCGTCAAGGTCTGACACTTGACTGCTTCCAAAAGCCAGTATTCACAGTGCAGGAAACCCCTGAAAGCAATCACTGCCAAAGGCCAGACAGAACGCACAGGAAGGCTCCAATCTTTTAATGTCTAGATGTATATCAAGGAGTGGTCTCCTACTTCCACCCCTAAAAACCAAGAAGACTGTCAGAGGAGGAAATTCATTCCTACAGCATTGCCATTTTGGAGCCAGCTGCTACCCCCAGACCAGGATCTGAAGTCTGCAGACCCTGTATGTTGACAGCAAAGGTTCAAATCCAAGAACTACCATGGGACTTGTTCACATAAAGCTTGGTCATACAGCAAGTTCAAGGAGGACACTGCTGAAGGAACAGAGTGCAGAAGAAACAGTTTTTCTACAACATACCAGGTCCTCGATGATCTCCTGGATGCGTTTCTTGGCTGCCTCCACACAATCCTTGGCTCCCTTGAGGGTGACTTTATCGCTCTGGGTACCAGAACGCGGGAAGCTGACCATCACACCACCATATTCATCTGCAATCTCACGGAGAACTTGTCCTCGACGGATGACAAAGTGGCGGTGGTGTTTGGGGTCAACCACCATGGAGTCTTCAACCACGTTATCCTGCCAACATACAACAGCCAGTCAACCCTACCTGTCCTGGTGATGGGCACAAGTTGGCTGCACTCAAGAGCAATCAGTTTACAACCTCACTCCAAGGTAAGAAAGGAACTTCCTGAGCTCCCACGAAGGGCAGCAAATGGTTTTAGGACAAGCAGCTCCTTCATGGTGACTCATTAACACCTTGCCACAGCGAGAGACAAGAAAGTAGAAAAAGTTCATACCAAGTTCTTGATGAGGGCCTCCAGCTCTTTCTGTGCCTCTTTGACAGCCTCCTCTGTTCCCATGATAGTGATCAGTTCCTGATCTTTGTCCTCAGAGGTGGGGAAGATGATGCGGGCCCCTGTGTTGTCTCGCACCTTACGGATGTTGCCACCACCCTTACCGATAAGGAATTTGTGGTACTCTGGCTTTGCACGGAGGTCCACAGTATAACTCTTTGTTTGCTGAAAGGAGCCAGAGACCCATGGAACATGTCAATATATAGAAAATATCCATCAGCACCAACAGTCAGCATGTAGATATATTACCTGCATCCACATGCAGAGGGCTGCAAAAGCAAGGTAGATGCAGTGCACCATTGAAAGTAAAAAAGGTATACAATGACTTAAATTAAAGACACTACCCCAAAGATGTTCTCAGGGCCAAAAAACTAACTGTACACTCAGCACGACCAGTGAGAATATAAGTAGAGCCTTCCCTAGGAGAAGGGTCTGACCCACACAAAAAGCAACACAATCATTTGCTAACTGACTACTGCAAGCCAGGCTCACAGAGGGAATCAACCAATTCCCAGGGAGAACTTGTTCACAAGCTGACCCCAGAAAGCTTGCTATTAAAATGACCAGTCTGCCACGACTCAGAGCAAGGTCTTGTAACCAGAAGTTCTCACATCTGAATATATGCAGTGAAATGGAAGAACTGGAGTTGAAATGCAGAGATCATGAAAAAAGTGAAGGCCATCTACAGAGTAAACTGCTTCAGAGAAGTGCAGCTAGCTACCCAAGAACATTCAAATCACAGGAACAGGGAGCCTTAACTTTGACTGTATCATCAGTCTGGCCAGAGATGCTTTACAGACAGTTCTTCTATTTATGAGAGAAGAGCTCATTGTCACAAGGATGGAAGTACAGCTTTCTTTTAATCATCCAAACTGTACTCAGATCCCTCAAAAGAGGATTTGTTCAATTGATGCCAAAGGCTTCCATGCAGAAAAGAGGGAACCACTTCAACCTCCAAAAAGAAACAGCTGGTCAAACCAACCTGTTCCTTCCCCTGTAAGGCAAGGCTCACCTTCTCCTCTGCCAGATGTAGCAGCTGTTTCTTGGCCTTCTCCACATCCTGGGCTGGGCCCCTGATGGTCACAGTGTCACTGCCAGAGCCCTCTGTAGGGAAGTGGATGTGGACTCCACCACATTCCTCCATAATGGAGCGGATGAAGCGGCCTTTGGTGCCAATGAGGGAATTGTGGAGTTTGGAAGGAATAGAGACTTCCACCTCTGTGATGTTGGCCTAAGCAAGGACAGTACTGGGTGTTAGTCAAGCTGTAGGAACATGTTTGCACAGACTCTGCTTGCCCTCTAACTCCCATATTGCCAGGAGCTCTGCAAAGAGAGTGTGAGAAATGCCTGACCAGAGGGAATTGGGATTGGCCACTCCTAACATGTGGGCCGACAAGAGTCAACAGTCTGACATCTATATTTGTCTCCCCACTGCTGCACCCCACTGCAAGCACTTCTATATTTTTATCTCCTGTAACTCCTATATTTATGTTTTAAAGTCCCTAATCTGCCACAGGCCAGTTGTTTCACTTACCAGCTCCTTTTGGATAGCCAAAATTCTGTGGCGAGCAGCCTCACAGTTTGCTCTTTTGCCTGTGATAACAATTGTCTCTGAGTTGCTGTTCTCAGCTGGGAGATCTATTTTGGTGTTGCTTTCTTCACGGATCTGAAAAAAAAAAAATCTCAGCAAAATCATTTGAGAGGTGTCCCATGTCAGATAAAAAGGCCTTGGAGGTTTTATTTTACATTACCAATGAGCAGGGGAGACCAGTGAATGAGATTTTGCTGCAGGAAGTCACCACAATAAGCAGTGAAGACAGGAAAGATATCTCACCTTCTTAATGTTGGCACCTCCTTTCCCTATAATGTTCTTGTGGAATTGTTTGAAGATGGGAACAGAAATAGAAAAGCTGTTTTCAACCTAAGAGAGAGAGGAAGGGAGAATTGAAGGTTACACCATTCTGGCAAGTGAGGCCCCATCCCAGGAACTTGATAAACAAGCTTCTGATAACAGGCTTAGACCCGAGGAATTCTCCATATGGGACACTTCCAAGATTAAGCAAAGACATGTACCCTCTCCTATAGCCCTTAAATAACAGGTATTACTTGCTCAATACACATGGAATCATGTCCACAGTTCCCTCATCTTGAGGTGTGTCAGCCCTAGACAAGCTCTGCTCTACTCCAGGGTTATCCAGGCCTGGAAGAGAGAACAGCAGATGAAGTCTGCCTTACCAGGTCTGCCACCATCTTTTGCATGTACTTGGTGCACTTCTCCACCTCGTTTTTGGGACCTCTGAGTTGGACAATGTCACTCTTGTGTGCAGGGTCTGGGAAGTTGATGATAACCTGCAGGAAATTGGTCACTTATGGTCAACTCAAACGAATACAAGAATTGTCATGTCAGGTATATGCAAAGGTTGGGGGGATCCTGCACATCTCCTTTCCCATGTGGAAGCGGGTAACCACGTGAGCAGTCTCTGGCCAGAAGAACCACCTTCTCACATGTATTAGATTTATGAGCAGACACATTATCAGTTACATATTTCTCATAGTCACAGAGACACTACATTCATGACTTTACTGACCCTGTGTCTATTACTGATGTAGGAAATATGTCCTCTGAATCCCCTATCTCCTAGAAAGGCTTACCTCTGGGAATTTCTCCCGGATTTCCCGGATCCGCTCTCCCTTCTGCCCAATGATGGTCCGGTGGAATTTCTGCTCAATGATTAGGTCCTTGGTGCGTTCATTTTCCTGTAGAAAACAGAGTTTGCATGGAGTGTTCAGCAGGAGAGTCACATAACTGTAATTACCAGCTTGCTGCCCGACAGCTTACTTGGCATCAGTGTTTTCCTCCAGACATAATTCACTCTAGGTTGACAGAAAAGGGGATCCAAGGGAATAGAGGAACTCACACTTGTCAGGAGATCCAAGTGCTCAGTGGGCAAGGGGCACGCACCTCTGCCAAGAGGTTACTAGGGAACACAAGAGCTCAAACCCTGTGGCCTCAAAGGGATCACATCCCACTAACCATACGGGAAGCGAGTTCCAGCAGCTCTTTCTTGGCCTGTTGGACCCCCTGTGGGTCTCCTTCAATTCTGATCAGGTTGCTCTTCTCATTGTCCGGGGGAATGCGCACAGACACCTTGTAGAGATCCTTAATCCTGTTAACTGCAAGGCAAGGGCTGTGGTGACACACTCTGCTAGGGCAAGATTTGGAAGCAAAGACACCTTGACTAGAGGCTGTTTAAGAACAGGCTCTGAGGAAAGGCCAGAGGGGTGGAGCTGAATCAGGGGAATGTGCCTCTTCAATCCGGGGTTCGAGCAAGAGTAGATCCATGCTACACAGGAATCTGTACAATTAAATACTACAGCATCTGGAGGCACTAGTTCACTTGCCAGAGCGAGGCATCTGTTTCTTCCCCAGACAGCACTATATTTAGTTTAGAAGATACTCATTCATGTCTAATCCCAAATTCTCTTCTGCAGGGAAACTCACCATGCAGATTTCTACCTCTACCCCCAACCCCAACTGAGTTCTAAAACAAAATTTACATAGACCAATCAGAAAAAAGGAAAATGATAACTCTCCAACCTCCCCAAAACACAAATACTCTGCCAGGACACAACAAAGTAATCTGTTCAACTTTCCAAGACATTAAAGCCATCCCAAGGCCTCACTGCCCATTTATCTTCTTGTGCCAACTTCACTCCAGAAGGGCAGAGGCGATGTAATGGAGGCAGCACCCTGGCTGAGCTGCAGAGCCACAATATCATTGACTAATCACAGAGAATCTGAGCACAGGAAGGATGAGAAAGGAACCCCACTTACTGTTAGCTCCATTCTTGCCAATGAGGTGTCGGTGGAATTTGTGGTCAACATTGATTTCTGCATAATCCATCCGGCTGATCTACAAAGAATTGTACAGAGCTAGGCAGGGCAGGCCCCCTCTGCTGCTGCCTGTGCCCACTGCCAGTGCAGGCACTGACTCCAGCTGCCAGCTACAAGCAGCCTTGCTAGTGAGCAGAGCAGAACACTCTTCTGCTTTGAGCTGAGAGCACCATGCTTGTGAAACTTTTAAAGGGACTTAAATGCCTCTCCAGCTGTGACTGAAAGAGAATCTTTCCTTCTCTGCATCAAAAGACTAAAGATACACTCATGATTTTTTAAGAAAAGCTTCATAACCAAGATTTTTGTTTATCTGTCACACAACTTGCCTTCTGCTAGTTCTGTTAAGCCTCTGAAGATACCCACAGACATGAGCTACACTTCACCTCTGTTCTGTTGCCCCACCTTTCCCCATTTTCTTCTTATACACCATAACTAGTACCACCAACTTACCAGATCCTTGACCATGACTTCAATCTGTTCCTGAGCCACATTCACATCTTCTGTAGGTCCTTCCAAAGTGATTTTGTCTTCTCCTTCAGTGAATTCGATGTGAACCTTGAGACACAAGGCAAGGAGACCACTAAGAATTTTCCAAGACACAAACCAGGTAAATGCTGTCAGTCAGGCCTACACCATCAATCCCTACCACATAGGGTACATGTGATTTTAGAAGCAGGCAACCTACAATTCTGACCATTTCAATGTCATCTAGAGCATAAGGATTCGGTGCTGTCCTGGAGTCTGCAAGGACTTTGGAGAAGTTCCTCACCTAGCCTTTCTCCAGATACCATCTAACTCACAAGAGAGAAGCCTCATTGAGGTCAGCATTTACAGGTTCTACATCAATTCACCAAACACTAACCCATACAGCTTCCCTTGAAGGACTCAATGCTTGAAAGTAATATAGGATGGGAAGTGTTCCAGGCAGCAGAATTTGGGAGTTCCCCTGAATATTTTAAGATATGTGTAATTTCCTCCCTGGTTTTATCCACAGTAAAATACATTTCTCTCTCCACAAAGAGTGAGCTGGATTAAATCACATTCTGCTTCAACTGGTGCTAAGCTTCATCCATACCTTTGGCATCTGCTGAGTTATTTTGGCCAGGTTTTGTCCTTTCTTTCCAATGATGAAACGATGAAGCCAAGAGGGGGCTGAGACCGAGGAGACGGTAAAACTGTTGGCCTGAGAGACAGAGAAGCTGTTTGATGGACAGACCAGAAGAGGCCTTCTCAAAAATTCACTTCCAATTCCCATGCTGCACCCTCCTTACTGAGTTCTAAGCTGCATCCTCTGACAGCAACCACTCCCCTCCACCTATCAGTGCCCAGGGATGTATCTTTGTGGGGCTTTCAAAGCAGTCCTGGCCAATCCTGCCAATACCTTTGCATAGACTTCAGTCAATGCTTGCCCAAGCTTTTCAGGCTCGCCTCGCAGTATCACCGTCTCTGAGCTACTGTCAGTGGGTGGGATCTCGACAGAGACTCCAGTTTTCTCCAAGATCTCCTGCAGGGAATTACCCTTGGGGCCGATGACATACTTGTGCTGGGACTTCTTCACCTCCACAGCGATGGTAGTAGTCTTCTTTTTCTGTAGAAGCAGAGGCACTGAAGCATCAATCACAAGGGAGCAGGGAAGGACAAAAGTGAAAGGAAGAGACACAAGATGCAGTGAAGCTCAGCACCCAGGAAAGATCAAAGCAAAGGTGAGTACAGTTCTGCAGTACCCTAGCATCTGCATCTTTGCGACCTGCCTACAGAAAATCCTATTCTCAAAAATTTACAGTTTATCTGTAAAATTCTGTTTAAGATCCCTGGGACACTACATGGAAGAGACCACATACACACCCTTGCCCTTGCACAATGCCCAGCTGTCCCCAGGCAGTGCTGTAATGCAACACCATGCTATAAGCTGATTATCTGTGTTGAAATTCAGACTGGTATAAATACAGACGTAACCATGAGGAAAAACAGACCAACAACCCACAACAAGGATATTCCCAGTGACACTAGCAATGGAAAATAAACTGAAGTGAAATTTACTTTTCAGCAACTTCTACTCATGTAACAATTTTAATACTGTTAGCTGGCCACACTGTAGCTTTCACACTTCCCTCCTTCCTTTGCAGCACCTGTGAAAACATGCACCCAGAGAGTTCTTTGTGGTCTGCTAATTACCATTACACAAAAAACAGGAGATCTGTCACCTCCACGGCAAAATCACCCCAAGTCCCACTCTGCTGAGCAAGGAAATGGTAAGACCCAGGTCGACATACTGCAAGGGCTGCTGAGCAAGAGCTGACACAAGGGGCATGCAACTGAAGGATGCACAAAAGTAGAAGAAGGGAAGAGGGGCTGTGAGCAGGCGCGGGGAAGATAGGAAGCTCTAGGGACCATCCATACCTTCTCCTCATAGATCTTCTTAACACGAGCCACAGCCTGGGCCAGCTGCTCCTTTTCCCCTGTGAAGACTATCTCTGTCTTGTTAACGCTGGGTGGAGGAATGTTGATGCGTGTCCCTGTCTCCTGCATGAGCTCACTCACCAGCTTGTTGTAAGGGCCAGCAATGAAGGGATGGTACACTTTCTCCACATCCAGCCGCTCCACGGCACGCTTATCCTTGAAGAATCCAAAACAGTCCTCAGTGGAAACTGCTGTTGATACTACCATCTCTCCACATACAACTGAATTCCTAGTGCTGTCTTACTTGACACTCTTGCCCAAGCACCCTTTCCAGTTTGCAGGTTCCATCCTTTTCCATCTACAAATACCGCTGTTCCCAATTTATGACAGTCTCTAATCTCTTGTTTTATCTCAGCTGGCATATAATATGGTTCACTTCAAAATATCAGAAGTGCTTATCTGACGTTAGAGAGATGGACAAAAGGGAGAATCAGAAGGTGCAGAACATGGAAGCAGTGCTCAGCCAGCCAGTGGAACAGTATACGTCTCTGTTCACATTAACAGCGTTACCACTGGCTGTGGCCACGGTGGCTACAAACATATAAAATACCATGAAGAACCAAAATGGCTGTTCAGATAATGACATGAGAGAGATCCCAAGACTGAAGTACCTGCTCAGCAGAGATCAGCAGGATCTCGTGTCGGGCCTTTTCAATCCCTTCTTTAGTGCCAGTGATCTTGATCTGGTTGCTGGGGTCATCTGGGCGGGGGATCTGGATCTTGGTTGCAGTTTTGAGCTCCAGGTCCTGCAGCTTCTCACCATTCTTTCCAATGACAAAACGGTGGTGCTCCTTGGGGATGGCAACTGTCGCTGAAGCCTGCAATACAAAAGCCAAGCATCTATTAGAGCCCTTGCCTGTACAGGGAAAGCTTTATCAGATGCTGCTTAGTGCTACAACTGAGGAGTAAAAGCAATGCACTCTAGCACACCACTGATACTACACTAGAGGAGTTGATCTAAGGTGTCTGTATTCCAGGAGTCTTAGACTATTCCCCACTATTCCCTAAAAAGCTTTCTGTTTTCCCAGGAGCAGTACTCTGAATAAGCAAAGGCCTTCAGGCACAGATGAGGAGGTAGGTGTCTATGCTCCACTGTCTCACAGTCTCTCAGCACCAGAGAGCAACTGGGATGATGGCTCTGGGGTAGAGTTTATCTGAACTCTGATATCTGCTGCCAAGGCTACAGAGAAGAAGACATAGTCTGACTCCTAGGAAACTGAAATTCAACACCTGAAACTTATTCCAGCAGGCAGAGAGCTCAACTATGGTTACCATTACTGAGTGCTAAGGTGTCTTCAAAGCAGCACACGCTGCTTCAGGGACCACTTCTACATGGCTCCTCTTGAAAAAGAGGGGTCTCCAGAACTTTTCTCAATCTAGCATTAGAGGGCTGGTTTGTAACAGGGATTCCCGACTTCTTCCCTTCTCAATGAGTTTTTACTGACCTGAGAGCTTAGGACTGCTACTATGCTCTTGATCCCAGTGAATATGTAACTACTAACTAACTAGGCACTTACAATTCAAGCTACAATGGAAAAAGAAATAAATCAAATCAAAACCAGATCACTTTGTGTGACCCTTCAACTTCCTGTCCACATACTGATGCCAGCCAAGCCTAGGATAAGCTGCAATACAGGCACACCTTTCAGACATGAGGCCAAGTAGGAGGGATATTTGAGGGCAGTGGGGCATGAATCTGTGGTAGTACAACCTAAGCTATTTTTTCAGATGCACATTATGTAGGGTTTGTCCCATTTTCTTCCCTGGGGCAGGGTATGACACACAGGCTGAACAGCTCTGAGCAGACATGGTATTAACTATTGCATTTGCTACCTTGGACATTACACTTTAAAACATACCACGACACCTGGCTGTGATGGATCTTAATGAGAATTACTGCTTTGATAATGAACTCAAGAACCTGAAGGTAAGAAATCAAAATGCAGAGGGCTGAAAGGAGAAGCAACTCAAGGTAGGAGTCTGCAATTACTTACCAATCAGGCTCAAGTTACACAACTCAGAATCCCAATCTGAAGCTTCCAGCATTTGGCAGAACTCCCTCTTCTCTACTTTTCTTTCTCCCATCCCTGTACATTCTTCTCTGAAGGACTTCAGAGAAAGCACCATTCCATTCTCACACACTATGAATTTTGCATGAGGGGCCTGTGCCCTGCCAGCACCAGCACCTCAGCACAAAGTCACAGATTGAAGACTCCACCCTTCATGCAACACCATGACCAGTAATTAGCTTTGAACCCTATTTTAAGCCTCATTTCCATTCCAAATTGCCAACTGTATGCTTTGAAAATATATGGCAAAGCTGAATTAGTCATCTAATAACACCTCTCTGGCTTATAAGCACACACACCCAAGGGTCTCAAAAGCATTCAGGAGTCTTGAGGAAGAGCAAGGATCAAGTGAGAAACAGTTAGCTGCCCTCACCTGAGTCTGCAGTCGAGCAACAATTTCCTTCCGAGCCTTCATGACTGCTTCCAGCTTGCCAGAGACCATGATGGAAAGGCCCTGGTCCTTTGCAAGAGACAGCTCCAGGTGAGCTCCTGTCTTCTGCATGATGTCAAGGCAGATCTTGGCCTGCTCGCCTTCTCCAAACTGATTCATGTCCTTGTATTTCCTCTCCTCCAGCGGCACATGAAACACCTGCTCAGCCACAGACACACAGAAGAGCACAGCAAACTGTCAGTGTGCTTTTGTCTGACAGTTCTTCCTGCTCCCGTGGCCACACAGGATGTTAGTGGCAAGCTGACCTCCCAGGTTTGTGCAGCACATCAACCAGCTGTGCCCAGGGAAGTGCAGGAACACTGCAGCAGCCAGTCTGCCCCACACTAGGACTCTTCCTAAAGGGGGATTAGCACTCATTACAGGAATTCTGCAATCCTCCCTTCAGGCCTGCTTCAGCTATTTGTGGAACAGGGATGCAGAGCTCCTTCTGAACAGTTTTCCAACATATCCCTCCCCTCCAGAGCAGTCCTAGCTCTCAGCTGCAGTACCAGGGTAACATAAAACAAAGAGGCTGACACACCAAGGATTTCATACTCCAGGGAATGCCTCACTTCAACTACTTAGCCACCTTTGGGAGTGGGGAAAAGACATCCACCAACCTGAGTGATGACAGAAGCCTTTATTGGTCGAATTTTGCTCCAGGGACCACTGGGTTCCTGGGCAGTTTCCAAGCATGGTGCTTTCTCAGGGAGTGGAGGGAAGGCTTCCTTGTAGGTTGGAGGATCATTCTCTTCTTCAGAGTTTAAAGCTGTAACTGGGGTAAAGCAATTAGGGAAAATGAGTCAATTTACCTGCAGAAATGCCCCTCTTCACAGGCAGTGCAATTGTAATTAGGCACCGCTAACAAGGGAGAGCAAATGGCCCGTGCCCTGCTATTAATCCTATTACAACTACGCCTATGGGGCTGCTAAGTCTGGAGCACAACTGACATGCATTTGATGCCACAAACCACCAGCCTTGTCTGAGCTGGCACAGAGGGTGCAGAGAGTGAACATGCAAGTGAATGGCGGCAGCAAACAGCACCTTATTGCCAACTCTGTCAAGAGAGGTTCAATTACGGCAAAACAGGCTGAGCAGAAAGACATGAAAGGACCAGAGCAAGGGTGCAGATCAGAAGGGGGTAAGACAAACATAAACCCAGAGAAAAGGCAGGAAAGGGACTACAGTTAGGGCAAAGTCTAGGGAAAGCCTAGTACATTATGTACTATTACTAACCTGTACATTATGTTTGCCTCACTTGTGCACTGGGCCATACCAAATGGGGCAGTTCACAGCTGGGAATGGATGCCAAAACCCATCACTGAGTCAGTTCATATGGTTACTGACCACCCCCAGCACCTGGCTGAGCAAAGGGTGGAAATGACAGCCCAGCATGCTGATCCATGAGGCTCTCATGTAGCTCAGTGTCCCACTCATCCCAGGGCTGAGAGCACTGCTAGCCAGAACTCTCTGAAGTGTTCAGGTCCATCTCCTCACAGCCCTGCATTGTGCAGCACCACCACTGTGCTGCTGGCGGTGGAAAGCTAGAGTCTAGCAAAACACTAACTTAGGAAAGGAAAAACTACACTTTCGGGGAACCAGACACATGGAGTAAGCTTGGGTAAGAGGTTTGTGCAGTCTGGATCTAGAGGCACATCACAGGAACTCACCTTTCACTTGCTGCTGGGCCAGGCCGCTGCGGTGTTCAGCAAAGCTCTCCTGGGTCAAAACTGCCACAGAGCTCATTGTCGACTTCCCACCCACACACAATCCGGGTATGCCACTGGAAGAGATGGAAGTGGCAACAGTATTACCAACACCACGCAGGATGCACAAAGTCAGCCCAGGAAGACAAAGTATATGTTACTGAGCACTCTTCCAGTCATCCTCTTGAAAAGCACCCACAGGGTCCATCAGCTGCCCAATCTCCTTGTTGAAACAGACAGGAATTTAGTGGGGATATTTCCTCCCTACACAGAGGTCACCAAAACCAAAGCTCCTCCCTAAGAAGGCAGAGGATATGTAACCTAAGAAGGTCACTGGAAAGGGGGACACCACAAATTTTTAAAGCATACTCTAATTAATCTAAAGTACAGTCTCATTAATCTATTAATTATTAATGGTGTGCAATTTTTACACAAGTGTGTGAATATCTGGACAGTCAGTCGAAGACCATTTTTTATCCCTAGAGATAAAAGAGAAAGGACCCAGGAAACTGCCTCTTCATGAGAAACTTATTTAGGTGACTGACTTAGGGAGACACTCAGAAAGCCGCTCTGACTAGCAAGCTCAGCAACAGCAAGATCTTTGGATCTCCCAAAATAAGAACTTACCAGCTAAATGGTCAGTAGCCAGAGAGTCCGTCCTGTAAGCTGCCTGTTTGTCAGCCTGCCAGCTTTTGCTTTAAAAGAAAAAAAAAAAAATTAAAAAAATTAAAAAAATAAATTAGGTCCAAGACAACAAAGAACCATGACACCCCTGTTACTGTAACTTCCAACAGAGCACCACCTGTACCTTTCAAAGTTGCACCTTATCCAAGACACTCTCAAACCAAATTGTATCTCCCCACACAAGACATCTGTCATGTTTTACTTACTCTGCAGGCAGCACCACAAACTACTCAAACTTCACAGCAGGATGTCTGGAGTACTTACTCTTTCACCACACTGGCTACAAGAGTAGCCATCCAACATCAGGCAAAAATACAATCAATAACAGATGTCCAAGAATGAAATATCAGGGTTGCAAGCAAGACCTTCTCTAGTCAGAAGAGACTAACAACCTGAAAACCTGCCAACAACATGGCCATCAGTCACAAGTTAGGAATGTAGTTCAGTGGAGCTTGGGTGAATCAACACAGACATCCTCACAAACTTAGGCAAACACTCAGGGCTCCCTATACCCAGCTGCTGGGCAGTCCAGCTCTGCAGTTTTTATTGCAATAAGATCATGCACCAGGCATTAAATCTTGTCTCCAGACCTAAATCTAAAAGTTGGAATAAGAAAATTTACACTGACTTTTACATGGACTATTTTAACTATTACATGGACTATTTTAAACATGTACACAAGGGAGAACCAGGAAGAAAAATACACTGCTGGGAAGGGATTTCCATCTCCTTAAGCTAGATCTGCAGATTTACTGAAAAAGTGCTTAGGAATACAAGTGAAAATGTAAAAGCTAGTACAGTACACGCACTGTCAGTTGTACAATAGCCACACCCAGAGTCCCCCACAACTGTTCTGTATGCTTCTGCAGAGCCTGGACTCTCCTGAAACCCAGTGCCTCTGCCTGCTCATGGGACAAGAGGCCACTCTCCCACACACACCCTTGCAGCACTGCTTGGACCATCTTCTGTACAGTAAACTTGACGGTTGCAATCTCTGACCTCCCAATATGTTAGAAAAGGCTCCTAAAATGAGTATCGCTTCTAAAAACTCAGTGTTGCTGATGAGGTGTCTCACATTATGTTAGAGCTGTGATGCAGTAAGGGAGGCTGATGGTGACAGAATGAAAGGAGGGAGGAACAGCAAGAGCAGTGATGAAACATTCTTACAGGCCTAATCTGCATCTCAGCCAAAGCCATTGTTTTCCCCTACTTCAAAATGCCTTTAACAGGCAGAAGGCAGCATGAATTGTGCTGTCAGAGCAATAGAGCTAATGCTGCAATTAAGCCTGGAATGAGGCAGCAGGTACTGGGACAGCCAGTCATACTGCTGAAGTACAGCTGCTGCAGCAATGCAGATCTCTGCAAGGCATTTGCTGTGTACAGAAAGGGTGGACAGTAACCTGATCTTGGAGCAATCTCCTTGCTGTCCAGGGTTATGCCACGAGTGTAAGACGTGGTTACATGTCCATGGCACACGCCTGCACTGCTCAAGCTGCTGCAGATCCAAGGAAAGCAAGTTAGTGCTATGGCACCTGTTCCAGACTATCTCAGCAAGGCCTGCAGACTCTGTGGCAGCTTCTTCAGCCTGTTGGGTCACTAACGAGAGTGCCACCACCTCATGGCAAGCTCCAAAGAAAGGCACGAGGGAGAAGCATCCTAGATATCACAAACAGCTGTCAGGCTCTGGCTGGATCCTTCCTAAAGGCACAGATGTGCTTACAACTCTCATTTCTTCAGAAAACAGCACCTGGCTGATTTTGCATATTTTCTTCCTTAGAGGAGGAGGGTAAGGACAAGAAATCAGTGTATGACACCCAATATAGCACCTACTTGAAAGACACAACCTCAAGGCACAGCTGCTGGTTTCACCGTGTACATACCAGCTGCAGAGATCTTCCTTGCAACCTCCACCTCAGACAGCAAGCAGACATTTGATGCAAAATTAAAGGGCAGTGTTTTATCCATATGAATTTCTGCTTCGTCACCCATACAAGAAGCTAAGAACAACTACTCCTCATCTCCAGCAGTCCCAAGCATGTGGTATTTTGTAGGCCTCAGGGATTTATCGCTGGCCAAAATCAGAGGCAACCATTAGAAAGGTATTTTAAACGTAATGTCAAAACCAGCAGTTCAAGCACTGCATTTGGATCTCATACCTCCTTGGCTTCCCACTTAGGTTTTGAAATTAAGGTTACAGCTATGTCATGCCAGCGTGCAGCTGACTGGGTCAACAGGTTTCAAACTGCCTGGTTGATACACTGCCTGTGGTGCTAGCCTTGTGCACCAAAAGAAGTTACAGAAGTCTAGAGCACACATTCAATAAAGAGAACTAAATCATCCTAAAAATAACCTCCAGCAAGGGCCAGACCTAAGCACACAGGAAACATTTGTATGAAGAGAAACAAAGGCAAAGCCATGAGTTACACTGCCAATACAATCAGTTCTTGTGGATGGAAATGTCAGTTACCTGTTATTTAAAAGCATTTTTAATAAAAGCATTATCACTTTGTTAATCTCATGCAGTGAGAAGCACACACAGCAACAGGGCTGGGCTGACTGTGGTCGACACTGTCCTCTGTCTAACGTTTACACAGGACAGGGCAGTCTCTTGGTTGATGAGTAGACACAGATGAAAATACTTGCTTTCTGAAAACCAACGGGCTCCCTCAGAGACTAGAGGCCAGGCCCCCTAGTTTTGGGGGAATCACACTGACAGACAGCTGCTGTGTGGCAGAATGCAGTCTCTCGTAGCGATTCCCGACTCAGTGCATCAGAGTGCAACAGGACCGCAGCCCTGGCCGCGGGCAGCCCTGCCCTATCCTCCATGTTTACTCTTCCACTAGCGCCGGCCCCGCCACCACGTCTGGCCTCGGACTGGAGGAGCCCTGTGGCGGCCCCGCCACCGAGGACGTGCACCCGACCGCGTCCTGCCAGCCGGCCCGGTAGGGCAAGCAGAGATAGTGCCTCTCAGTAGGGCTGGGAGAGGGCTGCCCGGCCGCGCTCCGACAGGGGCAGAGGAGCTTCCCGCGGGGGGCTGCCTGCGCCCTGAGCCTACCCATGCCCGTACCGCCACCGTGACCCGGGGCAGCGGCCTGCCCCTCCGCTTGGCCCCCTGTGCCCGGCCCAGGGGCGGGGGAGCCGCCAGGCCCCGCGGGCCCGGCCGGGCGGGCGGCACCGCCAGCGCCAGCTCAGCACTGGCGGCACCGGGGGCGGGGCAGCGGGGCGGGGCGGCACCCTTAAAGGGCCCGCCGGGCCCCGCTGTCACCGCGCCCCCCCGCGGGGCCGAGCGGGAGGGGGCGGCGGGGGCGCGCCCAGCGCACCAGAACGGTGCGGGACCGGGGCCGGGGCGCGGTCAGTGCCACGGGGCAGCTACAGCCCCAGCTCCGGCAGCCCTGCGGGTTGCAGGCCGGGGGCGGCCGCATCAGGCGCGCAGGGGACAGGCGCTCCCGCGGGGCCCAGTGACAGCCTCGAGCGCGGTTCCGCGGCCGCCGGAACGCTGCCGGTGGCGGTAGCGCGGCAGGCACGGCCGGCTCCGGGCCCGGCCGTGGCACCTCCCCCCGCCGACGGTGGCCAGGGCGCTCGTCCTTCTATAGCCATGGCAGGAGCGGAGCGCCCGGCCCCGCGGCAGGCTGGGCTGCCCGCCGCCGGCGCTCCTTGGGCTGACCAACACCGGACGAATGCTCGCCGCCGGCGGCTTTGGCTCCTATCAGAATCAAACCCTAACACCGCCGGGAACGGCGTGGAGCAGCTAACCCTCTCCCACTGACGACGGGAATCACGCCGCGCCTCGGCCCGGCCGCCCCCTCCCCACGCAGCCGCGGGGCCCGGCCTCCCCATCGGCCCGGCCCCACACGCAGGCGATACGCGGCAGCTGCTGCCGGCCGGCACAGCCGTGCCACCGCCGTCCGAGGCCGCGCCGCGGGGCCGGACTTCTCCCCACCTCCCGCCGCCGGATGCCCTCCCTCGCTGGACTTTGTCCTGGCCGGCCCGGCCGGCGGGAAGTTAGCGCGGACTTTACAGGCAGTGCCGACACGTCGGTGCCCTGGGGAGGGTGCGAGGCCGCCTCGGGCCGGGCCGCCCCGCCAGCCTCCACGTCGGCGCCGCGGCGGAGGGGCCGCCCCCCGTCCCCCGTGACTCACTCCGGCCGGTGCCCGCTCGCCCGCCCTTGTGGAGAAACGGAGCGCTCCTGGGAGAACGGCGCGGCGCCCGCCCCGCCGCCTATATAGGCCGGGGAGCTGCCAATCCCCGGCCCACACGTCAGCGGGACATGCCCCTTCCCGGCTTCCCGGCGGGGCCGGCCCGCCACGCGTGCCCTGAGCCGCCGGGGACGCCCCGCCGCGGCCGAGCGGCCCGGGAGCCTGCGGCTTTGCTGGCGGGCCCGCGGGGCGCACGGTAAGGGAAGCGAGTCTCCCGGGTGGCTCCCACCCCGCTCTGCGTCCTCGGGACTGCACCGCCGCCTGCTCCTCGGCTGCTATCCGTGGTACAGGCCCTTGCTACCTTCTCTGCGGATTCACCCCGGAACGCGCCTCCCGACCGCAGCCCAGCGGCAGAGGGGGCTGGGGCTGCTGTAGCACCGAACCGCCCGCGGGCTCCTACCTAGCCCCGCGACGGCCCCAGAGCTCAGCATTACTCACTTTGGTCAAGCCCGGTTTCGCGCAGGGTTAATGAGCAGTGGCTCATGAAGGCTCTGATCAGCCTGAAAAGCCACGGCTTAGAGAAGAGAGCGAGCACCTGGGGCTCCTGCCCGGTCCCGCGAGTGGAGAAGGACAGCGAGGCCTCAGCCCCAGGTGGCCCCGTAATCCGCCTCCTCCTGCTCTGGCACAGACTGTGCCAGGGCAGCAGCTACCGGAAGCGAGGCTGCAGGCAGGCAGAAGGGACAAGGTACGACTTAAAAAAAAAAATAAAAAAATAAAACCACAGAAAACCCCAAAATCACAACTCACTCCCTTATCCCCCAGAAAATAATAATAAAAAAAGAGTCCCTCGTCTTATTTCAGTCTCTAACTGTAAATAGGGGAAGAGTGAAGGAGGGGAAAGGCAAACCAGCAAGCACAATACCCTCCTTTACTGCATAGAGGATGTTTATTACTTTGTGCAATATAGATGTTTTTAATTATTAGCTCTGCACTCTCAGGGAGCCAAGGAAAAAACCCTGTCCCATCATTGTACAAATACATCGAATTTGAACTGATTTTTGCATTAGCTCATTTTCCTGCACAGCATTAATCTTCCTCATAACTTAGTGACTGGTTTTCTCATTCCCACTTTGAGAGAGCACTCCCAGATCCTAACAAACAAAACAAAAGAAACTGCTCTGTGGAGCTCTGACCACAAAAAAAATTGAGGCCTTTGGGATAACTACTTTTAAATCAATGCTTTTGATTACATGCAGTAAATTTTAGAGATTTCATGCACTGTATTTATGGAAACATGGATGGTATTTAGTCTTTATTAAAATTATTACTTATTAATAAACAAGAGTAGATTTCTCCATGTCTCCTCTTTTTCTCTTATGGCTGGGAGGACATGATCAAAACACTTGAATTTTTTGACACAAACAATTTGTAACTATAAATAAAGACACACTCATGAGTGAAATCAGGAAGCCTGCTGAACAGAGGAGAACAGTTGTCAAGAAGTGACACTATGCCCAGGCACCTCCATGATCTATCTCCCCCACCCCAGCCTCAGAAATCCTGTTATCTCTGTGAGGATGCAGGAATACCACTCCAAGCATGGGGTTCTCTACAGGCAGGCTGTAGAGAACCAGCTGACCACTGCTGCCACGTCATATCTGCTCCAGGAGCTGGCTCTGGCTGTTCTGACACAAACCACCTGGGCTGGGATGCCATAAGCAGCTGGAAGGCCCACAGGCAGGCTGGTGCCACCAGGTCATTTGGTAACTCATGCAAAAGCAGAGCTCCAGGGACCTGGGAAAACTGCAGCACCTCCAGACCTTGGGCAGCAGCTGCAGTGCAAGGTGTTGTAATCTGGGACTCAGAACCTTGCTTAAGGTGCAGGATGTTTTTCAGGTGCTTTTGCTCCCTTCTGTTTATGTCCCCAGTGCAAAGGAGGCAGGCTCCTCTCAACACTCTAACCTCCAATTAACTCTAACATGAGTAAGTACCTCGATCCCCTGTGCCAGGGAAGCATCTTACCAAGGCACCAACATTGTTCTCCCTCAACTCCACCTCATTATCTGGTTTAGCAGGGGCCCTCTGTGGGGACATGCCACCTTGTGCCTCTGGGATAACAGCATGGCCCTCTCCTGCTTTCTCTCTGTAGTACTGCTGCAGCCATGGGTTGCCAGATCATTATGGATTTCTGGCTTGTATCACAGCTTACTCTCCAGGTCTGCTTAAGAGGCAAACCTTCCTCTGCCTGTTGCTCTTCCTTTATTTGCAGTTGCAAGTGGTGGGAGGGAAGCCTGTCAGTCCCCGAAGCTACTGGAAAGCTTAGAGCACCTCACCGTGTGCCACCCTCCAATAATGATTTCTGCTGAAGGAAACCTGTCACAGGCTGTTCTCTTCAGGGGAAGATCTTCCACAGGGAAAGAGGTGTGTGTATGGGGGGGAAGCTCAACTTTCTAAGTACTTAAGTGTCCTGTGCATGGCTAAAAGCACATTTAGAGGCTTATTTCAACCTCCTGCTCCCACCAGCACAATGACCATCTGTGTTCCATCCCGTACCTTTTCTTCAATGAGGCTATGGAATATGGGCAGGCAGGGGTTTGCAGGGATTGCTTCAGGTCTGTTCTGTCTACTTACTTGCCCAAAAATGCAATCTCACATTAAAAAATAAATTAAAAATACAATTGTCATGGAGAGGTGTGTAAAATGATTCCTCTATAAAGCAGGTGCAGGAATTTTTGGTAGCTGAGGGGAATGGAGACAGAAGGAGGTACCCAACCCCTTGACAAACACTAACCTACCACTCTCCCTCAAGCAACCCATATTCTGGCAGCATTTCAACAGGCCCCAGTTTCATGACTTGTTAGAACAACTGAAAAAGAAGCCTCCCAAAGAGAACACCAAAGGGTGGCAGAAAGGGTAAAGGATTGGGCTGTGCATAATTTCCATGGCTTACCAGACTGGCAGCTCATATCACCAGTCTGAGGGAGGACACAGAAATGGGACATCAACATATGCACAGAGATAAAACTAACATTGAACTAGTTTGGGGCTTGTTTTTTTTGGAACATGTGTTCACCCATGTTGAACATGCTTGAACATGGTTCAAGCCATGGTTCCCAAGGTTGAGGAGTTAAGAAGCTTTCCATGATCGCTTCACCCCAGAGCTCTTGGGGAAAGGAAAGAAACTGTACCTTAAACTGTTGGAGCAAAAAGGTTGGTCTTTCCTGGCACATCTACCCTCAGCTGAGCTGGGATTTTGCAAAGCATTTCTTCTAGTCTATTTGTATTTTCTGTTGTTATAAGAGAGTCCCATTCTTCCTGCCAGAAACCAAAAGCCTTATTTGGAAAGCAACCCAAGTTATGTTCCAAAGAGTATGTGCTGTGATTTTATTTCCTGTTAAATATAACTCCAGATTTCTAAAACGGTACAAATAAGCACCCTTTTAGTACTCTGGGTGCTTATCCCACACACTCAAGTCAGAGAACACCACAAAAGAGCTACCCCCTGAACGCATCCGTTACAGCACATCCTTTGCCAGTGGCATTAAGAGTAAAGAGCTGGGGGCATACTTTGCATCACACTAGAAAAAGCAAGCAAAAGAGGATTCAGGGCACTTGTATGCCAGAGAGAACTGAGGTTCTCAGCCAAAGCAGGATACGTGTCTCAGCTCTACAGCTATCACTGTGGCTCACCAGGGGATCTTCCGACAGAACATTTGCATTTCTACAGAAAATCTCTGTTAAATTGAAATTATGAGTCAAACTATATAGACAGTTCTGTAATTGAATAAAAAAAGTTTCATCATAAGATATGACTGAACATGAGTCCATATTGCTTATGTCTCTGTGACTTTGAGACTGGTTTTTACTTATTTGCCATGAGGAAGAAAAGTTCCAGGGATGTGCAAATCAGACACCTATCTTCCTTATTATACATCAGTGCTGAGAAGAAATGATTCTGTAGGCTAAATTCTGCCCTTCATTAGGCTGAACCTAATGCAGCCCCACCATCTTCAGAGGCCCACTGTAAATACCCAATTAGAGAATTATAGAAAGAAAAATCTACCCAGGCCTAGACACTAATCCCAGCTCCAACCACTTAGTGATATTGTGAAGAAGGGAGGGTGGTGGAAGATGAGTGACTATGTGTGCTTGTCTCACACAGGATCTGGCTGGTATAAAATACAGGATAGCAAGTGGGTATAACACCATTTGCCCTTTCTCCTGGTAGCCTATGTGGTTTGAAGCAATGCTCTTGCAGGAACAGAAAAGCTGACTTGATATTGAAGGAAAGTAACAAACTTCAGCAGGGTTCTCAGGCAAATATGGGTCTTTAAAAGATTTATTTCCTGGGCATTCTGACAATAAAATTATGCAACCATTAGCTAGCAAAGAATATATACACTGCACTTCCTAGCCTATCACAGGGTGCTCTATAAGGGGCATTGCAGGATAAGTAGGAAGAACAGGAGCAACTTACTGGTGTGGACAGAGCTCTAGTATGAACAAGGAGCACCAGGCCTTCTAACTGCAGAGGGAAGAAAACCTGCTGGTTTTACAGGGACACTGTGAGAAAATGAGATTTAATGAAAAAAAACCAAAAAACAACCAAGGAAAAAAACCCCACCCAGCAAAGAGACTCAAGGTCTGCTCTTAGATTTGGTGAATTGACCAGCAAAATTCTCTTGGTTGCACACACAGCATCTTGATTTCCTCTGTGGACTCCACACCACCACAGCTCATTATTTGAAGTTGTTCAGGATGCTGTGATCCTCGGATGTCAGGTGCTCTGACAAAATAAATGCCTCTACAGAGAGGAGGAAGAAAAAAAATCAATGGACAGTTTATTGAAATCTATTCAAAAGCAAAGCAGAAGGAAGGCACAGAGGACCAGTCTGAGTCTGCCCTTCCACTTGCACTGTGAGAGAAATCTGATTGAACATAAACCTGGCTTTCAAGAAGTTGCAAAGGAGTAGAATTTTTAAAGAATATAAGCAAATTTCAGGTTCCTGGCCTTGGGAAGCCAATAAACATTTTCACAAGGAATAAATATGAGGGATAAATTAAAAAAAACCAAACAAACCTCTGTTTTGACTCAAGAATGGAAAAAGTGATTCAGAAAACAAAGATTCCAAATATATTGCCTGGAAAGTGGGAACAGCACAGAAATCACAGAAATTCAGAATATCTGGCAACACATGGAGGTCAGAGCCTCTGAGACCTCAAAGTAGGGTCAGACCAACATATTCAGGGCTTTCCTCACTCGGGTCTTGAAAACCTTCAGAGCTGCACAAACTTCCTGGGCAACCTATTCCAAGACCTGACTATGCTTAACATGAAAAAAGGTTTCTTACTTGCAGTTAGAACTTCAAATTTCAATGTTGGCTCCTTATGCTGATCTGAACTTGCTTTTTAGTTTAAATCACCACCTCACCATGTACTTATCGCTCCCAAGTGCTTTTGGAGTGGTGCTGCAGCACTGCTCACCATTCTACACTGCAGAAAAACAAAAATCTTCCACAATTAGCAAGCTGAGAGGCACTTCCCAAAGCCTCTTAATATCCCAGTTACCCAAGAAATGAAGATTTTGGAGATACTGCATGCACTATTTTCTTTCTGTTCTTCAAATGGAAACTTTCACTTCACTCTCCTTTGGCTACTGGGTTGAAGTTCTTTTGTTTACCTTTCAGTGTCTCCTGTTCTCTCTCCATTGGCCACTGCAACATAAAATGAACACGTGGCAATTTTTTTGAAGAAATGCTGCCAGCAACTCTCATGCACTATACATCACCTAGCTTGAAAAGGCAAGGGATTTGCAAGCCCTAAACTCAACTTTTTCCACATTAACTGTCATATATTGATAAAATGTAAAGTGAACTGTGTCCCTTAGCTCAAACCTGTCACCAGACCCACTAAGATCCTCCTCCAGGTACTCTTAAGCTGATGTTTTGCAGGGCAGAATTTAAGTACTTACAGCAGTTTATAAAGATGACAACAATCACTTCTTTTGAGATTGATTAGATAAATATATACATAAAATGAAGAAAATAAAAAGAAGTGTGGCAAACCAAATGAGAGCTCCGCACTGCCCCTTTTCAGGGGAGGAGCAGAAAAATTGCAACTTAAGCAAAAATGTAAACAGACATTTGGTTTTGTCCATTTTGTTTGGGTTACAGTTCTTTTTAATCTTGCTTACCTATTTTGATTTGACGTATTTTATAAAAAAACCTCAGCAAAATTGTTCAAAGCTCCTTGAAAGATTTTAAAGATTCCTCAGTTCATAATGTTTATTGGATAACGAAGACTCAAGAGAATGCCAGAGCTCCATTTTTATAAAGTTCTACATGCTCTGGTATGTTTTGCTCTGAATTCCAGTTTCCCAAGTCACATTGCTTCTCGATGCTAATTCTGTAAATTTTATTTTTCTTTGTTTCTATCTTTCAGATGCAATAAGCAGCTTGAAACTACAACCCAGATAAGTCAGCATTATTGTGACAAACAAAACACTTGAAAGAAGAAAAGCCTGAAACTTGCAGGGAGGCTAATGCTTTGTTTGGAGCAGGACAGAACTATTTAAAATTGAAAAAAACTCCACCTTCAGTTTGGCAACAATTCCTCTGAAAAAGCATTAAAGTAAATATCTGATTCCTACTGCTACTTTGGAAAAGCAATGCTAGGACCCTCACCATTTAAGCACTGCTTTCCCTTTGTCCTATTCATAGCACATGCAACAGGGGCTCAGCATATCCACAGACAAGCACTAATTCCTAATCTCTAGTAGGCCAAGCAAAAGGCCCTTCATGTATTAGACAGAATGACATCACAGTGATCTAAACTGACAATGAAAAACCCAGACAGTCTTCCCTTCCAAATTTGCAAGGCCACTCTAAGCCTGCTATGAAAGGAGAGAAAGAGATAGGGAGAACTCGGAGTAAAACTATTCCCCCTAATTGTTACAAATAATATTATTTTACGCTTAAAACCCCTTTTCATAACTGAATCATTTCCAGTTCTACCCTGCTCATCTTTGGGCTGAACTGGAACATAACATGAACCATTTTGGGTACAATTTTTTTGTCTTGATACCTCATGCTATGCAATCCTCCATCCATTTGGTTATTGTCTTTTGGACTAATAGAATGGACTAATAGAATCCTGAGCAAAATAAGTTTTCAAATAAAATAGAGGGGTAATGTTTCCTAAATTTGCAAGAACTTTAAACCTTCTGTAAATACTCACTGCTTGCTCTCATTTTACCCAAAGCTATGCTCCAGGCAACAGAACCATCTACTCAGGATTTTAATTTCATAAAACTTTTTATAAGAGCAAGTGTAAAAATTCACTTTTATGCTTCTTCAGTGCTACATAACCAGCTCTACTTTCAAGTAATAGTCATATCCCTACAACTTGCTATTCTCCAGACATTCCAAGGGTCCTTGTAAGACCAAACACCTAAATCCCTGCACCAAATGCTGAAGTATTCACTTTGAAAACATAGGCATATGCACTAACAGATCAATCATAATATATTCCCATTCTCACTCTCACCCTGCCTGCTCTGGGAGCTGTTCTTTTCAGCTTTCCTTTCAATTGCTCCAGTCCAGGTTTACATTCAACTTTATCACTGACACAGAGATAACAGTAAATTGATTTTCTCCTGAGCAATGGAAACAGCTGGGGCCTGGTCTACAAACAGCACAAGCCTGCTCTTCTCCTTTGGAAAGGCAGAAGGAGTCAGGCAGTCCGCACCACCTCCAATGCCCACTGGAGACAAAAATGCCCCCCAGCTTCTGGGGCAAGCAGTAATAAGTCCACTGCAATCACTCCTGGCCTCCTGCACCACTGTGACTTTCCCTGGCTTTGCTTTTGTCCCTGCCAGTGGGGAAATCTTAACTCCGTCCCTTACTTCTTCCTTTTTATTAACTTGAGCCATGTACCACCCCATGCCTGAGGTCCCTGTTCTGCCCTAGGCTTTGTTTGCCACTCATCTCTGGCAAGTATGTCCAGTTTATTTTGTGAAATATCCAGTTAAATTCCCAGTGACAGAAATGCAGGGATAGACAAAAAACACAAGACTACAAAAAAGCAGAAGGGAACTATCAAGTGATCCTACAGCAGGTGGTACCACCTCAGATGAGCACTGGCCATCAAGGCAGTCAGTGTTCCTCTGAAGAAAAGCCTCTGCAGATTTTTCAGCAACTTGCTGCAAAACCTTTGAAATACCAGTCAACCAAAACTAACATGGATAGGGAAAACGAACAGGGGAGTGATGCCCATGCTTTGTGCCAATACCCGGAACCAAGCCTGAAACTTGAATGATGTAAGATTATCCCAGTTATCCAATCCCTGATGAAAAACATGCCAGAGGTTACCTTTGTGACAGTCAGCTATACCCACCTCTCCTCTAGGAGATATGATACCAGTAACCTTCATTTAAAACCAGAACCTGGGGTCAGATAGCACTTTTATGGGCTTTGAGAGAGATCTCAACAAGCGACTATCAATTTAATAACACACAGAAAAGGCTGAGGCCTGCATCCTCCAAACAGGATTGCAATAGTCAAAACACAACAGGGCTCCAAGTCTTTCCTCCTTAAAATCCAGTTATTTGCTGGGACGTTGCTGAATTCATAGCTACAGCACACAAGTACCAATTACCATGATATAAGGATTCCCAAAACTCTCCTTCACAGGTATTTCTCATGCAGGTAAAAGATGCGGCATACACACAAGTTGTATGGATACACAAGTTGTGTACTTTTACCAGAATCAGACTGCCATACATTTATAAGCAAGTTCCTTATAGAATTCTGTTTCTTGGTTTTGCTTTGTTTCCTTGTTTTCATGCTTGAGTTTGTGTTGTTGTCACGGTCTTTTTGATTGGGGGAGCGGGGGTGGGGTAGGGGGGAATGGGTGTGTCTCTTTTCTTCCATTAATGCTAAATAAATCTATCTGTTCCATCCCCAAACGTCTCCCAAGTGGTTCTCTCATCACTAAAACATTGTCAGTAAAACAGCAAAACTGGTGCTGGAAAATAGTTCCAGACACTGTGCTGTGGAGTGTAAGAGAATCTGGTACTACTTCTATTCTGTGTCAACAAGTAAATCCATTTTATTTTGCAATTAAATTAAATAACATCATTTGAGGGAGGTCGCATAAATATGACTGTACTATTCAATCCTCTCAAAGGCAAAACTTTTCCTGTGAGTCACCATTTCTTTGTGTCTTGCAGCTAACCAATCCCTTCCCTTCTTCTAGTGCAGTTTTTCCATTGAAGTTAAACTCATTATGACTTCCTCTAGATGAGCCTTTTGTGATCCATCTTTTCTCTCAGGTTTCTCCCCGGTTTCTTTTCTGCCTGCTGCTTTGCAAGTGCCTCTTTTGTGCCTCTAGCTGGACATAACTCCTTGCTCCAACCCCTGCTCCTCACAAAAGAGGGACATGCTTCCCTCGCTGCCTCAGCAACACAGCCAATTCCCACAGGCCAAGCAGCTGTGGCCAAGGTCAGCCCTCTGCACCCACAGGACTACTGATGTGTGTTTAAGTTACTTACATGCTTATATATCTAGCAAGAATTTGAAAAATATTAGTAGGTATCTTTGAGGCTGGAAAGATCTACCAGATGCAAGATTCAACAACATAGAATCAGTCATGAGAGACAAGTGAAGTCTTCACTAGCAGGATCAAAGAAAAGTGTCTGTATTATATGGCAGCTGCCAGAAATGATTCCTGTACCTCTGCAAGAATGCTGGGAAAATATTAGCTCTTGTGTAGGTAGAAACACCAAAGATCACCTTAATGAAGGACAAATTAACTAGTTCAGCTTTAACACACCTTTTTTATGAAACAAACTCAGAACACCAATCACAGCCTGATTAGTGTTGCAATTAAAACCTTAAATACAAAGATCTTCTAGCACCTCACATTTTCCCCCTTGTTTTGGCTGGAGCTTTGCCTCCTCATTTATTGATACATCTTTTTCCAACCTGACTTTCTGATTTCCTTCCACTGAAGTCATACCATGAGAGCTAAGGGGCAACATGAGCTCACAAAAGGAAGATGCAAAAAAAGATCATTAGGCATTCAGGACTTACTCATTTAAAGATGGGAATGCAAATCACAAGATTTTAATAGACTGTTTATATCCTAAAAATCCACTTTCTCTTAAAGCTAAAGGACAGATAAATACAAATATAAATCTCTCAGGTGTAATTCCATATCCAGAATAAGTCAGTAACCCAAAATTGTTCTTCTAAATCTAAGAATTTCTCAGATGGAAAGTGATCTTAAAACAAGCCCTAGATTCTTGACACAATACTAGATTCTTGACTTAATGACCAGTCTAGCATGAACACCTGGAGGCCAGAGACCACTTCCAGGTGTCTTAAGTCCTCTACAATCCCTTCCTCAAGAGGCCCTATTGACCAGGGCCCTCTCTTCCACTCTAAATGCAGTCTTACAGGCCACAATCAACACCACAGACTCTGTAGGAATAGCTACTAGACCAAAGGCCTCAAAAAAATAAGGAAAATAAATAAACATGAGTAAAGCCCAACAAGCTACACAACAACATTCTGTTTTCAAAGGCAGGGTAATTAGGAAGAGGAACAAAGGCCACATCCTGCAGCTCAGTTTTAGTTTCCTATCTCTTCTTTATCTGTTTTCATATTTTAACACAGTAACACCTACTTAATTCATGTGCAGACACACATTACGGAAGTTCTATAGGCTCTGGGCCTCTCAGTGCTCCTGGACAAGTCAGACTCGTTACCTCCAGGATAAACACACCTTTCTGTCTGCTTTAAAAACCCTGTTGCAACTTCTTCAGTGGTGCACAGAATCCCAGAATCACAGACTGGTTTAGGTTGGAAAGGACCTTAACCACCATCCAATTACACCCCCCTGTCAAGGAGGGGAACCTTCTACTACACAAGGTTGCTCCAAATCTCATGGATGTCTGACCTTAAACATTTCCAGGGATGGGGAACCCACCACTATGCTGTATTTCTTTGTCAAGACTGTAACAACATTCCCATACGGGTTCAATGGGAACACTTGCCAGTCTTGTTATTTCACTCTGAGGTTTATTTTATAAGCTCTGCACAACATAGGCCTGAGGATTTCCTTTGTAGAATTCTTGAATACAAAACAAAGCTGAACCACAAGTGATTCTTTTCAAAGAGAAACATTTTCACATAAATATGATACTCTACAGAAACCCACCATTCAAATTGTCAAAAGCCTTCTAGCTATGGTAAGTGAACAATTCATTCATAAGGGGAGGTTTAGACTGGATATTGGGAAGCAGCACATGCTACCCATCAGTCACCATCCCTGGAAGCATTCAAGATGTATGGACACGGCACCTGGGGAATGGCTCAGTGGTGAATGCAGCAGTGCTAGGTGAATGGTTGGACTTGTTGATGTTGGAGGTCTTTTCCATCATAAATGATCCTATGATTCTAACCACACACCTGCATTCAGTTTGAACGTTCTGGACTGGTCCCAGTGCCATTGACTACTCTGACCATCTGACCGGTAGTGATTGGATGAATTACCTATATTTTCACAGCAGCACAATCCTAACTGCATTTGTACCAGCTTAACAAGCTTCTATATACAAAGAGAATATATGCTTTGGAAAAGGCAGTATCACCCAAACTACTGTAACCAGTGAAACATCCCAATTTTCCTCAAAAAGGTGCAAACTGCACAGTTTTCCTTGTCTGGGATGGCTCCCACTCAGATAACCAGCCATAGAAAGCCCAAGGTTACAAAGCTCTCTTAAGAGACCATACTATCTGCAGAGATGGCTTAATGTTTAATGGAAAAAGACCAGCTACTTGACTAAGTAACTACTTAAGCCTGACTATTTAACCTACCAAAATCAAGTTATTATTGTTACCATTACGCTGTGCAACAACATTATGATCCAATTCTAGCTAAGGGGAAGCCTCCCTCATTAGTGAGACTAATGAAAGAGTAGGGACCATAATAACCTTCAAAGTCATAAGAAGATATGTCAGCTTTTTCATCCTATCAAGCAAAAGCAGGGCAGAAGTGAAAAAGAAACCAAGAGAAAAAAACCAGCCTAACTTGCAACAAAGGCGGAGACAGGAGTGTGTATCACACTACCAGCTGTGGACACACCAGAATGATCTACATAGAACAAACAGGAGCAATCTTTAACTGTTTCATTTAGAATCTAGTTGGAAAACTGTCCTTTGAGAATGATCTGGACTTTGCAGCAGTGGCAAATCTCAGGCTGGCTGGTTACACTGCCTCTGCCACCCTGCAGTCACATTCCACCAGTTACTTTCATATCTAGTGAGAGCTTTTCCTGTGCCTGTCATTCTGATCCTGGTGAAACTGTACTTTATGAAAAAGGTTGTGTGCTTTTGTTGTGGATGGCTCTGCCTATGATTTGGGCCATGCTTTATGAAAATCCATGTACAAATAGAGGACTGGTTTTTTTCAACAGTTTGAATCTAAACAGGCAAAGGGTTAGAGACACAGAGGTTTAGCAGATACACAGCCACACATTAGGTTTCCTGCTTCACCTCTGATATATATGTTCCTTTACTATGGAGAGGGATAACCAGCCCACATATTAAACAATACCCAAAATATCACTTCTAAGTCAGGTTTGGAAAAAAACCCAAAAAAACAAACACAAACCATACTACTATCTGTTGTCTTCTAATTGAAGACAGTTGTCAGAACCAGTAGGAAAAATGGAAACTAAATCACCAGGCAGATTCTTCACTTACCTAACTGAACAGCAAACATGTGATAAAGCAACACAGCACAGATGAGTGTGCAGATTTTTCACTGTCATTACACGACAGGATAAGACAAGAAATTACTCTTTCAAACACCTTGAAACTGAATGTCATTAATCTTAACTTCACAGACACAGAACTGAGAATGTTTCAAATCCTAAACCTGGTAAATTCAAGGCCCTTTCCTCATCTTACAAGTTAACTGATCTCTATATTGCAATCATTCCCAGCATAATATCCTCGCTTGCATCTTGTCTTTCAGTGGAAGAAATTATTCTTATTATAAAACCTCCCCTAGTGTTTGGGGAAAGCCATCATGGGAAGTGCTACTTATAATGAGCTATATCAGCTATAGCTCAAGAATCATCAGCACCCCGTGGTTAACCCTCTTCAGGGCTGCTGAATCATCCTGGTCTATAAAAATCCCGAAATAAAACCACACTGCACGCATAGAGAGCAAGTCAGCAGAGGCTGAATCTCCCCTCGTATCATGCACAGAGGCGGCTAACGCTACCTGCAGTTAGAGGTGAGGCCAAAACCCTCCCCCATGGCGGGCCATGGCGCAGCCTCAGCTTTAGGGACCATGAGCAGTGGGAATGGAGACTACTGCACTTCGAGAGACCAAAGCAGTACGGGCCCGGGGGCACAGGGCAGGACCCACCACCAGCCGAAGGTGGGGGAAGGCGACCGCTTCCTCAGCCGCATCCCTCAGCGGCGGCGCGGGCCCAGCCGCGGCCGACCCGCCGCCGGGGAAAGAAGGGCGACTTGACTCATGGCTTTTGTCTGCTCCTGAGCGGCCCTGGAGCGCTCCCCGCCTCCAAGGCGGCGCTGGCGGCGGAGCAGGACCTCGGGCGGCGGACCGGGGCGCCGGGGCGGCCCCTGCGGCCCGGCTCGGTGCGGGGTGCGCCGGCGGCACGTGGCCCGCGCTGCGCCAATGGCAGCGGCCGCGACCATAGAGCGGGGCCGGGCGCTCACTGCACATCCCGCCCGCCGCCCTTCTCGCCGCTGCCGCCATCTTGCTGCAGGCGACAGACCGCGCCCGGCCTCGGCGCCGGGCCCACACCTTCCTCCCGCTCACCTGAGGCGCTCCTGCTCCCGCCCTCCCGCACCGGGCCCGGCATTACCTCTAGTCGGCCCGCAGCGAAGCCTATGCTGGGTACGAGGCCGACAACCCGGCCGCCATCTTGGTGCAGCACAGGGGATGTGCGTGACCTAAAACATGCGGATAGCCCCGCCCCCTCCCAGCGGGTTGCTATGGGTGATGGGACGTGCGCATGCGCGCGGAGCCCGGCACAGCCCGGGGGCGGGTCCTGGGGCGGGATGGCACCGCCCCCTCCCCCGGCCGTGCGCGCGCGGGAGCGGAGCCCGGAGCTGGCGGCTGAGGGAGGCGCGAACAGAGCTGAGGTGAGGTGAGGTGAGGTGAGGTGAGGTGAGGTGAGGTGAGGTGAGGTGAGGTGAGGTGAGGTGAGGTGAGGGGCGGTGAGGGGCTCTGCCGCGCCCTGCCCCGGGGGACTGTGGGGGTCTATGTGCGCGGCGGTAAAGGGACCGGGGATGAGGGGAGGCGGCGGACAGGAGCGCTGGGAAAGGGTCTGTTCTTTTCAGCCGCTCACACGGACCCCCGAACCTGAAGAGTTTGATTGCGTTTGGGTGATGCTGGTGAGGAGGGAGCGGGACAATGGGCGCTGCCGGTGGTGCCGGGGAGGTGAGGCGCCCTGGCCGCCCGCCCAGCGAGGGACCTGGTGCTTGTATGGGCCGCCATGGGACTCCCGGGCGGGGGCCGCGGAGGAGCGGGGCCCCTCCTACAGCGGGAAAGGCAGTCGCTTCTGAACACGCTCTCATAGAAAACTCCAGGCGCGCTGTTGAAACCGGAGGATGAGGAACGTGACCGACCAGCTCCCGATGAACATCTGGGCTGCTTTGAGGCACCCGAACCCCGAGCGCAGCCCTAAGCCCCCCGTGCGATGCCGGGTTGCGGTCGGACGGGGCCTTGGCCTTCGGGTTCGGGTGTGCTCCTGCCTGTGTGGGAGCGCTGAGACCTGACGGGAACGCGGTGGGAAAGAGCATTCGTGCATGATTTCTGTGCTTGGTCCCTATGTTAAAATACAATGTAGCTGTAGCCGTCCGCATAACTCTGCTCGCTGCTTCGTTTCTCAGTAGCTGTGAGAAACTTTCTTCTGCTCTTAGCCCGCGTCTGGAAATAGTTGGGTGACAGACAAGTCTCACAAATTAAAAGAATGTTCCTCTGTGTTCCAGCAGGATCTAGTTTTGTTTGGCATTGATAACCTCTCATGGAGAATGCTTAAGCAGGAATCAATGACATCACTGGGCAGGAAACATTCTTGGAAGGAAGAGTTGCTATCAGAGCAGTCTTACATGATAAAAGGATCACGGATAAGTTCTTCACTAGCTGAATGCATCACAGGCATTCAGACTGTTTCATGGACTGAAACACAGATGTTGCAGATACTAGATTTTGTTTTTATCTTGCAACTTCCCTTGAGAAACATGTTATCCAGTTTTTATTTCATGAAAGTAACCAAGGTGCCAGATTTTTCTCAGCAAATCTGGCTTCCTGAGAAAGGACACCAAATTGCTTGTGTTTAACATCTTCAGTTTGTAACTCACATCAAACACAAATGAGGTAAAAATTGTGTAAACATGCACCTGTATAGTAGCTTTGAGAAGAAAATCCTGGAAATCATCCCCACATTGAAACAACTTTATCTTGTGCCTGACACAGGAAGTTTGGCTTCTGCTGTCTAACGCTGGGGCAATTTGTTTTGACTCCAAGATGTCTCTGCTGGGAGGAACAGACTGAGGGGTGCTGCACACTGAAGCAGTTTGGTGTAATTTCACACAAAGCTGAACTTGCTGACAAAATCTGCATGGAAGATGGAAAGAATTGGGTCATGATAATTTCAAATCTGTAGAATTAAGGTACGAGTGAGCTAGGTAAGAGGTGACTGTGAGCTTTGGGAGTGGGAACAGGTTCCTTGTGCTAAGAAGGTGAGCCAGGGGAGGGACTAGAAAGGGGAATTGAGCTCTTATCACTTGCAGATACAGCATATGCTGTCATTTTTATGTTGCCACAGTAAATCACAATCTTTTGAAATCATGCATGTTAGTGGTTGGTGAGTCTTTGTTACGAGACATTTTTGCATAGAAATGTTAGATAAGAAATATTTAAAAAAAAATTTTTTTTGTGCCTGACTTTTATATTTCACATGCAGCTAGCTATATATGGAAATTTTATATTGGTAAACAGAAGGTAGAATAGCTGAGTTTGCAAGCATCTCGATAAAAGAAGAAGAGAAAAATTTTCATTTTGAAGCTCTTAGCTCTTTACAAAACACTTGAGCATGGGTGGAAATGTTGAGGAGAAAGAGGCTTGAAAAAAAATAATACATGAGTTAAGGGGTTTTTTTGGCTTTGAAGAAACTGTTTCCTCTAAAGGGCAAGGCGTTTTTTAGCAAGGTGTTTGGTTTGGTTAGTTTCCGGAAAGGATGTGAACTTTCAAGGCTTCAGAAAGGTTTGTCATGTATCTGGTGTCTTCAGCTCCCCACATTCATATTGCTTGAATTTATTGTCTGACTGTGTTTATAGGAGCAACAGTAGCTGAAAATTCTGCCCCTTGTTAGTACAGAGGAATCAAATACTCTGTGAAGAAGTTGACACTGTTTCAGAATGTGGCATCCAATCAGGGATGCTCCTTTTTCAGTTTAGTGTGCAGCAGCAGATATTACAGTGGTTTGTGGGTGACTTTTCCTCATACAATGTTTAATAAGCTGAAAAACATTACTATTTTTTCAGATTTTTTCCTGTCCTTACCTGAAAATGTCCAAGGTAAGAATAACGTTTCTGTTTTTCAATGTAACAATGTGGAACACATTTTTTGTTTTTAAATATTAATCTTCAATGACAAATTGTGCAACTTGCTTCTGTTTGATGGTGAAGGGTATTCTAAATTTACTGTCTATAGGAGACATGATATTGAAAGATGAGTGATGTAAAACATAGATTAAAGTAGTTTCATGCAAGTATAAATCTCTGCAGTTAACTAACACTTTTGGAAGGATTAAATTTTGGTCAGAGTTGTGTAAAAGCTCCCTGGTGCATCTTCATTGAAACTTCTTTTCTGCGATTCTGTTTAGAGCAGGCATCATTTAAGAAAATGGTTTAGATTTCTTTTCTTTCTTTACTAATAGAATCAACTGGCTTTCCAATAAAATCCTTCATTTTCATTTCCAATAAAATCATTCATTTCATTTAAAATATTGTAACCTAAAACATTATTGTCATGCTGGGATTCATTTAATTCTCGGTCCCGAGCATTGGATATGATGGGTAAAACATCCATTTTGGCTTATTGGAGTGAAATGAATGCTAAAGGGGGCTTGAGTAATGTGTTTGAAGAGGGAAGTAAGACATGTAAAGATTTCTCTGCTATATCTGTAGCAATGAGCGTTCTAAACCTTATTGAAAATGTAAATTCCCCTTCCCCACACTTGAAGACAGCTCTCTGAAGAGTACTTCCAGCAGCTGGCTGTCACTTCACAAGTTGCTCAGGGATTTTCTTTGGATGTGCTAAAAATGGATTGGAAATGGTAATCTCTTTATTCAAGTCCATAGAATACGATGTTATTTTAACTGTTTGTGAAAACTGTTCAAAAAGTGATTAGTACCCACAATTCATACTTTGTCATACTTTGATAAATAATTATTTGGGATTTTATTTCTGTTTTACTTAAGGTGATCTTGTCTGGATAACTGAACAAGCGAAGCTTTGTTTTTTAAGCTCTAGGTCAATGTACTTGTTCTGCATTTCTTTGTGAAACTGTTGAGTAGTGGGAACCTCTGAGTAGTTTCCTCTCTGTCACATAGCTTCAAACCTTTCGAGCTAAGTGAGGAAATCAGTTATACAAACTAGTAAGTCTTGAGTGGTTGCTTACTATGTCTTATTTTATTTTTATTTTATTTCATTTTTAGCAACAGCCTGCTCAGTTTACCAATCCAGAAACTCCCGGCTATGTTGGATTTGCAAACCTTCCCAATCAGGTTCACCGAAAGTCTGTGAAAAAGGGGTTTGAATTTACTCTTATGGTGGTTGGTAAGGAAGTTTTATAAAGGAAGTTTTATAGTTTTTCTCATAATTAGTACTTGCTCACAGGGAATTTGAAGTTAAAATGAATGTTACTTGTGCTATTCTTAGGCTTCAGCTTGCAGCAGAAATTTTCCTGTACTGTTGCATTTGACTTTCTTTTATATTTCGTTCATTCTTCCAGCAGTTGTTTACCAGATTACAAACCATGCTTGAATACATTAATAAGTTTGTGGGTGAAGAAATTTTATTGTGCACTTCAGCAGTCTTTCCTTCCTTCCTTTCTTCTCCCCTATCTTACAGGATTCCAGCACTCCATTTAAAATGTAGTTTAAAATTGGATTTGCATTTGAATGCAGTCTTAGTTCAGTTGTGTGTTTTGATTAAGAGACCAGTATTAAGGAGACCATTCTATTTAAAATGTTGCTTACACTTCTTTAGTTCAAAAGAATCTGAACTCCAGTCTTTTCAACCCTTCCAAAGACTCTTGTAAAAGAGTGAGAATTGGACCAGTTGGTTTTGATGTGAGGTATTACTTCTTTCTTTGATTATATGTTAGCAGTTGTAATCTGAAGTGTTATTCTATTTGATAATTCATAGGGAGTCTGTGTAGGTGTCTGGAATGGAAAGAAAAGTCTAGTGTCTGCAGAGGAAATACCTTGATCCTTTGAGAAATCTTTTAAGTGGACTCTCAAATCAGGCTTGGGTATCTTCTCTGTCTCTCTGTGAGCCATAAATTGTGAGTTTTGGAGTTTGTAATTCTTGCTTTTAAATAGGCTTTCTCAAAAAGTGAATGATAGAATAAGGCTCTTCATTACCTGGCACCACAAGACATAAATCCCATTTGTGTGCTAGATTTGCCTAAGAGAAATCTTAGGATTTCTCTTAGGCAAATAAAGAAGAGAGATCACAGTGAGAACAAGCAGGAGAGGTGAGATAGTGCATAATAGGAGGTGTTTAACTTCCTAATTGTTTTGGATTTCAGTAGTTACAGGGAGAGTCTATCGTCAAAGCTTTCATTAGTTTTCCCAAATGACAGCCCTAGCACTGATTTTGTCCTGCTTCTGTATTTTGTTCTTCAGTGTTGTACAGTTTGCCCTTATTTTTGTCTTCCTAGAATTTTATTATGGTTTTTTTACTGTATCTTTCATTGGATTTGATTTGGATGATACCATAAAGGATATCTCATAAAATCTAAGAGGAAAACCAAACTATAAGTAGCTGCTTCAAATTACGCTGTCAACTTTAACTCCTCAGAATTTACTAGTCAGTGATTATTGGTGTAAATAAACACACTCATGGTGAAAGACTTCTCCAGGGTCAGGCTGTTCAGGTATAAGCAGTTTATTATTTAGGTAGAGGGTGGAAGAGATCTGTTTATGCTGCCAGCCACAGCGTAAACATGCTCAGAGAGGGAGAGAGAGAGTGGAGAGACGGGTTGGAGAGCATGAGGGCTGAAGGTAATTAAGGGGGTAGAGAGAGAGGGGCAAGGGGGGGCGTGTAAGAGCAGGGAGTAAGAGAGGGAGTTAATAGAGGGGAAGAGAGCAAGTTAAGAGAGCTGAGGAAGTTAAGAGAGGAGTGGGTAAGAGCAGAGTGGAGAAGTTAAGAGACAAGCTTAAGAGAGAGTAAGAGATGAGTGAGTCAGAGGGTAGGAGCAGGTAAAAGACAGTAAGTTAAGAGAGCGAAGTTCTTTTTAGAATACATTGTATCTTCTTCTATAGTGAATATTCTAATTCCTAGTGACTAATCAGTATACTACACACATCCTATAGAATTTACATGTAGCCTTTAAGAACTACCACATTACCATACAGTGTTACATTTTAAACTCTAAAAGCTACTTTTCAAATTCTTCTCTTGCTGCTTGACCTTTGCATTCGCTATCTGCAGAAGGGTATTGTTTCATCAACAGGGATTCTCTTTCAGCTGGCTAGTCTATTGTTCTTTGCTTATATAGTAACTAACACTCAGTATCCTATAGCTTAAAGCTAGTTTTCAATTCTATTTTGATCCTAGGTTTCATATTTTCAGAATCTTTTGCTAAACAATCATATTCATAAGATTTCCTTGTTTCATCTTCCCCAACAAGTGATCCTGAAAGTGTGAACAGTTTTGAGAAATAAAAGGTGTGCTTTCTTTTCTTTTTTTTTTTCTTTTTAGCTGTAGCTAAACTTAACTTCCAGATCTCTTTGAATTTTAATTGTAAATAGTGCCACATAAAACAATTCTGGAAGAAAGCAATGCAAAATTATATAGACCAACAGTTGTTTCTAGCCTCGTGTAAAATAGAAATAGAGGGGAAATGACATGGTGTAAGAGTAACAGAAAGGCAATTAATCCACCCATGTTGGAGTAAAGTGGAACTTTATGGTTGCTGCCTGCCAGTATTTTAAGAGATAAATGAAAACTACTGGAAGAGGACGTGGAAAAAAATAATTTCATTGAAATTTTGGAGTAGTATTTTAAGATACACTAGCAGGGGGAAGCAGCTGATGTAAGATAAAATAAACTGTGCTTTAAATTGTTGATTATTTCAACAGTTTGGAATGTGAATTCATTCTCTTCAAATATGCACAGAGTTTATGTTCTCTCATGGGCTGTGTCACAGTGCCTGTTTTGAACTATCATTCTTCATTAAGTTGCCATCCTTCTTCATTTCTGAGCAGGATAATACTTTAAAAGCTGCCTGTGCTGACAGAATCCTAATCAATGATTTTGCTTTTTCACACAGCTTTTGGTTATGGTTTTTTTTCCTGCTATTGTTTACTGTGGTATCTGAAAATATGAGCTGGAGTTTATAAGAATTTGGTTGCTTGGCTGTGTTGCTCCCAAATAAATCTCAGTCACTTATATTTATTTTTATGTTCATTCTCATTATTAAGTTATGACTTAATCTAAATTGTTGTTTCAGTTGAGTCATTAAACTGCTGTAGCCAATATAATCATTGACAGTGACTATGGAAGCTGATTTGGTTTATGTGTAATATTTACTCATACTGAAACCGTGGAATGTGGTACTGGATGAAATCAAACTTTTTTGGTTTTGCTGAAATGATTCCATGTGACTGTTGAGTTATTCTGGGTGCATGTCATCTTCACTGGTGAAGGCTGCACTGGCACAATCTGATATTGAAAGCTGCATTTTATAGGGCATTAAAAACTGGCAGCTCCTAATCAAATCTTCATTTTAAAACAATTTCCATCCTTTTATTTTCTTTCGTTCAGATGTTTTTGTCATATTTGTATTGCAGAATAGTCTGTGTTGCTCAGAGATTCTGTGGTCCATCATTTTTTGACATCTAATGTTTTAATTTAATTCTATCAACACCTGAAATAAAACTAAAATTCTAGAAAAAGATCTCTTCAGTGAACTCAACTACTGAGCATTTCAAGTTGCTGCTCTTTTTTATGCTATGAACATTTGTTCTGATTAAAATCTTGATCCTTAAGTGATTAGCTGACCTCTGAATTTTCCTCATGGCCATCAGTATCTCTGGAACAAAAATATATTTACAGTACAATTTGGTGATCTCCAAGTTCATCAGTATAAAATAATTGCTCAGTGACCATACTACTCTTGCTTTGAGTTCTTGTTTGCCATATTGGCATAAAAACCAGAAATGAATCCCACTTGATGCCTGCCTGTACAGAAGGTCAGTAATGCATTTTTCATTGTTTAAATCGATGATAAAGCCTTGACTGGATCAAGGATTTCTCACTGGATATATTTCACATTCTGGAGCCATAATAGAAAACCATGTCTTAAAAAAAAAGGAGACATGAAATGGGAAATCTTAAGTATAAATGGGTCACAACTCCACTTGACTAGAAGCATTAATTACACATCATCTGTGAAAGCTCTGGGAAAGTGCATTACAAAGCCAAGATCTAAAAAATTTTTTCAACCTTTTTGTGCAAACTTAGCTAATCCAAAATAAAAATTTGTAGATTTTTAATTTGAAAGAAATATGAAAAAAATATGTAGTCGCATAATACCATCAGGTACTCTTGAAATTATTTATGTAAATATGTTGAATTTATCTTTATATTGAATCACAGGTGAATCTGGATTAGGAAAATCTACATTAATAAACAGCCTCTTCCTGACAGATCTCTACCCAGAAAGGATAATCCCAGGAGCTGCTGGTAAATACATCTTTATTCAATGGTTTTTGGACTAGAATGCTTTTATCTTTGAATTTTAGTAACAGCCAACAGTGATTTCTAGCTGTAATAGTTTCTAAGGTATTTCTTGACACTTGAGCTGTTTGATAAAACCATTTTCCCCCTCACCCAGGATGTCTCTTGGGTCTTTGTTGTTTAGTCCTTGGCTGTATTCATATTAACACCTAGAAGTTTGTTCCCTTATTTTGCTTAAAAACAGTCATTGTGTCACAGTGAAATAAACAATCGACTAAAACAATCAGAGAATTTATTCAGTTTTTAATTTGTTGCAATTATAAACATATGAATTGTTTATACCTGCTTGCACCTTGATTCATTTGCTTTGGATTGATATTTAGTGGATGAGAATTTCACTTCCTGTTCTTCTTCATTTCCTTGTCCTATTTTTAATCTGTTAACCAAGGTATGCAATAATCCAACAAAAGAGAATATTGTAATAAAATAAAAGATGCATTTTTTCTCTTTTTGCTACCAGTTGAATGACTTGCTTTAATGGTTTTATCATGTTTGCGGATGATTACTTATAACTTCTAACCCTAGGAAAAAAATCCATTACATATAATTTTGTACTGTTCTCCAGTTACCTATGGTTTTGTCTTGTCACCCTGAAAACTAAACCTTCTGATCTTGTTTTCATAGTTTTAGTTACTTTCCCAGGAAAGTAACTATAAACATAAGTTGTTTACACTTTCCTTCTAAGAAACGTTCCTTGATGGATGTTTCACACGACCAGTGTGATTGGGAAGGTGGCAATTTAGTTATCCAATCCTTGGTCATAGTCAAGAATCTATAAATACTGGAGTCAGAAAATAAAGTTACTTCTTTTTCCTGTCACACCACTGAGACGTGTTTGTGTGAATCATTCTGTGTCCGTTAGCGATGTTGTCTTGGTCCCTTTTGCCATCATTTCTACATTATTTTTAAGAAAAGTATGAAATCTCATACAATCCTCTAATAACAGCTAAAGAATTTATTTCTGAGTCTTTTTGTTATCAGGCCTTAGAATGTAATCGACAGAATAATATTTATGATGTTCTATCTGCCAATTCATCTTTGGAGCTTATCTCAGAATGACATGGTCTTGAAAATTGGATTCTGAAAGATGGAGTTTGTTGTCTTTCAGATAAGATTGAACGCACTGTGCAGATTGAAGCCTCAACAGTTGAAATTGAAGAGAGGGGCGTGAAACTGCGCCTGACAGTTGTGGATACTCCAGGATATGGAGATGCCATCAATTGTCGAGACTGGTATGTGCACAGAGAATACCTCTTGATTTATCTGTGGAGACTGACATAGATTTCTTATCTGTCCTGTGGGGGTGGAAATATGGTGTGTGTCTGTGAAACGTTGAATTTGAGGTGGGATTTTTTGTTTTCTAATTCTGAGGAAGCTTAATTTTAGTGTTATGAATTAATTCCAGTACATGTGAAGAGGCATCAATAACTTTGACACAACTTGAAATAAATTTTGTGGCGCTTTTTTTTTTCTTCTTTAACTTCCATTTTGCTTGAAAGAGCTTTCAGTGAACAGTGACCTTGACTCTTAATAATACTCTGAGAAAGTAAATCACCTACTCTTCAGTGCAAAAATCCACCCCTAGATCTTGTCCACATTCACTTGAGCATTCTCAGATTCTGTGGCTAATTTTTAAGTGCTTTTCATCATCTTAGATTTTGTTTGTTTGCTTGGGTTTGTTTTGGTTTTTTTAAAATTTACATTGTAGTAAATACTGAGAAGTAATCAGTGGCAATCAGTTTTCAGTGGTATTCCCTTTTCCCACATCTCTCAAGCCCCTGAACCTCAAGGTAACCTCTGGCTTTCCCCAGAGCTTTGGAAATCAATGCCTCCTGATAAAGTGAAAATCATGTTCAAGACCAAATGTGCTGTCCTGGTGAGCCCAAGAGCTACTACATGAACAATCTCCTGTTTCATTTGTTCAAAACTTTGTTGTTGCTCAGAACTTCACCTGAAATAATTTTTCTTCTGGGTCACGATAGGCCTTACAATCTGAATGTACTCTGGAATATGCACCTTACAAAAACCCACAGCACTGGGAAAGCCTGAGCTTCATTGCTTCTGGTCACTGGGGACAGAGCTGATGTTTTGTTGACCACATCCACTGGAGTCTGACAATGCCTATTTTGCCATTTTACTCCTAAAATCAGAATTTCCCAGGCAGGTCCCTTGACCTTACTTTGTTTTATGGCAAAACCAGCCTTCAGGAAGATCTGGATTTTCTCTCCTTGCTCAAAAACTTCCTCTGCCATGTTTCCTCACACGTTGATGTCATAAATGTACTGCAAGTGTTCTGAAGCCTTACACTTCAGAAGTAACATTGGCCCTTCTGCTCTGAGTACTTGCCCACTGGAAACTGGAGCTGTGTTTATGCTTGAAGAATTTCCTGTGGTGGTTGCACTTCCTTCTCAACTCCTGTACCCATGCTGCTGAGGCAGTGGTGGGTTTTCCATCCCACTTCCTTATGTCTTTTCTCTGGTCATGCAGGTAAAACCACAGGTTATGTCGTGTATATCCTGTCTCTTGAGGATGCTGGTGTTTGCTCACAATAGCAGAGTCTGGCCCATACTGGTGGAGTATAGAATATTTCCTCTCTAGTTTGCTCAAGTTTTTCAAATCTGTTCTTAATCTTGGACAGTCTTTTCACAGCTGAGGCGCAGGTTAGTAAGGAAAAACCCCTGATATTCATGTTGCCAGAGATGGGTCACCTGAAACTCTGTTTGCTCTCCTTCTTTCATTGGCAACAAAGCCAATGAGTTGATGTACAGAAGTGGTGCACTCTGTACAAACTTCTGCCACGTGGATTGTGTACAGTGGACCTCATTTGGATCTACAGGGGACTGATGGTTATTTGGACCCCTGTAGATTGCCTCCAGTACAGCTACTTCTGTCGGTACTGGATACCTTCTTCCATGGCCTTCCACCTGCCTGATCACCATTAGGTGATCCTTGAGAGAATACCTTTCCCTCACTTTTGACAGAAGTTGCCACCAGAGCTGAGGGTTTCTGTCTTCTTCCCAATCCCCTTGTCAATGCCTACATCCCAGGACAGGGATCCCAGTTGCTTGGCTTCCCTATGGTCTGGTTCTATATGGGTGGGCCACAATATCCTGGTACCAGAGCAGCCAGGTTGCCAGGATCTCCCCCAAACGGCAGCTGAAATCCATTCACATATCTTGCAGCTCACCAGCAACTCTGGTTGAAGATTATCTCTGGTCCTGCCTCTTTCTCCTGCTGTGAGGGCCCTGCTTCCCCTTCATCCTTTGCTAAGCAAACTGATTTGGTCTTAGGTTTCTTCCATGTAGGGGCAGCTGTTCATGGCACAGGTTGTGGCAGTGGTTCAGCTGCAGTTGGAATGGCCATGGTGCCTGTTTCTCTGCTTTCCTCCTCCTTGCCTGAGGGTGCTGTCTAGTGATGAGCAGTGTCCAGTAAATAAAAGCCAGGGCTCAGCACACTGCAATAAGTTGCTCCTCTTTGGAGTTTCCCCCTCCTGTTAATCTGGGCCAGAACCAGGACACTAGAGGACAAAACGTTGGGTATGAGCAGGCAGTCTCTGGAAGCCATTAGTATCCCAGGCTGCATCAAAAGCAGTGTGGGGGAGAGAGTTCTGCCCCACTCCTGTTCTCCTGTGAGACCTACATCCAGTTCTGGGGGTCTAGGACAAGACAGACATGGAACTATTGGAGCAGGTGCAGAAGAGGATCATGGAAATGATCCAAGGGCTAGAACAGCAGTAAGGAGAGGCTAGGAGAGTTAGGATTCCATCTGAAAAAGGGAAGAGAAGACTCCAAGGAGACCTGACTGAGGCCTTCAAATAGGCTCGCAGGAAACATGGAAAGACACTTAATTACCAGGCCCTGTAGTAGCAGAGCAAGGGGCAATGGTTTGAAACTGAGAGTAGATGTAGGTGTAGCAGAGACTTTTTTACAGTGATGTGGCCCCTGGCATAGGTTGCCCAGAGAAGCTGTGGCTGCCCCATACCTGAAAGTGTTCTAGGCCAGACTGACTAGCTTAGAGCACCTTAGACTAATGGAAGGTGTCCCTGCCCAGTATCTTGGAAATAGGTGATCGTTAAAGGTCTCTTCCAATGCAAATCATTTATGATTTTAGATCATTTTGGAACAAGAACCTTAAAATGTCTTGAAAATGTGTGGTTAATGTTAATCACTATATAAACATTAACCCAAGAGAAATTTGTTGTAGAATTGAGGTTGAGTTATGTATATTTTATCTTACTATATATATGCATAAAATATGCATAGTAGTTTGTTATTCTAGAATTCAGTTAAATTTTTAAGATATGTGCTCTTCTATTTTCCCCGTTCTATAGAATCAGTAAATAAATTTTTGTCCGTCATAAGATTGGACCATCAACAGGGTATCTTAGTGGTTTAATATTACCTTTGAGAGTTCTAAAATAGTGGAACGTTTGGTGATTCCTCAAATCCATGTTTATTTTACAGTTTTAAGACCATAATCTCTTACATTGATGAGCAGTTTGAGCGATACCTGCATGATGAGAGTGGATTGAACAGAAGGCATATCATAGATAATCGAGTTCATTGCTGTTTCTATTTCATTTCACCATTTGGTCATGGGTAGGTGTTTCTGTCTTTTATTTTTTTCTTTTTTTCCCCCCATTATTTTATTTTAGAGAATTGGTTTGTGCCTGTTGACTTAAATTTTCAGAATCAGGTTGCCACTACTTGAGCAACTGCTATAACTGCTGACATTAATTGGCTGTGTTCTTTCTCTCTGTGTAAAGATAGATATTTATGTTGGAGTGAAAATAAATTGGTAATTTAGAGTAAAAATTTTCTATATCTTAATTTTAGCCTTAAGCCTCTGGATGTTGAGTTTATGAAGGCCATACACAACAAAGTAAATATTGTACCAGTGATTGCAAAAGCTGATACACTTTCTCTGAAAGAGCGAGAGAGACTAAAGAAAAGGGTGAGTGATTTCCTGGCTTGCAGAAATGTGTTGTGCTTTGGCTATGGCAATATGGTGGCTGTAGAGAGGCATTCTCATTACCCTTACTCTGTCCTAGCTGAGAAAAATATAATCTCATGCACAGTGTAGCATCACTTAATATGTAGTTTGATGTCTTGTAAATTATTTTATGATGTATTTAACTGAGAAATTATCCTTAGAGTGTTGTTTGCAAAATAGCAATCTGGCTACATTTACAATTAGATTATGAGTGAATTTTGAAACTTTGGAAAAATATTTAAATACATTTTCTGATGATAATTGCTCTGTTACTTGTTTCATCAGTCCCAAAGCAGATACAGTATCTGCATATAGAATGTGTATATGTGTATTTGGTTTTTTTACCTGGACAGAATTCTAATGGTTAAAAAATGGGATTTTCAGAGATGTTTCTGATTTTGAAGTTGTTTTAATTCCCCTGTGTCACTCCTTCTAAAGCATTCCACTTCTGTCTTCCAAAGGCAAGACTTCTTAACACATTCAGTTGTGCATTTGCTGGGAGGAGGTGGGATTCAACAAACCGTCATGAGCTAATATCAGCTATGAAGTTTAGAAAGAAGTGTTAGAATTAACTTGTCAGAGGCATGCTCCAGTCTTAGCTCTTGCATTGAAAACTTTATGATTTTTGTCAGTTATTCTGAAAATGCTTATAGCTCTCTTACCTGATCAGGGATAAAAATAGAGACTTTATATATAGAGTACTCTAATAGGTATGTTTAGAGTGCTAGAATTCTGCAGAAATAAAGATTTTTCTTTTTTAAAGAGCAAAATTTGGGGTCTGTAGCAAATGGATTCCTGCTGCAGATACCATTACTGTCATGAAGAAAAAAGTATTTCTTGTGTCTATATCTCAGTTTTCCAAACACTCCCACCTCTACCCCCAAGTAGTAATTCAGAGATAAGAGCAAGGAGATCCAGCTGTAGAAAATAAGTATGACTTGTGAGTCAATGCTTTTATTATTACAAAAAAAACCTGCAAAGATTTATCAAAACACAGTTTCCACAAAGGACAAAGTTTTTGTGAACACTGTTGTTTGTCTGTAAGTCTGTGCCAAGTAGCTTTTGTCTATCATGAAGAAATACGGCATTTAAAACCAAATGCTGATTGAGTGATTTGGATCAGTAAGATAAATCCAGATTTCTTTATAGACTGTGTATTAAGTAATTTTATGCTAGGATTTAAAAGTACTGATTCTACATGTACATTATATTGATTTCTTTTATTGCATATCTCAGATTCTGGATGAAATAGAAGAGCATGGCATCAAGATTTATCACCTGCCTGATGCTGAATCAGATGAGGATGAAGATTTTAAAGAGCAGACCAGACTCCTGAAGGTGTGACTGGTTTAATAGGTTATATACATGGATAATATATTGTATTTTTTCAGATCACTCAGATGGCTTTAGAACAAAGCCTACAATGCAACCTGGAGTGAGTCACTGTCTCTGTCCAGGCTTCCCTAGCCTGGAAGATGGTTGCAGCAATTACTTTTATTTATTTTACACCTTTAATTTAAAAGAGTTATGAACTTATTACCATAATATGCATTGCTGAGCAGAAAAAGAGTTGTTCTTGGAGTTGTTTGTCCTGGCTCATTATAAGTAACTTTCGCACTTTTGGCTTTCAGGCCAGCATTCCATTTTGTGTAGTGGGGTCCAATCAGCTCATTGAAGCAAAAGGTAAAAAAGTTAGAGGTCGTCTCTACCCTTGGGGTGTAGTTGAAGTGGAGAATCCAGAGCATAATGACTTCCTGAAGCTGAGGACCATGCTAATGTAAGTTAGAAAATTCCAATTAAATAGTTGTTTAGAAAACAATCACCAAGATAATCAAGCACTACACTGGGGGCTTGCAGCAGTTGTGTAATCCCTGGGCACATTCAGAATTTGTGTGGGGAAGGCCATGAGCAGTCTTGACCTAGCTGAGCTAGGCCTAGTCAGGGGTTGGACCACACAGGAGCTGGACTATGCAGGACCCATAGGTTCTCTCCGATCTGAATTACTCAGTGAAAATAATGATTTGTCTGATTCTTTTGTCCAATATAGTGTTGCATTGTTACTCATATCCCCTGGAATATAAAACAGGTTGTTCTTATTTCAATGTATCTATAAGTAGATACACTTGCAAGGAAGCAGACTTGAAAAGCTGGTTGTTTTGGTTGGTTTTTTTTCCTGGTCTTTGTTACTCTGTTTTGCCTCCTCAGCTTCATCAAAGGCCTCGCCCAGGACTAGAGTTTCTGCCAGGGCAGTCTCAGGGCTGGGTGATCTGTGTCCTTTATTGCACCAATTTAACTGAAATTAGATTTTAAATTATGTATGCTAAGTGGGCATGCATGCTGAGGACATTGATCAAAGACAGTGCCGAATGTGAGAGTTGCTTAAGCAAACTGATGTGACACAAAGATGTTTTATTTTTAAATTACTTTTCTTCCTCCAGCACCCATATGCAAGACCTTCAGGAGGTAACCCAGGATCTTCACTATGAGAACTTCCGCTCTGAGAGGCTCAAACGAGGCAACAGGTTGTCATCTCATGGTTACAAGCTGCTTCTCCCTCTTCTGAATTTGTATTTTGCTCTCTCTGTGTCTACCATTTCATTGCTAGGATTTGGTAGACCAAGGGCAGCTCTGTAACTCCAGTCAATAGGATTCTACTGACCAGTTTACAAAGAGTGTAACAAAAAATATTTGGTAAATCAGAAGAGACATTTGTGGAGTCAGGGAGTTGTGGGAATAGATCTGTGCTTTTGTCTGAGGCTTCAACAAAGTTGGATTGGAATGTTGAAGGTATTAAAGTAGGACAGATGCCCGTGATAAATGTCTTAAAAATATGAAAATTAGATCAGAGCGGATATCTTAAAAAGAGTGTGGGGGTTTTTTTCAGAATTAACAGCTGGAATATTTGGATTGGGCCTTTAAAAAGAGATGATTCAATTTTTTTGCAATGCTTTATTAAACATGACATGCATAAATAGTAGCAGTCAAAGGGTAATGGCTGTTAGCCCTGTTTTGAGCTGGGCTGGAGAGGGCATAGCTTTTCTGAAAAGAGAACTGGGCAAAACACCCCATTTTTAAGTACAATAGCAAGATCTGTAAAGATGAGTTGCTGAGTTGTGGGAAACTGTGTTCCCTGGTTTAGTGTTCCAGCTGCATCTCTTCTTATAGCCACTAGAGGGTTCCAAATTGCACGTTTTGGGGGCTTTAGGGCATTTTGCAAGTTTCCCCATCTTGCTGTTAACAGAGATTTTGTCACATGTCTAGTCAGTTTTCAGCAAAAGGTGTTTTCCTTTTGCAGTTTCATGCCTGTAGCATTGACCTACAGGCAAGATAAAATGCTCTTCTCTCCTGACTTTAAATCCTGCTTTCTGAAATTCAAGGTAAAAGTCCCCAAACTTCCCAAGTTCTGGAACCTCTTATCCAACAGGTGTGTACAAAGGCCTTAGACGTAATGTGACTTAAGGTCATCCAATTCTTAGAGGATTTCAAGTTGCTGTTAAATTTGGTATGTGAAACTAAAACATCTTTTTGTATCTTTTCTAGTTCAGTGGCCCATATATCTTTGCTTTCACATTTCTGAAGTGGTGCTAGAATGTAGTTAGGTTTACTGTAAGGGAGGGTAGATTTTATATGAATTTATTTCAAGAAGCTTGCACTTCTGCTACCAGGAGTGCTTGACAATAGATGCTTGTTGACTGTACTCACTAAGGATCTCAGAGGTTTTAAAGCGCAGCAGATTTTTTTACAATGTATTTCTCTGTTAACTTTTAAACAAACACCAGTTTGTTTGCTTTGCATGTTTGATGGCACTTGCTTGATTAGATCCATTTGTAGATCTTCCCTGTTGTGACATGGAGTAGGAGAAAGGCATTAGCAAAGTGGTAGGAAATCTTGAATAAAGCCAGGTGGGAGGCAGTGGCTTCTCCCAAGTAACAAGTGATTTGATAACAGGAAATGGCCTCAAGTTGCACCAGGGAGGTTTAGATTGAATATTAGGAGAAATTTCTTCACAGAAAGAGTGTTTGAGCACTGACATGGGCTGCCCAAGGGCAGTGCTGGGGCTGCCATCCCTAGAAGTGTTCAAACTGCTTGTGGATGTGGCACTGGAGGACATGGTTTAGTGGTGAACACAATGCTGCGTCAATGCTTGGACTCAGCAATCTTAGGCGGTTTTTCCAACCTTAATGATTTTATCTTTCTAACAAAATTAATATTATTTTAGGAAAATAGAAGATGAAGAAGTAAATAAAGACAAGATTTTGCTTGAGAAGGAAGCAGAAGTAAGATGACAGAACTTTATATTCTTGGGGGAGTTTTTGTTCTTTTGTTGCTACTTTAGAGCAAATATGTATATGATCTTGGTAATTCAAGGTAAATTTCCTTGGGAAAGGAAATCCAGTTATATGCCAATATAAAGTTACTTAAGAAAATAAGAAAACAGAATGAGAAGAGGTGAGAGGAGACTCAGGATAGGATAGGGATTTTTTGGAACAAGTGGAGTCTCGTAAAACATGATTTCACTGTAGTGATCAGCAATGGATGTAACACACACTGTGTGGGCAAGGAGAACCATCCTCATGGGAGTAAGGGTTCTGCAGTTAATAACTGCAGATTGGGACAAAGTCAGTTCAACTCTGCAGCAAAAGTGGGAACGAGGTGGAAATGGTCAGAAATAAAAAATTAAATGGAAATTCTCATTCAGCCACTATGACAAATTCATAATGTGTGGCTCTAATGCTGCTTTTCTTGTTCCTCAGACCTATAAAGGTTATAGATAGGCAAGACTAGAAAAAGTGCAATGAAATTATGCTTGTGTCTCAGTGGATGGTTTGCCTGTAATACTTTTTTCCACCTAGTCATACCTAGCAAGGGAGTTGGGGAATAATCCTGACAATTTTTTTTTATGACAGATACAGGAGTAGTTTGGAGGGACATTATCAGGCTGCTTTTTTTCTGATAAACTTTAGTAAGTGTAAATGCTTGTTCAGTACTTCAGAACCATAATTTTTATACATTTAACATCAGAGAATTCCATTTAGGGACCCTCAGAAGTCCCATCCCACAGTACAATAGTAAAGCCTATTTATTTCATTCAGTAAATGCCAGCCTCTTCAGTGATGAAATGCAATAAAAGAAGATGCCATAACCTGAGATCATTATCTGTCAGATAAAGAAAATGCAGATATGTGATCCCTCTTTAATAAAAATAAATATTAGAGTAGTGACAGTGAAGAATTATATTCTGAAGTGAGATTAAGCTACAGAATTCATCTGTGCTGCTTTTCCAGCTCCGTCGCATGCAGGAGATGATTGCAAGAATGCAGGCCCAGATGCAGATGCAGATGCAAAGTGGAGAAGGTGACAGCACTGCAGTTCATGGGCACCATGTGTAAAGTCTTGGGTAAGATGCTTAAATAGACACTTAAAGGGCTTCTCCTTTAGCTGCTCTCTAATGTGCTTGGTATTAAGGAGTTTTGGAAAAAGGTTTACACATGGTGTTCCATAGGTTTCAGTTTTAATTTTAATTTATGAGGATTAACTGCTGTTTGCAAAGTTAAATGGCTTGCAGTCAAATTAAACAATGTGGTGGTGTGTGTGTGTATATATGAAAAATTTTCAGAAAGGTGATACAATATATGCTGCTAAGAATGATGGAAGAAGTCTTTGAAATAATTTCAACAGGTATCTTAATCTCATGATGAAGTCATTGCTTCCTTGTGACTTATAAAATGTCTGCAGTTCTTTCAGGTTTCTTAATGTGGGAAGTGCTGATCTGAAATGGTATTTTCCTGTCTTGTTTTTAGATTATTTTATCCCCTGACTCACAGGAGACCTTCTGGAGCTGGATTGCAGTGGTGGAGGCAGAAAGGATGCCTCCATGTGGTCTGGAGCTTGCTGTAGAGTTTAATGTGGGACTGTTTTGTGGTAACATCTTGTGAGATGTATTTCATAACATGTAGTGAGTTGGTGTTTTTATATATTATACACATTTGACTTTTGTTTTCTTTAGTCCTTCTTATCTTTTAAATTTCCTATTAGGGATACAAAATAGTCATTGAAAATTTTCTAGCCTGATAAGCATTAGATAATAATATTTTTTTAATATACCTTATTAGCTCACTTCTTTTAACTTTGTATTCTATTAAGAAATAAAAAGCTGTCAGTGATTCCTTGTTCAGTGCCAGTCACCTCATTAAGCTTGCACCCCTGCAAGGTTAATTTTATAAATATAGCAGTGTTTACATGTGTGTGGAGACCAGCAGCCCTTTCTGCTCACAGCAGAGGATTTCCTTGGCCTCTGCAAAATATCAAATGAAAATTAAAGCATGCCTTGTGTCTTAGTGAAAGAAAGAAGAGGAAATGCCTCTGTGAGAGGCACACTGTACATGGCAGGCATTGTTTATTTTAGATTTAGCCTTGAGGGATCTTTTACTCTATTGCAGCTAATTTTGAATAGTTTCTTGTAGGCCATCACAAATTACTCCTGCTATTTTCTGGCATTATTTTAGCCAAATAAACTTGAATAAGGCTGATTTTATTGAATGAGGTAAACTCCAAAGAGTAGTTTTCTATGCATAGATGTTTCCTATATTCAAATTATAAGAAATTCTATAATTTCTAGTAAGTATTTCCATACTATTCTTAGGGCATTGAAAAGTGTTACATGTAGTAAATATATATATATGTATTGACACACTTCTCTTTTAAAAAGTGACCTGTTCCTGGCAGGATCAATGTGAACTGTGTTTTAAGTTCTTTCTCCAGAACAGAGTCAGCAGTATTACTTCAGGAATGACTGGTTTATTTTATTAGGACAAGGTCACTTTCTTAATCCTGGTAGCAAAGGAGACTGTTTTTTGCTTGGCTGGACTGGTCCTGCAGATCATGCCTCATGTTGTGTTTGTATCAAATAATAAATGCAGCACACAGCTGCCCAAGTGGTGTCTGACAGGGCAAGCAGTGACACACCCTGGGTTGTCTGCTGCTCCTGATAAAGCCAGCAATCAGATTTCTTCATCTGATCTATCACAAAACATCCTTATCTGAGCAGCTAATAAACAGATAGGTAGAATTGCAACTTCTTTTGGCTCTTTGAGCTCAGGTGCTGCTGTGACTTTTATAATTTTGTTAATATTTCTTTGAAAAAAACAATAGAATTTCTACAGCTAATGTATAATTCCAGTGGTACTTCACTAGCTAAATTAAATATAAACCTGTTAATCAACTGAAATTTTTACCTGCCTGAAACTACTGTTTTATTTGAATTTTTTTCAAAATGTGAAGTAAAACCCTGCATTGTAGCCTTTGCTGAGGAGCTCCAGCTCTTTCCAAAAGCATGTACAATCAAAGTTTGCCACGACTCATTTGACCTTCCCTAACTTTGACAAAAGTAAAAATGAGAACCTTTTTGTATGCACAGAAGAGTTAAATCCCGTTTTGTCAAATCTCTACATATAAAACTTGGATGGAAGAACATGTGCTTCTAAATCCTTGAGATGCTTTTTCAAAAGAAAGTATAGGACCAAAGTAATGTAGCAGAGCTGTGAGAGAACATCCCCCAACACCTTATTTATTTCTATTACCATGAGCCTGTACTTGAAGAAAAACTGTGAAATGTAAAATGTCTACACAGGGGCCTGGTTGTACTTGTCACTCATGCTGTGTATATTGGGTTGATAGGGTTTTTTTCCTGTATTTTTAGCATGGGAACAAGAGCAGATTGTCCATTTGATTAGTGCTGTTGGTCACCATCTGTGAAATTATTTCAGGCAATGTGTGATTCTTTGGAATATTTACATATCTATTAAAATATTTGATTAAGATAAAGCATTTCATGTGATTCTTAAGCAAAAATTAGTTGATCTAAAAATTCAGCAGGAGAAACATTTTTGTATGCTGTTTTGGTATTTAATGGGAAAAAACAAGTTTATGGCACTGGCCATTTTTGCTGCAATACTCAAGACAGGTAATTAATTACTGATTCTTTCCCAAGCCTTTGGGGCAACTGTTCATAGTGTGCCTGATGTCTCTGAAGGTCTATTTCCCCTTCACTTTTCTTGGTATGGTCTTGAAATTTATGGTTTTGTGCTAAGGCATGAAAAGCCAAGACTACTTTTCTCAAAAAAGCTGCTGGTAAAAGGAAGACATGAGTAACCAGAAAGACCTGGGGACAAAAGGTAGATTCTGTTTGGTGGCTTGCTGAACTGGCCACAGGTTTGGTTTTTTTTTCTGTTACTGTGTTGTGAAGGTTTTAATTTTAGGGGTAAAAGTACTTTTGAATTTTCAGAGCTTTATAGTTGATAGCAAAAATTTCTTGTTCTTGGTACAAAAACCTATTATAATCTATGTACTACAATTAGCCAAAACTGTAATAAAAATTGCTAAAAAGCTATTTTGTGTTTATTATGCTTCATTATTATATTCAATATTAATTTGTGGTAATATGTTTGAAAATTTGGTAATATGTTCCAGCCAGGACAGGATTAATTTTTGCAGCAGCCAAAAGGACAGGGTTGGTGTGGCAGTGAATGGGATTAGGCTCCATGGGTAAGCATTTTTCCATGTGAAGAACTCTCTCTTTTGTATAATTTCTGTTATTTAACATGGTTGCTGTTTACCGGTCCTTTTCATATCTCATTGCTGTTTCCAGTAAATTGTTCTTACAACATTTTGTGCTTCCAGTTCTCCTCTCCATCCTGATGCAGAAAAGAGAGAGAGGAAGAGGGAGTGAGTGATTGGCAGCCTGGTTTGAAGTTTCCGTGGGAACAGCTAAATTGGGGAATACCATTCCTAAACCAGGACTGCCTTAATTCAGCCCCAGTGTGGGGGCACAAAGGGGTGAGATAAGCACAGATCTGCCCAGAGCAGGTTAGAAACAGGTTTGATCCAAGCATTTTCTATATTTGGTCACAATGTTACTTGGTCTGTTCATGTGGGTGTGGACCCTAGCTGTATATATTGCCATACATGCTCCTTATGGGGAGTTTTTTCAGAGCAAGGAGAGCAATCAGGATTGTTGCTGTTTTGTGGGACACCAGTTTATGACATGATAACACTGAGGGCAGTGAGGGCCTCTTGATGAGTATTCAGTATTGCTATCCAGGGAGAACAGGGAAGGATGATTTTCCCCAGCTTTTCACCCCTTCTTCCTCCCTCAGGCCTGTTACAAGAGCTTTTGAGAGTTTTGAATTCCCTTTGTAAGTGAAGGAAAGCGTGTTCTTGTTGCTGTCTGCCAGGCCTACTCAGTGGGCTCCATACCATGTTGAGAGTTGGGACAGATTTCTAGGGAGGTCATTCAGAGATTTGCTCCCAAGGGTGAATAGACATGCAAAACACAGGAGAAAATGGGCCAAGTTTTGGGGAAATTCTCTGATGTTTAGAAGTTCACCTCTAAAGTACAGGACCCTGTGTCATGATCCACAAGGTGGGATTCGTGATGTGGTTCTTTTAGTCGGTCTTAGAGTACAAAAGATTATCAGCAAACCAAGGACTTATGCAGCAAAACACACTTTATTGAGTGCTCATCAGCACTAATATGCGATAGAGGGAAAAGAGGAGAAAGCAAAGCATAAGGAAAAGAGAGTAAGGGGATTATAGCTACCAACGTTGAAGTCCACTCAGCCGTCCAACGACTCAGAGTCTTCTGTCCGTTGGGGAGATCTCAAAGGAAGGTAAGTTTGGGGTATAATTTTATAGTCTTTTGCAAAGCGAGGGGTGCAGGGCCAAAACTAGATGAGATTGATGATCATTGTGATGAATTCCATTGTGCGGGGGGCAGGTGTAGGGTACAGAGCGATCCATGTCTTGTAAGTCATTGCTCACCAGCAGGAACGAGGGCAGTGTCGTGGAAAACCCATTGTGCAGAGTACCACACACAAGCCTCTGCTCACCAGCAGGAACGAGAGCCGTGAGTTATGGAAAACTGTGGCGGAGGAGTCCGCCCAGCCAGAGATCCTGGCTGTCCCCTGGGGACAAGATACTTCTCTGTAAGAGAGACACAATGTATCGCTCCCAGGGGTCTTTGAGTTAGATATGTTAAATTGTTGTGCCCCGTTGGTGTTCCCCCCTGCTGTCCCACCCCGATACATGTAACTCAGGCTCCCCCCGCCCCTCTCCTCTCCTATAAATATCCCAGGTTTTCCCCTGTTCCGCGGATTAGCTGTTGCTGGCTCCCTTCGCCAAAGCTCTGCCTGAATAAAGGTTTGTGCTTAGCGGAACGCTAGACCAGCTTTCTCGTCCCTTCTTCCCGTGTCATCTGCCCGCCGCCGCTGAGCTGAGCTGGAATCACTCGCCTGCCTGAAGCCGCTCACACGCGCTTCGGCCCAGCCCTTTTCAGGGCTGCTTCTCTAGAGAAGTCGCGGTGCTCCGGGCTTTCCGTTGCCGCGGCAGAAAGCCTGTTGCGCAGGTTATCACGCACAAGCCTCAGCTCATCAGCAGGAACGGGCAGTGTACTGTGCAACCACCTGCAAACAATCACTTGGCAAACATCCGTCTCAGCTAGGCCCAAATCCCCAAACCAAGTCCCTTGTGATATTCAGGGACTTGGGATAGTTGTGAGACAGCTGAGGGAATCTTCGGACAGTCTCTTACAAAGCCCCATTAATATTGGGGTTCAGGCACCCCAAAACCCCTCCCAGCAGGGCTCGGTTAACCATGTTGTCCTAAGAACTGCGCCAGGAGTAATAGAGGGGGTGCAAGTACCGTAATGCCTCTAATAGCTGCGCCTCCCACAATGGCCACCTTGGGCGTTACCCGTTGCTGCTGCTGCCGCCTACCGTAATGCTCCTGATAGCGGTGCACTACCGTCACCCTCCTAGAAGAAGTGCACACCGGCTATGATCAATACCAGCTCAATACCCTAACCCTCGTCACTGCAGCGCACAGCATAACTGAGCACATCTGGGCACACCTCAACACACCTGGGCACAACTGAGGACACACCTCAGCACACCTGGGCACCCTCGGCCCCTCCAGTGACACCCCTTCTCTCGTCCAGAAGCCACAGAGCCAGGGCAAGGAGAAGAAGCCAGGGCTACCCCCAAATCGTCCTGGCATCTGCAACATGAGGATCAAGCCATAGCCCTGCCCCTTTTTGCAAGCTCTGACACCCCGCCCTTAGCCACGCCCTTCCAAAGCAGCTCCTGAGGGCGGCGAGGACAGAGACAAGCTTTGGCTCCGCCCATTGTTGTAAGCCACGCCCACCCACCACTAGCCACGCCCCCCCAGAGCAGCTCCAGAGCCAGGTGAGGAGAGAGACAAGCGCTGGCCCTGCCACTTTTTGTAATCCCCGCTCACTGACCCATAGCCACGCACCCCTGCGGAGCAACTCCTGAGGCCCGTGAGGAGAGAGACATGCACTGGTCCTGCCCCTTTCTCTAAGCCTCGCCCCCACACACATAGCCACGCCCCTCCCAAAGCCACTCTTGAGACCGGCAAAGCCCTAATGCCCTTCACTTAAGGGCCCTGCATCGGGGTGCATGTACGGATATGATTCTTCCAGCCCTTCCAGAACCGGATATTTGGGTTCAACGCATTCAAGCCCCCATAATATTGGGGTTCAGGCACTTCAAAACCCCTCCCAGCAGGGTTACCCATGTTGTCCTAAGAAGTGTGCCAGGACTAATAGAGGGGTGCAAGTACCGTAATGCCTCTAAGAGCTGCACCTCCCACAATAGCCGCCTTGGGCGTTACCCGTTGCTGCTGCTACCTACCGTAATGCTCCTAATAGCGCTGCACTGCTGTCACCCTCCTAGTAGAAGCGCACTCCGGCTATGATCAATACCAGCTCAATACCGGAACCTGTAGGAGACGCTTTCTGGGGACGGTCAGAGACACGGCAAAGACCTCTATAATCGAGTTAAGTGTTAGAAGTTTATTTCAGGGCGTGGGGTAGAGAGGTAGAGAGAGAACAAGAGAGGGCAAGAGAGACGGAAAAGAAGAGAGAGAAAAAAAAAGCAAGTAAGAGCCAGAAAAAAGAGAGCCGGGAAAAAAGAGAGTGAAAAGAGCAAAAAGAGACCGAGCTCTTCTATACCACTACTTATATAACCTATACCTTTGAATATTCTATTCCTTAACTAACCAATCTTTCTAAGTATACTAATATAGTAACATTTGTGTACAACCTATAGAAATCGCTATTTTTGCATATTTTTAGTTATCTCAGGGTCCTTCAGACCTTTCCTTATAAGGCTGGGATGAGGGGTCTCAGCTTGGTTTTATTGCAGGAAAGAATGTGTTCTGGCATACCAGCCCGGTTGGTTTCTTTGAATTATTCAAACCGTGCTATCATTTGTATTTCTTCCTTAGCCTTTCTGGCTACAAAATCATATTTATAATTTCTTTCTAATTCTACCTTCCCAACAGGAACCCTCCTAACAGCAGAGCACAGCATAACTGAGCACATCTGAGCACACCTCAACACACCTGGGCACACCTGGGCACAACCGGGGACACACCTCAGCACACCTGGGCACCCTCGGCCCCTCCAGTGACACCTCTCCTCTCGTCCAGAAGCCACAGAGCCAGGGCAAGGAGAAGAAGAAGCTGGGGTGATCCCCAAAGCTCCCCAGCACCTGCAAGGGGAGAGACAAGATTTGGCTCCGCCCCTTTTTGTAAGCCCCGCCCACCCACTCATAGCCATGCCCCTCCCAAACCAGCTCCACAGGCAGGTGAGGAGAGAGACAAGCCCTGGCCCCACCCCTTTTTGTAAGTCCCGCCCCTCCACTCATAGCCACGCCCCTCCTAAAGTCGCTCTTGAGATCGGGAAAGCCCTAATGCCCATCACTTAAAGGCCCTGAATCGGGGTGCAGGTACAGAAATTATTCTTCCAACCCTTCCAGAACCGGATATTGGGGTGCAACGCATTAAAGCCCCACTAATATTGGGGTTCAGGCACCCCAAAACCCCTCCCAGCAGGGCTCGGTTACCATTGCACTCCTAAGAACTGCGCCAGGAGTAATAGAGGGGTGCAAGTACCATAATGTCTCTAAGAGCTGCGCCTCCCATAATAGCTGCCTTGGGCATAACCTGTTGCTGCTGCTGCCTACCGTAATGCTCCTAATAGCAGTGCCGTCACCCTCCTAGTAGAAGCGCACTTCAGCTATGATCAATACCAGCTCAATACCCTAACCCTCATCACTGCAGTGCAGAGCATAACTGAGCACATCTGGTCACACCTCAACACACCTGGGCACAACCGGGGACACACCTCAGCACACCTGGGCACCCTCGGCCCCTCCAGTGACACCCCTCCTCTCGTCCAGAAGCCACAGAGCCAGGGCAAGGAGAAGAAGAAGCCGGGACCTCCCCCCGCATGTGCCGGGTTGGGCTTATTGCCACACTGGAGTTTGCGGCCGGCCGGTGGGACCCCGGTAGAGGCGTCGATTCCAATTCCTGCCGTCGCAGGCGTGTCCGCCGCCCAGCTATGGAGCCGCTGAGCCCCGCCGTCTTTGTCCTCGCCCTGGGAAAGGCGGTGGAAAATTGGGTGGAGTGCGCGGAATCAGTCGGCATCGTGCGTTTTTTTGTTCAGGCAAGTAAGTTAGACAGACGCGCTGAGAGCGGCAGGGGCCTTCATGGTGCCACAACAAAGATGGCCACTTGGCCGGAAGTGGCTTCAGCCACAAAAAAGATGGCAGCCAGGAAGGGCAGAAGTCACGTGATGCCACGCACAAGATGGCTGTCAGGTCCTGGCTGGTTTGACCTTCCAAGGATGGCGGCCAAAAAGGCAGGAAAATGCAAGGACCCCGGGCGGTGGGTGTCTTCGCTTGACTGCCTGACAAATACCCCGACACTGACGCCACTCCGGCACAATTTTCCGCGGCTTTTCCAGCTATGCGGACACAGGCTGTGCGCTCAGCAGGGCCGGGGCCGGACACCGGCCAGCCAGCGTGCCGACAGGCAGCGGTGCTGACGCCTCCCTCTGCAGGGGTCCTTGCCACGGCCGCATTCTTGGGGTATGGCACTTGCACCGACCTGTAGCGTGCCGCCGCTCCTCTTGCTCGGCTCTCTCCCCCCCGGCCCAGGGAAATGGAGGAAAACCCAATTGCATCGGGCCGGAACGGTCGCTCCCCGGCGCTGGAACCAAAGCGGCCCGAGGAGGTGGATGCTCTGTGTACCGGAACAGTGAGAGGTGTGGGCAGGGCTGGGGGGGTTTATCAACCGAGTGTATAACTCTAAGTATAAAGATGATAAAAATAAATATTAAAAAATATTGAAGATAAAGGGGCTGCTTGGTTTTTATTTAGTTAGAGGCAAGGTTTTTAAATAAATAAGAAAAATAAAAATAAATAAAATATGTTAAGAATGAATATATAAAGGGATAGGGAAATATATATATATGTAGGCATAAAAATAAGTAAAAATAAGTAATAGAAATATATACATATATATTAATTTATAATATATAATATGATTTATATACATATAGATGGTAATATAATATATTTTAGGATATGTTATGTGTTATGTATATCAACAAGGTATATAAATACAATAAAAAATATATTAAAATATATTTAAAAGATTAAAAGATTTTTTAATACTGTTTAAGATAAAGGGACTGTTTGGTTTTTATTAGGTTAGCGGCGGGGCTTTTAAATAAATACTACAAAAATAGAAAAGTAGAAATGTATATTAAATATATAAAGATATAGACGTATGCGCACCCAGAAAAGGAAAGAAATATAAGTAATGCCAATATATACAAACAGATTTATATTAAAAATATATATTATATATATTTATTTAATATATATGTTATATATAATAAATATATGTAATTAAAATGTATATAATATATTTAACATATAATAATATATATGTATACATGTTGAAATAATATATTTTGATACTTTATATATTGTGTGTTATATATAAATGAATATAGTATATAAATTTAAACATGTGTGGTGGAAATAGACGTTAAATTTTTTTTTTTTAATTTTCGTTGTTTTGGTATGTTTCTTGGAGGCAATCCTACTGTTGCAGCACTGAAAACCTGTGTGCTTCATGGTGTCTATTGCCCAGCTGGCAATGATTCCCTTGCATTTGGTGCATTAAGTCACACCGAGCTGTGTGGGATGGCAGGTGGCCACGTTGCCTGACCCTTTTAGCTTTTCTTTCTCACACACAACTTCCTTTCCTTTTTTATATGGAAAACAGGGAAGAGAGGGTAGTGTGATATTAGCATTTCTAGCAGATTTTCAACTGCCACTGATGCTCATTCATCTTTGCAGTATGGGTTTTCATGCTGACAAATCCTCTGCTTTTCCTTCTGCTCAGAGTCAGGTGGGACTTTCATTGAACAGATTTATCTGCTATAAGGCTACGCAGAAGGATAGAAAGGAGGAACACAGGGGGAAAAAAAATAGATTCAAGGCCATGCATTGATCACCTGATGTACTCCAGAGACAAACGTGGCTATTACAGGTAACATGGAGCAGCCCTTCTGGCCTTTTCAGTTGTATTCAGAGAGATGTTTGCCTGCTGTGAATATCTGGGTGCTTGGAGTTCACTCTGATTTTAACAAGCCCATCAATAATAAAACATTGTATTGATAGAACAAGATCTACTTCTGTAAAGTTGTTGCTCCACAGAAAAGCGGCATAAAGAAGCTTTATTTGTATGGTATGTAGCTTTTTTAGGATGTTTTGTTCTTTATATGGCGTTAATTTCACATACAAGTCTGTGAACTTTGTGTTCCCCTTTAGGGGCTTGTTCTGGGGTAACGAGGAAACACGAGGCCTAAACACCTCTGGCTTGTCTGTCCAAGGATCTACCTCAATTGTGGCTCCCATCCTTCTGAAGAACTCTTCAGCACAGTGAGTTACCTTCTATAACTGTTTATTGTTGTATTGTTGTTGTGAGACCTCATTGCTGGGTGAGAAGACCAGGGGAAATTAAAGGCTGTATGCCACTGTTACTTCATCACTGAATTCTTGTACTCTGTTAAAATCATAACAAAAGGGATTTACACTGTAAGAAACACTTAACTGTAAGTTGAGGTAAAGGTCACAGTGCTAAAACCTAAGAGCAGATAGCCTTGAGCTCCTTTATATTCCCTCTCTGGCAGCTTTTGTGACTCCTACCTCTAAGGTATCATCAGATATCCCCTAGATCTTGCAGTGGAAGGGATGCTGAACCATCAGCTGTTCCGTATTCTACACCACGTGTCTTTTTACCATGCTCCTCTGAGAAACATCTCTCCCTTCTCTGTTTCTTTGCAGACAAGAAGAGAGAAAATGGGATTGCCTTTGTTCTTTTGCCTATTAATAAAAAGGCCGCTTGTGGCTATGTGCAGTGGCAACTGCATGACAGAATCTTAGAGGTGATTATTCACAGGTTAAGGAAATAATTCCTTTTTTTGTCACTGCTGCACTGAATTTCATATGCGTGTGTGTGTCTCGATGCCTAAGATATTTAAAGCAGGTTTTATTCTTACAGGTGTTTTGCACACTAAAGTGTCTGCCCAGGTTTTGTTTCCAAAAGTGAGGTATAGTGCTGGGTGTTTAATTTGGTATGTTACTTGTTCTGTTGTGTAAATAACTGCAGTGTCCTCCCTGTGCCTGTGTATTGCAGGGGCAGGTGAGTGCTGGTTATAAAGGTGGTGATAATTAGGAATAAACTGTTTAACCTTGGATGAATGTTTAGAAATCATTGCTTAGATATTGCTGTGTAAAACGCTCGCTCGCGGTGACTTCTCCAGGGTCAAGCTGTTCAGGTATAAGCAATTTATTATATGGGTAAAGAGAGGGGAGACCTGTGTCTACCACCAGCCTCGGCGTCCACGTGGTCCAGGGGAGGGGAGAGAGAGTGGGGAGAGCTGGGGAGGAGAGGTTGGAAAAGGGGAGGGAGGGCGTAAGAGCAACAGAGGGAGAGCGGGGGAAACCAGGGAGGCTTAGGAGAGAGGGGGAAGACAAGAGAGGGATAAGAGGGGAAAAACCAAGAGGGTAAGAGAAGGAAAGACTGGAAGAGGTAAGAGAGGGGGAGAGGGGAGCTGAAAGAGGGGTAAAGGGGTAAGAGAGAAGAGCCAAGAGGTACGAGAGAGGTCAAGAGGTAAGAGAGAAAAGCTAAGAGAGAGGTTAAGAGAGAGAGGTTTAAGAGCGAAAAGCTAAGAGAGCGAAGTTCTTGTTACAATCCAATATATCTTTTTCAATAGTGAATATTCTAATTCCCAGTAACCAATCTCTACGAGATACACCCACTAAAGATTTTACATACAGTGTTGCATTTGAGGCTCTACAAGCTTTAAAAGTTCTTCCCTTGCTTCTTGGCCTTTGGGCTTTCTAGCAGCAGAAGGGCATTGTTTTATCAGCAGGGATTCTCCTTTAGCTGGCTAGGCTATTGTTCTTTGGTTATATAGTAACCAGTACTCTGTATCTTATGACTCAAAGCAGACTTTCATTTCTACTTTGATTCTAGCCTTCTTTTTTCAGAATCTTCTGCCAAACAATCACATTCATAAGGTTTCCCTGTTTTACCCTCCCCAACAGGCAGCGAGTTGTGCTTCGCTCTGATAATTCCATACTCAACCTGTTCCTCATTTCTTAAAGGTTCACTTCAGTCTTGAATCAGCAGGTCTCTAGATCCCTAGGTTTGATTTTTTAGGATGCCATTCCTGTAAGATCTTCCCCTGTGAAGACCTGAGTATGTCCAGTCTGACCTCCAGATTAATGAAGGGAGAGGAGCTCCCGTTGATTCAAGAGTGAAGCAAGGCCTCCAATCTTGGCCTCGGGCTGTTTCAAATGGGGAGGGATCAGTGTCCTGACTTCTCTCCTATGGATGCTAAATCTGAACCACAGTGCCTGTACAAATTACAGGCTGCATAGCTCCTCAGGCTGCCTGAGAAAGTAGCCTGGGAAAAATATGAGAAGGAATTAAAACAATCCTCAGAGACAGAAAACAACTGCCAGGTGCTGTTTGTCTGTCCTCTTGTTTTCTCTTGCAGGAGAAAGTCAGGGGGGTAGTGTGCCCCTGACCAATGATGGTGATGTAGCACTTTGCTAACCAATAAGAGTTTCTGTGGAGACTTTTGTGGCAGAATGGTTAAGCGAGAAAGGCCATGACTGTACAAACTTGCTAGAGATAAAACACTACTAGTGCAGAGGCAGTCTCAAGGACGGATTGCCCTTGAGATATGAGGAGGAGAACAAGAATGTAGCAAACAGAACGAGAAAGAAGAACCAGGGACGGTCTGGTAACCGCAAGAATGCAGATGCACATAGCTATGTACCGCAGTGACATAGATAGCAGAATAACCAATGATGAGCTATACTTTTGCAATATGTATGAGCTAATTAAATCATGTATTTAAACACGAGTGTAATGATCAATAAACGAGATTTGCTTGACGACCACCTGGTGTCTGCGTCTCCCTTCTCCGACAAATGGCGACCCCGACGACGACCCCCTGCTGAGAAGAAAGCGGGGGAGAGAACACGCCACGGTCGGTGAAGTAGTGTTGGGGCCCGATGCACCCGGGTCGGTGCTAAACGACGAAGGGAAAGCACCCTCAAGGACTACATCGGTGGTCTTGAGCCATACATGCTGCTGGAGCCGGAGAGGTGCAACAGCGCTGACGACAAAAATGGACAGGCAAGCAGCATATGATTTATTTTTGGGGTTATTAGATAAGCTGGGGGTTAGAGACATAAATCCTAGAAAAGACGTACCGGGATTGCTAGCATGGGGTCACGCGAAGGGTTGTTTTTCCAACCCGCACACGGTACATGAATTGAGTGAGTGGCGTAAGTTAGGAGATGTGTTGTGTGAAGCAGTCTTAGAAGAAGATAAAACAGCAAAAAAGTTAGGAAAAATTTGGCGAGTTGTGCATAATACTCTATTGAAACATCAGGCAGAAAAAAGAGCGGCTCAGCAAGCAGTAGAAGCCTATAAAAGGAATGCACGGTATGGAGATCATGAACCTTTAGCGCCAAGTGTCTCTCAAGTAATTATACCTGCTTCTAGCAGTTTGGGCACAGATGATTGTGCTTGGCCCTCGGCGCCCCCTCTCAATGAGTCCACAGAGGACGTTGAAGTGCCTGTCGTAGCCACCTCTGATATTAAGGACCCTTCAGCCCAATCTGTTAAGCCTGGAATGCGTAGTTCACAATCTCCGCCAGAGCCAGATCCTGTCCCTGGGGCAGAGAGTGACCTGTGGGAGGAAATGGCTAGACAGAGGAGAGAAGCATGGAACGCATTGGCTAAGCATGGGCTAGAGAGTGGGGATGAAGTCACCGTGGAGGCGGTGAGGACGTGGGCTCTGCCTGTAGTTTACACCCCGGGGGTAAACCAACAAGGACAAGCTGTTCAGTTAGGGACCTATACACCTCTTGATTAGAAGTTGTTAGCTCAGCTGCGACAGACAGTGAGTCAATTTAGATTTAAGAGTGAACCAGCTAAACAAATGATAGACTACATATTTGATACGCATTTGCTAACTGTCAATGACTGTAGAAGCATTGTGAAACTGATGTTTACTCAACATCAGCAGCTGCTGTTTAACGCACATTGGCAAGCTTTAGTTCAAGAGTCGGTTGGAGTTCAAAGAGGACCCGGTGATCCGTTACAGGGAATTACAGTGGAAGAGATGATGGGATTAAGAAATTATAGAAGAACCGAGGCTCAGATGATTTCTGGACCAGACAAAGTTAGGGAAGTGATGCGTCTGGTTAAAGTTGCTATCAGTCAAGTGAAAGATAGCTCAGGAATTCCCATGTATATGGGAATCAAACAAGGGAGAGAGGAGTCTTTTAGAGACTTTGTTGATAAAGCTGCTACCGCTATAGAACGAGCAGGGGTCCCTGAGTATATGCGAGGGGCTTTGCTTAAACAGTGTGCCTTGCAGAATAGTAACGAGACTACTAAAAGAGTTCTGTCGACCCTGGGGGCTAATTGGACGATTGAGGAAGCCTTAGAAAGAATGGCATTACAACCAACAGGGCAACAAGCATTCCTAGTGAATGCCATTAAAGCATTAGGAGAGGGGTTACAGAAACAGGCAGAAAGTACACAGACACAAGTGTTAGCTGCTCTTGCTCCGCTTCGCGCTCCAGCAGCGGCAACCGCGGCGGCGACCCAGAAGCCCCCTTCCATGAAATGCTACCGCTGTGGAGGAGGAGGGCACATGAGGCGACAATGCCGCGCGACTGGGGTCTGGTGCCAAAATTGTCAAAGCAATACGCACAACTCTTCTGCCTGCCGCCGACGTTTGGGAAACTCGCGGCGGAGCGCGAATGGCGGCCGCGCCCAGACACAAGTTGCTGCCGCGACGTCAGCGCCACCTCGTGTCTACAACCAGCCACTGCCGGGAGCTTGGGACTTGACTTGGCAGCAGCAATAAAAACAACGCTGATGACAACACACCCTGTTCGAATTCCTACGGGAGTTTACGGCCCAATAAAGATTAAGGGACAAGTATATGGAGGACTTTTATTGGGGCGCTCCTCGATTTCTGTGATGGGCCTATTTGTTTTACCTGGAGTCATAGATGCGGACTATACCGGAGAGATACAAATTATGGCCTATACGCTCTACCCTCCAATTACTGTTGAAGCCGGTCAACGCATTGCCCAATTTATACCACTGCCACAAACAACCAAAGGCATTCAAACATTGATGCAAGGCCCTCAGAATAATCAAGGATTTGGATCATCAAGGATAGCCATGCTCACAATAGACTTAAACAGCAGACCAAAAAAGAAAATAACATTGAAATATGCTGAACAATCAGTAGAACTTTGGGGCTTGTTGGACACGGGAGCAGACACCAGCATAGTATCTCCGGAGTATTGGCCTAGCAGTTGGCCATCCAGACAAACCATGGATACAGTGACCGGAGTCGGGGGATACACGCTAGCTAAAAGAACACCCCCTATACAAGTGATCATAGATAGGCAAACATTAGTGGCTGTGTTGTCCGTTGTCCCTTTACCTCCAACAGTACAGTGTTTAATAAGAAGAGACATTTTAGTCCAGCTTGGAGTTGTTCTATCTAATGAGCACCCTTTAGAGTAATTGCCATTGCTTAGACTTTCCCTATTCCACTTACCTGGACAACCGACAAACCAGTGGTGGTTAAGCAATGGCCTCTAAAAAGGGAAAGTTTGTTGCAAGCACATCAACTAGTCAGAGAACAATTTCAACAAGGTCATCTAAAATTGTCTACTAGCCCATGGAATACTCCTATATTTGTGATTAAGAAGAAATCTGGAAAGTATCGTCTTTTGCATGACTTGAGAGCAGTAAATGATCAAATGGAAGCTATGAGAGCATTGCAACCAGGTCTTCCGAATCCAGCTATGCTCCCACAACATTGGGCCCTTCTGATCATCGATTTAAAGGACTGTTTTTTCACTATCGCCCTCCACCCACAAGATACAAAGCGATTTGCCTTTACCTTGCCTGCAATTAACAGAGGGGAACCTGATAAGCGATTTGAATGGACAGTATTGCTTCAAGGCATGCGTAACTCCCCTACCTTGTGTCAACTATATGTCGATGCAGCCCTACAGCCTTTGAGGCAAAAGTGGCCTGAGACCATAATTTATCATTACATGGATGATATTCTTTTTGCTCAAAAGCCCCAATTCACTTCTGATCAATTGAGAGAGATCCAAACTACATTGGCAAAAGCATCTCTTGTGGTTGCTCAAGAAAAAATACAACAGACCGCACCTTGGAAGTACCTGGGATGGACTATTACCAATCAAATTGTGCGTCCACAAAAACTGCAGCTCTCAACAAAAATTGTCACTTTAAATGACGCGCAACGCCTACTTGGTGATCTTCAATGGTTGAAACCCATAGTTGGCATCCCAAACACCTTACTAAACTGCCTTCACCCACTGTTGAAGGGAACAGATCCCAGTTCGCCTGTCACGATTTCCCCTCAACAGAACAAAGCAATCAAAGATATTCTCCAGTGTATAGAAGTAGGTTTTGTTTCCCGTCGCGATATTGACTTGCCCATTGACCTTACTATATGGAATACCTCAGAACATCTTCTCGGCGCTCTTACACAATTGCAGAAAAAAGCGGGGGAAATGAGGGTCCTGGAATGGCTATCCCCACCACTACAAGCAAAAAGGACAATAAGTACAAAAATTGAACAGATGGCCACCCTGTTATGTAAAGGCCGTACCAGGATAATAGAAATTACTGGAACTGAACCTACAACAATTTACATACCTATAAAAAACGAAGACCTAGACTGGTACCTGCATAATTTGGAGGAGTTACAGACAGCGTTGCTGGGATCAGGAGCATCTGTTTGTACAGGACCTTTAATACCACGACATTTCCTATAGTTAAAAGATTGGGACTGGGTTGCAAAACTGTTGCGGTCAGACCAGCCTATACCAGAAGCCGTTACGGTCTTCACAGATGCCGGGAAAAAGTCAAGGAAAGCAGCCATAACCTGGAAGGAAGAGTCCCAATGGAAACATCACCTGATTGAAGTGGCTCCAGAAGACAGTCTGCAAACATTAGAACTTCTTGCCGTTGTGTGGGCATTAAGTAAACTACAAGAGCCTTTAAATGTAGTCACAGATTCTTACTATGTAGCAGGGGTAAGACAAAGAATAGAAGATGCAGCAATCAAGGAAGTCCAGAACAAAAGACTATATGAATTGTTGTTGCAACTAAAACGGGCTGTGAGGGCTAGAACAGAACCCTATTGTGTTATTCACATTCGAAGCCACAAGTGAGATGTAGGATTAGGAGAAGGAAATGCAAAGACAGATAGATTAGTAATGAATGTAGTTGATGACAAAATAACAGAAGCCAAAGAGTCGCATGCTCGATTCCACCAGAATGCAAAAGGATTGGTGCGAGAATATAGAATAGCAATCCAAGAAGCAAAAGCTATAGTAAGAGCTTGTCCAGTTTGCAGTCATCACAATAGTGGTACAGAGTTGGGTTGTGGTGTAAACCCTAGAGGGTTGAAGAGTAATGACATTTAGCAGATGGATATCACTCACGTTTCTGAATTTGGCAGAATAAAGTATGTGCATGTCACCATAGATACATATAGCAAATATATCTAGGCCACAGCTCAATCAGAGGAAAAGGCAAATCAGGTGATTAGGCATTTAACCAGCTGTCTCGCAGTAATGGGACTGCCAAAAGAAATAAAGACTGATAATGGACCTGCATATATTAGTCAGAAGGTCAGTCGATTTATGAGATTGTGAGGAATCAAACATGTTACAAGAATTCCTCACTCACCCACAGAGCAAGCCATAGTTGAAAGAGCAAATGGAACCTTGAAACAGTATCTAAGAAAGCAGGAGCAAATAACAGATCCGCAGGAAAAATTAGCCAGGACTCTTTTTGTTCTAAATCATTTATGTGTTTTTGAGGATGAAAGTGAACCACCAGCAGTTAAGCATGCAGAAAGGGAAGGACAGAAAGAGAGACAGAGTCTAAAAGCTGTCGTTCAATATAGAGACCCAAAAACAGGACTATGGAACGGTCCTGCGGAAGTCTTGTATTGGGGCAGAGGTTATGTTTGTGTTTCCACCCCCTCAGGAACACTGTGGATTCCAGCTAGATGAGTGAAGCCCTAGATTGATACAGCCAATGGCCAGTAACCTCCTTGAGTCAGCCCCAGTAGGTGAATGGTTAGACTCCTGGGGTATGAGAAGATGAGTGAAAAATGTACTTATGATGTTAGCTGGACCAGTTTTGCTTGTTGTTATAATTTTGCTTTTTGGACCATGTATTTTACAATGCATTCAGAACCACTTAATTGCATTAACTACGGCCTTGTTAGAAAAACACGCTAACCTCGTAATCCAAAAAGAAAACGGGGGAAGTGTGGAGACTTTTGTGGCAGAATGGTTAAGCGAGAAAGGCCATGACTGTACAAACTTGCTAGAGATAAAACACTACTAGTGCAGAGGCAGTCTCAAGGACGGATTGCCCTTGAGATATGAGGAGGAGAACAAGAATGTAGCAAACAGAACGAGAAAGAAGAACCAGGGACGGTCTGGTAACCGCAAGAATGCAGATGCACATAGCTATGTACCGCAGTGACATAGATAGCAGAATAACCAATGATGAGCTATACTTTTGCAATATGTATGAGCTAATTAAATCATGTATTTAAACACGAGTGTAATGATCAATAAACGAGATTTGCTTGACGACCACCTGGTGTCTGCGTCTCCCTTCTCCGACAAGTTTCCTTTCTGTACTTTTCCACGTATCTGTCTATAAGACAAGCCTAGAGCAATAAACTAAAGAATTCTCGTGTTGAAACTCCCTTGAGAGTTTATGTCGTTTTTTATAGCCGCTCCCAATCGGAAAGACATCTGGTGACCCTGACGTGATGTGCAGCCGACCCTCCGAGGTCTGGTAACCGACGTGACTTCTGCTAATCCCCTGAGGGTAAGCAGCGAGCGGGGAAAAAGCCAGCCCTTCCCCCTAGAGGGGTAAGTGGAATTCTCCCAGGCTTTCCTAGAGAAAGCTGGTTCTGGAAACCAATGGGATAGTACAGCCTGCCTGTGAGTGGGCTTGGAACGGCTGTCTTGGCGAAGCAGAGCTCAAAATCCCGGGTCTGAGCCGATAGCGTGTGCATAATTGCATTCGCGAAGCCGCCAAGATCAAGTCCTCGTAATGGGGAGCTGTACTTCAGCTGATGAACAGCTTGCCTACCTTGCATGGCAGGATGCCCTGCCCCGCATGGGACTTAGTGTTTCTGAAGATGCCATGCGCGCTTTATTTCAGTGGGTGAAAGAGCAAAGTTTTGTTGTAACTATGGACAATGCCTTTGATCTCGAGATTTGGCTGTCGATAGCAGATTATTTATGGTCGAAATTGACTAACGGAGATACCAGCGTGTGTGGCCTGGCAGCCACCTGGGGAGCGCTTTTTAAGGTGCTAGAACGGAGCCAGTCTGAAAATAGTGAGGCCAGGATAGAAGACTTAGAAGGCTTAGAGTGCCTCTTTTGTGCGAGATGAGAGACCGAGAGATGAAACCGTAGATGAACTGCGTGGTGCTCTTTCGGCTCTGCCCGGACCCTCGGAGGACTTTGGCGGCGAGCGAGAGCAATCTGCGGACTGAAGACCTCCCTCTCCAAAACAGTTTGAGCGCCTGCCATCCGCGGAGCTTGGCACGCGGACTTTGCCAGCAAAGGGGCCTCTCTTCGCCCCCTCCTGTGCCCGGCGCGCGGGGCGCCGCCGAAGGGTCCGAGCACGGGTCCAGAACACCGCGGGCCGCCGCTGCTGGGGGGCCCGGGCGAACCAATTCCCCCCTGTACCAATGCGGCGGGGCACGCGGCTTCCCCCAGCAGAGAAGCGGTGGGGGGAGGGGAAACAGCAACCTCGCGCTCCCCCTGTGCCTGCCCGCTGCCACCGGCCGCGGCCCGGGCGGCCGCCAGCCAGCCGCGAAAACCCCGAAAAAGCCGAGCCCAAGCCCAGATCTAGGGCCGGGGCCAGGCCCGTGGCGGGCATCGCCCCCCCCCCCGCGTCCGAAGTGCCAGCGAAAAAGCAGCGAGGGGGGGGCCGGCGGCCTCGCTCGCCCCGCGCATGCGCGAGACGTGCTCACCCTTGCGCTCCCCTCGCGCTCCAGCGGGGAGGTGCGGGGAGAGGAGGGGGGTGAACCTCGCTCCCTCCGCGCTTGCCGTTCTGCAGAGCACCGACAAGCCCTCCAGTGGCCTGAGCCGCGCCAAAGTCCTGCAGTCCCTGCGGGACCCACCTTTGAAGTCTTGTGTTTACAAAGCTGACAACCAGCCGTGAAGAGATAGTAACTTCGAGTTCCCTGAACCTCCCAGAATTCATGAACTACTGTTTTAACAGCCGAGAATCATCCCAAAAAGAGTCTACATCCTATCCATCCTTAGTGAAACCTCCATAAACTTCCTCATTCAGCACAATCCAGTCAAAAAACCCGACAAACAACAACAGCAGCCATGTAAACTTTATAAATCCCTCAAAAAACCCTTCAATTATAATTGAAGAGAAAATCCAATTGAAAAAAAAAAAAAAAAGGGATAAAAAGGGGGGATCAAAGCATCATAAATTGCATTGTGCATTGTTTTTATCACTTTGGTGTTTTTTCAAACTACTGTATTGACAAGTTAGACTGTCAATTCGAACAGACTAACAGTGTTGTATATCGTGTGTGTATTAATTCACTGAATTAGAAATATTAGACTCAACCATCAAGTCCTTGCAAGGAGAACAATTCTTAAACATCAAAATGTAAACCAAAATTCTAGATCAGCATCCATTCAAAGTTCTAGCAAAGAAACCTCTTGTGCTGTGTTTGTTCTCTCTCCTGCAAGGGCCCAGCAGGACGTGACAAACACTGCCTTTTTAATTTTTCTAGCAGAAAGGGTAAATTATGGATGCTAAATCTGAGCCACAGTGCCTGTACAAATTACAGGCCACATAGTTCCTCAGGCTGCCTGAGAAAGTAGCCTGGGAAAAATATGAGAAGGAATTAAAACAATCCTCAGAGACATAAAACAACTGCCAGGTGCTGTTTGTCTGTCCTCTTGTTTTCCCTTGCAGGAGAAACTCAGGGGGGAAGTGTGCCCCTGACCAATGATGGTGATGTAGCACTTTGCTAACCAATAAGAGTTTCCTTTCTGTACTTTTCCACGTATCTGTCTATAAGACAAGCCTAGAGCAATAAACTAAAGAATTCTCGTGTTGTGACTCCCTTGAGAGTTTATGTCGTTCTTTATAGCCATTCCCAATCGGAACGACACTCTCCCTCAGAGACAGGGTTCCTGGACGAGGTGACCCAGGACAGCTTTGTGCTGGGCCTGGGCTACGACCGCCCTTACCAGCTGGAGCCTGCGGTGAGGGAGCCCATGAGCATCCAGATGTACCAGCACCTCAACCTCAAGAGCTGCATCTGGACCTTTGACACTTATTATGACATGACCGAGTTAACTGATGTGTGTGGGGGCTCTGTCACTGCTGAGTTCCAGGTGAGAGGCCCATCCAGAGTTCTCCAGGTATCCCAGATCTGTCGCAGTTCTCAGGCACAGCTCTGCGTTGTGTGGAGCTGCTGCTCTGCCCTGCACAGGTGGAGCGTGGCTTCCCCCCCCCGCCCCCTCACCTGGAAGAAAACAGTGCTGTGTGCATTTATTTAATTTATTTTCCATTTCATTCATTTCCCATTTATTTTATTCTCTAAATCTTCAGAGTGCCAGGAAAATACTGGTTTTTTTCATGTAGGGCCATATTGGAAATACAAAACGTTCTCAGCTCGGCTCTATTTTACAATTTTGACTGTGTTCTCGGCCAAGAGAAATGAGCAGAGGACAGAGCAGAGGCAGCTCAGTCCATGCTCCACAACATGGGATATTTTAGCTCATTTCCTAATTAAGAGACCAAAAGCCAAAAATGTTCCTCTAGAAACGAGTGGCTTTCCTTATTTGGGGTGTCTCACTTCCCTCTCCTGGCTGCATTATCCATTTGCAGCCCACTCCATTTCCCCCAAGTTCTTCCATTAAATTCCCAGCCACATTGCTTGGACCAGCATCATCTCTGTTAATTCCTGCCAGCCTGGAACTAGTTCATGAAGTTTCCTTTTATAGCTCCTATTGTTTGCACAAACCCAGAGGAGCCGCCTGGCCAGAGAAACTGCCCAGTGGAGCATGTGGAGCCTGGCCCCAGCCAGGCTGGAACATCTCCCCGAATTCTCCAGGGCCTGCAAAGTACAGCTGCACTCTGCAGATAATAAATGGAGAGCTCTGGGAGGCCTGATCAAGCAGAATTGCTCATTTTTAATTCACAGCCTTGGAAATCAGGGGGGTTTTGAGGCGAAATTGTGCCCAGAGTTCCTTTGTCCCATGGTCCCAGGGAGCCTTAGCACTGCCCCTGGATTACAACGCAGGTTTGTCTGAGGTACCTGCACGTAAAGAACATCCAGAGTCACCTCTGACTTCACTGGAAGGTGCACAACCCCCTTTTTGGGGTTTTATTGCCAGGTAAGGGACTCTGCCCAGTCCTTCCTGACAGTCCACGTCCCTCTTTACATGTCCTACATCTATGTGACAGCACCGAGGGGCTGGGCTTCCCTGGAGCACCACACCGAGATGGAGTTTTCCTTCTTCTAAGACACCGTTCTCTGGAGGACAGGTGAGCCTGAGGCACTCCAAGGGCTATGGAAGAAGTGGTTCCTTCATGTTTTCCCCTTAGCTCCTGCACTGCCCCCAGAGTCCTGAGGGAGCGGGGAACTCGGAATATTGCCTTCCTCTGTGCTTGCGGGGGGTTTAGGCAGCCGATGGCTGACGGAGGGAGCGTGCAGCTGGCTCACTGGAGGGTGATCCCAGCTGAACCCTGCCTTATGGAGGTGTCCCAAACACTTCTGGGGCTGGCAGAGCCCAGCAGAGGAGAGCGAGGGTGCTGTGTGGGCTCCCAGTGGCGCTTGCTGTCCTTGCAGGGATCCAGACGGACAGCGCGCTCTCGGCCTGCCTGCAGATAATCCCCATCTACATCCGCGAGGACGGCCGGCCGGTCATCGAGTTCAAGACGCAGGCCAAGTTCAGAGGTGAGGGCAGCGATCCTGGCAGGGACACAGAGCAGGGTCACACAGAGCTCTGCTCTGACGGCACAGGCAGCGGAACGAGTCCCCGTCCCCGCCGGGAGCCCCTCTGCCCCTGCGAGGTGGGGCCTCTCCGTGCTCTGCCTCCCATCACCTCCTTGTCCTCCCCCAGGGCTGTTTGTCATGGAGCACCACAACCTGCCAGATGTCAGGTCCTCTTTGGTAACTCCAGAGCACCTGGGAGGCATCGAATTTGCCCTGCAGCTGCTGTGGAGCGCTCAGACTTTTGATTCTCCCTACCAGCTCTGGAGAGCAACCAGCTCCTACAACTGAGGTGAGGGTTGGGGGTGCAGTCCCCTCCAGCAGATTCCCCCACAGCACCACGTTCTCCCTGGCACCCCTCCAGCAGCCACGCCAGCAATAGCACGGAATGCTCAGGAGCTTGGTCAGAGCTGGAGCACTGTTGTACTGAGAGAAAAATCAGCTCAGTCTCTTGGAAAGGAATTTTTCCAGCAGTGAAGCCTGTGGATAGACAGATCCCAGAGTCACACTTGTCCCTTGGGGACTGCTGGATGACATTGCTGGGGCAAGGGAGAGGTGCTGCCCTGGGTGAAGAGCTTTGAGCTCTGCTTGGTGACTGCAGGGTCTCCTGTCTGTTCCCAGGAAGGTTTACTCTGGAGAATACACCATCTTCCTGATACCCTGCACGGTGCAGCCCATGCAGCCGTGGGCAGAGCTTGGAGCCAAGCCCCTGCCCTGCACGGCTCATGCTCCCGAGCGGTAAGAGGGCAGGAGGGCAGGCTCGGCCTCTTTGGGGTGCACACCTGTCCAAACCTCATCTCCCCTTTGTGTCCTTCCTTGTCCCAATTGCAGGTTTTTGATCCCGATCTCCTTCCAGCAGACAAACCGCCCACTTCCAGTTGTTTACTCCCTGAACACAGAGTTTCAGCTCTGTAACAACGAGAAGGTTTTTCTAATGGACCCCACCAAATCAGAAAGGTCTCTGGCAGAAATGGATTACAAGGGGGCTTTTCCAAGGGTAGGATTTACCTCTCCTCTTCTGCTTGTGCCCAGTGTTCCTGCTTTCACAGCTTCCATTCCCTGGAGAGGAAAGGACAGAACCCACGTGTAGCTTTGCCTCTTCTACAGCAGTAATTGACATCTTACAGCCCTGTGAAAGAACAGCGTGCTCTGGCACCGCGTTTTGTCAGTCCCACACACCGAGCCCTTCCCAAACAACCCAAACCCTTCTGAACACGGACACTTGGCTCTAGCAGCATTTTCCTGCTTGGGAAATTTCACCTGCCCCTCTTTGTCCCGACCTCCCCAGGGCAGATCCTGTACGGGCGTGTGCTCTGGCACCCCGAACAAAACCTCAACGCCGCTTACAAGCTGCAGCTGGAGAAGGTCCACCTGTGCACAGGCAGGGCTGGCTACGTGCCCCTCTTCGACCCCACAGGCACCATCTACAACCAGGGGCCCCAGTACAGCTGCATCCAGCCCCACAAGTACCTGAAACACCGATTCCTCCTCCTGGTGAGTGCTCTGCTCCTGCTTCTTCCCGTTTGGGATTTGCTCTGGCAACCAGCAGGTGGTGGCTGCAAAGGGATAAGGAAGGGAGCCTGTGGGGGATGTTTTGTGCTGCTGCTGCTGCAAGCTGTGAACACCAGATCAGTTTTTTCCCACCCTTTGAGTGTGTTCCTGAATCGGTGCCCACGTGTAGGTGTGGAGATGGGGCATTCGGACTAGATCCCTGACACAGGTGTTTGGTGGGGCTCTGGCTTCCAGCCTCCCTTGGGAAAGCAGACAGCATCCCTCACCACACTTCTCTGACTTTCCAGGACCAAAACCAGCCAGAAGTGACGGATAAGTATTTCCACGATGTGCCTTTTGACGCCCACTTTGCTTCCAAGCTGTCCGAGTTCCACTCGGTGAGCAGCATGCCCGGAGTTGATGGATTTACTCTCAAGGTGGATGCTGTCTACAAGGTATGTAGTACCCAGTGCTTTTAGTAGCCCAAAATGGACTTCTCTGTCCAGGACCTCCCAAACACTTGGTGAATTGTAGACTCTGGGCCTTCAGAATTCACCTCTGATACAACAAATGAAGATTAGGATGTTAGTCCCGTAATTTCATTTTTTTTTTCCCCTGAGGCACTGTCACGATCCACAAGGTGGGATTCGTGATGTGGTTCTTTTAGCCGGTCTTAGAGTACAAAAGATTATCAGCAAACCAAGGACTTAAACAAGAAAACACAGTTTATTGAGTGCTCATCAGCACTAATATGCAATAGAGGGAAAGAAAAGAGAAAGCAAAGCATAAGGAAAAGAGAGTAAGGGGATTATAGCTACCAACATTGAAGTCCACTCAGCCGTCCAATGACGCAGAGTCTTCTGTCCGTTGGGGAGATCTCAAAGGAAGGTAAGTTTGGGGTATAATTTTATAGTCTTTTGCAAAGCGAGGGGCGCAGGGCCAAAACCAGATGAGATTGATGATCATTGTGATGAAATTCCATTGCGCAGGGAGCAGGTGTAGGGTACAGAGCGATCCATGTCTTGCAAGTCTTTGCTCACCAGCAGGAACAAGGACAAGGTGTTGTGGAAAACCCATTGCACCGGGTACCAGGCACAAACCTCTGCTCACCAGCAGGAATGAGAGCCATGAGTCGTGGAAAACCCGTTGCGCAGGTTACCAAGCCTCTGCTCACCAGCAGGAACGAGAGCAGTGTACCGTGCAACCACCTGCAAACAATCACTGAGCAAACATCCATCTCAGCTAGACCCAAACCCCCAAACCAAGTCCCTTGTGATATTCAGGGTCTCAGTCTCTGTCCTTGAGACGGTTGTGAGACAGATGAGGGAATCTTCGGACCATCTCTTACAAGCCCTGAGGAGGAAGATGACATACTGACTTTTATGCAAATGAGAGTGACCAGAGACTTATGGGATGCACCCAGACTGGAAAAAACCCCAAAACAACGAGCCACACAAAAGGGAAGGAATAGAACCAGCACCATCTAACAAGGAAGACCCAGAGGAGTCCCCTGACTTCTTTCCAGAGGCCAACATAACCTCGAGGAGACTCGACTGGGATGACAGCCTAGACTACAAGGCCTAAAGAAGGAGTCTTCCTGGGGACTCCCGTGAGGAAGGAAGGCCCAGCTCTGCCCTAGTGACACAGCTGCACAGATCCTTCTCTTCTGCGGTGTCCAGTGGGAGCAGTGGCGGTGTGCGCAACCCCTCGGGCCCCCACCCCAGAGCTGTCCTGCTTAATAAAGGCCTTTTTAAAACGAGCTGGTCTCCTGGCCCGTTTATCACAGATATCATGTCACAGAGAGGAGAAAACTGGCACTATCACCGCTGTAAATGTTACAGATAGGGGCTTGTTCAAGTTGGGCTTGTTCAAACTGTGGGGTGACAGAAAGGGTGAAATTTGGCCTGTCAGTGCTGTGATGTCATAATGGGTGGAAAGTGCGTCTTTGACTGCTGTGCTGTCACAGGCAGGCGTAAATTGGGGTTCCCACTGTTGTGATGTCACAGAGAGGGGAAAACTGGGGCTATCACACTGTGGAGTCTCAGAGAAAGTATCACAGGTGCTATGACTTGTCTGTTGCCACAAAGGAGATGGAATTGGGGTTGTCATGCCTATGATATCAAAGAGAGGTTTTAATCGGTTCTGTCTCTTCTGTGATGTCACGGAGAGGGGAATTATGGGTCTGTCACTGCTGTGGTGTTCCTTTGGGGCTGAAATTAAGGCTGCCATGGCTGTGATGTCACAGAGAGAGGAAACCTGAGTCTGTCCCTGCTGTGGTGTCACAGAGAGGGGAAAACTGGGGCTGATCACTGTTGTGCAGTGACAGAGAAAGTTACACAGGTGCTATGACTTGTCTGTTGCCACACAGGGAATAGAATTGGGGTTGTTCGGGCTGTGGTATCACAGAGAGTTTTAAATTGGTTCTGTCATGACTGTGATGTCCCAGAGAGGGGAATAATGCGTCTGTCACCGCTGTGGTGTCACAGAGAGGTGTAATTTAGAGTTGTCACTGCAGTAATGTCACAGAGACCTTTAACTGGGTCCCTCATTGGTGTGATGTCACAGAGAGGGGAATACTGAGGCTGCCGCTGCTCTGGTGTCACAGAGAGGTGTAGTTTGGGCCTGTCACCGCTGTGATGTCAGAGAGAGGGGAAACTGGGTCTGTCACTGTTGCGGTGTTCCAAAGGGGATGAATTTGAGGATGTCCTGACTGTGATGTCACAGAGAGGGGAAAATTGAGGCAGCCACTACTGTGGTGTCACAGAGACGCGTAAATTAGAGTTGTCACAGCTGTGATGTCACAGGGAGGCGAAAATTTGCCCTCCCTCAGATGTGATGTCACAGAGAGAGGCGTAATGGATCTGTGAGTGCTGTGGTGTCACCGAGAGGCATAAATTAGAGTTGTCAGTGCAGTGATGTCACAGAGAGGAGAAACTGGGTCCCTCATTGGTGTGATGTCACAGAGAGGGGAAAACCTTAGACTGCCACTGTACTGGTTTCACAGAGACGCATAAATTGGGCCTGTGACGGCTGTGATGTCACGGAGAGGGGAATTATGGGTCTGTCACTGCTGTGGTGTTCCTTTGGGGCTGAAATTAAGGCTGCCATGGATGTGATGTCACAGATAGAGGGAATCTGAGTCTGTCACTGCTGTGGTGTCACAGAGAGGGGAAAACTGGGGCTGATCACTGTTGTGCAGTGACAGAGAAAGTTACACAGGTGCTATGACTTGTCTGTTGCCACACAGGGAATGGAATTGGGGTTGTTCGGGCTGTGGTATCACAGAGAGTTTTAAATTGGTTCTGTCATGACTGGGATGTCACAGAGAGGGGATTAATGTGTCTGTCACCGCTGTGGTGTCACAGAGAGGTGTAAATTGGGCGTGTCATTGCAGTGATCTCACTGAGAGAAGAAAACTGAGGCTTTCACTGCTGTGGCTTATCAGAGGGGATGAATTCTGACTTGTCTTTGATATTATGTCACAGTGAGGAGAAAACTGGCACTATCACCGCTGTAAATGTTACAGATAGGTGTAAGTTTGGCTTATTCAATCTGTGGGGTGACAGAAAGGGTGAAATTTGGCCTGTCAGTGCTGTGATGTCATAATGGGTGGAAAGTGCATCTTTGAGTGCTGTGCTGTCACAGGCAGGTGTAAATTGGGGTTCCCACTGTTGTGATGTCACAGAGAGGGGAAAACTGGGGCTATCACACTGTGGAGTCTCAGAGAAAGTAACACATGTGTTATGACTTGTCTGTTGCCACAAAGGAGATGGAATTGGGGTTGTCATGCCTATGATATCTCAGAGAGGTTTTAATTGGTTCTGTCTGTTCTATGATGTCACAGAGTGGAGAATAATGAGTCTGTCAGTGCTGTGGTGTTACATCAGAGCTGAAATTCAGGCTGCCGTGGCTGTGATGTCACAGTGTCCTGGGGTGACTTTATGATACTGGTATCCCCAATCGTCTGGTTTATGTTATATATTAAGTCCTGCACCTTTAAGACTGTCTTTGAAAGCAAGAGAGGGGGAAGAAGAAGTGCGCAGTGTGTTAAGGCAAACATCACTCCCACACACCCCGCTCCTGGACTGTGTTGTCCGCAGCACGGACAGACAGCGGGACAGAGCTTCTCTCTGGCTTTTAGTTAGCTTTAGCTAGCTGAGGCAGAGGAGTTCCCTGGACCTTTGTTTTTTTCCCAATTTTCTTGGATCTGTGCAAGCCTGCTCTGGACTGAACACCCAGCCAAACCCCGGGAGCTCACGCCTGTGGCCCACCGGGGCCTGGGCCTCGGCACTTTTCCAGCGTTGGAGCCGAGCTGCACCACATGAAAAAAGATTTTTCTTTCTAGACTTACCATCCCATTGAACAGCAAGAGGTTTTATTATTTAATATTACTCAATTTCTGTTAAATAAACAGCTTTTTCCACTTCTCTCCACGGAATTTTTTTTTTCCCTTTTCCCGGACCCGTTGGTGGGGAGGGGCATTTCCCTGTGGAGATCCCCATTTGGAGTTTTCCTTCCTGATTTGCCCTAAACTAAGACAAATACAGTTTTTGGCGCCCAACTTGGGGCAAAAGAAAGTGGAAAAACCTGTACTGATTGTTGGTTGTATTTATTCTGTATTGGGATAAAGCAGTCAGTAGTCATGTTGTTTGGATACATAATATCTCTTGAGGTGGAGGTCTTCATGTGGACCTGGTCCCTAAAAGTTTTTGAGGTTTTAATACCTGTCTTTGCCCTCTTTCACAGTAGAGGGGCACAGATTAGAATGGTTATTGTGCTGGGCTCGGTGATAATGATTTATAGGAAGTTTATAGAACTACTGAAGTTTCTGCCAGGTATGTTTGGCTCATGGTTTCTTCGCCCGACCCTGCCTCCCAGTCCTAGTAGCACATTTTGGGAGTTTATTGGTAATTGCACCCAGTTTGTTAGAGGAAGACCAGAGGATGAGGCTTTTCAGCCTTTTCTTTCCTTCTTCTCCTTTGAATCTGTTATGTCCCTCTTTGAGAATACCCAGTTTCCCCTGAGTGTTAAGGATACCACTTTCCTGGTAGTACAGCTGGCTCAGCTGTTAAGCTTCCTCTATATAGTCTGCAGCTTCTATAGGATGAGGGCTGAGATATCCAGAAGAGCCAACGAGACCCCTGCCCCAGAAGTAGACTCAGGTGTGGGAAATCCTGAGTGGTGTAGAGAGTGGGAGAGAATTGGCCGAACTCTGAAGGAATTTTCTGATCCCCCAGCCTGGGAATTTTCACGTGAACAAATTCAGAACCCAGATGAAGTAGGGAAATATCTGGAAGAGAATTGCTGTGATGATTCTAAAAAGAAAAATATCATTGCAATAAGCTGGGCCCTAGCGTATGCTTATCGCACGGTGCTAGATACTGTTGGGCAGGCAGATAAATCAGCAGCTACCCCAGTGACTCAGGCTAAACCAGAGAGTGAGCCTAAGCCAGCAGCCAAACCAGACAGTGAGCCTAATCCAGTGTCTGTTGCTCCTGCCACGAGAGGCATGAAATTCAAAACCAAAACCGATCGGCCAGTAGATGATGATAATGGTGATGTGGGGGAAGGACCCTCAAGACCAGCAACTGACACAAAATCAGAAGGCACTGGTGAACCTTTCTCCCTGAAGGACCTTCGTGGCCTGAGAAAAGATTACACTCGACGACCTGATGAATCTATAATTAGTTGGTTAGTCCGTCTGTGGGATGCTGCAGGTGAGGCTACAGTTCTGGATGGCACTGAAGCGAGGCATCTGGGATCCCTGTCACACGACCCGGTTATTGACCAGGAGATGATGAGTGGGGCTGACCCTTATAGTCTCTGGGAACGGGTCCTAAGAAGTGTGGCACAATGATATCTGTGTGCAGACGATCTCTATATACAGCAAACTCGTTGGAAAACCATAGAACAAGGGATTCAGCGCTTGAGAGAAATGGCAATAGTAGAGATTGTCTTCATGGGTGACTTAGGTACTAGAAATCCAGACTTGGTGCCATGCACATCTGTGATGTGGCGAAAACTTGTTCGACTTGGGCCACAAGAATACGCTTCTGCTTTAGCAACAATGAAGCAGGATGACCGGGAAGAGACTGTGCTGGATATGGCGAAGAAGCTTCGAGCATATGCAGATACCGTGCATGGCCCCATGAAGGCAACAATTGCAGCTATGGAAACACGTATGCAAAACTTCCACGACAAAATGGAGGAGAATTTCAAGAAACTCAAGGAAGACCTTCTTCCAGTTTCAGCAGTACAGACCAGGAGCCCTGGTACTCAACGCAGAAGTTACCCAGATAGAGAGAAAAAGCTACAAGCTGAGCTGTGGTTTTTCCTACGTGAGCTCTGTGGAGATGGCTGGAAAGGTAGAAAAGGGCCGACTGGCAACGCAGAGGAAAGCCAATCTGGGCTGCTGATGAGTGGAAAGACATCGCCACCAGGGTAGAGAAACTGTCTGTGAGGGTCCGTCATGTAGATGCCCATGTCCCCAAGAATAGGGCTAATGAAGAGCACCTAAACAATGAGCAGGTGGATCAGGCTGCAAAGATAGAGGTGTCAAAGATAGACTTAGATTGGCAACACAAGGGAGAGTTGTTCCTAGCTCGATGGGCCCATGACGCCTCAGGCCATCAGGGTAGAGATGCCACCTATAAGTGGGCACGAGACCGAGAGGTGGACCTAACCATGGACAGTATTTCCCAAGTTATCCATGACTGTGAGACGTGTGCCACGATCAAGCAGGCCAAGCGGTTGAAGCCGCTATGGTATGGTGGGCGTTGGTCCAAATATAGATATGGGGAAGCCTGGCAGATTGACTACACCACACTGCCCCAAACCTGCCAAGGCAAGCGCTACGTGTTCACAATGGTAGAAGCCACCACTGGATGGTTGGAAACCTACCCTGTGCCTCATGCTACAGCCCGTAACACCATCCTGGGACTTGAAAAGCAGGTCCTTTGGAGGCATAGTACCCCTGAGAGGATTGAGTCAGACAATGGGACTCATTTCAAGAACAGCCTTATAAACAGCTGGGCTAGGGAACATGGCATTGAGTGGGTGTACCATATCCCTTACCATGCACCTGCTGCGGGAAAAGTGGAGAGGTACAATGGACTGTTAAAGACTACCTTGAAAGCGTTGGGTGGGGGATCTTTCAAAAATTGGGAGCAGCATCTAGCAAAGGCCACCTGGATAGTTAACACCCGAGGTTCCACCAATCGAGCAGGCCCAGCCCAATCCGAGCCCCTGCATAAAGTAGACGGAGACAAGGTCCCAGCAGTACATCTCAGAGGTTTGTTAGGAAAGACAGTTTGGATCAATTCTACTTCGAGTACAGACAAACCCATTTGTGGAGCTGTTTTCGCTCAAGGACCGGGTTGCACATGGTGGATAATGAGGAAAGATAGAACAACACAATGTGTACCTCAGGGAGATCTGATGGTTGGGTGAAGATTATGAATAAATGCCCTTGTCTGTATACAATGTATGTGTTGTAGGGTTAAAATATATATATATATTAATTTTGATAATAAGTTGACGATATGGGGATAAGGGGTGGAATGTCCTGGGGTGACTTTATGATACTGGTATCCCCAATCGTCTGGTTTATGTTATATATTAAGTCCTGCACCTTTAAGACTGTCTTTGAAAGCAAGAGAGGGGGAAGAAGAAGTGCGCAGTGTGTTAAGGAAAATATCACTCCCACACACCCCGCTCCTGGATTGTGTTGTCTGCAGCACGGATAGACAGCGGGACAGAGCTTCTCTCTGGCTTTTAGTTAGTTTTAGCTAGCTGAGGCAGAGGAGTTCCCTGGACCTTTGTTTTTTTCCCAATTTTCTTGGATCTGTGCAAGCTTGCTCTGGACTGAACACCCAGCCAAACCCCGGGAGCTCACGCCTGTGGCCCACCAGGGCCTGGGCCTCGGCACTTTTCCAGCGCTGGAGGGACTGATAAGAACCTGAGCGAGCCGAGCTGCACCACATGAAAAAAGATTTTTCTTTCTAGACTTACCATCCCATTGAACAGCAAGAGGTTTTATTATTTAATATTACTCAATTTCTGTTAAATAAACAGCTTTTTCCACTTCTCTCCACGGAATTTTTTTTTTCCCTTTTCCCGGACCCGTTGGTGGGGAGGGGCATTTCCCTGTGGAGATCCCCATTTGGAGTTGTCGCCAGAGGTCGGGGATTACCGGAGCCGCGGAAGACAAGCCTCATGCTATCATGATCAGCAAGTCTCAGTTTATTGAAATCTTATGCACAACTTATAATGCTTTTAATTAGTTTATACATATTGCAAAAACTCAGCTCATTATTGGTCTGCTACCATTGACGCATATTGTTCTTTGTGGTTTGCCTTGCAGTTACCAGTTCCTTATCTTCAGTTTGCAGTTCTGCATATTTTGGCAGTTTCGACATCTTGTAATCTATGTAACTCTCTCTTCAGGGACATACTGACCCTGAGGCTTCATACTTTAACTAATCTTACAGTACCATGTCCTTTTTCTCTTAGCCATTCTTCTGTCAGGCTCTCTACACTTCCCCCGTTTTCTTTAATGGTCAGCATAGACAATCGGTGGTTTTCAAACATTGTCATTACCGTACGCTGCAAACATTGCATTAAACAGGGTAAGATAATCATGATGGCCAGAATTACAAGAAGAATGACTAACCCTATCTGTACTAAATTTTTCAACCACCCCGTTATGCCTAGGGACTGCAACCATCCATCTATTCCCAATCCTTCTTGTACCCTCAAATGTGTAGTCAAATCTTGCAACTTCTTAATTTGTGGATGTATAGAAACAGAATGATCAGATATATTCATACAACACATCCCTTCAAATTCATCGCAACTGTGTCCTTGCGCTAACAACAAAAAATCAATAGCAGCTCTATTTTGAAGCGTAGCATGCCTAATTGAATCTACATCAATCAAAAGATCAGACAAAGCTTGCGATGTGGCATTAGTTTGTCTTGCAAGCCAACATCTCATTTTCCTCAATGTGCTCAAGGCTTGTGCGGTCCCAATACCATGGACAAGGGACCCGAAAACTGTCTGCACTGGGCTCCAAAAGTCTGCATTATCATCACAATCCTTGGCAAAGGCATGAACAAACCTTCTCTCTCTATGCTTTCGATATTGGTGCAGGATCATTGATGTATTGGGTGTTAAGAGAGTCAATCGGCCTAGTGTGCAAGGACCGCCTTCCATTCGTGAAGGGATCCCTGCCCAAGCTCGATCTCCACATATTAGAAACACACCGTCTGGCAGCCTGATAGGCATGTTAGAGGATCTTGAAATGTTCTGCGTGGTGTAATTACACCATGCTGAGTTATTTCTATATATCGACAGAGATGAGTTAACATTAATGGGCAATGACTTATTAGGTCCTACTCCTCGAGAAACACTTGTCCAATTAAACCTTAAACAAACCTTAAACATCTGCTAATATGGATCCTAAAATATCAAGCTCTCGTGGCTCAATTGCTAATGTAGGAAAATGGGGCATAATTTGGTCCCACTGATCTACATTGCCCTGGGGATTAGTGGAGTTACAGTTGTGTGCTGATGATGGACAAGGCCAATTATCTAGAGGAATGCCTACAAGACAAGTGGAAAAAGGATTGCCTGGGGAGCTTAGGGCTAAACATATTGCTTCTTGGCCAGTTTTGTTAGCCAGCGTAACCCAAATATTTTCTTTGGGTTGTGCTGGTACATAAACACAATTAATCAATGGTAGCGTTGCAAGCACAAGCAAAAGCCATATCATAATGTTCTGTCGTTTAAAGGATCGCAACATTTGATCAGTGGCTTTTTTGATGGGGCCTGCAACGTCGATCAAAACGACGGCAAGTATTGTCCCAACGATCTGGAGAAACTTGCCAATTTGTCGGGATCCGAACATCTTTTCCACAAACAGTATCAAGAATTGCAGAGTTGCTATCTGCGATGACACGGTCTACTGTGTGTTTCACTCTCCAAACCAGCTCCCTGAGATGTAAATGCTCCCTGTTCTCAATCTTTTGGACCGCGGTTCCAAATGGTTCTCCCACTAAGTCACCTGATGCTCTCTGGGGGAGGCCCTCTGCCACTCAAAAGAGCAAACAAGGCACCAATACCCTCGTCCAAGCGCACGCTGAGACAACCAAAGAGTCTTTTCACACCCGCCACACCTCAGTTTAACCCACGCAATGTGTTCAACTGAGTAACAATGAAGGCAATGCCTGGGGAGATAGTGTAGATAATGATTATTCAGAGCTGGGAGCACAGAGTCTTCTATCTCCCGTTCCGACTCAAACAGAATCCGGGTGCCGAATCTTTCCTCAATCCGCAGCAGGAGAGGTGCAATCGCCTTCTGAAGCCGGAGTCGCCTTCCCCTGTCCGGGCTGCTCATCGGGCTGTTCATCGGGTATGGCAGCACGCGTCCACCTCCCGGGTATCCACTGTGGACCTGTAAGGGTGGAAACACACACATAGCTCCGCCCCCAGTAAAGGACTTGGGCAGGATTCTGCCAAATGCCAGTTTTGGGGTCCTTATATTTGACAAATATAGGGGGCGAGGGCAAGGGATCTCTCTGAAAATGTACAATAACAGGGGCCGTGTCTCTGTCTCCAAACAGACATAAGTGATTTAAAACAAACAGGCTTCTTAGCAGTCTCTCTGTGGGGCTCTTGATATCTGTGTATTTTTCTAAATAACTCTTCAAGGTCCCATTGGCTCTTTCTACAATTGCTTGCCCTGTAGAGACATGTGGAATACCCCTGGTGTGTTTGATATTCCAAAAGTCCATCAATTTTCTGAATTTCTGACTGCAATATGCTGACCCATTATCTGCCTTTATGTTCCTGGGAACGCCCATTATAGCAATACAACTGTTTAGATGTTTCTCAACATGCTTAGCTTGCTCTCCAGGCTGAGCTGTAGCCCAAATATAATGACTATATGTGTCAATAGTTACATGAACATATTTCAGCCTGCCGAATGATGGCACATGAGTAACATCCATTTGCCACAGTTCATTGGGCAACAATCCCTTTGGATTAACTCCCATGCTAAGTCCTATGCCCCCATTATGGTGACTGCAGACAGGGCAAGTTTTCACAATGGCTCGTGCCTCGCTGAGTGGTAACTGGAACTTGCGGGCCAGTCCTTTTGCATTCTGATGGAAGATGTTATGACTTTCTTTCGCTGCTACAGTGCGTGGAAGGATGTTTTGCTGCTGCGCCATTACCAATTTATCGGCTTTGGCATTTCCTTCTCCAAGACCCTCTTCCCATTTATGGCTATGAACGTAGATGATGGAGTAGGGGTACTTTTGGGCTTGTAAAGTTCGATGCAGTTGCATAAACAGTTCGGCCAATCGAGGGTTGGTTACTTCTTTGACACTTGCATCTTCAATTCTTGATGCTACTCCAACGACATACATTGAATCAGAGACTACATTGACAGGCTCTTGAAATTTCTGGAATGCCCATATGACAGCCAGAAGTTCTAGGGTTTGCAGATTATCATGCAAGGTTGCTAAAATAATGTGATGATACCATTGGCCACCTCTATTCCAAGTGACTGCGGCTTTTCTGGAACGCTTTCCTGCATCGGTAAAAACTGTAATTGCGTCTTGAATGGGTCGATTTTCTCTTAATGGCCTGGTGATCCATTGCCACTCCCCAAGCCAATGCAGGACTTTAGGAGCTAACGGTCCTGTGGTGATGCAACTAGGAGCTTGTAAAAGTGCTTCCGTAAGGTCTGGCGAATTGAGGAGAAACCAATCAAGAGTTGCTTTTTCCATAGGTAACTGAATAATTGCAGGTTCTCTTCCAGTCAGTTCGATTGTGCGCAGCCTGCCTTTAATGATTAAGGCCGCAAGCCGTTCGATTTTTTGAGTTATTGTTTTTCTTTGTTGCAACTGAGGGCTAAGCCATTCTAAAACCCTTGTCTCCCCCGCTTTCTTTAGCTGGGTTATAGCTCCCATGAGGTGATCTCTGCTATTCCAAATAGTGAGGCTGACCGGGTAGGCTGGATCGTAACGGCTGACAAATCCGGTAGAGATACACCATGAGATGTCTTGCAGAGCGGCAAGCTGGGGTGGCGTTAGCGTCACTGGAGCGCAAGGATCTGTGCCCTTTAACAGTGGTCGCAAGGTGTCTAACAGCGTGTTAGGGATACCAACGATTGGTTTGAGCCACTGGAGATCACCTAGTAATTTTTGTGCTTCATGAAGAGTGGTTGGTACATCTTGAATAGTGAGCTTTTGCGGCCTTACTTGCCTTTCGGTAATAGTCCATCCTAGGTATTTCCACGGCAGCTGCACTTGAAGTTTTTCTTCGGAAACTTTGAGACCGTATTTCTGCAACAGAGTGATAACAGCACGCACTTGTTCTGTAGTAAATGGAGATTTCTGAGCAAATAGTATATCATACATGTAATGATAAATGATAGTGTCTGGCATTGATTGCCTAATAGGCTGCAATGCTGTATCAACGTACAGCTGACACAAAGTGGGTGAATTTCGCATGCGTTGTCCATTCAAATCGCTTGTCTAGTTCTCCTCTATTTAAGGAAGGCAGGGTAAATGCAAACCTTTTTGTGTCTTGGGGGTGCAGGGGTATTGTGAAAAAACAGTCTTTCAGGTCTACAATAAGAATAAGCCAATCTTGGGGTATCATGGCTGGGTTAGGGAGACCAGGTTGTAAGGCTCCCATGGGCTCCATCTGCTGATTAACTGCACGCAAGTCCTGTAATAAACGGTAGTTGCCTGACTTTTTCTTAATGACAAAAACAGTTGTGTTCCAGGGACTTGTAGAAGGTTTGAGATGTTGTAGTTGCAGTTGTTCTGCCACTAAGCGATGCGCTTGTTCAAGATTTTCTCTTTTTAAGGGCCATTGCTTAACTACCACAGGTGTATCAGAGATCCATGTTAATGGTAGAGGGAATGTCCAAGCAATGGCCGACATGATAAAGGGGAATCTGTGAGTACATACCCTAATTGCGACAAAACGTCTCTTCCAGTAATGCAATCGACCTCCGGTGGGAGCAGGGTCAGTGAAAAAATTGTTGTTGCCTGTTTTCCTTCAATTCCTGCAGTGATCAATGGGGCACGTTTAGCAAGTCGGATTCCTCCTATACCGGAGACTGTAGTATTGGCTGATAAAAAGGGCCACATTTTAGGATATTTATTAGTGTCAATAATACAAGTATCTGCCCCAGTATCTAGCAGGGCCTTTTCAAGGGTAATGGTCTGCCCTTGATAACGGAGATGGCAGGCTTTCTTTGGTCGTGTGGCGAGGTCAATGACAGGCAGAGCAATGCTCCCTGAAGAACCAAGACATTTTGTCCGACGTGGTTCAGTGGATCGAGGCGGTATGTTAACAGTCAAGTGTGGAAAAGGCACAAACTGCACAATTCTTTGCCCTTTTGGAATGGTAAGTGGAGGAAACTGGGTACTAACAATGATGAAAAGTTCTCCTTCAGTATCAGCATCAACTACTCCTGGTTCGATGGAAAGGCCTAGAACGAACCCTGAGGAGCGGCCTAAAATCAGTCCCCCAGTTGGCTGTCCATTAATAATCAGTGGTCCATGAATGCCGGTAGGAATAGTATGTGGAGCATTATTGTAGAGTGTGGTGTCTACTGCTGCTGCCAGGTCCAATCCGAGGCTGCCGGAGGTTGCTGGCAGAAGCTGATCGCTCGGCTGTCGGAGGCAGGGGCTACTTGTGTCTCTGCGCGGCCCGGTTTCGTGCTGGCTCTCGAGTTTCCCGACCCACGACGACAGGCAGTGTTATTGTGGGTGCTGTATTGACATTTTCCGCACCAGACTCCCGACGCATTGCATTCACAGCAGATGTGTCCCATTCGTCCACATCTGAAGCACTTCATTCTTCCCCCCGCAGCGGGGCGCCGTTGCACTATCGTCGCTTGGAGGGGTGCAAGGGCAGCTAAAACCTGACTCTGGGCTGCTAAAGTTTGCTCCTTAAAAGCTTGTGCCTGGTGCTGCAGTCCTTCTCCTATCTTCTGCAGAGATTCTACCATAAACACCTGAGTGACACTTGGCATGGCTGCAGCCTTATCTAACAAGTCTTGGACATTCCAATGTCCTGGTGCTGTGGCTATTAAGGATCGAGTTGTAGCATTTCCATTTTGTAATATGCACTGCTTTACTAACACATCTTGCATATGCTCAGCTATACCTGCTTTGGCCAGAGCTTCAATAATTTTGTCCACAAAGGAGCCTAAGGCTTCATCTCTACCTTGCTTAATCCCCATATACATGGGAATACCCCCAGGTGCCCTGATCTTATCCATAGCTCTTTTTGCAACTGCCATAGCCTCTCTCAGCTTTTCCCCCCCAAGGCCGCCTGTTGTTCTAAACGAATGTGGGCTCCATTGCCCATAAGTTCATCCAGAGTGATGCCTGCGAGAGGGTCACCGGCAGGCCGAGGAAGTGCAGCGCTTGCGGCTGCTTCCTCCCTCCACCGGGTTTCAAACATAAGCCTTTGATGAGGGGTATAAATGAGGCGAGACATGCCTCTAATGTCAGCGGGCAGCAGGACAGCTGAATTAAAGAGGTACTCGATCATTCGTTTCGCGGGCTCACTAGTGACTCCAAATTGTGCCACCGCTAATCTTAATTGAGACAAAAGTTTCCAATCAAGCTGTGTAACTTCAGCTCGTTGGCCCCCCCCTGCAAAGGGTGAAATATCACGGGAAAAGCAAGTGGGGAGGCTATTTGCTCCTGAGCTGCTGCCGCCAGTTCCGTGTCTCCCTCTTGCAGACCCTGCCTTGCTAGCGCCGCCCACGCTTCACTCCGACCCTGTGCCATAGCCTCCGCGAGATCTGATAAGGCTCCGGGGAACGGCTCCGTGGCTGCAGCGTTAGATAATGTACTTGAAGAGGGGGGCGGCGGAAGTGGCGAGTGATCCGAGGGGACAGGGGGTGCAGATGGAGTGGTAGACTCCCTAGGATCTGGCGGGGGCAGATCAACAGAAGCAAATATTGGTGGATTTGGAGCTGAGGGATCGATATAAGCCTTATTGCGATCCTGCGCAGCACGGGCATTATCGGCAGCTCGCTTTTCTGCCTGAAACATTAACAACTCATTCTGCACCACCTTCCATAACTTACTCATCTTTTTTGCTACTTTGTCATCTTCTAAAACTAACTCCCATAAGCGATCACCATACCTGCACCACTCATGCACCTCGTGGACTGAGTGAGGGTTAGTAAAAAACTCATAAGAAACAGCAGGGGTTAACAGGAGAGGTAAATCCTTCTCTAAATCTAAACCCTTGATGCCACGCTTTCTCAAGAAGGCGGCAAAAAGATCATACGCCGCTTGCCTGTCCATACTCACCCGTACCGTTGCAACCCCCCAGGCGTCGGCAGCGCATAGCGGCAGAGCCCACCGATGTGGCGCTCAGGGCGAGCTATCGCCGTTCAAGGGACCCTTCCCCAACGCAGCTCTAAGGAGGAAAGGGAAAGTGTGTTCGGGCCCCAGATGTCGCCAGAGTTCGGGGATTACCGGAGCCGCGGAAGACAAGTCTCATGCTATCATGGTCAGCAAGTCTCAGTTTATTGAAATCTTATGCACAACTTATAATGCTTTTAATTAGCTTATACATATTGCAAAAACTCAGCTCATTATTGGTCTGCTACCATTGACGCCTATTGTTCTTTGTGGTTTGCCTTGCAGTCATCAGTTCTTTATCTTCAGCTTGCAGTTCTGCATATTTTGGCAGTTTCGACATCTTGTTATCTATGTAACTCTATCTTCAGGGACATACTGACCCTGAGGCCTCATACTTTAACTAATCTTACAGTATCATGTCCTTTTTCTCTTAGCCATTCTTCTGTCAGGCTCTCTACAGACCTGTCACACGTTCTCCTCGCTAGACACAGTGCAAAAGCTTTCTGCTTGCACTGAGAAAGGCAGAAGTCGCGACTCCGCAGTTCAGTGAAAGTAACCGCAAGAGGCGAGCCTCCTTTGGCAGAAGCTGCTTTCCAGAGCTCTTGGTCACAAGACAAAGTACCATGTGTGTCTGAGGGAGAGTGCCGGTCAGCGCACGGGCGGTGGAAAGCGTGAGCGCTGTGGGCAGGTGAATAAGAAAGCTGTTTAACAAGCATCTGGCGCGGGAAACATTCAGACTGCAAGTGGAACGTAGCTGCCACTCACACGCTTCCTGATTAGTCGATAGTTCTCGTGTGGAAGAAGTACGACCACGACTTCCTTCTGCTGCTCCCTACTGCTGTTGCTGCTCTCTCCGACAACAATTGCGCTTTCCCTTTTATTCCCAGATACAGAGAAATGCCCTGTGCAGCACAGAAACCTGTCACACCATGGGTGGCATAGGGTGCTGCAAATCCGTGCTTGTTTCAGTGGCAGGGGTAAGCTGCACAAACGTGTGCTGTCCTATCACATGTTCTCCTCGCTAGACGCAGTGCAATAGCTTTCCGCTTGCATTACGAACAAGAAAGACAGAAGCCGCGACTCCGCAGTTTGGATTAGGTAACCACAAGAGGCAAGCATCCTTCGGCAGAAGTTGCTTTCCGGATCTGATAGCAACCGGCTAAATTACCATGTGTAACTTGGTACGTACTAACGGCCTTTTGAGGTTACCTTCTCCGAACTCTGGAGAAGAAAGTTTCAGAAAGTTTCTGCAGTACATCTGGCGAGGAGAACGTGTGACAGGACAGCACATATTTGTGCAGCTTACCCCTGCCACTTACCCAAGCACGGATTTGCATCACCCTATGCCACCCATGGTGTGACAGGTTTCTGTGCTGCGAGGGGCATTTCTCTGCATCTGGGAGTAAAAGTGAAAGCGCAATTGTTGTCACAGAGAGGAGCAACAGCAGTAGGGAGCAGCAGAAGGAAGTCGTGGTCGAACTTCTTCCACAAGACAACTAGCTACTAATCAGCAAGCGTGTGAGTGGCAGCTACGTTCCACTTGCAGTCTGAATGTTTCCCGCGCCAAATGCCTGTTAAACATTTTTCTTTTTCTCCTGCTCTCGCGCTTTCCACCTCCCGCGCGCAGACCGGCACTCTCCCTCTGACACACATGGTACTTTGACCGGTTGCCAAGAGCTCCGGAAAGCAGCTTCTGCGGAAGGATGCTCACCTCTTGCGGTTACCTAATCCAAACTGCGGAGTCGCGGCTTCTGCCTTTCTTGCTCTAAATGCAAGCAGAAAGCTTTTGCACAGCGTCTGGCGAGGAGAACGTGTGACAGGACAGCACATGTTTGTGCAGCTTACCCCTGCCACTGACAAAACCACGAATTTGCAGCACCCGATTCCACCCATGGTATGACAGGTTTCTGTGCTGCGCAGGGCATTTCTTTTCATCTAGGAGTAAAAGGGAAAGCGCAATTGTTGTCGCAGGGAGCAGAAACAGCAGTAGGGAGCAGCAGGAAGAAACCATGGTCGTACTTCTTCCAATAGACCACTAGCAACTAATCAGCAAGCATGCGAGTGGCAGCTACGTACCTCTTGCAGTCTGAAAGTTTCGCGCGCCATATGCCTGTTAAACACCTTTCTTATTCGACTGCTTGCAGTGTTCGCGCTTTCCACCGCCCGCGCGCTGACCGGCACTCTCCCTCAGACACACATGGTACTTTGGCCGGTTGCCAAGAGCTCCGGAAAGCAGCTTCTGCCGAAGGAGGCTCGCCTCTTGCGGTTACCTTCTCCAAACTCTGGAGTCGTGGCTTCTGCCTTTCTTGCTCTTAATGCAAGCGGAAAGTTTCTGCACTGCCTCTGGCGAGGAGAACGTGCGACAGGACAGCACATGTTTGTGCAACTTACCCGTGCCACTGAAACAAGCACGGATTTGCAGCACCCTATTCCACCCATGGTGTGACAGGTTTCTGTGCTGCGAGGGGAATTTCTCAGCATCTGGGAGTAAAAGGGAAAGCACAATTGTTGTCACAGACAGCTACAACAGCAGTAGGGAGCAGCAGAAGGAAGTCGTGGTCGTACTTCTTCCACACGACAACTGGCTACTAATCAGCAAGCGTGTGAGTGGCAGCTACGTTCCACTTGCAGTCTGAATGTTTCCCGCGCCATAAGCCAGTTAAAAACCTTCCTTATTCGCCTGCCCGCAGAGCTCGCGCTTTCCACCGCCCGCGCGCTGAGCGGCACCCTCCCACAGACACACATGGTACTTTGGCCGGTTGCCAACCGCCCTGAAATTCAGCTTCTGCCGAAGGATGCTAGCCTCTTGCGGTTACCTTCTCCGAACTTCCGAGTGGCGTCTTCTGTCTTTCCTGCTCTTAATGCAAGCGGAAAGCTTTTGCACTGCGTCTGGCGAAGAGAACGTGTGACAGGACAGCACATGTTTGTGCAGCTTACCCCTGCCACTGACGCAAGCACGGATTTGCAGCACCCTATGCCACCCACGGTGTGACAGGTTTCTGTGCTGCGCAGGGCATTTCTCTGTATCTGGGAATAAAAGGGAAAGCGCAATTGTCGCAGAGGACAGCAACAGCAGTAGGGAGCAGCAGAAGGAAATCGTGATCTTACCTCTTCCACACGACAACTAGCAACTAATCAGGAAGCGTGTGAGTGGCAGCTACGTTCCACTTGCAGTCTGAATGTTTCCCGCGCCAAATGCCTGTTGAACACCTTTATTCGCCTGCCCACAGCGCTCGCGCTTTCCACCGCCCGCGCGCTGACCGGCACTCTGTCTCAGACACACTTGGTACTTTGGCCGGTTGCCAAGAGCTCCGGAAAGCAGCTTCTGCCGAAAAATGCTCGCCTCTTGCGGTTTCCTAATCCAAACTGCGGAGTCGCGGCTTCTGCCTTTCTTGCTCTTAATGCAAGCAGAAAGCTTTTGCACAGCGTCTGGCGAGGAGAACGTGTGACAGGACAGCACATGTTTGTGCAGCTTACCCCTGCCACTGACAAAACCACGAATTTGCAGCACCCTATTCCACTTATGGTGTGACAGGTTTCTGTGCTGCGCAGGGCATTTCTCAGCATCTGGGAGTAAAAGGGAAAGCGCAATTGTTGTCGCAGAGAGCAGCAACAGCAGTAGGGAGCAGCAGGAAGAAGCCATGGTCGTACTTCTTCCAATAGACCACTAGCAACTAATCAGCAAGCATGCGAGTGGCAGCTACATACCTCTTGCAGTCTGAAAGTTTCGCGCGCCAGATGCTTGTTAAACATGTTTCTTATTCGCCTGCTTGCTGCGCTCTCGCTTTCCACCTCCCGCGCGCTGACCGGCACTCTCCCTCAGACACACATGGTACTTTGGCCAGTTGCCAAGAGCTCCGGAAAGCAGCTTCTGCCGAAGGAGGCTCGCCTCTTGCGGTTACCTTCTCCAAACTCTGGAGTCGTGGCTTCTGCTTTTCTTGCTCTTAATGCAAGAAAAAAGCTTTTGCACTGCGTCTGCCGAGGAGAACGTGCGACAGGACAGCACATGTTTGTGCAACTTACCCGTGCCACTGACGCAAGCACGGATTTGCAGCACCCTATGCCACCCATGGTGTGACAGGTTTCTGTGCTGCGCAGGGCATTTCTCAGCATCTGGGAGTAGAAGGGAAAGCACAATTGTTATCGCAGAGAGCAGCAACAGCAGTAGGGAGCAGCAGAAGGAAGTCGTGTTCGTACTTCTTCCACACGACCACTAGCTACTAATCAGCAAGTGTGTGAGTGGCAGCTACGTTCCACTTGCAGTCTGAATGTTTCCCGCGCCAGATGCATGCTAAACACCTTCCTTATTTGACTGCCCGCAGCGCTCGCATTTTCCACCGCCCGTGCGCTGACCGGCACTCTCCCTCAGACACACATGGTACTTTGGCCGGTTGCCAAGAGCTCCGGAAAGCAGCTTCTGCCGAAGGAGGCTTGCCTCTTACGGTTACCTTCTCCGAACTCCGGAATCAAGGCTTCTGCCTTTCTTGCTCTAAATGCAAGCAGAAAGCTTTTGCACTGCGTCTGGCGAGGAGAACGTGTGACGGGACAGCACATGTTTGTGCAGCTTACCCCTGCCACTGACACAAGCACGGATTTGCAGCACCCTATGCCACCCACGGTGTGACAGGTTTCTGTGCTGCGCAGGGCTTTTCTCTACATCTTGGAGTAAAAGGGAAAGCACAATTGTCGCAGAGAGGAGCAACAGCAGTAGGTAGCAGCAGAAGGAAGTCGTGTTCGTACTTCTTCCACACGACAACAGGCTACTAATCAGGAAGCGTGTGAGTGGCAGCTACGTTCCACTTGCAGTCTGAAAGTTTCGCGCGCCAGATGCTTGTTAAACATGTTTCTTATTCGCCTGCCCACAGCGCTCGTGCTTTCCACCGCCCGAGCCCAGAGCGGCACTCTCTCTCAGACACACATGGTACTTTGGCCGGTTGCCAAGAGCTCCGGAAAGCAGCTTCTGCCGAAGGAGGCTCACCTCCTGCGGTTACGTTATCCGAACTGCGGAGCCGCGGCTTCTGCCTTTCTTGCTCTTAATGCAAGGGGAAACGTTTGCACTGCGTCTGGCGAGGAGAATGTGTGACAGGACAGCACATGTTTGTGCAGCTTACACACAGGCCAGCTGAACCTGGCATCTCTGAATGGGTCTTTACATTCTTCCCAGGAAGATGAATGGCAATCACTATTTTGGCAGGGAGGAAAGTGCATCAGCTAGCAATTTGCTGTAGAAAATGTGCTTTCTGCTCCTCTCACAGCCAAAACTCCTACCCATTTCTTGGAAGTCCTTCTTAGATAAGGACCGTGTTCAACTGAGTGACAGTGAAGCCAAATGGCAATGCCGCAATCAATTGTCCTGTACACAATCTCCTTCATCCACGTGGAAGGTTACTCACGGGCACACAAGAGGACGGAAGAAACCCAAATGCATCGTTGGACATAATAAAATCAGACGTGTTGAGGGATGAAGAAATCTTGCAGAGATATGGAAAGCTGCCCTGAAAACCCAGTTCGGGGAGAGCCTGAGCTCTTTTGTGCTTCTAGGCCTGAAGATGCTCAGCACCTTTCCCAGATGCTCAGCAGGCAGTAGGATTGTGCCTGAATCTGGCTCTGGAAATGCCAGTGCCTCAACTGAGAGCTGTGGCAATGATTTCCATTGCATGGAGAGGGGCCACAGTCCTGCAAGAGTCTTTCAGCAGAGCAAACAGCAGCCTGGAGGGTGGGCAATGCTGCATCTGGACCACTGCATGCTCATCCTTCACCACAATGCAGAGCTGCCATGGATCACTTTTTCCATTTCTCCTGTTGGATATGTTTTGGAGAAGTTGTTCTAGGTGGCTTTGGATGGTGATCCAAGTAGGAAGCAGCCATTCGCCTGCTGTGATATCCTTACAACTAGTCCTAACTTCTCATTGCCTTTGGTTTGATGGGGGGTGTTTTATCTGTTTGTTTGATTGGTTTCTTTGGGTTGGTTTCTTTGTGTTTTTCTCTGTTTTGCTTGGAGTTTCTTTTCCTTTTTTAGAAATGACTGGTGAAGTTGGCACAACCAAACTCCAGAAAACGTAAAGCAAGCTTGACTTTCCAGAAATTGCTTTTGGCTGGCTTTAGCTGCATTCCCCAGGATCACGATCAGCAGTAGATATTTGCAGGTTTTGCTCTGCATCCTCAGCCTGCCCAGATGTTGTTCAGTGTTTCAGCAGTGGAGAAGACGATGGATATTTTGCTAAACCTCCTTTCAAACAACAAAACTTGGGTTGGCACGACAGAAAAGAAGAAAAGAAAATCTTCGCCAGTTAGAACAGAGCCAGAGTCCCACCATTTCCCCCTCCACTTTGCTTTCTTTTCTACATTTAGAGGTAAAGCTTCCATCTCCAAAAGCTTCCATCTCTCACTTCCTGATGTAGCCATTTGCTACCCTTTAGCCTTGACTGCCACGCATCGGACTGCTGTCCGTGTGGGGCTGGGGATGCTCAGCCTGGAAAGAGAAGGGGGCTGGCGAGGCCTCCCTGCAGCTCTAGGAAAGATGGGCACAGAGAGGAGAAGCCTTTCAACTGGAGGAGTGAGCTTGAAGTTGGATCTAATGAAGCTGCTCTTTTCCACTCCGGCTGCTGGGCCACTGGCCCAGGCTGTGCACAGAGGCTGGGGATGCTCCATCCTTGGCAACATCCAAGGCCAGCTGGGAGCGGGGCTCTGAGCAACCTATTCTGGGCGAAGATTGCTCCGCTTGGAACAAGATGGTCTTTAGGGTCCCTTCCAAGCCCAAGCACCCAGGGATTCCATCATTCATTCTACGGTCTCCGTTGTCCACTTCAGCCTGGGCCTGAACTCCTGGCGGTGATGTCACAGTGCACGCTCCAGCTAGAACTTCCAGCATCCAGCAACGGCCACAACACAACCCTTGGCTCCTTGTGCCAGCACGCTCTTCATTCACCCTGCTCCAAGCCTACCCCTGTCACCTTGTTGCCACCTGCTCCCTGATTCCCCCAGCAGTCCCCAAAGCTCCCCATCGCTTGGATTTTGCTCTCCATCCCTGCAGGATGTCTGCATTTGTTCTAAAAGAGGTATGGTACTATTCCACGGAGGCGGACACCCCGCAGCTGCCTGGCTGGGCTGGAGCTCTGTGGGACAGGCTGGGAAAGGGACCCCACGCTGAAATTTTGCTACCTCTGCAGGCTGGCACAGACCGAGAGGAGGAGACGGACGTCGATACACAGACTGATAGAGAAGAAGCCATGGAAGTGGACGGAGAGGATACTGGAGAGCAAGAGATGGATGTGGATATGTACGAGACAGAGGAAGAGATGGAGGTGGAAACGAAAGATTATATTGAAGAGATGGATATTGATCTAAAAGACAAGGAGGAAGACATGGTCTTGGGATGAAGACCGATGCCAGCAGCAGAACAGGCAGGTGCTCCCCACAGGCAGAGTGGGTCCCCTGCTGCCAGCCTGGGGCCGGGCTGGGCACTCCCTGCTCAGGGACACGCTAGCCCATGCACTGGATTCTGCTGGCCATCCCTGGCCTGGCCTGGGCTTGCTGTGGGCCACACAAGCCCTGTTCCAGTGCCTGGGCCACAGCCCCCAGCCAGGCTCCCTTCTGGCAGCAGAGTCCCACTGGGCCAGTGTCCCAGCCTGGCAGCACATGGAACACCCTTCCGTGCCTGACTGCACTGACCGTGCTACTTGTTTTTCCTTCCAGGACTTAGGGACATCACAGACACAGATGCCACCCTGCTGTACATACATTTTACAGTTGTTGTGTTCAGGATAGAGGTTTTAGAGTTTGTTTAAGTTGTCTGTAAATACGTTTCATAGAGTTTTGTTAGAGCTGTTCTCAGGTAAATAAGTTCTATAGTTTGTTGTTGTTGTTGTTGTTGTTGTTGTTGTTGTTACCAATATTCTTACAGTGTAAATATGTGGTGTAGTTCATTCTTGTTCCTTTTCTTCTACAGATAAACAGTCTTTGATTTTCACACCCCAGTTCTCTTTGCATTTTCTTCGGGCACATTTGCAAAGCTGTGGGTTGTTTCGGGAACAATGTTTGCAGGACTCTAAAAAGAGTATCAAAACCGCTCTGCCACACTCTCAGCTGCTGCTGCTGCCCCAAAAAGCACTGGCTGGCTTTGCTCACACAATCACAGTTGTGGTGGCATTTCTACCACACCGCAGGACAGCGATGTTTTCCCTCTTCTCCTGGAAATACCTACAGCACTTGTGGGTAGCAAGGCAAACATGAGCCTCTTTTAGTGGCCCTTGAAACTGGACATGTGAAATGAGGTACACAAAGCCACAGGCCAGCTGAACCTGGCATCTCTGAATGGGTCTTTACATTCTTCCCAGGAAGATGAATGGCAATCACTATTTTGGCAGGGAGGAAAGTGCATCAGCTAGCAATTTGCTGTAGAAAATGTGCTTTCTGCTCCTCTCACAGCCAAAACTCCTACCCATTTCTTGGAAGTCCTTCTTAGATAAGGACCGTGTTCAACTGAGTGACAGTGAAGCCAAATGGCAATGCCGCAATCAATTGTCCTGTACACAATCTCCTTCATCCACGTGGAAGGTTACTCACGGGCACACAGGAGGACGGAAGAAACCCAAATGCATCGTTGGACATAATAAAATCAGACGTGTTGAGGGATGAAGAAATCTTGCAGAGATATGGAAAGCTGCCCTGAAAACCCAGTTCGGGGAGAGCCTGAGCTCTTTTGTGCTTCTAGGCCTGAAGATGCTCAGCACCTTTCCCAGATGCTCAGCAGGCAGTAGGATTGTGCCTGAATCTGGCTCTGGAAATGCCAGTGCCTCAACTGAGAGCTGTGGCAATGATTTCCATTGCATGGAGAGGGGCCACAGTCCTGCAAGAGTCTTTCAGCAGAGCAAACAGCAGCCTGGAGGGTGGGCAATGCTGCATCTGGACCACTGCATGCTCATCCTTCTCCACAATGCAGAGCTGCCATGGATCACTTTTTCCATTTCTCCTGTTGGATATGTTTTGGAGAAGTTGTTCTAGGTGGCACATCGCCACTGCTCCCACTGGACACCGCAGAAGAGGAGGATCCGTGCAGCTGTGTCACTAGGGCAGAGCTGGGCCTTCCTTCCTCACGGGAGTCCCCAGGAAGACTCTTTTTTTAGGGCTTGTAGTCTAGGCTGTCATCCCAGTCGAGTCTCCGCGAGGTTATGTCGGGCCCTGGAAAGAAGCCAGGGGACTCCTCTGGGTCTTCCTTGTTAGATGGTGCTGGTTCTATTCCTTCCCTTTTGCGTGGCTCGTTGTTTTGGGGTTTTTTCCAGTCTGGGTGCATCCCATAAGTCTCTGGTCTCTCTCGTTTGCATAAAAGTCCGTATGTCATCTTGGTACAGCAACTCGGGAAAAGGATACAATGTTGCCATGTGGGAGTCTCGGAGCAGTGGGGGCAGTGCCTGGCTGAACACAGAACAAGAAACACAGGGTACAGCAACTTGGGAGAGGGGGCAGGGCCTGGCTGAACAAGGAATAAAAAAATATGGGGTACAGCAATTTGCGACAGGGGTACAAGGTAAGTAAACCTGGGACAGGGGTACAAGGTAAGTAAGGAGTTTACAAACAGGAACTGTAACATATTATTCTTAACAATATCCCCCCTCTTATATTTTGATCGGGCTCTAGCCCGCATCAACCATTAACTTCTGGCTCTTGGGAATATTTATCTCTTAATTCTCGATATTGCTCATATATTTCCCTGGCAGTTTTGTGCTCTCGATCCTGACTTTGGGTTTCCATTAACATGATCCTGGCCTGCTTCTTATCTTTTATTTCAGGGATCTGGATGCTTGCTTGTACTGTGGTAGTCACTGTCTTGATTAGGCAGGGGAGTAAACAGGGTAGGAACAAGAAACTTGCAAATGCACAGACAGCATTGTAGTAATAGATCAAAATGTAAAATTGTATATGGTGATACGAATAATAAAGGCATCAAGTTGTCATAATAGACTGATGTCTATTAACACTCAGAAGATGGTGTGTGGTGATCAATATATGGTTTTGTTGAAAGATAGTATTATTTCATTATTATGTTACATATACTGTTATTGTCATCATCACTTTGCCCTTGAGTTTGTGATGCTTGAAGGAAGGTTTTGCTGAAGGTCTGCTAACTACGTCATTTTTAAATAGCAAGACTGTGATGTATAGGAACTGCTGTTTCCCACAAAAGAAGTGGGTCTGGGCTATTTCTTTTCACTTAAGACTGTCATTCCTTCTCATCCCCCCATTTTGGGGAGGGATAGCATTTGTGGGGTCCAAGGAATTTCATGAATAGTGTGCTAGCCCATTCTAAGGAATAGGTGACCAGCTGAAGGGACCTAATCTGAACTGGAGTTTCCAGAAGGTATCCTGTGCAGGGCAGTGTGAACTGAAGCCTCTGGCTTGGAGAGAAAGCCAAGAATTCACAAAGAGCTGCACTAGAGATAATGTCACTGCAGCTGTTGTGCAGGATCTGTTCCTCAGTAAGAGAGCATTATTTACCTATCTGAAATAGCTTAAAAATGCTCTAATTTTTTTAAAAAAATTCTTCAGTTTATACTATATAAATAATCACCGATTGTGAGATTCAATCTCAAATGTCAAAAAGCTTTCTTACAGTTAGTTAAACTTAATTTATTTTTTCTGGTCCTGGTCTCATCTAGCATACACCTCTCATGTTTTCTTTGAATTTTCTTCAGCATTAGGAACTTAAAAAAGATCAAAAGTATACATAGATTTAGGAACACTGTGTAGCAATATTCTCTTGTGCTGAGCTGGATCTTATTTTTTGTCTGGGCCAGGAGTCCTGTGCAAATTGATTTAAAAGGCCTAGTTGTAGGATGTGGATTGTAGGATGATGCTGAGCTGGCAGTGCTCTTGCTGTGAAAAAGGCAGATGGGATGCCGATGCATCAGGTATTACAAATGCAGATAAAAAAGTATTGATGTCACTGCAAACACTGCTACTCTGAAACAGAGAAAGAGATGTGATTCAAATCTTCTGTATTGAAAAAGATTAATTGAAACTGTACTGGAAGCAGAGACATGTTGCCTCTAAAATGGCAGAAGAGAATGACCGAATGTTTGTCTCAAGTAGCTGTGGAATGGATGATGTGATTCTAATTTCTAAGGAAAAAAATTGATGAAAAAAATTAGATAAGCCTAAATATAATATTGGCTTAAGATAAAATGTACACAGGTCATTGATAAAGTTTGGTTTAGAGTCTAAAAGGTGTTCCTGAGTGTTACAGCCAGTAGATTCTGGGATAAAAGGAGTGTTCAGTGGAGGAAGGAATCAGACTGGATTTGGTAGCTTTGCGATAGGTCTGTGGTGGAGATTCGGGGCTGTTGGACCCCAAGGAGCTTTCGGAGTGTATTTTTAAGCAGTTAGTGCCCTCTAGTGAGAGTCTTAGGTAATAATCTTGGTCCTGGTTTTGTAGTATGTTAACAACTCCTAACAGTACTTTGGTGTGTTACCGAAATGAAAGAAGCTTTGGTATTAAAAATGCAGGAGGATGAGTGTATGAAGAAAGATCCTATGAATGCAAGTCATCAAGTGGTTTGTATTGGGAGGGATCTTTAAAGGTTTATTATAAGTGTAACCACCTTCTCATGTGGATTGTGTCCTAAAATCTTAGGTACTTCTTTAGACGATCACTAAAGTTTTTGCAGTTCAGTGTAAAGCAGAAGATGTCAACAAACTTGTGATTTCAGTCTTGACAACTGAAGAAGCACTGCATTACATACCTGTGGAACCAAGTGGCAGGATTAGAAGTACCAAACTCGTGGCAAAGTAGATGTTTCTGTTTTGAAATAAGCACATCATCTAAAAGCATAAATCAAGATAAAAATCGCTGCTTTCTTAGAAGTCAAAAAGTTACAGCTACTATTTTTTAAATATTTTTTTTCTAAAGGTTACAAAACCCCACTGGAAAAAAATCCTGGAGATGATAAAACAGATGAAGAGATGGAGGGGACACATTCAGAGGATGAAATGTTTGCTCAGAGAGGCCTTCGCAGAACTCAGAGTATGAAGTCTGTGAAAACTATTAAAGGCCATAAAGAAGCAAGTATAATCCTGGTTAATTGAGTTTGTTCTTTCAGTGTATAGTGGCATTATTCATAGTGCAGAAATTTATTTTTATTTTTAATATTGGAGAAGTTGTCAACAATAACTGGGTTCCAGAATGCTAAATGGGGAAGAAAGCATGTGACAACAATATCTAAGTTTGGAGCTTTTGTAGTTTGATGTGTTTAGGGGAAATATATGTACGAAATTAATGAAGCAAGGAGCAAGGGAGAGGAGACGAAACAGACTCTGTATTTGAAATGCTAATTTTGGCACCACCAAGCCTAATTTCAGGAAGTGTTCGCCTTGAAAAGGGTATGAATAACAATAATATTATTTGTGTGTTGTGCACACTTAAACATCTGCTGTTTAATAGATAAAGAATATTCAGAATTTTTTAGTTGCCGTAGACAAACAGCCTGACTCTTTGTGATCTACAAAGAGAAGATCCTAGTTAGCATCCTAGTGAATGCATCACAAAATTTAAAGATACTCCAGTATAAATCTCTGTGAAGTCTCATAAAAGTTTTTGGGTCATTCCAGGAAAACTATTGATACTTACTCTTCTTGCCCAATTCTGTTGAAACTTTATTTTATTCAGTCATAGGTAGATTCTCTTAGTGAAACCGGGTGTCCAAAGCACATTGGAAGACATTTGCTAAATAGGATTAGTGGGGAGCTGAATTATATTTCCATTTCATGTGACTTAGTACTTCATTATAATTTTGTTTTTCCCCTCAGATACGATACGGATCACTAAAATACAGAGTAAAGAAGAGACCCGTTGTATACTTTTAAGTGTACTGCACAATTCCTGCAAGAGAAACTGCTGTACTATAGTAACTTGAATTCAAGTGTTAAAGATCTGTGTACAATGCCTAGAATGAGTCTGTATGAACAGATATGGTAGGGCTTGGTTTTGTGAGCCCAAGTGATCAGATAAAGTATTACTCTGTTTTTCCATAATTGTGTCATGTTTAGATTTAAATCTGGACAAGTTACAGCATGGATTTCAGCACTCCTTAAATAGGAGTAAAATGAGTAATAGGAAATACTCCTTTGCCAGAGGTATTGAACAGGTTGAAATAATTGCAAATCAAATTGAATTAAGAGAAGCTGTAAGTATGTAGAGCTTGTGAAAATTGAACCATAGTGTCCCCAAGTTTACACTGAAAGATAAATATACTTGAAACATTTTTCTGAACTACAATTCCTGAAAAGGCCTTTGTGTAATTTTTAAACGTACAGTTTAAAGGACAGTGGGTGATGGTGGGAAAGGAAAAGGAAAGATGAGGTAGGTAAGATACATCCTTAACTTCATCATTTTCTGTCATATTGCCAAGCTTAGCAAACTGGGGTACATACAGCACTTTATGCAAAACTGTATAGTTTTGCACACTTAATGATTTACAACTGCACGTCATTTTAGTGACTTGCTACATAGGCTAGAGTTACATTTTGAATGCCAGCAATTCTTGTATTTCATGATATTTTTAAAATTCATCTTGATTCCTTAAGTACACTTAGGATGCTGTAGATATCTGCTACTAATGATATTATCAGGTGCCTTTCTATGTATTACTGGGCTGTGTAGGTTTTGTGGTTTTGGGGCTTTGTTTTTTTTTTTTTTGTTTGTGGGTTGTTTTGTTCGTGTCTGTCTTCCTCCATCTAAAGAGATATAACATGATTTAAGTCAGATTTTGGTTAAAATTGTGGTAAGTAAAACTTGTAGCAATTCCAGTGATGCACCTCAGGGATCTTATCAGCCCATGAGCTGTGTGTTCAAGTCATGCTGCCGTAAAGTCATATATGATAGGTTAGTCAGGCCCTGGTTTAGTTTTTCTCTGCATTGCTTTAAGAAAAAATATATTTTTATATATATGTACTTTAGAACATGTATGAGTGTATATTTCATACTATATGTGGATTCTAAGATGGTCTGTGTAGTACTTTTTTTTTATTGCTGAAGTTATTACTAAAATATTTGCATATAAATAGCTCCTTCTCTAGCTGATTTAGTCAATCATTTTATAACCTAGAATCCCATGGCGTATCTACACAGAGTACTTAATTTTGAAATGACTTTCAATGCAGTGATTTGTCAAAATTACTTTTTTAGGTCACCTTTGGTATTATTTTCTGCAGTTCTGAGAATTAGACTGATTCTAATTTTCTGTGTGACTATATTTCTACTGTGGCTTTAGGGAGAAACAACCCATTTCTTGCAGATAGTACTTTATTATGTATCTTTGGGACAGACCTTGTTACTTGCCTCAAAGAGAACATAGCATGGATTCCTCATATCCTTCGATCTCTGACTTCAATCCTCAGACCTTCCCCCAGGTATTGACAATCATCTGCTGTTGGTGTTGTTGCTCTCTAGCTGTGGGAAATGTCTGCAAGCCATGTGCAAAGCTGTGCTCAAAATGCAACAGCACTTAGGGCATCTCTGAGGAACCTCGGTGCTTTAGTGAGAAGTCCCAGCAAGCCATGTGTGATTAAAAGGATGAAGTTTGTAATACTTAACTCAGAAACACAGTTTGATACCAGAAGACAGGAAGGCTGCTGTCTCCCAAATGAGTACAGTGCAAAACTCCCATCCCCTAAACAAAACTGTACCTAGTTAGCTGTACCAGCTTTTCTAAGGAGCTGTAGGCAAGGAGTGATCAAAAAAAAACCTCCCTGGGAGTGTGGGACTTCTGCCCCAGGAGTGTTTGTGCTTCTCATCTGTTTCCCTGAGGCTTGTCTGTATGTTAAGGTACATAAGAAATTAAGGAACCTAGAGCTCTTGTATTTGCATCTCACCAGTCTCTGAATAGTAGACTAACCAGGGCCTGAGATGGACACTCTTACTGTATAGTTGAGCATTTGCTGACACATTTTTCTGTAACTAATCATGCTTGTTTTACCAGCAAGCATTGCAAAAAAAGATCCTCTTTCTACAAGTCATAATCCTGCATGAAAGAGTAGGGTAAGCCATTTTTTCAGAATTACAGTTCCTCTTACAAGTTCATGTAGATCCTGTTTGGGGAGTTGTGTTTTTACCCCATCTCTAGGACTAGAGATCATTGAAGTATTTTAGGCTCTACCACACTCTTGTCAGGAAGTTGCTCTATGTGTCTCTATGTACCTGAGGCTGTAACTTCTGGCAGACTTAACTTGCCAGCTCAGTAGTGATAAAGACTAAATAAATACTCCTCTATCTGGAACTTGCATGGAATTAGGAAAGCTGGCAGTGTTATTAATATTCATTACTGTTTGCATAAAAATGTACTTCTTTCAGATCTTACATGATCAAATCTTCAGTGTTTTCCTAGCTGTTGTCTTCATTCTTAATAGCCAACTATAAAAATATTTTCTTTTTATATCTCAGACTGATTTTGATCTTTGAATTCATCCTCAAACTTGTTCACTGGATTATCTTAATTTTTTTCCTCTTACTGTTCATTGTTAGCTGATGCTAACAATGCACACAATGGCATGATTAGCTTTCATCCCAGTGATACATAGTTCTCCTTACTGAATTTAGTTTAGTTTGGGTTTGAAATATTACAATCTTCTAACTTTAGTTACAGGAAATTTTCAAACTTTTCTTGCCTTAGCAACTGCAGAAGTCATCTGTCTAGCTCTTACAGGAAACTTCTTGAAAAAAATGTTAAACATTGATGTTTATTATTCACTGTGGATTTGGAATGTAAAATGTAGTTCATGCCAAATTATCTAATCTTCTGAAAAAAGTGTTTTCTGAGAACTGACTGACTGCCACCAACAGGACTGCTGGTGTACTTAAACAAAGACTTGGGGTTTAAAAGTGTTTTAAAGGGGAATATCTATTTCCATTTAAATCGTATAAAGGTTTGAAGCCTTTCCAAAATATATCTGAACTGACAGCTTTCTTAGCAAGAGCCTACTGTACTTCTAAAATACCCAGTCTGAGATGAGGATTAAATTGGTGGCCTCAGCTGCAAATAATCTTAGGCTGGACTTTGATTACAATGTAATTGCCAATATTGCTAATTCCTTTGGTATGTGAAACTAACCAAATAATATCCAACATACATTTTGCAAAATATAATGAATTTTAAAATAGAAGATAACTTAGTAAAAGAGAATGGTGGAGAAAATTCTGGACGCATTCAACGTACTCTTCATGACAAAAATATGTTTTACTTTTGGTGTTGCTTTTATTAATGGGAAGCTGGTATTTTAAGGTATTTTTTCTACAAAAATGTATGTGCAAAGGCAATACTTTAACATTTTTCAAGAACTTATACTGTTAAATGCTACAAACCACAGAATATACATTTGGACTGAAGGTAGTAGCTTTAAAAAATGCAATGTAAGCTTTAATTTTTATATTATAGTAATAACTTGCTGTCAACTTGTTTACATATTTGTAGGATGGAAACTTCATTATGCATTGACTTACCTTGATGCTGTCTTTAATAAATACTGCTTTGAGCAAGATGCAGTGGATATTTTATTATCTGAATTACTATTATAAACCTAGTCACTTTGTAATCTGTATTCTGTTACTTATTATAATGGTTCAAACACAAAAACAATCTATCTGAAGTTTGGAGAAACTTTTAAAACTCGTTGAATTATGACTAAGCTACTCTTGATTTTCTGCCACCAAGTTTGAAGCTGATTTAGGCTGAAATAAAATGTACCCTGCCAGAGGCAACTTGAACATACTATAGTGTCACCTGGTTTGATTAGGTGCTTGGTTCAGAGTAAATTAAAATTGAATTGCTCAATGTTCCAAAAGAGTGTAACTTCCTGTGGAACTGCTGGACATGAAACTGATTCTGTTCTGTATTCCCTAGTCAGGGTTCTTCTGGTAGTCCAGAGGAGGACATGCATAGGTGAATTTGGCCCTTTCCTTTTTCAAACCTCCCTTCAAGTCATCTGTTAACACCCCTACCAAAACTCAAGTAAAAACTTCAGTAACCACATTTTCTAGGCCTTGTTTGCAAGGCTTCCTCAAGGCTTGTTTTCAAGCCTCAATAAAATATAATTTTTATATGGTTCATTGAGGAGAAAGATTTAAAAGACAGTAGCAATAAATGATTTTTAAGCATTATGAAAATCCATCCCAGAAGCACACACTGACTCTTAAGGGACCTTGCCATGATTCAGTTTCTGATGTCAGAAAAGTTCATGCAGTACAAGCACCCTGCCAAGAAATTGTGGATGTCTGAAAGTAATGCTGACTTTTTTCCTTTATTTCTTCAACTAACGTTTAGCAGGTAGTGGGAAAGTGGACTAAAAACTGTCTACCTGATGCTGGTAAGATCCAATCAGGGAATAATCTGAAAATTCAAAACTAATGCTGGTACATACATCTTAGGTTAAAATGTTAATTATTCAGCAGCAGCAATGGTGACAGGTCTTTTGTGGGGGTTTTGTTGTAGTTGTTTTGTTTTTTGTTTTTGGGGGCTTTTTAAGTTCTGAGGCATTATGTATTTTCCTCACTAGTATGGGAAAACAAATGGTGGAATAGGAGGGGAAATCTAATATGTATCGTAAAAGCAGTAGACTTCCAAAATTATTTTCTTCCTTTATGTAGATGTACTCAGGAGACAGAATGGGAGCTTGTCTTATATCTGCCTGCCTTTGCCAAATTTCAGCAACAGATTGCTCTGTTTGCATTAGGATAGGAATCATGAAAGCAAGCTGGAGTAGAGACTACAAGGAGTTCAAAACAAAAGATTTCACTATTGTCTGCTAATGTACTGTGACTACATAGATAGGGAAAGTTATAAATTACAATATAGTATTGGCTTTTGTATTTATGTATTAGCTTTTGCATATTATTATTAGTCACAAATATATTGATATGGTACAATTTTCTTTTAACTGCTTTTTGGTATAGTATAACCGGTGAGTTTATGTATGCACCATATAGCTTATATAAACAGCAGTGTGATAAATATAGCTTAAGCCATAGCGTAATATTAAAATAGAGACTGTGATATTAAAATGCACCACTCAGAAAATGGTGTAAGATAATTAGGTGGATTCTCACATTGGTGGATTATCCTATGTGAATGATAAGAGAACGGTGACAAAAACCAAAACACCAAGAAGAATTTACTGACTCTTTGTTAACAGGTAGTGTAAAAACAACAAGATAGAACCACAAGAAGAAATAAAATATATTGATTTAATCTACAGGATGGCATGAAGACAAGTCAAAGGTTAAAACCAAGCAAAAGAAATTCCTGGAACATCTAAACTCACAGGTATGTTTGAATAATGTATAAACTCTCATGAATATGCACATAACTCCTGTAATGTAACAGTATATAAGAACATTGCCTTAAGCAAATTGTGTGGTTTTGGCATACTGCCGAACACCCCAGCCTGGATATTGTCCCTTTTATCTCTCATGAAACTTATTAAAAAAAACTTTAAATAGCGAAACTTGTTTTTCACAGGGAAGCTTAGAAATTATTTAGAAAGTTTGTTTTTTCCAGGCTGTAACAGTTCAAAGGTAAGGAGTAATTTGACCCTCACTTAGCTCTTCCTGTGTACAACACTCACTATGTTGCATGGCACACACTGCTTCCTCAGGGAGCTGCACCACTCCAGACAATATTTCTACTAATTTTAGTTCTCCTGAACTAAGAATACTGAGGGAAAGTCATCCTACCTTACTAAAGGAAAACCACTTGGAATATTCACGGAGTCCTCATAGAGGTAAAAGTGAACTTCGTTTATTGCATAACTCAGTACATTCTTATAGGGTTCTTTCAGGGTTCACGCAGCTTAAGTAAAACTGCTGTTGGCTAGTGTATTGTGTTGTAGTGCGTTTCTTGTTAATGGTATGTTCTGTTCTTACCCAAGTTGATAGTTTGGTCCAAATGAGACCCTCCCACCCCATGTTGTCAATCTACCCTGAGTCTCCTGTCAATCTGTCTTAAGCCCACCGCATGCTTGTAATTCTACTTCGGAAACCCCCTAAACTTCAGCGCTTGATTAGTCCATGTGACCCAACTTTCCCCCACTACCTCCACATTGGATGATGATTTTGTGAACCCTGCCTTTTACCCTCTCCAGGATATCTCTGATCAGCTGATGCTTTGTACCCTCCCTTTGGACCGCCTCCCTATTTCAGCTGTTGCATGCTTGCATTTTCTGTCTTTTGTCCCCAAGATTCCCCAGAGCAATAAATGCTTTATTATCCCATGCAAAAGACCTCCCTCTTGTCCTTGTCTCCTCAGAGCACAGACCAACAGCCAAAAAGCCATTGAGCAAGTGCTCTAGTCGCACCTTGGGTCATCCTGCTCCTGGGTGTGACCCACTCCTGTTGCAGGCCAAAGTGACAGACCTCCAGCCCGATGCGATAGCTGGTGCCTAATGTGGGGCCCTGTGAACAGATCCCACAGATGAACTGTGGATTTTATCCAAGAAGTTCTGGCCCTCAGCTGCCTCTGAGTGCAGCAGAGTGGTTTTTCTCCTGTGGCTCTTGTGGGGAGGAAGTGATAACCCTCTAGCATCCAGAGAACCACTTCCCTGAGAGGACTTCCCTGCAGCCCCTGTCCAGTGGACCAAAGGAGGATGAGTATACCCCAAGTTAGGCTGAGGGTGCTCACAAATTGTGGGAAGGGTGCACTGCTCCCCAGGAGTGGTGGAGGGGGCGGCCACAAACCTACAGGCCATGATAGTTGCCTGTGGAAAGCACCCTGTCCTGAGACTGGCCCTGGATCTTTTATCTTGAGCTTGTTGTTTCTTTTGCTGCAGAGAAGGGTGTATTTTTGCTGTGCCGGCAGCTTAATATCAAGGAAAATGGGTGTGAAATTGTCAGCACAGTAGAGAGGAATCTATTTTCAAATTTTGGGTACCCTGGAGGGTGGGAAAGCAAAGTTTTCAAAAGGGTTGTTAAAAAAGTTTGTTCAATGGCTTTTCCTCCACTTTCCAAGGGTATCCCCAGAGGAAATACCAAGCATCCCCTTCTAGGATATAGCTGGAAGCAAATTAACAGCCTTGACAAATAAAGGTGATATATCAGTTGCTAAATTCTTTTCATTGTTTGTACTAATTCGATCAGTGATAGTTGAAGAAAATAAAGTAAAGGCTCAAACTAACCCCCTCAGCTCCCCCGTCCCCTGATCCAAAATCCTTGTCCCTTGCATCAGGAAGACTGTGCCAGGCAAACTGCACAGGAGAGCTACCAACTCCCTGGCCTCCCACAGACTTCTCAGTACCCTTGCCTTGAGAGCAATGGTCATGCTGTCAAGGACCCTTTCCTAAACCCCTCTTTCCCAGTTGTTAATCCTCCAGTTCAAGTGAATGCCCACAAAGGAAATTCCCAAGTTTTCCCTGAGTCCTCTCCTGCCCCTCAGAATGACTCTCAAGAGACACAAGATGGTGGAAGCCACATGGCTCGGCCCCCACCTTGTGCTTCTTCTTCCCAGAATGCCTTTTACTCTGTTCTTTCCAACCTCTTCTTATCCCCTGACCCTACCCCTACCCATGCCCCTCCTTCTCCTCCCCTCTCCCCAAACTCAGCCCCTTCCCCAGGCAACCCCTCTTCCTTTCCACTGTCTCCGCCTCCCATTCCCATGACATCATTTGTTCCCATGATGTGACCTGGGAACAGCAGCTCCCATTCCAATTGCTGTCCTACCCCTGCTCCCTCCTGCTTCTCTGGCAGCTTTCATCTTCTTCCAGCTTCAAATTCCCATGATGGCATGGGAACTGAAAGCCATGAGCCCAAAATGCAAAACCTGGAACAGGAGACCATCCCGTTCGCTGCACCTGTTTACCTATACCCAAACAAGAGGAACCCCTGAGTGGCAATCTTGATTATCTGCATAAAGAGGAGCTTTGCAAGGCTCAGAAGGAGTTTGGGAGAAAAAGTGAATATTTTAAAGGTCTTTTAAAGGACACGTTTTCCTCAAACACACTAGTTCCTGACGATATCAGGGATTTGTTTGCACATCTCCTAATCCAAACAGAGTATCTGTTGTGGGAGAGGACATGGAGATTATTACGAGAACTCTTTCCTGAGCTCTTGCAAAGCCATGACTGTGCCATTGATGCAGACAACAGCAATATCTCAATGGACCGCTTGTGTGGTGAAGGGGATTAGTCACAAGCTAGAACTCAGGCTGAAAAAATACTGCAGCCTGTGTTGGAACAGGTAAAGAGAGCTGCAGAGAAGGTCTTTATCCTTATGCCCACCAAAGAACGTAAGCAAAGTTATGTGAATATTAAACAGTTTCCCTTTGAGGCTTTTATAGATTTTGTTGAAAGGCTCCGAGTCGAAGTAGAGAGGCCGGAGAGAGTTGGCAACTACAGGAACAGCTAATAATGGAAGTGGCCCAAGCAAATGCTAATGACATCTGTAAGAGGATCATCCTGGGTCTACCCTTTGAGCCACCACCAACCCTCGACTTGATCATCGAAGCCTGCACAAAGAGAGCCATCATCCCAGAGCCTCAAGAAAATGAGACAGAATGGAGAAAACAGCTGCTGCTGCTATTCCAAAAATACACTAACAGCCTTATCAGTGTTTTAACTGTAGGCAGGAGGGCCACATAGCAAAAGTTTTCCCAAAGAGGCAGCTTCTGCAAAATAAACCAATAAGTTCTCAGGGGGGAGGGGGACAACCGCTTCTAAAAAACTAGATGGGAAGCGTGGGCTTGCTTCGCATGTAGACAAAAATGAAGCAGGTCAGATTGGGGACCCAGAGAAGGTTTGGAAGACACAAGCTCCCTTTAAGCTAGTTGTGACACAAAGTACATTCTTTAATACGGATGACTCGTAGCTTGTGTCAGTTGACCCACTTGACAAAGACTTATTTGCTGGACTAGACTGTAAGTATGTCGTTATCAGGGACACCAAGCACACAGCAAGAGATTGAAATCTCTCTGGCAATCACAACATCAGGGCCAGAGGCACTGATTCTCATGGCACGTTGTGTCCACCCACCCTTCTTTATGCCACAAGGCCAAATCATCACCCAGGCAATTCTGATGCCAAATGAAATGCCAGTAGATAATTCTTCACCAGGTGTCCACTGGGCAGAAGCCATTGGAGAAGACAAACCTTGGATGGGGTGTGGACTCTGGCGAGGTGAAGATTACCTTCACCTTGATGGAGTGTTGGACATGGGCAGATGTGACAATCATCCCAACCACCAGATGGCCGTCACATTGGGAATTGCAACCCATGAGAGGTAAAGTACAGGGCATTGGGGGTGCCCAATTAGCCAAACAATCTAAGAGCATCGTCCAAATTAAAGGGCTGGATGGGCAATTGGCCAGCTTACACCCATTCGTTTTGGACTATAAAATTCCCCTGTGGGGGAGAGACACTATGTCCCAATGAAGAGTAAAAACTGAAATCCCAAAAACCCTACAGGATTTTTCATAGTGGCCGCTGATGAGTGCCCTGCCCAGAAGCTGAACTGGGAAACAACATCCAATCTGGGTAGATCGGTGGCTGCTGAATAAACAAAAATTGAAGGCGCTCAATGAATTGCTAGAAGAGCAGTTAGCAAAAGGCAACATTGTGCCAACCACCAGCCCTTGGAATTCCCTGGTCTTTGTTATCAGGAAGCTGGGAAAAGACAAGTGGCAACTCATCCAGGACCTTAGAGAAATTAACAAAGTCATTGAAAACATGGGGTCTCTTCAACCAGGAATGTCCTCCCCATCGATGCTCCCCCAAAATTGGAATTTGGCAGTTGTTGATATAAAAGACTGTTTCTTCCAGATTCCTCTTGACCCTGCTGATGACCCATGGTTTGCCTTGTCAGTTCCCTCCATCAATCGAGAAATTCCAGTGAAGCGCTACCATTAGCGAACCTTGCCGCAAGGCATGAAAAACAGTCCCAGTATATGCCAGTGGTACATTGCTTCATTGCTGTCCCCAGTGTATGCCAAAGCAAGAGAAACCATCATCCTGCACTATATTGATGATGTGCTCAAGTGTGCCCCGATGATGATAGAGTGTGCACTTGACCTACTTGTCAATGTTTTGATTGCTGCAGGATTTGAACTCCAAAAGGACGAAGTTCAACAGCTGCCCCCTTGGAGGTATTTGGGGCTCCAAATTAGCAAGAGGACCATTACTCCTCAAAAACTGATGATCAGAAACAACCCAAAAACCTTAGCTGATCTCCACCAGCTGTGTGGGTCCTTAACTTGGGTCAGACCCTGGCTGGGATTAACAACAGAAGACCTAGCCCTCCTTTTCAGTTTATTGAAAGGGGGAGAGGAGCTGAGTTCTCCTAGGGTCCTGACCCAAGAGGCCAAGCTGGCTATGGAGAAAGCTCAAGAGGTGATGGCAACAAAACAAGCTCATCTCTGCCTGCCAGACTTGCCATTCAAGTTTATTGTTTTGGGAAGACTGCCACAACTCCATGGCCTGATTTTTCAGTGCGATTAGGGCCAGAGGGATCCGCTCTTGATCATAGAATGGGTATTCCTCAGTCACCAGCAGTCCAAAAGTATCACCAGGCCACAAGAGTTAGTAGCTCAATTGATCCAGAAGGCCAGGCCAAGAATGCAAGAACTGGCAGAGTGTGACTTCACATGCATCCATCTACCACTTACCCCAACATGAGGTAAGTTAACAAAAGTGGTTCTGGAGCAGTTACTTAGGGAAAATGACACACTCCAATTTGCTCCAGATAGCTACCCAGGACAAATTTCAATTCATAAACCTGGACATAAATTATTTAATTCAGCATTTAAATTAGTCCCCAAGGAAAAACAAAGTTGGAGACCACTCAATGCTGTGACAGTTTTCACAGATGCATCTGGAGCATCCCACAAGTCAGTGATGACCTGCAAGGATCCTCAGACTCAGAAATGGGAGACAGATGTTAAAGATGTTAAATCCAAGAGGCCTCAACAGCTGTGAAGTGTGGCAGATGAACGTGACTCACGTCCCGCAATTTGGCAGGCTGAGGTATGTTCATGTTTCAGTGGATACTTTCTCTGGAGCAGTCTATGCTTCTGCCCATACAGGAGAGAAGACCACAGATGCTCAAAAACACTTCGTGCAGGCCTTCTCTGTGTGTTGGGGATCCCTAAAGAGATTAAAACAGATAATGGTCCCACATATACCTCCAAGGCCTTCCAGGAGTTCCTGCAGAAATGGGGAGTAAACCATAAAACAAGCATCCCTTATTCACCTACAGGTCAAGCCATCATTGAGCAAACACATCAGTCGCTCGAGAGAGTTCTAGAGCAGCAGCAGAGTAATACCACCAGTGATCCACCACAGATTAAGCTTTGTAAAGCACTGTTTACCATAAATTTTCTAAACTGCTTATTTGAACACTGTAACCCGCCTGTTCGGCATCTCAGCAGTAACACACAGCTGAAATTGAGAGAACACCCCCCAGTTTTAATAAAGAGTCCTGAGACAGCAAAAGTAGAGGGCCCATTTGGGCTAATCACTTGGGGTCAGGGATATGCTCGCATATCCACGCCCTCTGGGTTGAGATGGGTCCCTCAAAAGTGGGTCAAACCACACATCCTGAAGCCCGTACCACGATCAGTCCAGTCCACCAAAGATGTAACTGTGGCTTCCCTCCGGAGGCACTGGCACCAAGGCACTGGCAAACCCGATCCCCTAATTGACTGTCAGATTATCCCTGACTGTTCTTTTTCTCAGTGATATGTCAGATTTTTTTAGTTAATGTTTACCATATTGAAGTCAATCATATAGCAGTATCCACACAGCAATCCTCATGGAGAAATGTGTTCCCCTGATCAGAATCTATTCCTCAATGCCAAAACTCTCCTTCTTAAACAGAAAACGGGGAGATGTTGCATTGTGTTTCATGTTAATGGTATGTTCTGTTCTTACCCAAGTTGATAGTTTGGTCCAAATGAGACCCTCCCACCCCATGTTGTCAATCTACCCTGAGTCTCCTGTCAATCTGTCTTAAGCCCACCACATGCTTGGAATTCCACTTCGGAAACCCCCTAAACTTCAGCGCTTGATTAGTCCATGTGACCCAACTTTCCCCCACTTGATTTTGTGATTTTGTGAACCCTGCCTTTTACCCTCTCCAGGATATCTCTGATTAGCTGATGCTTTATACCCTCCCTTTGAACCACCTCCCTATTTCTGCTGCTGCATGCTTGCAATTTTCTGTCTTTTGTCCCCAAGATTCCCCAGAGCAATAAATGCTTTATCATCCCATGCAAAAGACCTCCCTCTTGTCCTTGTCTCCTCAGAGCGCAGACTGACAGCCAAAAAGCCATTGAGCAAGTGCTCTAGTTGCACCTCGGGTCATCCTGCTCCTGGGGTGTGACCCACTCCTGTTGCAGGCCAAAGTGATAGAGCCAGGTAAGCTCCAGCCCCATGCGATATTCTCCTTCTTTGTTTTCATTCTTCACAGTGACTTCAAGGTCAGTGTAATCTGAGTTGTGCAAACAGGTTTTGAATAAAATATTGTGTCTACAACTTACTGCCTTAAACAATAGCATTTCTTCATATGGCTGAAGAGAAAGACTTTTTAAAAAAGTCCCAGTGGAAACCTAAAACTCTTTATAAAGTTAATGTGATTGTAAACAAATGTAATGCTAATGAAACTGCAGCCATGACCACGTGTGTTAGTCTTGAAGGAATTCTAAAAACAGCCACTCTCTGTGCTTTTGTCAAACCTCTTTCTGCCATGTTTAATTGAGAGTTGATGTCTTTATGCTTGCTAACTTGTTGGCAGCGAGTTTCTTGTGCTGTGCATAGGATGTGGAGCATTCTAGGTGTTGCTTTGCAAGCCCCTGGGTGAAGAGAGCACTTATAGTAGTGATAGTAAAAGATTTCCACAGAAAATTTGGGGAGTTAGAAAGAAAGTTAGGCTTGGCAAGCCCTGGGAAAAAAAGGCCCTGGGAAGGCCTCATGCTTGCTAAGATCATGTGAAACTGCACCTGCGTAGTCAAGATATGATAAATAATATAACTGTTGCTTAAAGAATCATGAGAAACTATGTTAAGGGTTTGAGGGGAATCATGAGAAATCCATGCTTGGAATCAATGTATAAAATATAACATTGTAAGTTTAATAATAATGAAAATGTAAGTTATATAGCGATAGAGTATAGAATAGGTTCAGCTCGAAACCAAGTCTGGTCAGATTTGGGTATGTGTACCCCTGATACCCAGAGCTCTTTAATAAAGAACCTTCATATAATCATTCCGTGATTATGTGTTCCTGAATGGTAGCTGCTATGGTGGGGTCGATGGCATGGGTGTCACGACTACTCTGAAGAAGCTGTCCTGAAAAGGACAGCCCAAGGGCACAGGCACGTCCCTTGCCCGGCGAATGATCTCTGCTCAGTGGCAGCTTGCAGGCGACACGGAGAGAGAGATTAGAGCGCTGTATGGCATTCCACTGAGAAATAGCCTTTATTATAACACAGTCCTCAGTGAAGGGAGCCAGTGACAGCAGCTCTCTTCAACTGGGGAAATACCACAGTATATATAAGGAAGGAGAGGGGCGGGGGAAACTTGGATACAAGTAGCAGGGTGGAATGACAATGCACCAATGGGGTGCAACAGTTTAACAGAAAACAGGAAAGGGTGTCGGGGAGATACATTTCTCTCACTATGAGGGGAAGTGCCTGGCCTAGTATGAAGCTCTCCAGGGGAGCGTCAGCACTCATCTGTTTGCCGATTCCTTGGCCCCCACAACTCCCTTCTTTATTTAATAAAAATGCATCTTCCAGATGAGAGACCTCGCTAACAACCTTTTACAACAACTAAACATACAAAGTAAAATAATGATGATTAAGAAAATCTAGAAAATGTTCTTTAAAAGGGAGGAAGCCCACCCTCTGAGTCCCCAACTTCCAAAAAGGTCCTCAAACCATTGGGGGTCTTTTTCTCTTTTTCTTTTTCTTGAGTTCCTGGACCATGTTGCTGGTCTTCTGGATGCATGTGTGGATGCTCTCGCCATGGTTGGACAGGTTAAAGCAGTACAACCTGTCAAATTCCTTCTCCTGGGGCTGTGCTACCAGCCAGGCATCCACAACTGATGTTTCCAGAAGCATCGAGAGGGTCAGGAACTCAAAGATGGTTCTGCCTCCCATGGTCTATAATGGAACATAAAAAGTTTAACTTCTGGGTTTGGAGCAGGGGCTCCACCTTTTTTCTTTTAAAACAAAAAAAGAACAGGTATGGGTTGAGGTAGTGGTTTGCTGGTGGGGTCATTCTGTGCAGAGGGGGCGCATGACCTGTCACCAGCAGCAGCAGCATTAAGGTGCATTGCAATTGTATAAAAGGGTAGGTTTTTGAGGAGAAAGGAGCATAGGGAACAGGAAGGGAAAGGGGAGGGAGTTTCAGGAGCTCTACTTATCCGGCATGGTCTCGGCTGTGATGTGGTGTCTCATTTGAGATTTGGTAACGATTGGAGTGGTTCCCTGCTTCAACTTCTTTTGGCAATTTCTCTGTCTCCAGGCAGCGGTGGCTTGTTGTTTTTGAGAACCTGTGTGGGTCTCAGGAGACGTTAAGATGTCTGTGTCCAGTACAGGGTTTGCAGGGCCTAGGTATGGTTTTATTTTTTTCCCTGGGAGCCACCTAGGACCAGATGGTGTTAACACGCAAGCATACCCTCTCCCCCAGGTAATCAATGGGAAAGGTCCTGATGTCTGTTGTGACTCAGGATCCTTGATCAGCATTGGTGACCTCTCTGTGAGTTTGGCATGGGTCAAATTAGAGAAGTGCCATACTACAGGGGGGGTTCGGGCTCTGTAGGTGAACAATTTAGAAAATTCATAACATACAGAGCCTTACAGAGCCTCTCAATGGGAGGAATGATCTTTGTTCCTCCCCACTGCTGATCAAGGACTCTTTTAAGGTTCTGATGTATCCTTTCCACTATTGATTGCCCTGTGGGAGAGTGAGGTATGCCTGTGGCGTGCTTCACCCCGCACTGGCTGAAGAAATTTCTCAGTCTATGGGAGGTGTAAGCGGGCCCATGATCTGTTTTTATTTGTTCTGGGACTCCCAGGGTAGCAAACACAAGGAGAAAATGTTGGATGGTATGTTTGGCATTTTCTCCTGCGTGGGCTGAAGCAAACACTGCACCTGTGACCTAAGTCCCCATGGAGGCGGGATGGTAGTTTTTGCAGGAGGGATGGAGCGGTGCGGCATCTGATTTGATGTCAGTGCACGGGGCTGTCCTACGCTCTGATTGAAGTTTCCTTAACGCCAGTTTGGTCTGGGTAACCATTGGTGGTTGGGTGGCTATAAAAAATGTCTCTCGGGGCAATCCTTAAAAAAGTGTCCAGGCTTGCCGCAGTTAAAACAGTGGCTTGAGCTTGAGTCCTTTATCATTTCAGCTGCATAGGCACCGGATATCCCCTTTCTGCCACCCCTTTAGCACCCGCAAGGGCTACTGTGTTTTCGGTAGAAGTGGAGACATGCTTGGTGCAGGCTTCAACCATTTGGTCTATGGTTGGTTCAGGGTCAAGTGGGAGGGCCTGTAAAACTGCTTTACATTCTATGTTGGCATTGGCCATTGCTATTTTTACCAACAATTCTTTTTGTGCCTTTGGGCACTCTATTTGCTTTTCAATGGCAATTTCAGCTTGTCTATATATTTAATGAAATACTCACTTGCCCCTTGCTTAATGTTAGTGAAGCACTGCGTTGGCACCTTGTTACCTGGGGTGACAAGAAGAGATGTCTTTGCAGCATTGGCAATATCATGGAGAGCTGCCTCGGGCAGTTCTCAGGCCTGTTCCCATGGTTTCTGGAAGTCACTTTCTCCTGCCAACTGCTCTAGTGTTAAATTAGGTTTGTTGGCATCTTTCATATATGATGCGTCTGCCAATTGCTTAAAATGTTTCTTCCACTGCCTTTCCCACAACATATATTCTGATGGGGAGAGAAGACAGTTCATAATATTTTTAATGTCATGGGACACCATGACATGGGCTGCGAAGGTGGCTTCCAGTAAGTGTTTAAAAAAATGAGAGCCTTGACTATGCTCCTCAGTGGCTGCACAGCACCTGCAAATCCCTGTAGTGTAGGGACTCCCATACATTTATGTGTCGTTCTGATTGGGAACGGCTAGGAAGAACGACAATGGACTCTCAAGGGAGTTACGACAGGAGAATTCCCTAGTTTATTGCTTCAGCTCTGTCTTATAGACAGATACGTGGAAAAGTACAGAAAGGAAACTCTTATTGGTTAACAAAGTACTACACCACCATCATTGGTCAGGGGCACTTGCCCCCCCTGACTGTCTCCTGCAAGGAGAAACAAGAAGCTGCAAAACAACACCTGCAAAGCTGTTTAGTATCTCTGAGAATTGTTTTAATTCCTTCTCATGAATTTCCCAGGCTAGGCTTCAGTCAGGCCTGAGAGCTATGTAGCCTGCAATAACTACAGGCACTCTGGTTCAGATTTAGCATCCACATTTATGAGTGCCCCTGCCCTGTTCTTCTTATATACCACAGGGAAAGCTAATATTGTTTTAGACAGGACTGAGTCTCCTGCCCACGTGGCTTCCCTTTGTACCTCGGCCCAGTGGTCTTCACATTCAGATTCTGAATATGAGGGCTCACTGCTCTCATCTCCTGGGGGGGCTCTTGATGACAGTGCATGGCCGTTTCCGGCAACCGGTACTGGCTTGCTTGTGAGCATCTGAAGAAGCCAAGATGGCTTCCTTCCGGTTGCCGCCATTCTGACTTCCAGTCCTCATGTTGGGAGGACTGGAGGTTGGAGTGACATCGGGAGTGGAGCTCTGGTAGGAAGGGGCATGACTGGGGTCCACAACAGGGAGGAGTTTCCCGGTGGATGGGGAAGGGCCCAACGCGGTTACACCCAACGACGCAGTGGAAAAGGAGGAGGAGCAGGGCATGGCAGGAAGAGAAGGGGTAGAGGCGGGAAAGTGGCCATTTTGAGGTACAAGGGCAGGAAAACTGGCGTGTGAGGGAGACAAGATGGCAGGGCTGGCCATCTTACCAGCGCCATCTTTAGCATTATCATGAACCGTGGGGGATATAACTGGGTATGTAAGCATAGGGAGGAAGGTAGAGGAAAGACCCAGAAGGGCATGGCCAGTACCATCCTGGCAAGGGTAGAGAGGCGGTGGGGGGGTGTTAGAGAGACGGAAGCAATCCTGTGCCTGGTGGCTACGTCCACCCACCAACTGCCCCTCAGATAAGGAAGAGGGTTTAAGGACACTCGGAGAGGTTAATGGGGATGGGGGTTTTAACTGGGGATTCGAAACACCCTCAACATTTTTCCCCTCTTTCTCAAACGAAAGAATAATAGTTTGAAACAAAGGAAAAAGCTTAGCAACAAAAAAATCTCCATCCGCTTAAACCGTGTACAACTTTCTCTCCACATTGTCCCAAAAATCTCCCAACTAAACAGAATTAGAATCAACTTTAAAATGCTTAAAAATCTAATGAATAAATCTCTCCAACTCCTCTTTTGAAAACTTAAAATTTCCCTCATTAAGGGTGCCCACAACTTGGAGGTAAAAATCTCTCTCAAGAGGGCTTAGCTTGGGTCTAGAAAACTGATTCCCCATCCTTTTCACTCCCCACCCAGCAGCGAAATGCAAACTGAAATAAGAAAGGCCAAAAAAACCCTTGAGAGTATAAATTTACAACTTTTCTTCGGCCGATGCCAATGGAGCCAATGGAAAGGTGGTGGGCAGGTGGTCATCTGGCGGCCAGTCCTCAGGGGTTCTTCTGTCTTCTGTCTTCTTGGCCCCAGATGGTCAACGAGGGTCCCAGTCGCAGCCCTTCGGATTGCCTCTTGCTAGAATGCGAGAGGTTCTCCTCAAGGGGTGGCAGCTTCAAAAGCAGCACACTCTGCAGTTAAAACTGCAGGTGGACGCTTCTTCCGGGGCTCTTCAGATGCCCCATGTTGAGCGTCACTTGCCGTGATGGGGTCGATGGCAGGGAGTGCCACGACTACTCTGAAGAAGCTGTCCTGAAAAAGACGGCTCAGGGGCACAGGCATGTCCCTTGCCCAGCGAGTGATCTCAGCTCAGCGGCAGCTTGCAGACGACGCGGAGAGAGAGATTAGAGCGCTGTATGGCATTCCACCGAGAAATGGCCTTTATTATAACACGGTCCTCAGTGAAAGGAGCCAGTGACAGCAGCTCTCTTCAACTGGGGAAAAACCACAGTATATATAGGGAAGGAGAGGGGCGGGGGAAACTTGGATACAAGTAGCAGGGTGGAATGACAATGCACCAATGGGGTGCAACAGTTTAACAGAAAACAGGAAAGGGTGTCGGGGAGATACATTTCTCTCACTATGAGGGGAAGTGCCTGGCCTAGTATGAAGCTTTCCAGGGGAGTGCCAGCACTCATCTGTTTGCCAGTTCCTTGCCCCCCACACTAGCAGTAGTTCAAAGTGATCATTGAATTGACAGGATAATCTCCTAGCCTTTGGAGAAGGCTATTGAGCAAAACAAACCTTTGGCAGAGGCCTGTAATTATCTAGTCTAAATTAAATCTTGATGAAAAGTAATGCTTCTCTTAAAATCGAGGTCAAGAGAAAGAAGGAAAACTTCTCTCTTGTTGAAACAATGATGGATCAGTTACCAAGCTGTTCTGCTCTTCTCAGGGGTGTCTCTCACAGCTCCCCTTTGGAACGTGTTTGATGGAGAGATGTGGCCATATACCCGTGCATCCTGCCTGGACCAACTTCCTCTCTTGGCAGCCCTTTGTCCCTGGACCAGGGGCAAAGGCTTTCCCCACTGCCTGATGCTGCTGCTTCTCACTCTGCTCACCTCACTCCCTAGCTGTTTGGGCTCACCTGTTTTAGGGTAAAGAAATGGGTGCTTCAGGCTGTGCAGAGGCTGGTTCTGCCCACTGTGTATGAGCTCTTTACTGGCGGGGTGGGGTAACACAGATGTGGCTCTACTCCTGCTGGGGACGGAGATGGAGGAGGCCTTTGTAGTGGCAGGGGTGTGCGGTGCCTCACGGTGTTCCTGGCGCTGCTGCAAGTGAGGTGGGGCTGCCGGGGCTCTCCACACAGCTCCGGACTCCAACTCCCTTTTCCATTTTCTCGACATTTGGGGAGCTGGAGCATGGCTTTAGTTTCTCTTTCCGCAGTGCAGGCAGCATCCCGGAAGGGTGCAGGCTGAGCCAGAACGGCAATGCTTCTTCCAGGCACAGGCTGCTGCTGACACGGCTGGCCGGCCCAGTTCCAGCCAGAATGCTACACGCCTGCTTCTTCCCCTGCTCTTGCCCCTCCCCGCCGCCATCTGCTGGTGGTTTGGGCATCCCTCTGGGGAAGGGGATCACACAGGACCCCAAGCTCTTCTGTCTAACTGTTATAAATCCATATTGTGATATTGGCTTTTCGCAAGTATTAAGATGAACGTTATATGTTATATGCTTTTGCTATGTCTTTTTCTCCTGCTAGCAAGCTTAGGTATAGGTCGAAAAGAATTCTGAATGTTAGAGCGAGGTCCTGACTGTTACAAAACAAGATAACTTCCAGTGGACAAGATGATGGGGTCCAGACTGTTATCAGCACTGACCGCCTGCAGAGGAAGGAACCCCAGCCCAAATAAAATTATGAAAAGAAGGAATCAAGCTTCTATGATACATGCTCTAAAAAGATGGCTCCAAGGAGTGGTTATGCAAACTAGTTCTTGAAAAAGATGGAATATGCATTAAACTTCTACAGCAAAAATAGATAAAAGGAACATTCCAAAGTCACCAGGTGTGGTCTTGGCAGAGAGACAGGCACCTGACCCTTTTTTACCCTTTGATTTCTCCTAATGGTCTTTTTGTTTATATTAAACCTTTTATAATTTATAAAGCGAGTGATCCTCATTTTTCACATCCCCCACCTCCCCTGTTCCTCCGGCTGTGAAGACCTTTCCCCTGCTGGTCCTGGTGGCTGTGCCTTGCTCATGGCCTGCTCTGCTGGCTCCTGTGGAGACTGGCACAGGAGTCCTCCCTTCCCAACTCTGTGGCATCAAACATCCTGTTGGAGCACCACTTGGATTCACGGGCATTCCAAAACATATTTGTTTCTTTCCTAAGTTGCCAGTCAAACCTCTTGCTTACCTCATTGATGTCTTACATTCTATGCATGTCTTTTTGTCTAGTTCAATTTCTGAAGAGCAACTTTTAAACTTCTGCATACTAGAGGGAAGTAGGGAAGTGGAGTCTAACCCCACCAATTTTTTGTTTGTTTCTTTTTTTACTTCCTCTTCTTCAGTTGTGAAAGTACAATGCAGGGTGCTCTCTTTGCATGCTGAAGTGTGGCTACTATTTAAACCTTTATGTATCTGTCCTTTAATTTTCTTGTATCAGGCTACTTCCTATTAGTGTAGCTCTGTATTTTGAATTAAAAACTGTTGGGTGATTGGGCTGATTGCAGGTTTTTGTTTGTAATTTGTTTCTGCAAAAACATCCACATGTGGTGGGTTTAGTGCTGGCTAAAATCACCAGTGTACCTACTACAAGAATGTACTCATTTCCTGCTGCGAGATACAAATTAGGAGGAAGGCAAAAGAGGCTCAGAACTTAAAAGGTATGAAGAAAACTATTAACAAAATTAAAGAATAATAAGAATCAAATTATACCTTCTCCTTCCCTCCCCACAGTCTCCTTGCTTTTCTACAGACAACGTAGAGAAAAAACCAAGGATTTTCAATCAGTTACTACTCTACAATAGTCTTTCATCAGTTCCTATATAGAGGGAAGTTTCTCTTTCCATGCCATAGAGACTTCTCCACAAGAAAGAGTTATCCTGTGTCTTCAACTTCACAGTTGTAAAAAACATGGACCATTCTCCTAATAAACAACAGGAGACAAAGATAATAAAGCAAAGGGTTAAAATGGCTGGGTGCTTGGCTCTCTGCCAAGAACACACATGGTGTCTTAGAAACACCCTTTATTTATTGTGCCACTTGGACTTTCATGCATATGTAAATTCTTCCAGGAAATTTTTTGCATAGCCACTCCTTAGATCCGCCTTTTTAGAGGATGCTTATTTCTTAGTTTTGTGGTTTTAGCTTCTCTCTTATTATCTTTTCATTTGGGCCTAGGCTTCTTCTTTCACAGGCAGTAAACATTGACAGCAGTGTTGAGTAGCCTGGGCCTCATTCTTCTGTTCACTGGAGGTTATCTTTCCTGTTGAAGTAAGACCTAAATCTAACATCCAAAATTCTTCTGACTTATGCCTAAATTCTAGCTAATAGCAGGAGAAAAAGAAAATTACATAGCAAAAGCTATTCTAACATTATACATATAACATTCATCTTAATACTTGCGAAAAGCCAATAGCACAATATATATTTATTACACAGTCAACTCGTCGTCCAAGGAAAGGAAAGTCTGTTTGCAGTATCAAAGTCCCTCCCATGTCTTGCAGCTTTCCCAAACTGCTTTCATGGGCCATGTCACCTTTTGGGGTACTATTTCAAGGATGAGCTGCTCTATCATAAAAAACCAAAAGTTCTTTTATCTCTGGGAACACAGGCTTCACTGCTTTTCTCCCCGGGGCAATGTTTCTCATCTCTCTCTGTTCAAGATCTGTTCAAGAACCCAATTGGGTTGCAGCTTTTCAGCATCCACACGCTCCAACACGAGTGCCCTTTTCTCATGGGGTACAGATGAATTCTGCATCCCCCTATGCACTTCATAAATTAAAAGGAAAAAATAAAATATGATATATCAAAAATATATCTTCACCGTAACCTTACAAAGAGAATTTCAGCCCAAGACCAAGGTATCTCCTCAATCCCATCCTAATTAGAATTTGACTCCTTTTTTAATGACGTCAGTGTCTGTTGTGGTTTTAAAACAGCAACTAAAAAATCACTAGAAAACTTACTTATTTCTTGCTATGAGATATAGATAAGAACAAGAGCAAAACAGGCTTAAAACTTAAAAGGAATAAAGAAAGGTAATTAACAAAACGACAAGAATAAGAAAAACCAAAATAAAACCTCCAGAACAACCCTTTTCTCCCCCACTACATATTTCCTTGTTCACATGACAACATAGAGACAAAATAAACTTTGCTGTTTAAAACAGTCCCAATTCTTGCTAGAGTTTTTTCATCAGTCTTTGTAGAGAAACAGAAGTCTTCTTCTGCTATCTATGGAGTTTCTCACAAGAAAACTATTTCTTTTATAGCTTTTTATTTCTCTGATGCCAGCTGCCCGGAAATTCTGCCATCGGTTCTCTCCTCTCGTTTCACATCACTCTGAGGTGTGTTATGCGTCAAATGAGTCTAGGGATGTCATTTGTAAGGATGAGTTATTCAAAGGCAAAAGTTCTCTTCATGTGTCTCTGTGAGCTTCTCTGGAAACAGAAGTGTTCTCTTTGCCTCTTAAAGGCTGCAAATCTTCAACACTTACTTCTCCCCCTCTGTTCCAGCATCTCACAATACCACAACCACTTCACCATTTGCTCACAATCCTCACTTTGAAACACTCCATTCTTCCCAATATACTCTGTCATGAATTAATGGAGTTTTTTTCAGAGCTCTACTGTCCATCTCCATAGCTTTAACAGAAAAATATTTCAGCTTCGAAAGCATCTCTTTATTCTTTTCCCATCTAAAAATTAACTCTTTTCTTCACTGTCTTTTATGGATTTATTGTATCTTCTTCAGGTTGATTATCCCTCTCTTTCTCTCTCTTCCCCTGTCTCTGGGAAAAAGAAGTAGTCTGTAAGTCTCATCATGATAGTAAAAGAGTTAAAGTCTTGCAAAAGCTGCAGATATTTATGGTGTCATGTTTCAGTTCAGGAGCAGAAACTGCAAACTAAATCTGGCAAGCTGGCTGCGTTTCTCCACTCTCCCTGGTGGCTTTGTTTGGTCTGGGGTGTAGGAGAAGAGAGGGACAGAGCCTTGTTACCTCGTCAGAAGCCGGAAACCAAAGAAAACAAGAGAGACCTGGCCTTACATCTTAAGGTGGTGTTCACAAGTTGATCTTACGTCTCAATACTTAAAACCACCATCTGCTCTCAGAAATGACTAATGACTGGTCAGGAGAAAAAACTCCCATCAGGCTCCAGCAGCTTCTACTTCCTTAGCTCCCAAAACTATCTTAAAGTCACCCTATGACACATGTCTTTTCATGGACATTTCTCATGACCAGTGCGGTTTATAAGGTGTTACCCTGACTATCCAATCCCTAGTCGTGGTCAGAAATCTATAAATTCAGAGAAAAGAAATAAAGTTTGCTCTCTTCCTTTCACCACACCAGGAGCTGAATCTGTGTCACTCAATTCGTGGCCATCAGCAACAGGGTACAGTCATTATTTGAATATTTTGAACAACATTGATTAGTTAGATAAGGCATGAGAATAAAGGCATGAGGGAAAACTAGACATGTTATTCTACGTAGCATTAAAAACCTAACTTTTTTCTAACAGGGTACTCTAAAAACTCTTCTAGCCATCCTTTATTCATTATAGATTCTCATTTTTATACTGTTACATCGGCTGTTTTCTAGATGTTTCTAGTTATATCTAAAATTGCATCTTTATTATAAGCAATTAGATCTGAAAAATCTGTGCAGACCCTCCTTCTGTTAATAAAAAGTTTAGTGCTAACTGATATTGGTATACTGCAGTTTTGGTTTAGCTTTGCTGCTTATCTATTAATTCTATGGCTCTGGCTGTTTTATTAGTTGTCATTTTTACAACTGCTTAGAGATTTATGATGAAAGTTCACATACAAATTTCGGTCCGATCCCTTCAACTCTCATTTTATGCCGAGGTACATGGATTATATGTGTGTATGATCTGTTCAGGAGGCCACCCCTCATTACCCGACTTTTGATATCTTCCAATACCTCTGATCGAATTCCTTTGTGTATTTTTAAGATACTGTAGACCAGCATTTCTAAATAATTTCTGTCTTAGTTTAGTGAAAAGAAAAATCCTTGATTGTAATTCTTTTCCATAGGGAAAGAAGTTTTTGATAAGCTTTTTCTTCCCATACAAAGAATATTTGCAGCCCTCTCTTCTACACTTGGTTCGGCAACTTTCTGGCCTCCACAGGGCGTTCCTGTGCATCTCAGAGCCTAAGAGAAAGATTAAGAGCTCCCGCAGAGAGCAGTAGCACCAACAGGTAGCAGCACAAAGAAGCCTCTTGCAGTTACCTTTTCCGAGATCCGGAGTCACGGCTTCTGCCTTTCTTGCTCTTAATGCAAGCAGAAAGCTTTTGCACTGCGTCTGGCGAGGAGAATGTGTGACAGGACAGCACATGTTCGTGCAGCTTACCCCTGCCACTGACGCAAGCACGAATTTGCAGCACACTATCAACCCATGGTGTGACAGGATTCTGTGCTGCGCAGGGCATTTCTCTGCATATGGGAGTAAAAGGGAAAGCAAAATTATTGTCGCAGAGAGCAACAACAGCAGTAGGGAGCAGCAGAAGGAAGTCGTGGCCGTACTTCTTCCACACGACAACTAGCTACTAATCAGCAAGGGTTCGAGTGGCAGCTACGTTCCTCTTGCAGTCTGAAAGTTTCCCGCACCATACGCCTGTTAAACACCTTCCTTATTCGCCTGCTTGCAGAGTTCGCTACTTCCACCGCCCGCGCGCTGACCGGCACTCTCCCTCAGACACACATGGTACTTTAGCCAGTTGCCAAGAACTCCGGAAAGCAGCTTCTGCCGAAGGATGCTCGCCTCTTGCGGTTACCTTCTGCGAACTGCGGAGTCGCGGCTTCTGCCTTTCTTGCTCTTAATGCAAGCGGGAAAGATTTTGCACTGCGTCTGGCGAGGAGAACGTGTGACAGGACAGCACATGTTTGTGCAGCTTACCCCTGCCACTTACACAAGCACGGATTTGCAGCACCCAATTCAACCTATGGTGTGACAGGATTCTGTGCTGCGCAGGGCATTTCTCTGCATCTGGGAATAAAAGGGAGAGCGCAATTGCTGTCACAGGGAGCAGCAACAGCAGTAGGGGACAGCAGAAAGATGTCGTGGTCGCATTTCTTCCAATAGACAACTAGCGACTAATCAGCAAGCGTACGAGCACCAGCTACGTTCCACTTGCAGTCTGAAAGTTTCGCGGGACAGATGCATGCTAAACACCTTATTCGCTTGCCCGAAGCGCTCGCGCTTTCCACCGCCCGCACCATGACCGCCACTCTCCGTTAGACACATATGGTGCTTTAGCCGGTTGCCAAGATCTCCGGAAAGCAGCTTCTGCCGAAGGATGCTCGCCTCTTGCGGTTACCTTCTCCGAACTGCGGAGCCGCGGCTTCTACCTTTCTTGCTCAAAATGAAAGCAGAAAGCTTTTGCACTGCGTCTGACGAGGAGAACGTGTGACAGGACAGCACATACTCATGCAGCTTACCCCTGCCACTGACGCAAGCACGAATTTGCAGCACCCTATGCCACCCATAATGTGAGAAGTTTCTGTGCAGCGAGGGGCAATTCTCTTCATCTAGGAGTAAAAGGGAAAGTGCAATTGTTGTCACAGAGAGAAGCAACAGCAGTAGGGAGCAGCAGGAAGATGTCATGGTCGAACTTCTTCCACACGACAACTAGCAACTACTCAGCAAGGGTTCGAGTGGCAGTTACGTTCCTCTTGCAGTCTGAAAGTTTCCCGCAACATATGCCTGTTAATCACCTTCCTTATTCGCCTGCTTGCAGAGTTCGCTACTTCCACAACCCGAGTCCAGAGCGGCACTCTCCCTCAGACACATATGGTGCTTTTGCCGGTTGCCAAGATCTCCGGAAAGCAGCTTCTGCCGAAGGAGGCTCGCCTCTTGCGGTTATTTCTCCGAACTGCAGGGCCGCGGCTTCTGCCTTTCTTGCTCTTAATGCAAGCAGAAAGCTTTTGCACTGCGTCTAGCGAAGAGAACGTGTGACAAGACAGCACATGTTTGTGCAGCGTATCCCTGCCACAGACAAAGCACGGATTTGCAGCACCCTATTCCACCCACGGTGTGACAGGTTTCTGTGATGCGCAGGGCACTTCTCTGCATCTGGAAGTCCAAGGGAAAGCGCAATTGTTGTCGCAGAGAGCAGCAACAGCAGTAGAGAGCAGCAGGAAGATGTCATGGTCGTACTTCTTCCACACGACAACTAGCGACTAATCAGCAAGCATGCGAGTGGCAGCTACGTTCCACTTGCAGTCTGATTGTTTCGTGCACCAGATGCCTGTTAAACACCTTCCTTATTCGCCTGCTTGCAGAGTTCGCTACTTCCACCGCCCGCGCTCTGACCAGCACTCTCCTTCAGACACATATGGTGCTTTAGCCGTTTGCTAAGATCTCCGGAAAGCAGCTTCTGCCGAGAGATGTTCGCCTCTTGCTGCTACTTTCTCCGAACTGCGGAGTCGCGGCTTCTACCTTTCTTGCTCTAAATGAAAGCAGAAAGCTTTTGCACTGCGTCTAGCGAAGAGAACGTGTGACAGGACAGCACATGTTTGTGCAGCTTACCCCTGCCACTGACACAAGCACGGATGTGCAGCACCCTATGCCACCCACGGTGTGACAGGTTTCTGTGCTGCGCGGGGCATTTCTCTGCATCTAGGAGTAAAAGGGAAAGTGCAATTGTTGTCGCAGAGAGCAGCAACAGCAGTAGGGAGCAGCAGAAGGAAGTCGTGGTCGTACTTCTTCCACAAGACAACTAGCGACTAATTAGCAAGCCTGCGAGTGACAGCTACGTTCCACTTGAAGTCTGATTGTTTCGTGCACCAGATGCCTGTAAAACACTTTCCTTATTCGCTTGCCCGCAGCGCTCGCGCTTTCCACCACCCGCTCGCTGACCGGCACCCTCCCACAGACACACTTGGTTCAATTGCCGGTTGTCAAAAGCTCGGGAAAGCAGCTTCTGCCGAGAGATGTTCGCCTCCTCCGGTTACCTTCTCTGAACTGCGGAGTCGCGGCTTCTGCCTTTCTTGCTCTTAATGCAAGCGGAAAGCTTTTGCACTGGGTCTGGCGAGGAGAACGTTGTGACAGGACAGCACATGTTTGTGCAGCTTACCCCTGCCACTTACCCAATCACGGATTTGCAGCACACCATTCCACTTATGGTGTGACAGGTTTCTGTGCTGTGAGGGGCAATTCTCTTCATCTAGGAGTAAAAGGGAAAGTGCAATTGTTGTCGCAGAGAGCAGCAACAGCAGTAGGGAGCAGCAGGAAGATGTCATGGTCGAACTTCTTCCACACGACAACTAGCGACTAATCAGCAAGGGTTCGAGTGGCAGGTACGTTCCTCTTCCAGTCTGAAAGTTTCCCGCAACATATGCCTGTTAATCACCTTCCTTATTCGCCTGCTTGCAGAGTTCGCTCTTTCCACCGCCCGAGTCCAGAGCGGCACTCTCCCTCAGACACATACGGTGCTTTAGCCGGTTGCCAAGATCTCCAGAAAGCAGCTTCTGCCGAAGGAGGCTCGCCTCTTGCGGTTACTTTCTCCGAACTGCGGAGCCGCGGCATCTGCCTTTCTTGCTCTTAATGCAAGCAGAAAGCTTTTGCACTGCGTCTAGCGAGGAGAACGTGTGACAAGACAGCACATGTTGTTGCAGCGTATCCCTGCCACAGACACAAGCACGGATTTGCAGCACCCTATTCCACCCACGGTGTGACAGGTTTCTGTGCTGCGCAGGGCATTTCTCTGCATCTGGAAGTCCAAGGGAAAGCGCAATTGTTGTCGCAGAGAGCAGCAACAGCAGTAGGGAGCAGCAGAAGGAAGTCGTGTTCGTACTTCTTCCACACAACTAGCGACTAACCAGCAAGTCTGCGAGTGGCAGCTACGTTCCACTTGCAGTCTGATTGTTTCGTGCACCAGATGCCTGTTAAACACCTTCCTTATTTGCCTGCTTGCAGAGTTCGCTACTTCCACCGCCCGCGCGCTGACCAGCACTCTCCTCTAGACACATATGGTGCTTTAGCCGTTTGCTAAGATCTCCGGAAAGCAGCTTCTGCCGAAGGAGGCTCGCCTCTTGCGGTTTCCTTCTGCGAACTGCGGAGTCGCGGCTTCTGTCTTTCTTACTGTTAATGCAAGCGGAAAGCTTTTGCACTGCGTCTGACGAGGAGAACGTGTGACAGGACAGCACATGTTTGTGCAGCTTACCCCTGCCACTTACCCAATCACGGATTTGCAGCACCCCATTCCACCCATGATGTGAGAGGTTTCTGTGCTGCGAGGGACATTTCTCTTCATCTAGGAGTAAAAGGGAAAGCGCAATTGTTGTCGCAGAGAGCAGCAACAGCAGTAGGGAGCAGCAGGAAGATGTCATGGTCGTACCTCTTCCACAAGACAACTAGCGACTAATTAGCAAGCCTGCGAGTGGCAGCTACGTTCCACTTGCAGTCTGATTGTTTCGTGCACCAGATGCCTGTTAAACACTTTCCTTATTCGCTTGCCCGCAGCGCTCGCGCTTTCCACCACCCGCTCGCTGACCGGCACCCTCCCACAGACACAGTTGGTTCAATTGCCGGTTGTCAAAAGCTCGGGAAAGCAGCTTCTGCCGAGAGATGTTCGCCTCCTCCGGTTACCTTCTCCGAACTGCGGAGTCGCGGCTTCTTCCTTTCTTGCTCTTAATGCAAGTGGAAAGCTTTTGCACTGCGTCTGGCGAGGAGAACGTGTGACAGGACAGCACATGTTCATGCAGCTTACCCCTGCCACTGACGCAAGCACGGATTTGCAGCACCCTATGCCACCCATAATGTGAGAAGTTTCTGTGCAGCGAGGGGCAATTCTCTTCATCTAGGAGTAAAAGGGAAAGTGCAATTGTTGTCGCAGAGAGAAGCAACAGCAGTAGGGAGCAGCAGGAATATGTCATGGTCGAACTTCTTCCACAGGACAACTAGCAACTACTCAGCAAGGGTTCGAGTGGCAGCTACGTTCCTCTTGCAGTCTAATTGTTTCGTGCACCAGATGCCTGTTAAACACCTTCCTTATTTGCCTGCTTGCAGAGTTCGCTACTTCCACCGCCCGCGCGCTGACCAGCACTCTCCTCTCGACACATATGGTGCTTTAGCCGTTTGCTAAGATCTCCGGAAAGCAGCTTCTGCCGAAGGAGGCTCGCCTCTTGCGGTTTCCTTCTGCGAACTGCGGAGTCGCGGCTTCTGTCTTTCTTACTGTTAATGCAAGCGGAAAGCTTTTGCACTGCGTCTGACGAGGAGAACGTGTGACAGGACAGCACATGTTTGTGCAGCTTACCCCTGCCACTCACCCAATCACGGATTTGCAGCACCCCATTTTACCCATGATGTGAGAGGTTTCTGTGCTGCGAGGGACATTTCTCTTCATCTAGGAGTAAAAGGGAAAGCGCAATTGTTGTCGCAGAGAGCAGCAACAGCAGTAGGGAGCAGCAGGAAGATGTCATGGTCGTACTTCTTCCACAAGACAACTAGCGACTAATCAGCAAGCTTGCGAGTTGGAGTTACAATCCACTTACACTCTGAAAGTTTCGCGCGCCAGACGCCTGTTAAACACCTTCTTTATTCGCCTGCCCGCAGCGCTCGAGCTTTCCACCGCCCGAGCCCAGAGCGGCACCCTCCCACAGACACACTGGGTTCAATTGCCGGTTGCCAAAAGCTCGGGAAAGCAGCTTCTGCCGAGAGATGTTCGCCTCTTGCTGTTACTTTCTCCGAACTGCGGAGTCGCGGCTTCTACCTTTCTTGCTCTAAATGAAAGCAGAAAGCTTTTGCACTGCGTCTAGCGAAGAGAACGTGTGACAGGACAGCACATGTTTGTGCAGCTTACCCCTGCTACTGACACAAGCACAGATTTGCAGCACCCTATTCCACCCACGGTGTGACAGGTTTCTGTGCTGCGCGGGGCATTTCTCTGCATCTAGGAGTAAAAGGGAAAGCGCAATTGTTGTCGCAGGGAGCAGCAACAGCAGTAGGGAGCAGCAGAAGGAAGTCGTGGTCGTACTTCTTCCACAAGACAACTAGCGACTAATTAGCAAGCCTGCGAGTGACAGCTACGTTCCACTTGAAGTCTGATTGTTTCGTGCACCAGATGCCTGTAAAACACTTTCCTTATTCGCTTGCCCGCAGCGCTCGCGCTTTCCACCACCCGCTCGCTGACCGGCACCCTCCCACAGACACACTTGGTTCAATTGCCGGTTGTCAAAAGCTCGGGAAAGCAGCTTCTGCCGAGAGATGTTCGCCTCCTCCGGTTACCTTCTCTGAACTGCGGAGTCGCGGCTTCTGCCTTTCTTGCTCTTAATGCAAGCGGAAAGCTTTTGCACTGGGTCTGGCGAGGAGAACGTTGTGACAGGACAGCACATGTTTGTGCAGCTTACCCATGCCACTTACCCAATCACGGATTTGCAGCACCCCATTCCACTTATGGTGTGACAGGTTTCTGTGCAGCGAGGGGCAATTCTCTTCATCTAGGAGTAAAAGGGAAAATGCAATTGTTGTCGCAGAGAGCAGCAACAGCAGTAGGGAGCAGCAGGAAGGTGTCATGGTCGAACTTCTTCCACACGACAACTAGCAACTAATCAGCAAGGGTTCGAGTGGCAGCTACGTTCCTCTTGCAGTCTGAAAGTTTCCCGCAACATATGCCTGTTAATCACCTTCCTTATTCGCCTGCTTGCAGAGTTCGCTACTTCCACAACCCGAGTCCAGAGCGGCACTCTCCCTCAGACACATATGGTGCTTTTGCCGGTTGCCAAGATCTTC